>NC_090132.1:16040243-16758576 GCF_040581485.1 Linepithema humile
CAACGTGAAATTTTTGATTGAACATGTGTAATATTACACGACGGAATCTTTTTAACAATAGCACCTGAAAAAAATATTATAATAAATTAGTTTCTATATAATAAATTAGTTTCAAGTATATTACTAAAAACAAGATTTTATATATATATATATATATATATATAAAATTCATTCAAAATTTACATTGAATAGCTGTGAGAATGTTCGTGTCTTGGAGTTTTATTTTTACAGACCCAGAACCTGAATAATTAACAATTCTTGCAAGTGAATTTGAGAATATTTTAGCTAGTAATTTTCCTACAGGTATTGTTTCCTTAGTTTTTCCAGTCGGCATCAAAAGAACAAAATAGTCAATCTGAAATAAGTCAATTATAAGTACAAATGCATTTTAAGTACAAATTTCATAATTTATTATACAAGTGAATAATAAAACAAAAAATATTGTTTTACTTTGCACACGTTACAATATGATCTATACCTGAATGTAACATGTGCAATTGGAATTTATTGAAACAAGGAAAAACAGATTTTTAACTTCTTACGCATAAGCATTTTTTAAATTTCCTATATATATATTTATTAATTTCTTAATTGATATTAACTGAACATTTTATTATTCAACATATTATATGTTTATATGTTTATGTTTTAACATACTTTACGTAAATACAAATAAGAGTACATACCGTTGCAAGAAAATTATCATCATTTTTCAAAAAATTATCAAAAGCATAAAAGGCCTCTTCATTTTTAAGGGGTAAATTAGGTAAATCTTTAGGTTTTATGGGTGCTGGATCCTCAGGCAATAATTTTGCATATACTCTTGTAAGTGACATATTAACATGATCTAATTTTCCACTTACTTCCTCTATTTGCTCTATTAAAACTTGTAGCAAAATTTCACATTTTTTATCTAAATTGTTATAATTTTTCAAAAAATGATAATTAAAAGAATTACAGTTTAAAAATATAGCGTTCATGTAGTAAACGAAAATAAATAACTGACCATTCATTGTTGGTATAGATGTCTGAGATAATAATGTCTTAGCGCACAAAGTTTTTTTAGAAGTATCGCAATCAGTTTTAAGAATTCCAGCCTTAGGTAAAATAATTCCATCATTTGAATCTAAATAAAATAACAGAAATATTGAGAAATATTTAATCCTAATTATCAAGAATTAATGAATTGAAATGTACCCACCATTCTCAAACAATGTGTTTTGTGTTAATACACTTGTGTTAGAAAACTCATCTCTGTCACTTATAGAAGATGAATTAATAGACAATGAATCAGTAGATAATGCAATATCTTTTGTAACAACACTAGAATCTATTTCACTGGAATCAATTGCACTGGAATCTATTGCACTATCGACTTCTGCAATTAAATGTATCAAAGAATTAGATAAATAAATAATTAGCAAATTGAAAATAATAATATTGTATAAATATAGATTTAAATAAAGACTAATCCATTACTGATTATAAAGCACAACAGTGACTAATAATATTAATATTCTTACCATTTCTAAATAAATATGTTAAATTCTGATTGCTCACTTCTGCAATATAAAAAACTAATTATTAATAAAAAAGAAATAACAAAGAAATTACAATTAGATTCTAAATTATATGAATAATGAGATACGTGCGAGAACATGAAACATTTGTATTAGTAGGCTGCTTCGCTAATTTAACAATTCTGTTCTTCGATGAGTGTTTTAAAGGAAGAAAGCTTGTTTGATGCTGAAGGGCAGGGTAATTTTTTTTCTTCTGTACAAGAGTCCTAACTGTCTCTTTAATTTTTTGTACGTTTGATATTTCATCCTCATCACTATCAGAATTCGTAATTCTGCTTAATTTCTTTTTTATTACTTGTGGAGATTCATCAGACTCCTCTGAATCGTACAAACGTTTTGTCTTACGTTTTTTTCTAGGCCCTTCCAAATCAGTCTCTCCTGCTGCAGTGTCAAGATTACTATTATCTTCAGCTAATTTACATGCTCTGCGGGCACTGTGATATTTATCTAAAAAGACAGAACAAATATAATTATAACTTGAAGAGTTTATCCAAATTTAGTCGAAACATTATTGTTCTTTTTTAAAAACTATGACATACCATATGCATACATAACTGTGACTGGATAATTATTAAATTCAGAGGTAGGTTTTGACAAACCCATAATTAATCTTGTAATTTTTTCAGTAGAGAATTTCTTAGGCGGCCATTTGCACGATAATTTATCTTCACTAATGCATGAAAAGGGCACAACTGCCACAGTTTCTTCTTCTCCATTAAATTTTACAACAACATACTGAAAATTAATTGAACATTTTATATATTTCAGAAAAATGCAATAAAACAATGTGAAAAATATAAAATTATATTTTTAACATTTTATTACCTCTCCAGTAAAAAATAATATTTGCTTCTTTATTTTAATTTATTGCAATTTATTGTTAGTAAAATAAACAAATTGCTTCCAATAATTTAATAAATAAAATTTATAAATTTAATGAAAAAAAAATTTATAAATCTTTTTACAAAAAAATATAAAATATAAATACAATATTTAAAAAATATTTTAATTTTCATCAATCAAAATCAACCATAGGAATACACAGAATTCCCTCTAGAAGAGGAATGGTCACACATTTGGCTTTTACATGCGATAAATTCCAATATTGACGTCTTCTCTCTTTCTCTTTAACTTTATATATGCCAAGAGAAGATGATGGCAGGGGAAAATCATAAAAATTTTCTAACTGTTTGAATTTTTTTCCTACCAAGATTACACCTCGCACGGTACTTATAATATTTGATAAGAACACAACTTCTCCAAAAATAGTAGTAAAACAATTATTTGGCTCATTACTGTTGAAGGTCATTCCTTTCCATATTAGTTCTGTGAATTGTTCACCCTCAAAAATTTCTGATCTTTTTTTATAACGGCCTTTTAAGACAGGTTTATATGAGTTGGATAAAATATTTTCAACTAATACACCTCCTGTTTCGGAATCACGATTGGCTAGTTGCTGAAGTGGTTTATAATTTGATCGAAGTACTCCTTTAATGACACCCAAATAATTTTCATATGGGAAAGCACTAAACGATTCTAGAGTACCATAGTTTTTACATTCTTCAGCAAGATGACCAATAGAATGTACATTGTAAACAAGAAAATCACGACCCAAGGTACGAGCAGCATGACTGATAAATTCTTTTAATAGATAATCAGCAACATGATTTAAATTATGATTAAAAATAGAACTTGATAATATATATATAGCTGAATGAAGCAATAAAAAGATGTGATAAATATTTTGAGGAAACTGGTCTTTAAATACTTTAATACCATCATAAAGTAGACACCGTCTAAATTCTGTACCTTTCCACTTTGTTCTACTATCACGATTCCCCAGACTTCTAGGTTTGCGATTGAATTCTTTAGGAAAATACTGAGCAATTTCATTTAAATTATTATTAATCCTCATTACATTATCTCTTGGAAGTCTGCAGTGGGTTCGTCTCTCAATTAGATAAGATAAAAACCGTTTAAAAACTCCTAAATATACAAGGTGCATAGGATCTAATCGAAACTGAGATACCATTCCAGTATTAATATTTTCCAGAGAAGAATTGCCATTATGATGACCTGGATTTTCTCTTCTTCTAAAACTGTCATCTGTTCGCAACTCACAGTTCACATTCTCAAATATAATCCTATTATGAAACCATTCACCTTCTACTGTACATTTCTCACATGCAAATGGAGAATTATGTGGCACGCATTGCTTTATAAAGCTACGAGCTTGTGCATCCAAAATATAATTTCTAATACAAAATGGAAATACTGTTCCATTACATTCAAAACCACTTTCTGTAAGTTCTGCTACTTCAACAATGTAATTATGGAGATAAAGATCTAAATTATTTGGCTTTCCTGTACCAAAAAAGACACCGATAATAAATGAATATTTTTGATGTGCAAATCTTCCGAGTATTGGCCAAAATTGCTTACTGGAATCTTTTTGAAGGGGTATTCCATCTATATTCACATCCATGATAATCTGGCCATTATTAATTAGATACTGATGATTTATTCTCTGTTCAATGTTATGCCTGATACCTTTGTACCACATCTGTCCTGTCCCAACAACTTGCAAAGAAACTTTACGTGGAGTTTTGAGAAGAGTTTTATATGATTTGGGAAGAAAATGTAAAATAGGTTTAAATAATTTCAAAATTTCATCTACTTTTCTCTTAGACACATTATAAAGTCCCCATTTTTTGAGTCCTGTCAAAATATATGTCTTTATCTCTTCTTCATTTTGAAAAACATTTTGAGTTACAATCTCATTTTCAAATTCATTGCAATTAATGTTTTCGTGGTTGTCATAATTGATCCATGCATTATTATTGTTAACATTCCTACCATATTCAATGTTATCATTACAAAACATTTCATCATTGATATTCATAGAATACTGTTGGGGAATGACATTAACACCATCATTGGAAGGATCACATATTGAAAAGCTCGTTCCAGTTTCATTACATTGAAGCCCTTGATTTGCATCAAACTCAAGCTCTTGATGTACATCAATATTTTTTGCCTTTGAACGGATAAAAGCTTCATAAATTCTATTTTTTGCCCTGATTTTATACTTACGAGAAACTTTCTTTTTCAAAAAAGATAACTGCAAGAGGATAATTAATATTGAACAAAACATTTAAAAAACTATATAAAATACACACAAGATTAATTGTTTCAGCTCTTTAGAATATATATCTAAGCTAATCATATAAATCAATTTTGTTGTTACAATGTGTTCTGTATTTACTGGATAGATTTTTTAATTATCTATTTATTAATTAGCAAAATATATATATTTGTCTTTGCTAATTCTTTGCTAATATATATATTTATTTTGCCGGTATATAAGCGTAAACATATTCTAACCTTAAAAATATAAATCATTTATAAGTGTTAAATATCATAAATGTTATACTTACTGGTTTATTCATGATAACTGTTTATTCACTCGCACAATCGTGATGCAAAATATATAAAGATTTTTTTTCACTTTTTTAAGGCACTTTGAGATGCTACTTTCGTTGTTCGAGCCGTATATTTACACTGAAACGACGTACTTTGACACGAATAACAATAAATTGCGCGAAAGACATTGCGCATGCGCAATTCATCATGCAAGTCATATTCTTATCATGATAATATCATTTTTGCTAAAAAGAATTTTTATATCCATATACCATTATATTTAAGTCCTAACATACAATTATGAATATCGAAAATAATCTAAGTTCAAATTATCGTGAACGAAGCCAAATACGAGGCTAAATTTCAAAATCATAATTTGATCAATTTTCTGTCATAATCAAAATATGACTTTTAATAGTCATTATGATGTCATTTTGATAGTATTGTGATTTTCTGTTCTCCTTGGGTGAGATAAAGAAGTGGAAGGAGTACTTCATGAGGATAATGGGGGGAGTAGAGGTAAGGGTGGTAAAAGGGAATGAGGGAAAAGGGAGGAGAAAGGGGGAAGAGGAGGAAGGAATAAGCAAGAGGGAAATAAAGGAGGCAATAAGAAATTTAAAGGATGGAAAAGCGGCAGGGATAGATGGGATTACAGGGGAGGCGTGGAAATATGGCGGGGAGGAAATGGAGGAATGGATATGGGGATATTGTAATAGGATATGGAAAGGGGAGGGATGGCCAGAAGGATGGAAGGAAGAAATAATGGTGCCGATAATAAAAAGAGGCGCAGGAAAGGTGGTGGAAGATTACAGAGGGATAACATTAATGCCAACGCTATACAAGGTGTATATGATGGTGCTTATGAAAAGATTAAGGGAGGAGATGGAGGGGAAAGGAATTTTACCACCGAATCAAACGGGGTTCAGGAAAGGGATGGGAACGATTGACAACATATATGTACTAAATTATTTGATAAATAGGCAAGTGGGGAAAAGAGGAGGAAAAATGGTGGCATTATTTGTGGACTTAAGAGCGGCGTTTGATTCGGTGAACAGGGGGGTGTTGTTAGAAACAATGAAAGAGAGGGGGATTAGGAACGGATTGATAGAAAGGGTAGAGGAGATGTTAGGAGAGACAATAAGTAGAGTGAGGGTGGAAGAGGATTTGGGGGAAGAATTTTGGACAGCGAGAGGGGTGAGACAGGGGTGCCCCTTAAGTCCTTTGCTATTTAATCTGTTACTAGCGGATATAGAGGAAGAGATGGGAAAAGTTAAATAGGGGGGAGTAAAGGTAGGGGGGAAAAGGATATATACGCTGGCATATGCGGATGACATGGTTTTATTAGCAGAAGGAGAGGATGAGATGAGAAGCATGATAAGTAGACTGGAGAGTTATTTAGATAGAAAAAGGATGGAACTAAATCCAGACAAGACAAAGATAGTAAGATTTAGGAAGGGGGGGGAAGGGTGAAAAAAAAAGATTGGAGGTGGAAAGGGAGAAAAATGGAAGAGGTGAAAGAGATAAAGTATCTAGGGTATGTAATGCAGAGCAATGGAAAACAGGAAGCACAGGTAAGGGACAGAGTAAAAAGGGCAGCGGCAGTAATGGGGCAAGTATGGGGGATAGGAAAGAGAAGGTTTGGAAAGGATTGGGGGAGGAGATTATGGTTGTTTGATAGGTTAGTTTGGACGGTGATGGCATACGGGGTGGAAATATGGGGATGGGAGGAAAGGGAAGGGATGGAAAGGCTGGAAGAAAGGTATTTAAGATGGATATTGGGAGTAGATAGGCAGACACCAGGATATATGATAAGAGAGGAACTGAAAAGAAAGAAATTAAGAGGAAGGGCAGGGATAAGGGCATGGGGATATGAAAAAAGGCTAGAAGAGGGAAAGGGTGGTGAGTTGGCGAAGAGGTGCTGGGAAGAGATAAAGGAAAGGGCGAGGAGGGGAAGGGGGGAGTCAACATGGGAAAGGGAAAGGGAAAAGTTTTTTGAGGAGAGAGGAATGAGGATGGAAAAGATTGAAAAAAGGAGAGACGAAAAGGAAATGTGGTTTGGAGAGATGATCAGGAAAGATAAGGAGAGGCAGAAAAAGGAAAGAGAGCAAAGGATAAGAGATTCGAAGTATAACAGATGGTATAAGGAAATTAGGGAAGAAGGAATACCAGGATATTTAAAAAAGGGATGGGGGGAAAGTAGGTGTAGGAGGGTGGCAAGGTTTAGACTGGGAAATGAGGTATGTGAAGGGAAGTATTGGTTGGAAGAGGAGAAGAGAGTGTGCAGGATATGTGGGTGGGGGGAGGAGACATGGGAACATGTGTGGCAGGAATGTAGGGAGTGGAGTCGGGGAGAGGGAATCTGGCAAGAGGTAGTAAGAGAGGTGCTAGGAGGAGAGGGAGAGGGGAAATGGTGGATGAGAGAGGTGGAGGAGGAGAGAGGTAGAAGGAAGAGAAGGGAGGAAGAGAGAGGGATAGAGGGGGAGGAGGAGAGAGAATGAATGAGTGAGAGAATAAGGGAGAGAGAGAAGAAGAGAGAGAGAGAGAGAGAGAGAGAGAGAGAGAGAGAGAGAGAGAGAGAGAGAGAGAGAGAGAGAGAGAGAGAGAGAGAGAGAGAGAGAGAGAGAGAGAGGGGAGGGGCGTGATAGAGAGGGGTAGAGCATGAGAAATAAAAAGCAAGAGGAAACGGAAGTCCCCATAACATAGGGACGGTGTGTGTGTGTAAAGAGTATAGAGGAAATGTCGGGTGAGTGTGAGTTCTGAAGGGACATAGCACTCATGTGACAGAAAAATAGGATAAGTTAGATTAAGAGAATAGGATAAGTTAGAATAAGAAGTAGAATTAAGCAGAGGAAAAGAGATGTAAATTGTAACCTTAAGGGGAACAAACAAAATTATCTATCTATTGTAAGAAATTTCGTTAAAATATAAGACCTGCTCCTGCCACCTATTGGATAGACACTTAATATAAGTGTCCGAGATGTGACAACCATGGACGTAAGAATATATGGACGGAGTCTAAACTGTCTATGAAGGCAAAGGGGATAGCGATCAGAGACGTAAGGGGATTACTGCTCACTGCATTGACTTCGGTATCTACTTCGGTAATCCTCGATAGGATTCGGCTTATTGTATATGGCTGGAGTGTACACGAACAATGGATTCGCACATTCTGTGAGATACAATGTATAATGTATAAAGTTGGCGAAAGAAATGAGTTACTGTGTAGTATTTGGGTGTAAAAATCGCAGTGTAAAAAAAAATTACGAGCAATTGGAATATAAAGCAAAAAATAAGAAGATTTCGTTTCATTTGTAAGTAAAAATCTATGAATATATACAGGTTAGGTTAATTCTATAATGTTATAAGTCATTATACAAATATATTATAATATATACAAACAGACGAAATATATATTGTGGAAATAATGTACACACATATATATATTTTTAGATTTCCACAAAATATGGAAAACCGAGAAAAATGGCTTGTAGCCTTACATTTAAAAGGCATTCAAATACATAAAACTGCTGCTGTTTGTTCTGCACACTTTCAAGAAGAGGATTATGAGCCAGGACATTCGCTACGAAAACTGAAAAAATATGCTGTTCCATATGTAAATACAATGAGTAATGATTTTTACTTTACTATATAATATTAGTAGTAACTAACGATATTTATTATAGTTGCATCAAGAAGAATCAATACCAGTAGTAAAACCTGTTACTGTAGAACCTGCTGCTGTAGAACCTGTTGCTGTAGAACCTGCTGCTTTAGGATTTGTCAAGGAACATGTATTTTCTACTGGTTAGTATTATTAGACGATCTTTTCGAATTAAAACTTAGAATCATACTTCTTGTGCTTACTTATGTGTGTGTCTTATTATATTCTATTTTAATATTAGTATTTACTTATAGTATAAATATTATTATTCTTTCACCATGTTCCGAGTTTTGCAAAAATCATTTATATATACACTATTACAGGCACTAGCAAAAGTATGGAAATCGAAGACAGTATAACGCAAAAGACAATGGTAGATAAATTCACTAGCATTTCTCCAAAGAGGTTATTTAATTCACCAACAAAAATTCAGTTACGTGAAATTCATGCACGTGAAATGAAACTCTTAAAACGGAAGTTATCTGTTAGTAATAACAAGAAAAAAAATTGCAAAATAAACTTCATTCATTGAAGAACATGTTAAAAGAACTGCGCCAAAAAAATCTTATCACATCAGAGGATAGTGATGTACTTGGACACTTAGATGAAGGTATGAGACAAATTGCTAAACGCGAAATAAGAAAACAGAAAAATTTGCCTGTTCCTAGAATGTTTGAACCTAGTTTAAGACAATTTGCACTTACCTTACACTATTATTCACCTAAAGCGTACAATTATGTTCGTTACAAGTTTTTTAATAATTTACCGCATGCTAAAACCATTTCCAAATGGTACCGTTCATTTGGTGGGGAACCCGGCATAAATGTTGAAGCCTTACAAGCTATAAAACTACGCGTACGTGCAGTGTCATACAGATTAATTGGTAGCTTAATGTTTGACGAAATGGCGATACGTCAAAATTTAGATTATTGTAATGGTAAAATAGTAGGCTATGTGGATTATGGTAGCAATATTGAATGCGATGCTAGTGCAATTGCAAGAGAAGCATTGGTTTTTTGTGTTGTGTGCATGAATCAAGGTTGGAAATTGCCCATTGCTTTTTATTTGATAAATGGAATAACTATGGTACAAAAGCGTAACTTGACTGAACAATGTTTGCATGCACTTCAAGAGACTGGCATGTTAATTGTATCCCTTACGTGTGATGGTTTGTCTTCTAACTTAAGTATGCTTCAAAGTCTTGGATGCAATTTTAACAGTAATGCGAACTGTTTTCAGAGTTGGTTTAAACATCCAGCTAGTGACACCAATGTTCATGTATTTTTGGATCCAAGCCATATGATCAAACTTGTTCGAAATGCTCTTGGTCGTACCAAACAACTTGTAGATGATGAGGGAAACAGAATAAAATGGGAGCATTTTGAGGAATTGCATAAATTGCAAGAAAACGAGGGATTACATTTGGGTAATAAGCTTCGAAGTAAGCATTTAGAGTATTATAAAAATAAAATAAAGGTGAAATTAGCAACACAGTTATTAAGTGCTTCTGTTGCAAATGCTTTTCAGTTATGTCAAAATACGCTTATGTTACCTCATTTTCAAGATTGTTCAGCAACAATTACATTTACATCTATGTTCAATGATTTATTTGACATTTTTAACTCAAAGAATCAAAAGCAACATAATTTTAAGAAACCAATAAGTAAAGAAAATTACTGTCAAATTAATAAGAAGCTGGAAGAATGTGCACAATACATAAAATCATTGTTTCTTGTCGAAAAATCTCAAAGCGTACTCAATTCTAAAATTAAAACAGGTTTTCTTGGCTTTCTTATAAATATCCAAAGTATGCTGCATATGTATAAGTTTCTTTGTGTTGACAATGATTTTTTAAAGTACATTGCAATGTATAAAATCAGTCAGGATCACTTGGAGTTAATTTTCGGTAGTATACGGTCTCATAATGGGCACAATAACAATCCCACAGTAAAACAGTTCAAATCTGCTATAAAAAAATTAATTATACACACAGAAATAAAATCGGACAATACCGGTAATTGTATTCCTTTGGAAGATATTTCCATTCTAAATGTATCTTCAGCAAACAATTCTATTGACATCATAAATGCAACAACTAGTGAAAATTCAACAAGAAAATGGCTCCATATGTTAGATACAGCAGATACTCATGATCATGATTATTGTTTACCATTTCCATGGACAACAGAATATAAAAACGAAGTCATTGTGTATATAGCAGGATATGTAGTAAGAAAACTTATAAAAACTTTGCATTGTACTGAATGTGTCAATGCATTAAGAGGACCAAATACATGTGCAAATAATAATTTAATAAATATAAAAAATAGAGGGTTTTTATTGTGCCCATCAAAGGATCTTGTATATATATGTAAGCAAGTAGAAGGTGCAATGCGCGGTTATTTGCATACAGAGAAAAATTTTAGTAACTTCAACACAAATATTTTTGTACTTAAGGGGTTACCTGCACTTAGAAGGCCGAAAAAAAGCCCTTTTTTGGGAATTTTTTTTGAAGTATTGTATAAGTATTTATAAAAATAAGTTTCAGCATATGACAGACGTATATTCTAAGAGTATTACAAAAAATTTTTATGCAAAAATATTGATTTTTAAGCGTGTGATGGCGGTTTTCCCAGAAGTCCTGAAAAAAAAGGTGTCTTGCGGTGATCACTGTAACTTTTGACTGGTTCATCTAAAATAAAAAATCCCGATTGCATTAGTTAATATAAGAGTATAGCGGGTCCCTGATCGAAGGTTTTAGCGAAATTTTAGTTTTTAACAAAATGGCGGACTTACAAAAAAAAAATTTAAATTTTCGGTAAAAAATCGCACGTTTTTTGGTTATAAAAAAAAAAGTTTTTTGAAAAAAAAAAATCCTACGATCAGGGACCCATAAATTGTATCTGAAATAAGCACAAAAAATTTCAGACCGATCGGTTAAGCCGTTTTTGAATTACAGTGATCACCGACTTTGAAATTGTAGTTTTGAGAAAAACGCATTTAAAGTTTTTTTTACAAAATATTTTATAATAAAAATTTTTTTGGGGAACTTACACATAATCATCTATTCCAGGACCATATAATGAACCTTCTGCTTCCTCGGATGCTATAGTTACTTCGAACCGTTTATACACACATACATCTTCGAAAAATACAATTGAAAGCCTAGGGTTAAATATGTCGACTTGTTTTTCGTAGAACACAAGTAGGCACATACAACCGCTATCGCTCCGTCAATTATAGTCGGATTAGCTTGAAAATTTATGACGACACTTTTGGGATGTTGTACTTTAAGAAAATGTCAAAATCTCAAAATCGATTTTTTCAAAATTACTGACTGCAGGTAACCCCTTAATGTAATGCAAAAATTTACACACGTTAACATATTTGATACTTTAAAAGAACACATAAGCGATCAATGTTTTTCTAGTAATCATGTAAATCACTTAATACGCGTTATTATACAATTATATTGTAAAATTAGATTAAGCCATTATATAAAAAATGTTCACATTAGCGATAGACATAAGTTTAATAAATTAATTTTGTTCAAAGAATAATAAAATAAAAATTATAATATTTTTTGTTAATTTTTTTTATTAAATAAATACAAATTATTACATATTTCCTTTTCATATATGCAATAGTAAACAATTATAAATAATAATACAAATAATAAACTTACGAATAATAATACATATCCTTTTTGTAGCTCCATTCAACTCTGTGTGAGTTAAAATCATTAACAAGTAATATTATAAAGAATTTAAATATATATTATTCTCAAAACTCCACATTTATATATATTAGTTAAGTGTCACCAAATATCACTGAATTAAAGATAACCTTTATGCAAGACCGAATATTTCCGAGTCGCGCTCACGGAATTAACCGAATTCAATGTACTGCCCCCCTTACCGCTATTATCACCTACCCCTCGTAGAATGCTCCGTCCATATATTCTTACGTCCATGGTGACAACACTGTAATACGAGCTGAGCTCGTACGTAAAGAATTGCTCCAAAAGAGATCTCCGCGAAATCTCGAACAAGTAACATTTAAATTATAATCGTGATCTTGAATAAAAGGCTGAGTGGACTTAGAAACTTTTCAACGGTTTATTATCCGGTACCTTACCGCTTTCTATCCTGACACACTGCGGTTAAGTGCAATTAGAAACTTACAGCTTCAAAATTTCAGAAGTGGGAACACTCATTTCCTTCGGTCGCTACGCGATTAAAACGCAACGTGGTCGCGTGCCGGACATTTTTAAGAAAGCACGCGAGCGTTCGGTCAATTTCTCAAGTGTTATTAAATCGTTCGAGACACGAAACCGATTTCGGAGCGTGAGTCAAATCAGTGTATAGTGTACATCATTGTCGCTACCCCGTATTAGACATTAGTTTTCGCCCTCATCGAGATGGATCGGGCATCCTTGGAAAACTTGTCTCCGGAGGAGCTCCGACAACAAGTAACTAAATACCGGCTCTCTCCGAACGCTGAAACACGAGAAGCCTACACCGAGGCTCTCGTTCAGCATTTTGAGCGGTTTCGCGCGGCTCTCGAGGAAGGGCCCGCGACAGATTCGGGCGCACAGCCGATTGAAATGCTGCCGTCGGCAACTCTCCGACCGGCTCGCATAGGATCGACATCGGCGTCAGCCTCAGAGGCACAAGGGAGCACCCAGCCGCCCTGGGACGCTCTCGCCAGGTGCCTCACCTCATTAACCTCACAGATGCAACGACAGGAGTCGTTGCTCGAGAGGGTGGTTCGTCAGCTGAACCACTCTCCGGCAGGACCGGCTAATTTGGAATCAAGCACGGCACCGCCGAGCTCAGGATCGGGCGCGCTCTCACCACGACCTTCCTCCGTCGGCACAGCAAATTTGGGACACGCGGTGAGCATACTCGCCACTCAGATTCCAGAATTTGGAGGCGCCGTCACGGAAAATCCACAGGTGTGGCTCACAAGGGTCGATCAAGTGGCAAGGGTGCACAACGTCCCTGACGATGTCAAATTGCTGGCCACGTCCAGTAAATTAATAAAAGTAGCACGAAAATGGTACGATTTGAGCACAGGCTCAATAATAGAGTCCTGGACTGCCTTCAGTCAAGCTCTTACAAGCCGATTTAAAAGAACGGCTCCGTACCACGTGACACTACAGCGCATAGAAGCGCGGAAATGGAACTCAGCTAAAGAAGCTTTCCAAGAATACGCAATGGATCGCATCGCATTGATGCACGGCATGCAACTGCCGATGCAAGAGAAAATACAATTACTCCTGTCCGGAATTAACAGTCCGGCTGTTCGAGCAGCGGCAGCAGCTATGGACGTCCACTCAATGGACGAGTTCCTTGACCGGATGGAGCGAGTGGTCAACGCCAACCCGGATCAAGAACGTAAAAGCGCTCCGACAAAGAACTTCAAGACAGAGACGTCGAGCGGTGGCGAGAAAGCGGCAAGTTCAGCGAAGCAGAAACTCTTCTGCGTGTACTGCAAGACACCCGGACATCTCCGCAAGGACTGCCTCAAAATAAGGAAGCGGGAAACGCAGCCACCAGCAACGCCGACTTCAGCCGTCGCAGCCGTACAACAGGACACGGAGAACACCGTGGCCTTGGTGCAACACCACTGTAAGCGAATAACTTTTGGGCATGACCCTATTATTATTAGTAGAATTAACAATGTAAAGTCCGATGTAACCGCGTTAATCGATACAGGGAGTCCGGTCTCCTTCGCGCGCGCTGACCTATTAAGCGGCGGTTACGGATTAAGAATTCAGGAGGTCAATCAAGCTCCGGCTTTGACCGCAATTAATAATTCTCTTATCAAAATCACCGGCGCGATTAATACTGAAATAGTGTTCGCGCAACACCCAGAAAGAACTTTTATTATTAGTCTTTTTGTACTCGATACGCGCAGTCTGGCGACGCAGATAATAATCGGCAGAGATTTTCTCAATAATCACTCACTTTTTGCGATTTATCGCCCGTCGCGGAGCAAAGCTCAGAGCAGCGACGCGGACATTTCAAGCACGTTTCCGGAAGAGCTCTTAAAAGTGCACGCGTGCTATGAGCCGCAGCGCGGGGACGAATATCTCAAAGAATTAGCGAAAGAAATGGATCCCGTGGAGGGAATAAAATTGATAAATCTGTTCAAAGAAATTGCCGAGTTAAAGGTCAGCCGCGTCGAAGACGACTACTGCGTGCGAGTGAATATAAAGGACACGTCAACTTACGCATATGCGCCGCGAAAGTTCGCGTATTCTGAACGCATACAATTAAGAAATATTACGGACGACTTGATTGCGCGCGGTATAATAAAGACAAGCGTTTCGCCATATTGCGCGCGTATAGTCCCGGTTAAAAAGAAAAACGGTGAACTGCGTCTGTGTGTAGACTTGCGTCCACTGAATGCACGGATCGCGAAATAGAAATACCCTTTTCCGATCATCGAAGACTGCATCTCGCGACTCGGTGATAAATCAATTTTCACGTTATTAGACATGAAAGACGGCTTTCATCAAATATCGGTGCATCCGTCGGACACAAAGTATTTTTCGTTTGCCACGCCCGACGGGCAATTCGAATACACGAAGCTACCTTTTGGCTTCGCGGACTCACCGGCAGAATTCCAAAAAAGAATAGTTCAAATTTTACAACCGTTGATCAGAACGGACAAATTGATCGTTTATATCGATGATGTACTCATCGCTACCGATACAGTAGACTCGAATTTACAAGTGCTTAAACAAACACTGGTTGAATTTAAAAAGTACGGTTTTGAATTAAATATCAAAAAATGTCAGTTCCTCAAACGGAAAATTGAATATCTCGGATACATAATTGCTCGCAATTCGATAACTATTTCGGATAGACACACCGAATCAATCTCCAAATTTCCGCAACCGAAAACCGTTCTGCAATTGCAACGATTTCTCGGATTAACGAATTATTTCCGGCGGTTTATAAAAAGTTATTCAATAATTGCCAAGCCTCTCTATAATCTACTAAAAAAGGATTCAAAATACGTTTTCAGTCCGGAATGCCGACAAGCGTACGACGCGCTTAAACGATTTTTAACTTCTTATCCGATCCTCGCAATTTACAATCCAGCAAAGGAAACGCAGTTGCACACAGACGCAAGTGCACACGGCTTAGGAGCGATCCTCTTGCAAAAACAAGAGGAGGGCCAATGGTCACCGATAGCGTATTATAGCCAAACGACAAATCAGGCCGAATCACGCTATCATAGTTTCGAACTCGAGATGTTAGCAATAGTTCGAGCGGTGGAGCGCTTCCACATATATCTTTATGGAATAACGTTCACCATAGTTACTGACTGTAACGCGCTCGTATATGCAGTTAGCAAGGCAAATTTGAATCCGCGAATCGCTCGCTGGACGCTCGCTTTGCAAAATTACTCGTTCAAAATAACTCATCGCCCGGGCAGCCGTATGGCACACGTCGATGCATTAAGCAGACAGACGATGTACGTCTCGACGCTACCGTTAGAAAGGATATTAGAATTCCAGCAATTGCAAGATCCTACGCTAAAACAGATTGCGTTAGATCTCGAATATAGAGATAATAAAAAGTTCAAATTAATCGAAGAATTAGTTTATCGAAAAGGGGACGATCGCGACCGTTTCGCCGTCCCGGAATCTATGGTGAACGCCATTCTTAAAACTTATCACGATGAATTAGCGCACTGTGGTTATGAAAAAACCGTTCAAGGAATCCAACAAACGTATTGGTTTCCTGCATTGCGAAAACGCGTGCGCGATTACATTTATAATTGTATTGTTTGCCTGAGTGCGGATGCATCAACGCACCGACTCGAAGGCGAGCTACAAATCGAGGAAGCACCTAACGAGCCTTTTACAATTATACACGTAGATCATTTCGGACCGTTACAAACGACGGCCGATGGCTATAAACATGTTCTGATCACTATCGACGCGTTTACGCGATTTACGTCTCTTTTCCCGGTAAAATCTACCAGTTCAAAAGAAGTTTGCATACATCTATCAACGTTATTTAACTTTTTCGGAATACCGGAAGAGGTGGTAACTGACCGTGGATCGGCATTTACTTCGGCCGAATTTTCTAATTTCCTCGCGGAAAGAAGAATAAAGTTACGCAAAGTTGCTGTCGCCTCTCCCTGGGCAAACGGAAAAGTCGAACGCGTAAACAGATTCATTAAAAGCTCTCTTGCAAAATTAGTAAAATTGCCAGATGAGTGGAAGGAAAAACTGCAAACGCTGCAGTACGTGATAAATAACACGTTTCATACGGCTCTCAGGTGCTCGCCCTCGAAGATCCTTTTTGGATTCGACCAGCGAGGTCACATAGACAAACAGCTCAGGAACGAGTTGGAAAAACAAGCTAACGATTCTCTTTCTTTTGATCAACAGCGAGACAATACTCGTGAAGTAGCGGTCAGGACGAACGAACGACTCAAAGAATATAATAAACTTTATTACGATCGTCAACATAAAAAGCCAACGGTTTACACAGAAGGCCAATATGTTTTGATTAGAGACCTTCACCAGAAAGTCGGAATAAATAATAAACTAAAGTCAAATTACAAAGGCCCGTATGTGGTCAAGAAAATATTAAACAAAAACCGGTACGTTGTCACGGACATACCGGGCTTCAACATCACACAACGGCCATACAATTCAATTCTCTCGCCTGATAAAATGAAACCATGGGTCAAACCACTAAACGATGGGCTTGTTCGTTTTAGCTGCACTGGGGCAGCTCTGGGTCTGCTCTAAACAAGATAATACAGGACAAACTATTTATCTGTCCTGTATTATCCTGTGTAGAGCAGACCCAGAGCAGCCCCAGTGTAGCTAAAACGAACAAGCCCGATGCTTCATAGAATCGATCAAAAGAAAAAGAACTCAATTTACTGCGTTAAAGATTATTAATTTAAGTTACTGTATTAAATAAAAGAACTCAATTTACTGCGCTGAATACTGTTAATTTAAGTTACTTATTATTATTATAAAAATTGCTTGCGTTGCATATTAAAGTATTAAGAAAATTCTCTTGCGGCGAATAACATTAAGTTTAATCCAATACAAGTGTTTAGATTAAAACCTACATTTATAAAACATAATTGTAATAAAACCAAAGACTGGCCTTAGATCTACAGATTTACATAATCAATTGTATTGAAATATTAAACATTCGAGACGAACGTTTGTGCAGGATGGTCGAACTGTAAGAAATTTCGTTAAAATATAAGACCTGCTCCTGCCACCTATTGGATAGACACTTAATATAAGTGTCCGAGATGTGACAACACTGTAATACGAGCTGAGCTCGTACGTAAAGAATTGCTCCAAAAGAGATCTCCGCGAAATCTCGAACAAGTAACATTTAAATTATAATCGTGATCTTGAATAAAAGGCTGAGTGGACTTAGAAACTTTTCAACGGTTTATTATCCGGTACCTTACCGCTTCCTATCCTGACACACTGCGGTTAAGTGCAATTAGAAACTTACACTATATACTAAAATAAATATCAACTTTTAAAAACATGGATATTCAACTAAAATTCAGTATATTAACTAACTTAATTAGTAGAATCTACAGATATAGAAATCAATAAAAATAAACAATCATCTGAAATAGGTACTATTAAGGATAGAAGATTAGGAGAAGTTAATAATGTAGAATGTGACACATGTCAACTTACTAAAAATACTGGATGTAATGGCCATTCAGGGAAAATACCATTAGGAAATAAAATATTTGTACATCCTAGTATGATAAGCGAAATCAAAAATGTACTTAATATGTTTTATTATGGATGCAGAATGCTTAAAAATCAATTTAAAATTAATGACATATTTGAAAATAATAAAGATAAAAAATATATAAAAGAAATAAGAGACATAAAGAGAATTTGAATAAATGCGAAAATTCATTTTGTAATGAAAAATATGGAAATTTTAAATTTAAAGACTCAAAATTTTATGTTAAAAAAGATGGCCAAGATACAGAATGCGACAATTATGTACTTTACAATATGTTAAAATCTATTGAGAGTATATCTGACATATTTTCCATAAAACATCCATCAGACGCATTTATGCATAGATATATGTTAGCTCCAACTAATACAATAAGACAACCACATCTGTTTGATGGCCAAGAAACAAACATAATTACAAACATCTATAAATGATAGACTATAGGTGTTGTATTAACAAATGATATATTAAATTACATATTCTCTAAAATATATTTCAGATTAGAAACTTCATTAAGTCCAGGCACACCAATTGGTATAGAATATGGGACAAATTTACAAGAAAATTTTACTCAACAAAGTT
Source organism: Linepithema humile (assembly GCF_040581485.1). Classification (NCBI taxonomy): domain Eukaryota; kingdom Metazoa; phylum Arthropoda; class Insecta; order Hymenoptera; family Formicidae; genus Linepithema; species Linepithema humile. The sequence goes on from NC_090132.1 coordinate 16,059,260, forward strand.
TATCATCTTTTCACACAACAGACAAAAGAGGTCAACAAATTAAAAAATTAGGATTTGTAGAATTCAAAAAACTTGTTGATCTAGTTAAAAATAAATATCAAATGATAACTTTAATATCAAAACATAAACACAAACTTGAAAATATTAAATCCCAAATAGAATTTATATGTTTAAGGGATCTTAATCCAATAATTGAAGTTAAAAACAAGAAAGACACATCTTTAGAAATAGAAATAAGAGTAACAAAATCTCTTTTAGAAATAAAACAATTATCAGTTTACAAATTATATACTATAATATGTAAATTTTTAGAGTATAAAATCCTTTTTGAACATCCTAATATACCCTGCTTAAAAAAGTGGATTAGAAAATATAAAACTGTATAGAAATATTATCTGAATTTAGACACTTTTTTATCCACTTGAATCCGCTTCTATCAAGTGAAGGAAAAATTTTATCTAGTTCTATCCGGTTCTTCAGTTATATACATATCTTTCCCAAAATACAAATTCAAAGTCTATTCAATTCTATCTGGAATAATCAAAAATTCAAACGCTATACGTTTTCATCCGAACGCGGTATAGAGATTTTATCCGAACGATCCACACTTGTATCCAAATGTTCCCTCCGGCATCTCTTTCCATTTTTATCCTATCTAAATGATACTCATCCTATCCAATTGAATCCAAATTGCCAACGCTATACGTTTTTGTCCGAACACGGTACAGAGATTCTATCCAAACAAATTCACACTTGCATCCGAATGTTCCCCCCAGCATCTCTTTCCATTTCTATCCTATCTAAACGATACTCATCCTATCCTGAATAATCAAAAATTTATAGCTCTTTTAAAGAAAACGTCAGATAATTATTGTGAAACTTAGTTCTTTCTACTCGATATCTATACAGTGACGTATAGTTTTACTTTTTATGAATTATTCGTTTACTTATACAATATATACAGAGTGTCCCATTTTAACTTTGAAATGCGAATCTCTCTAAAACGGAGTATTTTTAAGGAAAAATGTTTCAGACAAAAGTTATAAGATTTGAAAAGATTTATTTACTGATCTTATCAATTTGACCTTGGATGTTGTCGCCAATGTTAAAACAAGTCCTTGAATTTTTTAAATAAAATCCTCCATTTTTTATTGTACATTTTTGTAGCAGATCTCAAGAGCTTTCCAAAACACTATAATTAAGTATTTTTTTATTAAGTACTTTTCGAGTCATTTTATATTTTATTTTGACATATTTTAATATAAAATTTAAAATATCTTGCAAAATTTTTAATTTTCAATAATTTTACCATAATACTTTTATGTACAGAATAATGAGACAAAACAATTGATATAAAGAAAAACACATAATTATTAAAAAAAGTACATTATAAATTACATACACTTTTCTTTAAGAATAATTATGCGTTTTTTTTTAGACCAATTGATTTGCTCATCATTCTGTACATAAAAATATTATAATACGATTATCGAAAACTAAATATTTTATAAGATATTTTAGATTTTATATATCAAAATATGTTAGATTAAAATATAAAATAACTCGATAAATACTTAATAAAAAAATATTTTATTATACTGTTTTGGAAAGCTCTTAAGATTAGTTATAAGAAGATGCAATAAAAAATAAGAGGTTTCATTTAAAAATTCAAGACTTTGTCCTAATCTTGGCTACGCCACTCGAGGTCAAACTGATAAGATCAATATAAATAGATCTAACAACAAACAATACAACAAACAATACAACAAACAATACAACAAACAATACAACAAACGAAAGAAAAGACGAGAGCGCTACTTGCTTTCCCATCCCCCTTAAAGATTTAATGCCCTGCTCTCTGTCTATATACACATATTTTCGTACATAACTTTCTTTCACGCGAGTATCTCAGCCAATAAAAGGCGCTATGGCGATATCGCGGACTCGCGGCGCTCACGGTGACAATGGAGAGATGGGAAGAGTAGTGGCCCGCGGCGGAATGGCCGGGCGCATGTGTTATTAAGAAGACAAAAGAAAGTAGACTCTGGAAACTCGGTCTCAAGCGCTCGAGCATTTGTTTCGGGCCATCACTGTCGTCAGTCGTCATCAGTATACAATAGTGTTATCGTCATACTCATTCGCTTATCGTCCATGAGAGGATATATCCGCGAATTCGCGAGTTAAATAAATGCTGCTTTGTTTGATCACTATATATTATTATCACCGACCGCCGACGAGTCTCCCAGAGAACATCGCGTAATGAATAAATTCGCGTGTGTCACATATTTAAACACGTGTTCGCATCACAGTGCAACGCAAATAATCCAGACAGCATCCATAAAAAATTTTAGCGGAGATGTTGACAAAAAGAAAAAATACAAAGAGTATTGCAATGGAAACATAAGCGAGATATGTACAGCAAGGATGCACTTTGTGGAAAGTGAGTAATAATATTAATTTCTATATTCCCAGATAGACTTGCGTGATGATCAGATTTCATCATATCATGATGTTCTGATATTTATCGACAAATAATATATGTTTTGCACTCATATTATGATGATCATGTCATGAGCACAAATTAATAAGCACATGAGAACAGAATGTGAGCTCATGTATTGATGTTAATTTGTAAATTCATGATAATCACATGCTGACTGCAATAATTGATTATTATGCGTAATAAATGTTACATTCTTTCATTATTAGCATTTTTGTTGTCATTATTATATGTTACAGTTTAAATGCATGATTACGGCATTCTTAATTGTCTTTTACATTCGTAAAAGTACAAAGTAATTACAAAAGTTATATTTCAAAATTTAGCATGTAGGATGTGTTTGTACTGTAAGCCATTTTGCGCGTAAATATAACCAACTGGATTGGCTGAAGTTGCAAGTCTGCACATACGGCGAGCTGGCCAGCGGTCAGCGTGGTGAAGCGACGAGAATGTTCTTTTTTATTATACCGTGTTTATATCTGTTGATCGTACGTGCGATCTTTGCTTTGCTGCGGATATTCTGTTAATATGTGTACGCGTATATACGAAGACTTGTTCATCCCCTACATGTTGCATCGCGTTAATTTATGACTTGTATACAGTGTAACAAGTATACGTGGCATATAAATAGGTTAATATTTATAGTTGGAGTCAACCGGCATTAAAGACGTGCACTCTGTATTCCTTCCGTTCCTATAGCGGATCTATCCTCGACAAGTTTCATTCATTTAATGGTTTAATGGTTTCGTGCATGAACTCAATGCTTCTCTTTTGAACGTCATCTCTGCCGTTTGCATGCAAGTCAGTCATATCTTACAATGAGAGAATTAGATTTTTGAATATCTGAGAATATCTTCTACAAAAACCGTGATTCCGATAAGATACGTATTATGGAGATTCCAACAAAGTTCATATGTAAGTATACAAAAATGTTTATTCCAAAATTGTGAATTACTTTATTTCTTACAAGAAATGAAGTAAACTTTTGTGTAATATAGATATATTTGTATTAAAAAGTTTAAGAGCATACATTTTTATTCCAGTTATGCAGAATAACTATTGGTATGAATAGGAGAATAATAGAAAAAAAATATTGAATACAGGAATATATTATTTATTCACGGTTGTTTTATGCGGAGAAGGAATACATCTGTTCTTATTACCTCTTACGTTTTGCTTCAGGTATAATAAACTAGCTAATAAAAAATTTTGATATACATATTTGCACAAATATAAGTTTGTGTAATAATATTTCAAATCTTGCTTAATTTTTTATTTAGTTGTAATTGTGGGTTTCTCCTTGCAGAAGAGTTTCTTATTCATCAATGAAACTTATAAAGTTCAAAACAAACACAAAATATCATGTGTGGACTACGAATACATGCTTCTGTTCTTATTACCTCTGCGATAACAAGAACATATGTATTTGTTATCTCCAACTGATATTTTGTATTCGTTTTTTTGTATAGTATCATTAATAATGAAAACCTGCAAGGAGTATAACTAATTAAAAAATTAAACATTTAAAATTATTACACAAACACACATTTGTGCGCATTTATGTAATTTTATAGATTTTATATTGTAAAATGTAGATAATTATCATTTTGGCTTGTCTAAAAAATAGACAAATCATCTATAATAATATATAATATAAACTTTTAGAAGAAAACTTGTATCGTAGAAAAATCAAGTACATTATCATAAAAAAACTTATCAGAATACGATTAATATTTTTAAGTCTAATTTGTGTTGAATTTGAAAATAGTGTATAATATTACATATAATTAAAAAATAAATATAACAAATTTTTTGTACAAAATATCTTTTATACAAAACATGTCTAATATTTTGTAGACAAGCAAAAAAAATTTATCAAAGTTTTCTACATTTTGCAATAAAAACTCTAATATGTCACTAAAATCTAATATGTCTAATAAATCACATATGCGCACAAGTATGCAACATGCGTATGCATTTTGCTGTTAATGAAAATAGGAATTGATATTTTGCGAATAACAAAAATTCATATATATATATGTTTGTATTTTCACCAAAGCATTAGAATTTTATAGTGTGTGTATAGACAAAATTTTAGTTTTACTTTTATTTGTATAATATGGAAAAATCAAACACATTAAAATACAGTAAAACTTTCGCTCGTAAAAGTATTTCGCATAAGAGAAGAGAAATATTATTTTTAAGATCTAAACAACAAGTAAAGAAAAGTAGTGAACAATCTTATAATTTGGTTTCAAAATACAGTTTTGAAAATGCAGATTTATTGTCTGATGATAATAAATCTGCTAATAAAAATAATGACTCAACTTATTCAGAAGTGTTGCATTCAAACGCAGAAGAATCATCAGTAATTATTGACTCATTGTCCGATATAGAATCACAAGTAACTATTAACTCAAATAATGCAATAATTGTTAATAATCAGGATTTATTTACTTCTGCTTTACGCAATATTTTTTTAAAACATAATATTACACATGTGCAAGGTGATGCAATTTTACGTATTTTAAGATCACATTCTTGCTTATCATATTTACCACGTTTAAGTAAAACGTTTCTGCAAACACCAAGGATATCAAATTATAATATTGTTTCAATTGGTTCTGGTCAATACATTCATATCGGTTTTGTAACAACTCTTCAACGAAAATTGTTATCTGTACCTGTTAATCAATTACCCACAGAAGTTGTTATAGATATAAGTACAGATGGTGCAACATTGAATGGGTCTTTTCAATTTTGGCCTATACAATATAGAATTAAAAATATAAATAGTGAACCTATTATAGCTGGTGTTTATGTTGGCAAGTTAAAACCATGTGATCCACATAAATTTATGAAATTATTTGTCAATGATATTGTACAAGTGATACAAAATGGTGGAATATTTATAAATGATAAAAGTATTCCTTTACGTATTAGATGTTTTATTGCAGATGCACCAGCAAGAGCATTAATTTTAAATCATAAAAGTCACATGTCTTCAAATCCGTGTTCTAAATGCAAAGTTGAAGGGTTTAGATTATCTAATAGAATGATATTTAATGTGTTTGATTCACCATGTTGCACTGATTTTGAATATAAAATGTGTATAGATACAGAACATCATAATGGTGAAAGTCCATTATCTGTTCTTCCAATGGGTTTAGTATCTAATGTACCTTTTGAATATATGCATATGGTTTTACTTGGAGTCACTAAAAAGCTTATCATCGCGTGGCTAGAAGGAAAGTATGCTGTTTCAAAATTATCCGGTAGACAAATAAGTATCATTTCAGCGCGACTGCTTTCTTGCAATAAATATTGTCCACGTGAATTTTCTCGCCGATGTAGAGATATAGTAGAATATAAAAATTTTAAGGCAACCGAATTCCGTACATTTTTAATATATACAGGACCTCCTGTATTACATAACGTGGTGACACAGGATGTTTATATACATTTTTTATTGTTATCCAGTGCTATCCGCATTCTTATATCTGATAATTCTTCAAATGAAGATATCTTATTTGCAGAACAAGCATTGCGAAAATTTGTAATTCTTAGTAAACATTTATACGGAACAGAATTTTTATCATATAATTTGCACGGCTTACTTCACCTTGCCAATGATGTTAAGCTTTTAGGAAAGTTGGATTCATTTTCCGCGTTTGATTTTGAGAATTACATGTCAGAATTTAGAAAATTTATACGTAAACCTCATCTTCCATTACAACAGTTTGTACGAAGATTAGACGAGTTGAACTTTACTGTTTCGTTAAAATCCAATAATTCTGATAATGTAATTCGTGCATCTTATATTCATAAAAATGGTTCTCTTTTACGTAATATTTCTTCTACATGTACTCAATTTAAATTATTAAAAATAGGTCATATTTCTTATGGATGCAATGAACGTGATAATTGTTGTTTTTCAAAAAGTGGTATGATATGTATTATAGAAAATATTGTTCAAATTTTAACAAAATATTACTTTATTGTAAAAAAATTTACAGAAGTTTATAATGTATATGATTATGTAATAGATCGAAATTAATGGGAGTATTTGAATGTTATAATTTATCAGACCAGTTTATTATTCCTCTATCGGATATTTATACTAAATGTTTTAGAATCCCAAAATGGTCTGCAATTATTGGAGAAGAAGAAAATATTATTCCAAATGTATGGGTTGTGACTACAATGTTTCCAGACATATAACAGATATATAATTAGACTTATTTTATTTATAAACTGTTTATTTTGTTAAAATTTGGACAATGTAATAGTATAAGTAGAGCATTATAAATGTAGGTATTCTCATTCGCTATTATGGTGCCAGTTTACAGATGTATCAATATGATTAATACGTTAACGCAGTCAATTCGCAAAGTTTTATTTAATTTTAAGAAAATAATAACATATTACATCAAAAAACTTTTATACTTTGCTATTTTTTCTATATATATGATCCACTACAAAGACGATATGATTATCACTGATAAAATTTAATAAAAATTAAAATAAAATAAAAAAAATAATAAAACTGCTAAGTTTTCTTTTTTTTCTTACAATAAAAATACATGCCCTGTTTTGGTCATGCCGTTGGTTATAGACAAACGTTAAGATACTACAATGAATTTTAATAACGTAATAAAATAGAAAAGAAATAAAACTTTTACATAAAAAACTAATTTACGTTCACTCACTTTTCATAATACACTACAAGACGCTATTTTTCACAATATTTATTAAACTCAAGCTCCTTTTGCTATACATTTGTCTTCTCGCGCTGGCAAACTAGCATCAAAATGGATGAGAAGACTCACCTCTATAATGCCTTAGTATAAGTAATGTATAATAAAAATGTGTGTGTGTGTGTGTGTGTGTGTGTGTGTGTGTGTGTGCACGCGTGCGCGCGCGCATGTGTATAACAATAATATTGTATCATATTTGGGTATAATTTATTTTTACAATTTATTAATATGTATAAAAAACTAGTAATAATCTCTAATACAAGAATGAATAGTTTGTTTAGTTAAATATGGCTAACAATGAAGATATAATTAAGAAAGCTTGTACAAACAATCATAAAAACATAAAGAAAGAATTTAAAATGACTTCAAAAGGAAGGCAAATAATTAAACCAAAGAAATTATTAACGACTTCATCGGATGAAAAAGGGAAAAGAAAAAAAAGACTTATGAAACAAAAATGTACAAATATACATGAGGAACTGCACGATCTTCGACAATCATGTTCAGTTGAACCAAATATTTTAAAAGATATTACTTCTACAAGCAACATGCAGAAATCAAATCAACAATATGATGTAATATCAGAAAAACCTCATGAGGTTAATAACGTTTTATCACGTAGCATGAGCATGGATAATAGTCTGCTACATAAGAACTCAAAACAATGGGTTCAACACGGTACCAATCATGCATTGCCTGCGTGTAATTCTTGGAATAACAATATCTGTAATAATGATGGAAATATAAGCCTCAAAAACAGATGTATCACATATAACATTGATGAAATACCAGTTGTCTTAAACGATGACTTGCAAAAATCTGGTAAGATTAGAATTTTGTGTGTTTTAAATGTAATTTTAATTGATATCATTTTTATTGAAATGTTTCAATGTTTCATGTTTGTTTTTAATTTAAAATTTAAAAATGTTTTGGTGTACAAATAAGATATATAAAATTATGATCAATTTATATTGTAAAAACTTAGAAAATCTTTTATGTAATATTTTAACGTATACATTTAATTGTTTTTAATATATTCAAAAAGTTACAGCTTCAAAATTATGTTTTAGTAAAAAAGTATAAATGTAATGATTAATATAACTTGATTTATTTGTAGAAGCAATATCCGAAGATAAAACTCAAAGTGAAATTGTCAAACTTCTGAGGTAAATTATAATAATTCTTAATTTTCAAAAATTGAAATGTATAGTATTAATATATACTGTAAAATGTATTATTCTATAAGCCAATTTCACCATCATCGGTTAAAGTAAACGGTCGGTTAAACTCAACATCTATTTTTATCTTATCTAAGAGGTAAGATAGAGATAGAAATAGAGTTTAACTGATGATAAAATTTACCTTAAGTCTATGAAAAATTGTTATTGTATATTATATTCAAATATTATAATATACTTTTATTGTTGTAGTTTTTATTTTATTATGCATGTACAATTATATATTTTTCACTGCAGGCAAGTGATAAAGCAAAATTTGGAATTATTATCAGACATAAAAGTTTTAAAAAGACATTACACGTTGACGATGCAAAACAACTTATATAAAAGACCCGATGGTTTTCCATTAAAAACGATTGAAGAATTTGAAAATTTAGAAGCTGATACAGACCGTCTGCAAGAATTGGTAAGTATTATGTATTTTTCAATAAACATATAATAACTTTTATAATAAAGACGACAGTAATAAAATATTTTTGTAATATATTATGAATATATCAGAAAGGTATTTCTTACCAATTTTGGGTCATTGTGTGTATGTGTGTGTATGAATATGGTTCTGTATTTTGTTACACCTTTTTGCGTTTTAAACAAAATTTAGACTTGAGATCAGAAATAGTTCGAAAATTAAGTTAAAAAACTTTAACTTAAAAAAACTTAAAGAAAAATTAAGTTAAAAAAATTAGGAATACGATACGGTGAAACAAAATACAGATTCGTATTCAATGACCAAAAATGTATGAGAAATAGATATCTATTCAGGTTCAAGACTTTTTCCTAAAAATTTTTTAGCTGTTCATAATTTCTCTTATAAATTAAGTACACAATTAAATGTTATACACAAATATCTTACAATTGATATCTTATGAAATAAAAACAGATAAAACTGTAAAGCATTTTTAAAATCTTATAAAAGAACTATTACAGTAAATTGTTAACTATCAGCTTTACACACTGCTGCAAAAAGTATAAAAATGTTTGTTCTATATCTCATTATATATTAATTATTCAAATTTATTGCAGCTAACATATCTTAAATTTGTCGGTGGCCTAAAATTAAGAGAAGCTCTCAGCCATTTTCAAAAAGAAACGATGACAGATGAGTTAACGTGCAAATTTACTTATTGGGGTCAAACGAAGGAGTCGTTAGCCTTTTATAATACACAAATTGCAAAAGTGTTTTTTTGTATGTATTTTTTATATTATAAAACACAATAAAAACTACATATATTGGAATTGATATTTTAATTTTTCAAACATTTATATAATGTATAAATACTGTTATGTTTTTTAGATGCGGCAAAAATGTGTCCAAATTTTAAAGGGCCTGAAAGTAGGGCTAAATTCAAATTGGAAATTATGGAGGTTTTTCGAGCTGCCAAACAACGACAACATTTAAGAAGTAAAAGTATTGCGGTAATTGTAGAAGAGGAAGAAATGTCGGATTTTTCATGCAATAATAATTTATTCAAAGACATGCCTGAAATGGACAGTATTAAGATTGTGATGACAATACTGAAAACTGTAATGCGTCCTCTGAAAGTGATTAATGTTATAGAAAGAGAGAAATCGCGGAAGGGAGACATGTTAAGATACATGGAACTTAATATTGAGATTTGTTAGTTGATTTTTAATTGATAAGTTTTGTTTATTATTAAAGTTTATTACTAAAATTTATTACTAAAGTTAAACTGTATATTTTCTAAATTTTGTGTTTTTTTAAATTAGTTATTTCTTAGTTATTAATTTAATTATTAGATTACTTTACTACTTGATAAAAACATGTTTCATACTAGTTCGTCACATTTGTTCTTTGCTGTAAGTCTAATACAACTGTCTAACCGTTTTTAGTGACACGACGAAAAAAAACTCATGTGATACATTTCTTAATGAAGAACCATATTACTAAATGATATAATTTTGTTTTAGTATTATGAGGATGGAAAAACTAATAATGTATTTTATATGTAAAGCGGTCAACTGAAATCATATCAAAAGATGTGTGTATATATATATATATATATATATATATATATAATATTATATACACATCTTTTTGTATATAACGAATATTTTTTGGAAGTATTTGGTTATGTTTTGCGACTGGAATATTGCGACTATTTCTTTTGTATAAAACCGTTTTACATATAATAAATTTTGGTTCTGTATGCGTATAATAGTAGCTTTTACTTTTAAATAAATTCATAATAAATTTTGAGAATAAATTTATTGTACTTTTTATTCAATCTATAATTTTAATTATAACCTAATCATAACCTAAAATATCCCGAAAATATTATCATAAAATGAGCTCATAAGTTGCAATAAATACACACATATCTTGTTATCATATTCTGAACTTCATATAACATACAACTTGCAATATCAACTTGATCATCATGTGTGTATATATTATGTCCTTATTTTGTTGCATTTTATGGATGTCATAACATGATTGCGTTCTGAGTAGCATATGAGCCCGCATCTGTGTCTATTCTTGTCATCATGTTTGCGAGATACATGAGTGCAATATGAGCTCATTATGCATATTTTTGTCTATCTGGGTTATTATACAGTTCGAAAGTAGTGATTTATTCATACATCTCAGTTACAAGTTTTCTTAAAGAACTAGTCGGATTTTTAACTAGCCGTTTCGTGCCGTTTGTCGTCGAGAAAACTACTCGGAGAACTTTCAGTTTTATCAGAAGTGGGATAACGGGTTCATTTGACCCGCGTCGTGTCGGAAAAAGTCGAGTCGGAAAAACTTTGTCGTATCGTGCCGAAAGGATAACGAGCTCATTTGACCCGCGTCGTGTCGGAAAAAAAAAATAAAGTCGGAGAAACTTTGTCGTGTCGTGCCGAAAGGAGTACGGGCTCATAAAAACCCGCGTCGTGTCGAAAAGAAGAGTCGAAAAAACGTTGTCGTGTTGTGTCGAGATTTAAAAACGGGCTTCACAAGTCCGCATCGAATCGGTAAAAAACTTTGTCGTGTCGAGTGAGTGACGAAAAGGAGCATGCCGAAGACAAGGTCAAAAATGGAGCAAGCCGATCTGGAGAAGGCCACATTGGAGCAGCTCCAAAATTACGCGAAGCACAACCAGCTTCCGCTGTCGGAGGACCGAGAGGTACTCATTAAATTGATTTTGGCTCATCTGGAGAAATCCAGGAGCGCGGATACACCGGCCGAACCGCACGGTGCGTTCGGAGAAGGGACGGTGCCGTCGGCCGCCACGCGGTCAACAGTTGCAGAACCGCTGACTGGGTGCTCCGGCAAACAATAACGGAGATAACGACGTCGATAATGCAGCAACAGCAGAATATGCTACGTCAGCAGCAGGAGCTGCAGCAGCAACAATAGCAATTTATGTTGCAAATGATGCAACAAATGCAGGCAGCGAGACCCGCTGCACCTGTAAGTCGAGCCGAGGAGCCAGCGGCTCCAATAAACAATTTGGAAAGTTCAAACAGGACGAATTCTGCGGGGTCGTCCTTGAATTCCGCGCATGCTCAACCGATGCAATTGGTGAGTATCGGGAGCGGGCTGCCAGCAGGAAACGCAATTTCCTGGCTTGCCTCGCAAATCCCGGAGTTCGGAGGATCCGAAGAAGAGTGTGTGTCGGTGCGGGTGCGTCGGGTAGACAGGGTGGCGCAAATACACAGTGCAACGGACGGTGTGACCTTGCTTGCCGCGTCGAGCAAATTGGTCAAGTTCGCGCGCCAATGGTACGACATACAGTCGGGACCGGAAATCGAGTCGTGGCAAGGCCTGCGCCTTGAACTATTGAAAATTTTCGAACGAAAAGTGCCGTTTTATAAAGCGATACAGCGGGTCGAGGCGCGTAAATGGAACGCGCAAAAAGAAACTTTCGATCAGTATACGATCGTTAAACTTGCGCTAATTAATAAATTGAACTTGCCGGTAAAAGACGCGATCCATCAAATAATTGGTGGCATCACGCAAAGCTCAATGAGAGCTACCGCGCTGTCGGTTGCAGACGAATCGTTGGACAGTTTTCTCGCGAAAATGAGAATGATTACGGAAGGCAGTACCGAGTGCGAGAAGAAAACAGTGTCGAATGTGCCGGTAAAAAGTAAAGACAGTGCGTGCCAAAATTGTGGTCGAAAGGGCCACTCACACTTGCAATGCAGAAGTGACGTCGTTTGCTTCTACTGCAAGGTGAAGGGCCATCGCCAGTTCGATTGTCCCGCGCTGAAGGGTCGAGCGGGCGGGAAATCGACGTTGCCGAACCAGTCGTCGGCGGCGCGGACCGTAGCAGCTGTTGCAGAGGCCGCCTCATCCGAAGTTGATGCTGATTCCGTCGTCGCTGCGGTCATGGAGGCAGGGGGCGCCAGGAGAGGACTCAGCAAGCCGTTTGCGATTGTTACAAGTATCTGTAAACAATTAAGCGAATTACGAGCGTTAGTAGATTCCGGTAGCCCGGTTTCATTTATACGAGAAGAAATATATAAAGTCTTTGTTGAGCCGTTCCCGCATAAATTAATACCGTCGGATAAACGGTTTTATAATTTTAGTGGCGCACCGTTAACGATAATCGGAGTCGTGCCGGTCGAATTAACTATAAAAGAATTAAACGAACTATCACTAAGGGTAGATTTATTTGTTATAAAAGAAACATTCGAGTGCGATTTAATTTTAGGAAGAGATTTTATTAGCTTACATAAAATTTCCTTATCCTATGATCTTGCCGAGTCGGAGGATAAACAAATCAACTACAAAGTTAACTTGTTTCAACAGTTACCGCTTTGCGCTGTCGAGAACCCGCCGGAAAGCTTAGAACAAATTGTAGACGATAATAAAATCGATTTTGACGCGAACGTTAAAAAACAATTGAAAGAAATCATTTTAAAAATTGAAAATGATAATGTCGTGCCGATTGAGGACGATTACAAGGTGCAAGTACACCTGAGAGATTCTTCGATATTCGCGTACTCACCGAGACGATTCGCATATGCGGAACGCATCAAGATCCGCGAGATCACGGACGACTTGATGCGCAGAGGAATCATACAGCCAAGTATCTCGCCCTATTGCGCACGCGTGATACCTGTTAGGAAGAAAGACGGACAAATTAGACTATGCGTAGATCTCAGACCGTTAAATAGCCGGATAATTAAACAGAAATATCCGTTTCCGGTAATAGAAGATTGTCTTTCGCGATTGTCGGATAAAGCAGTTTTTTCTTTATTGGACCTCAAAGACGGGTTCCACCAGATTAAAGTTCACGAAAATTTGATGCAGTATTTTTCTTTCGTGACCCCCGACGGACAGTATGAATACACACGCTTACCGTTTGGATACTCGGAAGCGCCGGCAGAGTTTCAGAAACGGGTAATCCAAATCTTGAACCCGTTGATACGCGCCGGGAAAGTATTGGTGTATATCGATGACATACTGGTCCCGACGGCAACTGTCAAGGAAAATTTAACATTATTAGAAGAGGTTTTGAGCATTTTTAAGTCGTACAATTTCAAATTAAATTATAGAAAATGTCGATTCCTGAAAAAGGAAATAGAATTTCTCGGATATATGTTATCGAGTAGCAGTATTACGTTAAGTCCTAGACACGTAGAGTCGGTTAGAAATTATAAACCACCTGCCAATGCACACGAGGTGCAACGGTTTTTAGGTTTAGCCAGTTACTTTCGTAAATTCATTAAAGACTTCGCAATCAAAGCGAAACCGATACAAGATCTTTTGAAAAAAGATACGGAATTTAGATTCGATAGTCGATGTATTGAGGCATTTGAGTTATTGAAGAAAGAGCTCACCTCAGCCCTGGTGTTAGCGTTGTACGATCCGGCTGCAGAAACGGAGCTGCATACAGATGCGAGCAGCTTAGGCCTCGGTGCGATCCTACTGCAACGGCAGAAGCACGGATCTTGGTGCCTCGTGGCTTACTTCAGTAAGACCACTAACGTGGCGGAGCAGCGCTATCACAGCTTCGAGCTAGAGATGTTAGCCATTGTTAGAGCAGTGGAGAGATTTAATTTATATTTATATGGATTGCAATTCACAATAGTGACGGATTGCAGCGCGTTAGTGTATGCCGTTAATAAGGCAAATCTTAACCCACGTATAGCAAGATGGACACTTACCCTTCAGAATTATTATTTTCGAATGGTCCATCGGCCAGGAAAGAAAATGGCACACGTGGATGCCTTGAGTCGTTGCGTCGGATTTGTAAATAAGCGACCAATCGAACGCGAGTTAGAGTTGAGGCAGCTCACAGATCCTAGAATTAAAGAAATTAGCGATAACTTGGAGATTAGAGACAGCGAAAAATTTATTATGTTTAACGGATTAGTATATAAGAAAGCAGAAAATAATAATTGTAAGTTTGTCGTACCTGCTTCAATGGAGACGAGTCTACACTGCTGGACAAAAATATAAGACACTTCGCATTTATCTATTCTTTTGCAAAAATCTATGCAAGTGTATATTTCATGCACGCTATGTGTAACTGACCATTTTCTGAATAGATACACAGAATCTCATACTCGGCAGAAATACAATACAGAAGTCAGGGAAAAAAATGTAAACAAAGGCTGACGGTGGTTGGACAGAATTATAAGATACTTGATTTGTTTGACATTCTTACATCTCCTATCAGTAGCTATTCGACTTCTAGTGGATATAGAAATATAAATCAGCAGTATTTTTGATATATTAGTGCACGTATTCAGGATAGTAACAAATAATGCCTCGTGGGACCAAATTAAATCAAAGTGAAGTCGACCGAATCATGCTCTTGCACTCAGAAAACTATAGCATCACGAAAATTGCGAAATTATTGAACAGAAGTCGGTGTGCTATTTATAATGTCCTTAAAGATCCAGAAACCTATGGGAAAACTAAGAGGAGTGGAAGACCTCGTGCTGTATCTGAACGCGAAAAGCGTAAAATTTTGCGAATTGCTTCTAATTTCAAGGGAACTGCAAGGCAAATCGCCGCAGAAGCTGATGTCCACACAAATTTGAGAAACGTGCGTCGTATTCTACAGAAGAGCAAGCACCTGAAACGCAAGAAGTTGAAACAACGGCCTCCTTTAACCGAACAGCACAAAGTAGGAAGATTGGAGTTCGGTCGTCAACATGTTCACTGGATGAAGAATTGGAAAAAAGTCATCTTCAGTGATGAAAAAAAGTTTAATTTGGACGGGCTTGATGGGTGGAACTTTTATTTCCATAATTTGCGGAAAAATGAAGAATATTTAAGTCGTCGCCAAATGGGCGGCGGAAGTGTTATGGTTTGGGACGGTATTGGTTACCACGCAAAAACACAAATAAATTTCATACCAGGCCGTATGAATAGCGAAAAATATATTAAATTGATAGACGAACAATTAAATAAGTATGCAGGTCATATTGCAAACCAAGATTATATTTTTCAGCAAGACAATGCTGCTATTCATACCGCAAAAGCTGTTCAGAGATTTTTTATTTCAAAGAAAATTCAAATTTTAAAATGACCTGCCCGTTCACCCGACCTGAACATCATAGAAAATATTTGGGGAGATTTATCCAGAAGTGTTTATGCAGGTGGCAAGCAGTTCAACAATATTAATAAACTGAAAAAAAGTATTGTTCATAATTGGAACGCGCTACCACAAAAACGTATTAAAAAATTGTATAAGACACTGCGGAATCGGTTGTTAGATGTGATACAATTGAAAGGAGGTTTCACCAAATATTAATATAATAGAATTTGCCATTTAGAGAGAAATTTTCACAGCAGAAATGCTAATCATGAATTGATGTCTTATAATTTTGTCCAACCATAAGTCGCCTATGTTCACGTTTTTTTTCCTCACTTTTATATTATATTGTCGGCGAAGTTGAAATTTTGTTTACTCATCCAAGAGATGACAAGTAATAAAAATAGCATATGAAATGTACAGTTTCTTGTTTTGAATATATGATATATAGATATATACCAAGTGTCTTATAATTTTGTCCAGCAGTGTAATTAGGGCCCATCATGATGATATGGCTCATTGCGGTCTAACTAAAACATTCGAGGGCGTTAATCAAAATTATTGGTTTCCGTCAATGCGTAAAAAGATTAACGAGTATGTTACAAACTGCGTTACCTGTATGATGGCAAACGATGCCGTCAATTGTTTTGAAGGGGAGACATCTCTCTACCCCTCGTCGTCGATTCCGTTGGAAGCCCTCCATGTGGATCACTTCGGGCCGCTGGAAGGAACGATAGATCACTTTAAGCATATTTTCGTGGTTGTAAATGCGTTTACGCGCTTCACGTGGTTATGCCCGACGAAATCAACCACGACGCGCGAAGTGATAGAAAATTTAAAGAACATTTTTTGTTTATTCGGTAAGCCGACAGAATTGATTTCGGACCGCGGAACCGCGTTCACGTCAAGAGAATTCGCGGAATTCATTGAAAAATTTAAAATTAAACACCGCATAGTTGCAGTGGCTGCGCCTTGGGCGAACGGGAGAGTTGAACGCGTGAATCGCTTCATAAAATCCTCGTTAATGAAATTAATTGATACAGCGTCGCAATGGAAAGACGCTATCGGTCTGTTACAGTACATTATAAATAATACGTATACCATACGGCAACGAAGTCAAGCCCGTCAAAATTATTGCTCGGATATGAGCAACGCAGCCACGCAGACTTTCCGTTTGCACGTCTCACTCGGGTTCTCGCCGGCATTGATACGGACCTGGATCTCGAGCGAAACGCCGCACGTACTACGGCGCACGAAGCGTCAGAGCTGATATAATAAAAAATACAGAAATGTTAGATTTAGAAAACCTTAGGTGTATGAAGAAGGCGATTTAATATTAATCAGGAATACAAGGGCGAAGCCCGGCGAAAACGCCAAATTAAAGTCTAAATTTATCGGCCCGTATATTGTGGGCAAAAGTTTGGGTAATAACCGATATGTAATTAAGGATATACCTGGTTTTAATCATAAGATGAAACCACTGAACACGATCATGTCGAGCGAACGGATGAAACCCTGGGCCAAACATGTGCCCGCCGCAGATGATCCTGAAATAAAATCAGGCAATCAGCATTAGTTAGAGTTTAAGTTGCGATAAAATAAGTTACGATAGAATAAGTTGCGATAGAATAAGTGGCGGTAGAATAAGAATTTATAAAGAAAGTGTAGTGGTGCCACTAGACATAACGAGTGACAAGCATAAAGAGATTAGGCGATTTTATTATTGTTGTATTATAAATTTTATAAAATACTTTAACTTTTATTACTCTGAGGCTCTGCATACAGTAGACAAAATATTAGAAATAGCAATAAACATTTAATATTAAAAAGAGAAATTATTTTACATCTAACAAGAGAATAAAATATATTAATTAGTTCCAATTCTTATTTCTTAATTTATGCATTAATTTTTTCTATTCTTTTTATTTTTAAAATAAATAATTCCAATTTCTTATTTCTAATATTTAATAATTATTTCTATTTCTATTTCCTATTTTGTTTATTGTGCGCAGGATCTGACTTTCATTTCTCACATATACGCAAATAGTGAGTTCTATGTGTGGTGATTACTAAACGAATATGGCGGCCCCCCCCCCCCCCCACCGCAAACGTGCTCCCCCGGTACAGCTTGTGCACCATCCTTCTATTCCTTAGTCCGTGTGTCCAAACGCCAAGATCTATAGAGAGAAGGTTACCTCATGCGCAAAGAGGGACGAGCGGCAAGAGAGGCAAATGCAGAGAGAGGCGAGCGGCAAGAGGAGCAAATGCAGAGAGGGGCGAGCGGCAAGAAGGGCAATGATGATCTCATCGGCGAACAGAAGCTATCTCAGACAGCTACTGTTTGTCGATGAGATCATCATGCTCTCCCCTTCCTTCATCGCCCCTCGCCATCAAGCTGTTTCTAGCTCTCCCCTTCCTTCATCGCTCCTCGCCATCAAGCTGTTTCTAGCTCCCCCCTTACTTCATCGTCCGTCGCCCTCAACCGGTTTAATTGAGGTAACCTTCTCTATATAGATCTTGTCCAAACGCCGGCTCCGGAGCCAAAGTGGAGAGCGAGAATTTCCCCTTCTCCAGATGCTCGCCGCTCGACTGTCAGCGCGAGGTGCAGTGCGGGGAAAAGAGCCGCCGATCCCTACTATCGAAGTCTCGTGTTCCTCCCTTGCACCTCACTAACAAGTGAAAAGCTTGATCGAACAGTGAAGGAGTATAGAGTAACCCGAAACTGTTCTTACGACCTTTGTATTAAACTGGATGATCTGTTTATAAACATAACTATTTCTTTGCACGGTAGTCGGAGCGTATGTCGTAACTAGTATGGGGAGCGCTGAGAGAGATATGATATCTCGCGCGACGTCGGAGAAAGGGAAGGCTCTTAGCGTTACTCCCCAGGCGTTGGACATGTCTGACTACACCTTTAGTGCTCTAGTTGCACCAGAACTGCCAGATTAAAGATCCGAATAAGAAGCCAGCTGCGCCTATCCGGACACATCTGAGAGCACTGGTATAGAGCGAGGATAACGTATAAAAGACGCTAGCAAAGAAATGTAATGTTTCTAATCGTCAGATCTGTTTCCAGTGTACTTTTTAATTCTCGTATAAATTTTAAGTTTAAATCTTATCGCGACTATAAAAAATTATTAATATTTTATGAACAACTAAGTCAGTGGGATTATCATTGGAGATAAATTATAATATTAATATAATATTTCGTATGTAATATTATATGTAATGTAATATTAATAATAATGTCTCATAATTATTAGTTCCTATTTCATTTTGCCCAATGTATAACACGCGAGATAATATAGAATGCAAAATAAAATTCTATTCCTAATTTTATTCTGTGATAAAAGCATGTAGCTCAAAATATCTGTAATTTCAGTTTGTATATATACGAAACAATTTGGTGAAGAAACAAACAATAACAAAAATGTTGAAGCTCGAAGTACCTACGCTTAAAGAAGTTCTGAAGAATAGTGGTGGAGACGAAAAGCTTTTGGAAGAGTTGTTATCGAAATTTCGACTGTGGCTGAAACAGCAAAGTCATCTTCCTCAAGGTTTGTATTTCTAATTTTTAATCAATTTTATCGATTAATTCGTTAATTATTATCTAAAAATCTAAAAAAATATACTAGTTTAATAATCATAATATCTACATTTAATAATAAACAATTTCACAATGTTTTATTTATAATTTCTTTATCATCTTTTTATATTATACAGGATGTCCTTAAAATTTTGACAAAGCACTTGTATGCAGATAGAACGGACTAAACTGAATCGAAAAGTCCTGTACCATTTTGGAATTTTCGCAACAGTTAACGAGTTATTAATTACTAAAGATCGCGTCAAGCGCTTTGTCAAAATTTTAGGGACACCCTATATATTAAGATAATAACAAATATTATTTTACAGATATCTCTGACCAACGATTAAAATTTTTTATTTATGCTGTAAAATTTAATTTTGAAAAAGCCAAAAAAAAATTGGATACGCTTTACACTCTTCGCAATCTGGTTCCAGAATTTTACGAAAATTTCGATCCGTTCAGCGATGATATAAATCTTTTTCACACATACTTGTAAGCACTTAAACCAATCATAAATTATTTCTAAATTTATAAATATTGCTATAGAAAATATTTTAAATATAGAAAATAGTATGATTAAAAATTTTAATTATAATATTGTAATAATAAACAATAAATATTAATAAATAATTATATTAATTGCAAAAATTCTTTGACTGATAATTTAAAATCTATTTTTGTATTTGCACAAACACGTATAATATTTTTCTAAATATTTACTTATTTTAGTCAGAATATATGTTTGCCAAAATTAACACCAGAAGGATACAGATTATATATTTGTCGTCTAATACATGGTGACACCCCTATATGTAATGCTTGGACGATTCTAAAGTACGTATGTAATATCTACAAAGTAGAACAAATATATACTATTTCACAAAAACTTTATATGTTGCATGTCATGAAATTAACAATAAATTATCTACAAAATTATCAGGTCTGCTAAAGTGATAATATGTGGATAATTATGAAAGAAATTATGGACAAGTGGGTTACATGTTGTAAATATTAGATTAAAGATGTTGAATAGCATATTTATTGATAACAGTAAAATTAATTTATTTAAATCGGAAAGGCGACGATAACAAAATGATAAAATTGAAATAAAAAAACGCGTCCCAAATGGAACATAATATCCAATGGACGTCCATATAATCTCCATAACTCCATACTACATCTATCTCTACGATGGATATTGGATAGGTTTCTATTAGAAATCCATATTATTTCCATGATAAATGACGATATAAATCCATCATAAATGTCTATTAGACATCTGTTATCGATGTTTGATAGAAGTATCAGTATCCATAGTAACGAATATTGTTAGGGCATTGTCGATGTCAAACGTTTTGGCTGATCATTCAGCCATCTTTAGTGCTAACGTTACAAATCTGTTTAGTAGAAAGATTGTGGTTTCAATTCGTCATTAATAAAATTATTTGGAAGTAAAGTCACAAATGTGATTGCGAGATAGTCTTGTTTATGTAGGTGTTAACAGAATGTCACCATGTTCTCGACTGTCTCACAGTCGTGACATTTTGTTAACACCTATATAAACAAGACTATCTCGCAATCATATTTGTGACTTTACTTCCAAATAATTTTATTAAGGGGGGAGCCTCGTGTAACCGGTTAAAAAAATTGAAAAATTTTTTTTTGCTTTAATCAATAGCAATCCATGTAGAAAATATATTCCCAAAGTTACAAAACAAAATTCGAAGTTTTAAGGAGTCCACAGCCTATTTCTTGCGCGCAGATATACAAGCGCGCGGCGGGGCGCTTGGTCAACGGTACCATAAGATATAAGATTATAGAATTTGTAACTGTTTTTGGCGCGTTTTCGGAAGTACTTATTTGAGAGTGCAATTTGGAGAGTGCAAGCAAAGTGTGAAATTCGAAGAAGCAGGAAATCGGAGCCTCAGTTTTAAACTTGTTGTTACACTTTTCTTTTTTACTTTTCAATACCGAAAACTTTAAACGCGTTTTTCTCGAAACCAGTTTTTGGCAATTGGCGGGAAAGATTACTCAAAAACTATTCGATCAATCGAGTTGTCCCTGTGTATACATGTAGTTTAATAATATAAATTGTCGATGAACCTATAAAATTAGTAAAATAATTAATTTAAACAATTATTATTGCATAAATAAGGTGACATTTTGTGGGTCAAAATTGCAATTTTTTTTGAAGTGTTGCCATTTTTTCAATTTTCAACTTTTTACTTATTTTTTAGGTTTATCGACTAGATAATTTCATAGAAAAGAAAAACTTTTTTTTTTTTTGTTTTAAACGAGTGCAAAAGACGCTACAACTCCCGCCAATTCACAACTCCAGTGACGAGACTGCGTCAACATTTGTTTATAGTGGCTCTATAATCAATTATTTTTAAACAAAAAAATTTTTTTTTTACTTTTTAATATATGTTATAAAACACTAAAAAGTTTTAAAAAGATCCGTTGCATTGTTTCTTAAAAAAAAATTCTTAAAAATCACCTTTGTTTTAGCGATTCATACGAGGCTCCCCCCTTAATGACGAATTGAACCTACAATCCATTAAAGCTCTATGAAATATCTATGGAACATCTATGATTGCTCCATATAATATCTATGAATATATTTAATGGATGTCGAATGGAGGTATGTAATGCGGAACTGTGGATGTCTAGTAGACATCTATAGGAGATTACATAGACATCTAATAGAGGTTTCGAATCTCCATGATGGACATATAGTGGATATCCATTAGAGCTTTTTGTTCCGTGTGGGGTAGTTTTACGTAACAAACTTGTGGCATATAAAAAAAGAGTAAAAAATTTTTAAGTGCAATAAATCACGAAATATGCTAAACAACACGTATTTCATTCCCAGTAAACATTCGATATTCTATGTATATACATGGAATATCCATAATGTGAAAAAAACGTACTATATATACTATGTACACGGAGAAAATTTTAAATAAAAAATTACTATGTACGGCATTAACCGCGCACCATGAAGCCGCGGATTGAAAATTTTTACTATGTTTCACAAGTGAAAAACATAGTAAAAATTTTTATAATTTCTTCATGGTCCGCGGCTACTACCGTACATAGTAATTTTTGATATAAAATTTTCTCCGTGTACATATATATGTATATACATACGATATTCTGTGTATTTTCTGAATTTCTTATAATTAGAGTGATAACGCACTCGAAAAATTGAGTGACTGGTCGTGTCACTCGAGTTAGAGTGACTTTTCATTCATACGGAGTTAATTCTCTCTCTTTTTGTTCTAGAGTGAATTTTTCACTCTGCAAAGTAGAGTGATTATGTGTACTTTATTTTGTAAAGTAAATATTTTCACTCTGCAGTGTGGAGTGAATATTTCATTCACATGAAGAGTGAATGAAATGCGCGTAATTTTAAAACAAACGCTTTGCTGATACCTTCATCCTATTCAACAGATCATCGTCTCTGTTTTTTTTTATTGATTTAATAATTTATGATAACTGTTGTCAAGAAAGGCGTCTCTTGTAATCGTCTCATTATCTCTTGTTCTCGTCTCATTGTTACATGTATTTGGTGTAAGACATCGTGAATATAGATAAGAATATCTATAAAGAATACACGTAGATAGACATATAAAAATGTCAACGTTTCTTCCAAATGTAAGTGCTTATAAGAATTTATGTTTATTTACTGATTTAATATATTATGTAAAGAATGTATGTAAAGAAGGTGTTTAGATTAAATTGTTTTTCTAGATTAGATTACAGAAAGAGTAAGTCGAGATCTCACAGCATGTGGTTCGCCGTGCTACGTAGCTTCGTCATAAATTAGGTTTGCATATCGATAAGCAAGTAATACA
The DNA here is from genome assembly GCF_040581485.1 of Linepithema humile. Classification (NCBI taxonomy): domain Eukaryota; kingdom Metazoa; phylum Arthropoda; class Insecta; order Hymenoptera; family Formicidae; genus Linepithema; species Linepithema humile. The sequence continues at coordinate 16,082,697 of NC_090132.1, forward strand.
ATGAGAAGTAACTTATATAATGACTTGTAGTTTGTTAAATCGGTAAATGCGTATCATGTGCTGCAAAATCTCCGTTATAGTTAAGTCTGTTGAAATAATATTAAATTTTTTTCTTTCGTTAGAAGACGAATCTCAGACAGCACACATGTCCAAAATACATCCAAAGGATATCCAGAGGATGTCCTGTCGTCCCAAAAATGTCTTCAGGATACCTTCTGGACGTCTTTTGGATATGTTGTGCTGTTTGGGATATATTATATAATATATTATACAGTACATTTTTTTCACATTATGAATATTCCATGTATATACATAGGATATCGAATGTTTACTGGGTAGATGTAGTATGGAGTTATGGAGATTATATGGACGTCCATTGGATGTCATGTTCCGTGTGGATATAAAGAACAGTTTGTAGATTTAATAAAACAAAACGATTTTCGACAGATTGTATTTCATCCACAGATGACGCTCGAACATTTATTTTAAAATATACATAAAATTCTTTATTCTTATTTCGAAGATACAAAACGCATATTACTAATTAATATCGCAGGTATTTTATGATGATATTTGAGATAGGCATAGAAGAAGATATAGTCCCTGAAATCGTTGTAGTTTGGGATTGTACTGGTACAAATATCAATCATGTATTTAAGTATACACCATCTATGTTAAAAAAATTTGATTCTTGTATGGTACGTAATATTTTTTTCTATAAAACGATATCTAGCAAAAAAGTAATTTATATTAGAATTAAAATATATTTCAAGACTCGCGTATATTAACAATGATTTGTATTACTTCAATTATTTAGGCAGCATACAGCTTAAGAATAAAAGCGGTTTATTTAATTCATGCTCCAAAATATATAGACATATTTATGAAAACAGCGAAATCAGTGATGAGAGCAAAATTGTTTGACAGAGTAAGTATATATTAAAGATATATAAATATAATTTGTTAAATAACTGCTGTTTGGTCTTTGTTGAAACAATTCCACAATTTTAATTGGCCCTATCATTTCAGATCCACGTTTACACATCAGGAATAGAATCATTATATAAAACAATACCAAAAGCAATTTTACCAGCAGATTATGGCGGTGAAGAACCGTCGATGAACATATTAACAGGTAAAATATCATCATCGTTTTAAATACATGTACTTATCAACAATTTGAACAACTTTAAAATTAAAATGCAAAACAGAAAATAAATAGCACCTAACCATGTGTTTGATAAAAAATAAATGTTATTATAATTATTATATCTCCGCAATGATAGACTATACTCAAAACTGTCTATCTCTTTCTTTAATATAATTTAGAGATTAAAAGGTGATTAAAAAGTTTAAATATTTAAGAAGTAATTTTTGCTGTTATTGTTTCTAGATATGTGGCTTGCAAAACTAGCCCAACAAAGAGACTGTCTTATAAAAGAAGGAAGACGGAAAACCCAGGAATCTCTCCGAATAAATTCTATAATAAATCCTGACGAATTGTTCGGAGTTTCGGGAACATTTAGAAAATTAGAACTTGATTAATTTGCAAATATTTTCTTAATATCTATATTTTAAATAAATATCTTGTAATTAAAACAAATAAAATTTTTTATAAATATATCTCACAAATATTTTCTTACAAATTAATATAAACAAATTTTTTTTTAATTGCATTAATCAAATCAGTAAAATATAATTAATAAGAGCAAAGAATTTGTCGCTGCTAGATCGACCTAACATGTTAACAATTAATTGTAAATTATACATGCTTATTTAAAAAAAATGCATTTCCTCATATGTAGAAGTTAAATGGAAAAGATCAGCCGCATTCTGATGTTGATAACAACATTATACACAATTTAATGCATATTAATTCTTGGGTTTCAACACAAATATTTCCTGAAATGTTAAAAATATAGCGACTGCATTTCGACATTTAATTAATTTTTTTACAACAAAACATATCAAAACTTTTGCACTCACTCAATAAAATCTTAAAAATATAAACCAATGACGGATGAGGCCGACGCGTGACGCGCTTAGTGGAAATTCGGCCTAAGTCACTATTTTACTTTTAGCGTTTTCGATTGACCAGATTGATTAATGACGTCATTCCATTGCCCCTTTATCAATAAAAGACTTAAATTCCTAGTAAAATAATGATTAATCAACCTTGGATCGATCAAAATCCGTTTATTCAAAAACGCTATATGAATTCAAGTCTTTTATTGACGGAGACAATGCAATGAATATTGGGTCTGTGTCGAATACGGTTCAATCGAAAACGCTATAATATTCATTGTGACATAAATTTTGTGCCGCATAATATAAGAAACAATGTTACAAAAAATAAGAAAATTTTATGAAAATAAAAAAAAATGGTTTATTTACGTTTTATTCCATTTATATATAATGGAACTTATAAATTTATGCGCGCGCGCGCGCGCGTGTGTGTGTGTGTGTGTGTGCTATACACACATTTATTTACACATATTTATCACTACAAAATTAAATAAATTCGTCTGATGTCGTGCATATATGCGATCTAGATCATTAATCGGCTTCGTATCTCATTTGTTAGGTCTCTTAATTTCTGAAACGACTGTTTCATTATAATTTTACTTTTGTTCGTGACTTTCATTCCTGTACTTTCGATTGTTGTTGCTCCAGTATCCGTACGGATACATTAAAATCATTACTTATTCGTGTCATCATCTAGAAATAAAGATTATAATATAAGTAAAACTAAGATTGCAAATTTATTTTACTACTTTTTTCTATTACCAATGAAACATGTTCCATATTGATGTAGGACATGTTAGCTAGCATCTCCAACTAATTGTTATCTATTAAGTTTATTGTTATAAAATGTAAATTGTTATCTATTAAGTTTATTGTTATAAAATATAAATTGTTATCTATTAAGTTTATTGTTATAAAATATAAATAACTACTTACCTCTTCGAGACATCGCTCCTCACTCTTAAACAGTTCCCTCAACATCATAAATGTTGGACGCAACAAATGTTTGCTTGCAAAACAAACAATCATAGAATTCACTCTGGAGTAATCTCGCGTGACGTCAATAAAAAAATATTCTTTATCTATACGATTTATGATATGACTGTAAGTGATAAAAAATGTATCCATATATAAATATGATAAAAATAAAAATTTAGGCTAGCATTAAAATTATACTGACTAATTCGGTCTCCAGGTTAAGTAGTAACCGTTTGAAAAACGTACTAAATCGCAGCGCACACCAAGTCTTCTCGCCACACTGTGAAATATTATTGCTAGAGGTAGTCCAGTACCATAATTATTTTTTAAAGCCAGTTTAAAATCACAAATTGCAATCAAATATATTAATATTAAGACATAACAAGCATAGGACTATGCTTATAGCATTAAGTTTTCATAATGCAATATAATATATTTTTAACTTACGTAATCTATAAAAATGTTCTGGGATAAAACTTTCCTTACAACAACATTTGTTATTACATATCTTATAATTCTCATAAAAAATTAATTTATTAATTAAAATTTTACATAGACTCTCTAAAATCTGTCTTACTTCTATCCCATTCCAATGATTGTCATCGATATTATTGTATTTCCAAAAGAAAAATTGCTTGGCTAATATTGAGAATATTGAATGTGCAGGATATTCGGTTTTAAGGTCTTCCAATACTTGCTGTGCAATGTTATCCAATGACGTTCTCACATACATGTAAGACACATACTTGAGGTTGATAGCATTGTGCTAATATAGTGGCTGCTTTTTCTAAAATTTGTTGTTGCTTAGAATAATTCACGAATTTGTTCTACTTGATGCTTAAACGTTTATGGTGGTGGTATAAAAAAAGCACCTTTAAATAATATCTTTGTGTCATATCAAATTCCCTATATATGTAACATATTTTATATTTAATATTTAAATTCCAATATACCATAATATTTAAATTCCAGTCGGTATGAGAGGAGGCGACCGCGCGAGCCGAGCTGAGCCGAACGATTTCCCTTGACTGAGAACAGGGCATCGATTCTGTAATTCAAGTGAGATCGCTCACTTCTCACACTTTCATCTCACGTGAATTAGTTCGCGTGATTCTATAACGTCGAAGTGAAAATACGAAATCACTAGATTTGACAGTATACGATAAAGGCTGCGTACGGGGAGCGCGTTATTAGCGCTATTTGCATCTTTTATCTTTGTTTTATGTTTAATAAGCGATAAAGATAGAAGACGCAAATAGCGCTAATAGCGCGCTTCCCGAACGCGGCCAAAATGTTTTGTCAATGGCGGTATCGATATCGTTATGTTATCATTGCGCAGATAGATCGTAAAAAAGGTAATGTACCATCGCTGAGAGATACAGACTCCCGCTACAGAAACTATATCTCTTCTAATAATCATCACTCGTCCTAAAATCCACAGATTTTTTGAAAAATGAACGTAACGGAGAAGCAGAAACAACTTCTTGTTAACCCTTAATCCCGACTCATGGGTCGTTTTCGACCCAAGCGAAATTTCAAAGTGCTGTAATTTTTGAAAACGGGTACGAAACGCGCCATATCCCGTACCTAAAAAAAGTTATGCCCCCCGAGGACCCGCCTACGGAATAGCAGCGCGCCAGTCCCCCAGGTCGTCACAGTGAGCATAACAATCTCACTGCGGACGCAAACGACCCATGAGTCGGGATTACGTTGCCCAAATCAGCAGATAAATTTTTTTAAAACGCAAACTCTTTCAATGCTGTTAGTGTCTTTTATTATTAAATTATCAGAAATATTCACAACTTTTTTCAATGGTAAAGAATTGTTATTAAAAATATCTTCTTTAATCACTAAATGACAGATAGTGTACTCTTTCCTTGTTGGAATATCGATAATAAATTCTATAATGCGAATAAAATCTCCTTCTGTTGTTACAGCATACGAATTATCTGATCGAATCATATTTCTTCTTGATGATGTGTACAAACATCGTTCTTTTACCATTTTACGATATGTTCGACTTTCATCTGATAATTCAAGTTCTTCTTTCCACATTAAACTAGTTTTATAATGTGGTCCAAAGTATCTTGCATGCGATAATTTACATGTTTGTTTTGCGTTTTTTTTGTCCAGATAAGAAATAAAACTACTTACATTTGAAAACGCTTTCAAAGCAATATGTTTCTTTAAAATCAATTCACTTTGACTCATTGATCATATCGATCTGCAAATTTGATGTACAACGCCCTTAGCACCATGCACTTTTCAAACTATTTGACCATTTCCATTTTCAAAACAATAGCCAGAATGAGCCCAAAGTGGGCCCCAATCTGCTACACTTTGTGCCAAATGCAATAGTTGATGGATGTTGTACGTCATAACAGCTTTGAAATAATAGTGTTCGGTGTAATCAACAAATTTTGTTAATAAAGTATGAGCATGATTGACTTCGTTACGTGTAATACTTTTCTTTAACAAAATATGGAATGCTTCTACTAGAAGTGACCAATGCTTTATCCATATTTCTAAATGTGGAAAACATAGTAAAATCGGTAAACTATAGTAAAGAATCCAATTCTCCCACTCTCTTGCTTTCCAATATTTTCTATCTCGTATGGAACGAGATAAACGAACAATTTGATTGGGAGCTTTTATTGTTAATAACAAGTTGTCAATTTTATTAATATCATTATTGGATAAAGAATATGACAAGTTGTTTGATTCGATCCAATACCCTACAAATTGTTCCGCTATTCCCAAACAAAGACAATGCATACTATTTGGTACAAAACCAGATATAATATTAAAACCTTGCAAATTAATTAAACATGAAGAATTTTTTACACCATAAACGGGTTTTCGGGATGTAAAACTCAGTCGCATGTGCTCGATTGTTTCATTTTCAGTTCTTTTAGGCGGTACTTCATTCATTAAAGTATATTTTACACTTCCACCTCTCTTGTAAACAACATAATATCCTGGATGTAAGCACCAACTGCATCTGAAATAGCCATTATACTGAACTATACCCTGCATCGGTGCACGGGCAACAGAGTCTACGCAGCAACATAAGGTGAATACTTTAATAATACGTACTTCATTTGCAATAGTACATCGTACACCATTATTTGACAATTTGTTCATGTGAACAACGTACGGTTTTAAAAAAATATTCATATTTGGTTTATCTTTATCAAACCATATGCCGCACACTATAGGTCTATAAGTTCTTACATCCAAAGGCAATTCATTTATAATTATTTGAATCGGCCAAATAGAAAATCTAGAACTTTCGAAAATTGGGGATCCATCACTGTTCATTGTAGTTGTAGCAAAATTAAGTTTATCATGTATTGACAATGAGTCAACAAATTTTTTGTATAATATTCCATCTGTAATGTCATCGAATTTTTCATTATTTCGCACTTTTTCGCGCACTACATAATCATAATATTTTTGATTATCTTGAATTAAATTTGCAATTTCGTTATTTACATTAATAATAGCAAAAAAGTCATTATATGTTGTATCTTTCAATGCAATTACAGTATCGCATGTTTGACATTCAACGCGATGATCTTTGCGATCAAACATTGCTACATATTTTTTGCAATTTGGACAAACTGCATGATATTCTATGACTGTTTCTGGATTGAACATTTGATCAACAAGATAGCGCGTACTAGGTAATAAAGAAAAATTAAAAAAACAATTTAACATTTTAAAAAGATCAGCTAATGCACTTTGTGATAAACAATACGTAAGCCCATACTTCAAAACTGCAAGTAAAATTTCAGCTTTACTTACAACTACTTGAGCATTAATAGTCTCATTATTATCTTTATTTTGCATCATTTCTGTTAATCTACTAAAACCAATATTTTCACTATTGATATCTTCAGAGTTGACTTCTTCGTGAATATCTTCGTTATCGCTATCATCTTCATTGCTACATTGAAATAATTCTTCATGTGCATCGTAATACCATGAATCCTGTGGATATAAATGATGTTCATTATAGAGTTTTAAAAAATGATTATAAAAATACTTGTAATTTTTAAAATTTTTGAGAGAGAAAATACAGAATTAGAATAATATCTTATACATATTAATAAATTAACTTTACTTTTCTTAAAGATCAGACGGATATAAAAAAATAAAAAAGAAATTGATGTGTTATTGATGTAAATTACATACATATTGTGAATTATATGAAATTAAAAAATATAATCTTACACGAAAATTTTCATTCTCAGAATCTGATAAGCCATACAGTTCATTCGTGTCATTTATTGAAATCTGAGATACATCTACCATCTACAAAAAATAAATTTTATATTTTTAAAAATGTACTAAATTAATCCTTAACACTTAGAGGTACAAAGTTTTTAATGCATAGTCTTGTATCAATGAATAAAAAACTTATAATTTAAAAAAACCTATAAAATATTATATTTAGAATAATAAGAATTTTGTTTAATGTCTTTTATATACAAAAGTGAAGCTAATTAAATTGAATAAAACTTTTCTGAAAAATCTTTTTTAAGCATATCAAGTATTTATAAAGATTCAAAATAAAAAAGTATATTTGTAGAAATACAATCAAATATTGATGTCTGCCTCTGCATACTACTTAAAAAATGCAAATATCTGTTAATAAATGAATGCTAAGTGCGTTTTTTATAAAAATTTATAATTTTGTAGGCTGAGTTCCACTTGGTGATTGCAATGCTCGTGAACATTATCTATCTTTCTTTAACTTTCGATGAAAAACAAAGATAAAATGATTCCACAAGCGTTGCGATCGCCAAGTGGAACGTACCTTTAGTATAAAGTATTGTACACTAACTTGCTCTAATGCTGACAATGATTGTTGATCGTTATTTTGCTCAATAAATGAATCTTCATGTGTTGATAAAGATTCATGATAATTATGTTGTACGAGATCCATGTGCTGGTCTTGTACTAAATGCAATGATAAGTCAGAACTAATTGTAAGTTGCTCATTGTTTCTAATATTTGCTAACAATGCTTTATTGGAGAATGATAGGCAAATACTATTATGTTGACTTGTGTTATCAGAATCTGTATTGTCGCTATCACTGGATAATTGACGATTACAGTATTCCTAAATAAAAGCAATAAAATAATATAATTATGATGCAAAATGTTTTTATATTTTACACTACAAGAATAGCCATTTAAATATTTTTAGAAATCTGTATAATACTTACTCGCCATTGAGCATCTTCGACACTGTTATCACTGCTTTCATCACTTGATTCACATTCTATATTTCTCCTGTATTGACTCGTTCTTGGCACTTTTAGAAATTTTTTTTCGAGGTAATTATGATACCTCCGCATTATATGTTATTAATATTTATATAATTATAATAAGAAGAGAAGAACAAACAAAATACACATGAACGGTCATGAACGAGAATGACGACTTTTTGTCGTTAAAACGGGAAACACAATGCAAGAGAATAGCGATAGCGACAGAAATAGCACAGACTATAAGGCGATAGACACAGAATTCCAACTCGACGAAAATTTCATCGCTATTACCTGTTCCGTATTTCTATTCACATTGCATCGATATATGCATTCACAAATGTTGGATTTTTTTGTTCTTATTGTTATGTTTATAGATTAATTTTATTGCTATCGCTATTCTCTTGCATTTTGTAAAACCCGTATCAGACGACGTATTAAAGATTGAGATTAAAGATTGAAGATTGAAATTTGACGTATCAGAATAAAGAACTTTTAATTTCTTTTGTTTCAATTGGTCAAATTTCAATCTTTAATCTTCAATCTTCAATACGTTGTCTAATACGCGCTTAAGGGTCTTAAAGGTTATAACGTGCAAATTCCGTGTAACAATGAACATAGACATAACTGATGTAGAGTCTGTGATCGAGTCCTGAGAATCAACCATTGACGGCATTTCAGCAATTCGCAACACGTTTGTTTCTGAGATCACTGTTTCCTACCGAAAAATTCTCGTTCAACAGTAACGAGTCTTATCAGAGACAGTGAACGATAAATAATGAACAAAATCAATCGTGTTTTTTTTATTGGATTGCAGAAGCACACATGAGGTAAATAATAAACATTTTTTATAAAATTTTTGTTCTCAGTCTATTTGAATAGTGAGAAGAGTGATTCATTTGATTTAGCAAAATGTGTTGCTAAAAAAATAACTATAGAGCAAATTAAAATATAAATTCTTTTTTTTGTATTTTTTTTAGATTACATAATCATTAAAATAATGTTCTCAAAATAGTTCAGACAGCACCCATATCCAAAATACACTCAAAGAAAATATCCAGAAGATATCCTATCATCCCAAAAACATTTTCTAGACGTTTTTTTGGTATGCTATGCGATTTCATGAGAGATGTTATCATTTATCTCTATTCAAAATAGTTTATGATTATTTTTTATATACATTGTAAGAAACATTTAATTTTGTTTTTATTTATGATTTAAAAATGAATTCAATATTAATCATAATATAAATATGTAATACTATATCATTTGAATCATTTTCTTATGATAGTTAAAAATGTTTTTCAAGTTTTGAAAATGTAATTAAAAAATATTTTTTATAGGGTATTATAGATTTACAAATTAAATTTGCTAGTGTACGTTATTTCAATGATGAGAGTAAAAAAATCCACATTATTTCTATTAACAAAATAAAAGATTTTACAGTTCTGGATAAGTATGAAGATCCATATTTTGTAAAAAGACTGAATACTATAACCAATAAAGAAAGTTTGATCGCAGCTCAAATTATGGAAGTAGGAAGTATGTACAAAATTTATTCTTATAATAACTTTTAATTTTAAGTGAAAAGTTAATACTTTTCTTTTTTTCTTCAAATCTTTTGCGGTATTCTTTGTTTTCTTTTAAAACTTTTTTCTACAAACTGATTTTTTTCATTTTTTTTTATTTTGTTTGTTATACTCTATTCTAGCTTGGTTTTATGTATGTGTTATGTAAAAAGATTCTGTAATTTATTTTTTTGTAGCTTAATATTACTTTCTCTTATAACAATAATTGTATTATTCATTCTAATCTTTTACTGAATACATCTAATAAGTATTTCTTCTTTTCAGCAAATAATGTGATTTTATTACGTTTTTACTAATGTGTAATTCTTTGCAGCTAATGAAGAGGACTTGAAACATAACAAACAACGTTATGTCTTTAAAAAAATGCGCTACAGTGATGCCGTACAAAAAATATTAGATAAAAAAGAAATATTAGAAAAAGAAAATCCAGAGCCTAACGAAACTCAAAAAGAAACGGTAATATTTCAATCACGTATTGTTATAAATTTTTACAAACATTTAATTGTTTATTTTAATTATAACTATTATTTTAATTATAGCTAGTATACTATTATTTTTATTTTATTTATATAATGTATATATTTTATGATGTTCAAAATTCTTAAAAATTATGAATTTTTAAGGAGTTTGATAATGAAAGAATAATAAAAGACATTAACAGCATTGAAAGAGTTTGCGTTTTTATGAATATAGATAACATGATGTATATATGTCCAGTGCCGAATCTGTATTTTTATTAATCGTTTTTTACGTATAAATGAGAATTATGATGTTATAAACAAATGGCGATAATTTAAGTAACAGATTACATGTTTGGAGGCCTTTTTGTTATTTAATAAAATGTTTTTAAATTCTTTGTGATAAAATTACATGATTTCGTTATGCGATTTAACTGATAAAAACTCTTGAAAATAACGTTATTAATTATGCAATTAAACAATTTAACGGGTATTTTCAATAGAGAATACACGCAATTCTGGCTTAAACGCCTGAATTTTTTGTATGTTTTTAGTTTTCATATGCAAAATGTTTTATTAAAAAAAAATGTTTTCATATAATTAAGATATCACAATGTAATTTTATTGCTACATTTATCGAGACTACATAATGTAATTCCATTACTACATGCAAAATTAATAAACATATCTAAATCAAAATTGTATATTTTTTCGTTTTTCTATTTCTATCATTCAGCTCTTTAAAATATGATTGCTATAAAATCACATGATTTTTTAACATTACATGATTTTTCAAACCATGTAATTTTCAAAAATCATGTACTGATTTGGAACATTTTATTACGTGATTTACTTAGTCATTAATTACGTGATTTTGTTATGTAATTTTATCACTTGATTTTATCACGTGATTTTTTTCAGTAGGGATGATAATCCATACATTTTATAAAGTAATAGAGGATAATAATTTTATAACAATTTATGACCAAATTATAATTAAAAGTACTGAGGAAAGAATTGAAATTGAATTTAGAACTAAAACGTGTAATAATATTCGTGTAAATGAATGTGATTCATGTGTAAAAAGAAAGATGATGTTTATATTGATTTCCTAAGAAGGTCGAAGCAACTGAAGAACCTCAGAATTTCTCGCAACGTAAATCCACAGTAGTTTACATTTTATTTCAAAATTTTACCGAATTTAATGGTTCAATTAGAAAAATAAAGGTAGAACATTTTAATATAAATATTCATTACAATCATAATAATTAATTAATGTTAGACGAATTAAGAGAATATTGTATTTTCTGACAATAGCCAATTTGAATGTTTAACAATCTCATTATAAATATTTGCCAAATCATTAACATACATCACACAATTTAAATTAATGCGATTAATACATTCAAATTATAATATATAAATTATAACAGTCAATTGTATAAATAATCGTTAAATATCGATAAATATAAAAATCAAGAGACAAATTTTAAAAATTTAGTAAAATTTTACGATAGCCACGTATCGGTTTTATTACGACAAAACAATTAATCAAAATCTTAAAATATAAAATTTAAAAAACTCTGCAGATCTAATTAAATAACAATATTAACAATTTTATTACACCAAGACTTATAGTGATATCAAAATTTACGAAGACAAAACAGTAAAGAAATTTGCAAAATTTGCTAGTTTAATAATAATGAGAATAATATAAATCATAAAATAAACAAACTAATAATGTAAAGCAATGTAAAGCGAATAAACAAACTAATAATGTAAAGTGATATTCAACTATTTCAAGAAAAGTAGACATTAATTTCAATTTACTCACCTTGCCAAGTCGAGATCCGTTCGCTTCAACGTTCTGTACACAATGGGCGGTATTCATAGTCCGTTCTTATATTTAAAATCGTCTTAAGCACGGACTTATATTCGCTCTCTTCGTCACACATAGATTGTGTCTGACGAAGAGAGCGAATATAAGTTCGTTCTTAAGACGATCTTGAATATAAGAACGGACTATGAATACCGCCCAATTACAGTTGATATTGATAGTTATTGGCTTCGGGAGACTTCCCTTACGGCCATATGAGTCGGTACGCGCTTGCGCGATAGAAAAAGCGGTATTTTAGAACGGTAAGACGTAATATGATGATGCAATCCTTTGTTTTGAAATAACCTAATTTATATGGTTTATATGGTTCACTGATTACTGATAATTTGTATGGTATTGATTATTATGTGTAATGTGTAAGTGTGTTAGTGTATTTGTGTGTGTATGACCGCAATGTGTGAGCTAAAGTCCGTGAGTTTGCTAAGCCCAAATGTATGTGCGGCAGTGATGCGCTGTCGTTTTTTCCCGTACGGAACCTCCGTGCGCATGCGTAAGTGACGTCACAGCTAGACGTCGGCTGCTACCATTGAGTAAAAAGAAACATGAGGGAGCGTTTGGTCGTAAAAGTTCGGACGGAAGTGACTATATAAAGTGGTCGCTCAAGATGGCCGCTCAAGGGCGCCAATATTGAATGACTTGTTATGTTTAATTAGGAAATAATGTACAATTAAAAGAAAATAACTATAATATGCAACAATAATACCAAATTTTAATGGCGTTTTTTATTGGGATTGCACTCGTGCAGTATTTCCATAAGAGCAATGTTAAAATCTAAAATCTAAATTTATATTAAATCCTTCGTCCTTACAAAAATTTATCCATGCATTTCTTTGATCCGGATTTTACGGAAACCTGTTTGTGAGTGAAAATTATTTAGTAATTATTGTGAATCTACAATTTCACAATACTATACATATGATTATAATCTCCAAAATAAAAATCTCATTATTGTTAATAATACTAATCGATGAAACGTTATTCCATGATTTCGAGCTGCTGCTGTTATGCCACAAGCTCTACAGTATACCATTTTGATCGTTTATTTCCATACACTGTTGCATAAAAGACTATACACTGCATATTAATGCGTACGGCGTACGGTATGCCGCTTGCCGCTATGCTCGAGCATTCCCTCTCACTTTCAAAAAGTGGTCGCTCAAGATGGCTGCCATGACGTACATCCATCCGCGGATTTACCTAGTCCTGGCTAGTATATGCTCCCTCCTGTTTCTTTTTACTCAATGAGCAAGACCGCTTACAAATGTGCGAAACATCATGGCATTGCATATGGAAGATTCTGCATTCCGAAATTGATTTTAAAAAATTTGCAATCTTAAGCCTAATTTATATCGTACGTTATTTACGAAATTAGTAATGGAGGATTCACACTGCGTCCGACGTACGACGTCCGGTATCCGATAATAGAACTTGTTTTCTAAACGATAAATTATCTCTAGCTAGAATTTCTAGAAAACAAGCTCTATTATTGGATATCGGACGTTGTACGTCGGACATCGAACGCAGTGTGAATCTTCCATTACTTTTGATGTAGTACAATATGGAGGCGCTTTAGATGTTCCTTACTCTTTCAAGAATTATAACTTCTTGGTCATGATTTTCTAGGTTTTGTTCAATGGTTTAATCGTTAATGGTTTAATCGACTTTTTAGAGTTTTCAAATGGAATAAAGCTTACAATAACTGAACAATTTAATGAATTTTAGAATAACTAAAGTAAAGGTTTTGTTTCAGCAGTACGTTACGATTTTCATATGTTAATACAAAAGCATTCAAAATATATGTAGAATTTATTATGTGCATTATTTTTCAGATTGAGAAGACGTAAAGGTTATAAAACTGTCATTATGGATACTAGTAGGCATTATATCAATGAATTTGAGGATTATTCCAGTTCTACGAGTCATAACATAGTCGACAATGATACTAATACAGTAAGACATTTAAACTTTATCTAATATACTATTCTGAAATTTAAAAATATTTAAATTTTTTAAAACAAAAGAGATTTTTAACAAAGGTGTAATTATTTATTGTTAGATTCATAAGGCATTTGATTCTTTATTGACATCAGAAATTACGAAATTAATAAAAATACTGAATGAAAATGAAAGAAAATGGCGTAACAGCAATGATTATTCTGTATATACTGGATTAGCAGGAATTGCATATACATTACATCATTATGGAAAATATTATAATGATTCGGTCTATACAAAGGTATTTTTAGTCAAATTAAATATGCTTTATTTTTATTTAAAAATATGTTCATGTATTACAATGTCTTATACAGACTGCAACAGAATTATTGGAAAAATGTAAAAAATATGCAAAAATCAAAAGCAGACCTGAAATAACATTCCTGATTGGTGTTGGAGGTCCATTTGCATTAACAGCAGTGATATTGTATTCACAAGGAAAGACAGAGGAAGCAAAAGAATTAATTCTTAAGTATGTGAATGTTTTATATTTAAAATTATTTCAAAATGCATTTTCATGAATTAAGTAATCCAGTTTTAAAATTTGTAGGTTGAAATCTTTATCAACTTATGTTTTGGACAAACATAGTAATGTTCCTGATGAATTATTATATGGAAGAGCTGGATATCTTTCTGCTTTGCTCTACATAAATGCTAATATATCTCCAGCTCCTATAGAAGCAGATCTTATCAAAAAGGTTTTTCTAAGAATTTTAGTACATTTGAAGGTTTTTCTAAGGTTTTTCAAACCTTGTGTATATATATATATATATATATATATATATATATATATATATATATATATATATATATACACATATATATATGTATATGTATAAAGACAGATTAATTTGTTTCTATAAAATTAATATAAAATCCTTGATTATATTAAAATTATTTTTAGATTGTTTCTTGTATAATTGATTCTGGAATAGCATATGCATCATCAAATCGTTGTCAATCACCTCTAATGTACTCTTGGTATGATACAGAATATATTGGTGCTGCTCATGGATTAGCAGGCATATTATATTTACTATTGCAGGTACTCATTGTATTACAAAGATTTTTTAAAAATTATTTAATAATTAAAATAATTAAGTTATTAGAATAATAATTTTTAAAAATAATAATTTTTGTTTTTTAGGCACGACAATATTTAACACAAGTACAAATTGATAATTATATAAAGCCATCCTTACACTATCTTCAAAAATTACAATTTTCTTCTGGAAATTTTCCTTCTTCATTGGATAGCTCTTCGGACAAATTAGTGCATTGGTGTCATGGAGCACCTGGAATGCCTGCATTGTTTTGTTTGGCTCATAAGGTAATATTAACTCCATAAAATATTTTATTAAATAAATAAATTAATTTAATTAATTTTTCATAATGCTATTGATAATCAGGTTTTTGAAGATAATACATTTTTGGAAGTTGCGATACGATGTGGGGAAGTAATATGGCAAAGAGGATTATTGAGAAAAGGATATAGCATTTGTCATGGCGTTGCTGGAAATGGATATGCTTTTATACATTTATTTCAACACACGAAGGTTTGTTCATTTCTTATATATTAAACAGCAATGATATTTGAAATTCAAATGTACTAAAATAATTTGATTCAAACCTTCATATATCTATATCTCTATGTATTAAAAGAAATTGGAATATATCTCATTAGAATAATTAAGCCATAATCGTTTAAAGGATTAAATAATATTTTAATAACTTCAGGATATCAAACATTTGTATCGGGCTTGCAAATTTGCCGAATGGTGTTTCCATTATGGGTCACGTCAAAACCAACCACCTGATAGACCTTTTTCTTTGTTTGAAGGTAAATCAATTGATAATCTAGGAATTAGCACATGTATATTATTTTTCAATATTTTACGTAATAATATATACTTATTATTTTTGTTTTCAGGTCTTGCGGGTGTTATTTATTTTCTGATAGACTTACAACAACCTCATTTAGCTAAATTTCCGACATATGATATTTAAATAAACATATTTAACACATAATTTTGTTTGTAAATGTAGTGCTAAACAGGTTATATTCTAATAACATTCTAATCGGAAAGAATTTAATATATCACTAATTTTGCGTGTTTCTAACTTTAGTTTTTGTAGCGATAATGTTTATGTAAAAAGTTGCACATTTTAATAGTTCGAAAAATTATACTATGAAAAAGATTAATTTTTTTTTTTTTTTTTTTATTATCAAAGCTGGGAGGTAATTTAAGAGAGGTAAGAAAATTATGTCACATAATTATTTTTTAAACGAAAGTTTACGCAACCAAAATCGTAAACTATTAATCTGTTGTTGCACTGCTTTAAAACTAGTACCACCAACAGTTGTGTATTGATCCACGCTAAGGTTGAAATCCCAAATGCTCGATATACTTTCTTCAAATACTTCGCTAAAATAGCCATATTTCAAAATTAAAATGTTCTTTCTAAGTAAAACTTTTATTTCCAAAAAAACTTGATTATACCTTATTGTTTTTAGTTGTGGTACAGTTAATTCTGACAATGGTACTCCTTTTGATTCAGCCAGAGCGACAGCTTCCCCAACCAGATGATGACTTTGTCTAAATGGTATCTATATTTCGATTACATTATATTATTGTTAATGAGCAATTAATTTCTTACGTGTATTAAATGAGGTTTATAAGTATTATGTTTAGAGATAATATATAAAATATATTAAATAAGGATCAGTAAAACTTTTAAGTATTAAAAATACTTACACCTTTTCTAACAAGATAATATGCCATGTCGGTTGCCAGCATATCAGATGTCAAGGCATTCTTACAACTATTTCTGTTTATTTTCAGAGTGGCCAAAGCTTTCTCAGCGATATGGTACATCTGATACAAGATGTCATATGTATGAAATATTGTCTCTTTGTCTTCCTGAAGATCTTTATTGTACGTTGATGGAATTCCTTTCAGCGTTGTCATAAAGCCAACGCACTAAAAGTAACCGAAGTATTATTACACTTCTCAAAATATTTTTTTATAATTTTTTTAATGAAAAGCTACCAACTTTGCCTAATATAGTGCCAGTTTTTCCACGTATTAATTCCATGCAATCCGGATTATGCTTCTGGGGCATCAGACTACTACCAGTGGAATATTTATCGGCGAATTGGATGAAATTAAACTCTTGAGTATTATAGATGATCAGATCCTCGCAAAAACGGCTCAGATGCACCGACGATAACGAGGACCAAAATAAAAATTCAGCTTAAAAGCGGATTTAATTCATTATTGCTATTAGGTAATATATTATTCATTAAATTTTATTTGAAACGCACATTGAATTTGTAAAACGTACCGACAAAATCTCTATCTCCAACAGTATGCATGCTATTTTCAGTTATTTTGTCGAAACCAAGTTCGATGGCCAGAAAACTACGATCGATTGGAAAAGGATTCCCCGCTATCGCACCGCTGCCAAGCGGTAAAATGTTCACTCGTTTACGCACCTCCAGTAGTCTTTCTAAATCTTCTTTAGCATACCAGGCGTAACTACGAGATTTGAGAAATTAATAAAATTGAAGCCCAGATGATTGTGAATGGTATGTAATCTCAGCATGCTTTATATTTAATTTATTAGATAGTGAGAGATGCCAAATTATTAGATACAGTTAAATAGAATGTTCAACA
Source organism: Linepithema humile (assembly GCF_040581485.1). Taxonomy (NCBI): domain Eukaryota; kingdom Metazoa; phylum Arthropoda; class Insecta; order Hymenoptera; family Formicidae; genus Linepithema; species Linepithema humile. The sequence goes on from NC_090132.1 coordinate 16,100,592, forward strand.
TTGGAAATGAAAGGCACGAATGAGGCTTATCGTATTCATGAAATGAAACTTGTGAAATTTAGAAATAGATTGCTGTACCTAAGTAACCAGTGACTCCACCTGACAGGTTGTGCTCGTTGCATATGAGTATATCCAGGCATAAGTATATCTATGTCTTGCTCAGCTCGAGTTACAAGGACCTATTTTTTCAAGATTGATGGCGCGTTAAATTTTAGTAAAATTTCTGTCTTCAGATAAGAAACTTTATACTCAGCGTTATATTTGGTACAGAAAATCGACCACAATAATTTTCATATTATATTAGGAATATTATAGTTTTTTTTAATTTACCTCGATGAATGTTTTCAATCTAAACGAAAGCTTGTCGATGGATTTTCGCAGCCATAGTTTGGTATCTGTCACAGTCTGATCATTGCGACTCCTTCCAGTATGTAGTTTTTTTGCTACATCACCAATTAATTCCTGCACGTTTTAACAACCGTAATATTGATTATTTTTAATTAATATATAAAATAAGGAGTTTTTAAAAGAATAAATTTGAAATCGATATATTATTTGAAGAGACTATCATGATAATAGCGACAAGAATTTATTCACATTATTATTTTTGAAATTTCAAATTTATTACAACTGTTTAAAATTAAATCACACACACATATATGTAATATCATTATTCCATATCTGATTAAAACAAAATTCTTCAAAACTGATCAATTATACTGCTATAAACGTACCGAAAGTCTTCGTTCATTAGCGCTGTGTATGTCTTCATCTTCGTGATTTATGATAAACTCGCCATTGTCCCATTCGGCTAACACCTATTTAAAGATTTCTCTTTTTATTTAGTCTTACATATAAACGTTAACATTATTATAAAAAATAATACCTGTTTAAAGGCTGTGTCTATTTTTTGCGTTTCTTCCAAAGAGAGGAGTTTCGCTCTGCAGAGAGCACGGGCATAAGCTATGCTTCCCTAAAATGCAAGATAGATTTATTAGTGTAATTTTTTAGAAAGTTTCCTAAGATTTATTTATTACTTTCATCGACTAGACCATAGAATGTCTCTTTTTCTCTATAAATTTTTATTTAAATACAATATTTATACTTGATACATGAGAAACTTTTTATTTAACTAGAATTTATTTGTGTAATATTAAGAATGATACTACTATAAAGATAAAGTTTATCTTGCAAACCTAACACATGCTTATCATACTCCATCATGCTCTATCACACAAAGGCTAATGTGTATTTCTCACCTGTATGTCCTCGGCATACATTCTCTTATCGATATCGATTGATTTATTTAGATTATGAAAGTCGGGGTCAACATCTTCGGCAAACCGACCTCCCCAGAGTTTTTGGCAAGTTTTCTTTTCGGCACGTAAAATCAAATTATATTAAGAATGCATTTTTTAAACATCATAAACATATTCTAAAAGCATTTACAATAAAAGTTTTGTTTGCACCATATGGCGCAATGATAAACGTGCATTGTGTATTTTACCGCGATTGTAAAAAATAAAATTTCTGAGAATTGATAGACAATCGTGTGGAATATCATAAATAACTTAATATTACTGAATTATCATAATTGAATTAAACTCTTACTTGTGGTACCGCCTCGGTCATTATTATCTATATTTCACTGATGAACTGTACGAGAGTTTCGTTCGAAAGTTCATATGTTTGTAAAATTGAAGAAAAAAAACATCATTCCAGATAACGTTAGCCTCCACAAATTATGCAATCCAGACATAAGCTCTCGTTCGACGATGAATAGTAACTAATGCATTCTTGAAAAGATAGCAGCATTACATTAAAATAAATCCAATTCTATTTATATCAAATTAGAATAAAATGTCTAATTTTGGAAATGAAAAATTGAATTAAAAATTTCTAGATCTGCGTATATTCTTTTCTTGAGATTCTTGATATATATACTAATATGACAATAACTTGACGATCTAGTACTTTATAAAAATCTCAGAAATTGATAAATATAAGATAAAGAATAAGATAAGAGACAATTGTATTAGAATGTAGAAAAAAAATCATACAAACGATTGATAATTAGTTGCAATTAATACAGAAAATGTTTTAGAAAGCGAAGAACATATTAGCTAATTAAAGAATTAATAAACTCAGTATGTTTGTTAATATTAGATGCTAATATTTGCCTTTGCTGTCTTCATGCACCACTGCTCTGCGGTTTGCTTCCGGTCAGAGAATACTATTATGATAAGTTTATCATCATTGTTTCGGTATAAACTCTTTTGCTCTGATTCACGTTGCATTGTGTGATAATCAATCTTCACCGGTAGTACACAAAGCATCGTGCATAATATAATAAGCAGCATCAACATTACTCTAACATTAAGTTTTTAGAAGGCGCGTAGATCACATTTTCGCGCGATTCAACAACATTCATTCTTTCATGTAAGTTTTCTTCTTTTGCATCAATAAAATTTAGGAAAAAAAATTTTATTGTTATATAATACAATATTCATAAAATGTAAAGTTATTAAAAAGTAAATTAGAATAAAACATTTCACTAACATAAGACTTAAATTCGAGAATAGATAATAATTGAATCAGTAACATAAAAACATGAAAATATGAAACATTTTCTGATTTATTTATTGCACCATGTATGTTCTTTGTCGTGAGAGATCTTATGAATGCTTTTACCGATCTGTAATACAGTGGACGAGTGGATTAATGTGCGAAAAATCGCGAAAAGGAAAAAATGGACGACAAGACAGACAGCAGGATAGACGAGCTAGAGATGACCAAAGATATTGTGAATGATCCTACATCGATTAAGGAAGAAGTAAACGAGGATGCTGCGAAGAAAGAGTCTATTGACGCAATGGGCAAGAGAGGCCAGAATTATAATACAAGGCAGGTGAACACCTTCGCGGCCAAGAAAACTGTAGCACAGGGCATGATGGATATCGCGCTCATAACGGCTAATGCAAATCAATTGAGATATCTCATTGAATATCAGCAAAACAGCCCTACGTTTTATGTTGTTATGATTCTGATTATCATCAGTCTGTTATTGCAGGTAATAAAGAATATTTATTTATACGTTCATTATCAGTTTCAATTTATATATATATATATAAGTATTTAATTTATACTATAAAAATATATAAATTCCTATTTTTCAGAATCAAAGATATTTAAACAAAGTGTTGATTTTTTTTAATACTTCCTCTTGAAATAATTTTGAAGAATAAATAATTTCATGTATAAATTTATATCGTCACACTTTAAAGTAATTTTTGTTTGAACAAACTTTTCAAATTTTTTAAAAATAAATATGCATTAACAGTTAGATCAAATACAGCATACATTCTCCCTAAGATAGATTGTTGAAACAGTAGAACAAGAAATATATATGTTTATGATAATTTATAAGATATTAAAAGATAGAATTGCGCTTGGAGTGAACGAAAATTACTATATGCATTATATATATTTTAGGTCACCGTTGGTGTTAGTTTAATTTTCAAGGGCCGATTTGACATGAAGGGAAAGTCGAAATGTATCAACGCTGAAAGAATCAACAATTACGTTGTAGTAGGAATCTTTCTGATAACGATTATCAATGTATTCGTAGCTGCGTTTAGTGTTACTCCTAATATTGACCTACTTCCGTCAGTGACTTCTAACGTTACGTCATAAATACCATCTCATCAAACACAACTGATTAATAATATATATTAATATCATTATCATTCATAAAAAATATAATGTACTAAACAAAACTAAGTTTATAATCTGTATCTACGCTGTTTTGATGTATAATTTTAATATATGTATGTGAGTGATACTATAATAGGATTTTTTGTAACTTTCTACCTAAACTTAATTTACTGTATGTTTTAACTTAATTCACATACGCTTTCATTTAAATTATAATTAAGAAACACGGCTGGTTTTAAAATATCGTGCAAACGTTCTTTGTAAATGGTTAAAATCTACATAATACTAAGATTTAATTTACTGTACAACATAATATAATAAATGTTATAGATTGTAATTCATTTTTTATCACTTTAATATTATTTTTTTATTTGTGAGAAGCAAATTTATGACAATTTGCGTGCGAATGGGATTATTACAGAAAAACATGCTTTTGAAACAAATACTTTTAGCGCTTTCGAAGCGGACAATGGTTTTTGCATTGTTTCCGCCAATCAAATGTCATTAATCAACTCTGAATCGAACACGCTTCAATCGAAAGCGCTATTTGACATAACAATAGTTACAGCAGAGAGAAACCTGAGAGAGGCCACGCTGCCGTTTTTTGTAAGACGCTTTTTCTAGATCGTACACTAGCGGCGCGTACATCCATTTTACAGCCTGCCTGGAACTACATGGCCACATCCATTTTCCGGAATGGTAAAAGAGTCCTGGTTGGTTCATGTCCGTGTTACGCTGACAAATCTACAGATAAAAATTTTTTAAATACGATACGATAGTAGGCAAAAAATAAAATAGTAAATTATTTATCAAAATTAAAACTCTGAACGCCAAAGAATATCTTATAATGTGGAAAATATGTATCATATTAGGAATTTCTTTCACTCACGGCAAGGGAAGGTTTGGTGGGGTTGTTTACATACGCTCTGTAGCCTACGTGCTCTATGTCCTCTCTCCCTCGCTTCCACGCTTTCTCTCTCGCACGCGTTATCGGCACGCACATTCCTTTCCCCTACTCCTAAATCACACTTGAATCCTTCGACACGACCAGTGATGCCAATTCGAGCTCGCTGGTACCATGGGTACCGTAGTGGAGGGGATACCCACACAAGCGAAATCGCTGACGTCACATGTCCGTGTGGCTCGGTAAGCACACGGTGGGTATCCCCTTCACTACGGTACCCATGGTACCAGCGAGCTCGAATTGGCATCACTGGACACGACCTTATACGAATGAATACTTGCTCCTGAATTGTTACTATTCGCACGGCGGCACTTGAACGAGGCAGATCGTTCGCGTATCGGCGCGTTATTCCCCCCCCCCTCCCAACTACCCCCAATTCTTATTACTTCTCACAGTTTTTCACCTTCCTCCCCCTTTCTACCATTACCTGTTGCGTACATGGCAGCGTGTCGAACGCGTATTCCGTGCGATGAGCGATATTCGAGTTTAACTTTCATCCTAATATGACAAAATACGCGTCGGGAGTGTCGGCTAAAATATCGTAAAATTATTGTAACATCGTTCCGCTGTAATTTCGCAGTAATATAAAACGCGGAGTGCCGTTTAAAGTGCCGTGCGAATCTATAGATGAACGCATTTTTGCTGTATGACAAATATTGGGACACGATTTTTTTTGACTTTAGGCTTGGCTCGGGGAAGGGAAAGGTCGGTTTCAATCATAAAATCTCGACTACGGCAGGGCAATCTTCGGTTCTACGTGCAGCGCGCTAGTTGTACAGATAGCCGGACTGTCGAAGGTAGTCGAGGACGGCTACCGGAGTTAGTCAAACGCTACCGATTGCTTTTCAGATGCCTTGTATCTAGTCCGTTGATTGGATGACTAATCACCTCATCTTCTTCGAGCTTATCTTTGCCTTCTGTTTTGAGAGAATCGTGCCCCAATTGGTAAATGTGGTCGTCTGAAACGCGGACGGAATTCGCGCGTAACGTCACAGCTTGGACAATTCGGTTCGATTCGCCTGTGATGTCGGGAGTGCCGTTTTAAGTATCGCGCGATTTTCGTATTCAGGTACGCATGCGAGCAATGCATGCGCCGCGAACGCGTGAGATTCAATGTGAGTGCTTCGAAGGACCACTGAGAGGAGGAGGAGGCTCAGGAAAAGCATCGGGCGCCGGCGGAGCAACTTTACGGTAAGCAATAATTCATTTATTTGTTATTCGCAAAATATTGCATATAAAATATTATATAATGTAGCGGATATAAAATATTTAAAATACTTTAAATATTTAATAAAATATTTATAATAGTAAAATAATATTCACCATTTTTAGAAATTTTTTACATATTATTATTTCAACTAATTAAACTTTTTTCTTTATTCAAAAAATATATTTTTGAAAATTTTAATTCTTTGTTTAGACGTGTGCATAAATAAACGAATATAAAGTTTAATGTGCGCAGTAATTATTTTATTAATATTAATTATTTCAAACACTAATCTGCATTTATTTTTTTATTTTACAGATCAACTTTGTGCGCGTAATCGGTGCTACAAAATATATTCGTTCCGTCGTATAGTATAACAAAATGCGCGTCGGGAGTGCCGTTAATGCCGAGAGTTATAGCGAATCTATAGATGAACGCATTTTTGCTGTATGACAAATATTGGGACACGATTTTTTTTGACTTTAGGCTTGGCTCGGGGGAGGGAAAGGTCGGTTTCAATCATAAAATCTCGACTACGGCAGGGCAATCTTCGGTTCTACGTGCAGCGCGCTAGTTGTACAGATAGCCGGACTGTCAAAGGTAGTCGAGGACGGCTACCGGAGTTAGTCAAACGCTACCGATTGCTTTTCAGATGTCTTGTATCTAGTCGGTTGATTGGATGACTAATCACCTCATCTTCTTCAAGCTTATCTTTGCCTTCTGTTTTGAGAGAATCGTGCCCCAATTGGTAAATGTGGTCGTCTGAAACGCGGACGGAATTTGCGCGTAACGTCACAGCTTGAACAATTCGGTTCGATTCGCCTGTGATGTCGGGAGTGCCGTTTTAAGTATCGCGCGATTTTCGTATTCAGGTACGCATGCGAGCAATGCATGCGCCGCGAACGCGTGAGATTCAATGTGAGTGCTTCGAAGGACCACTGAGAGGAGGAGGAGGCTCAGGAGGAGCATCGGGCGCCGGCGGAGCAACTTTACGGTAAGCAATAATTTATTTATTTGTTGAAAATATTGTACATTAAAATATTTGAAAGACAAAATATTCACATTAGTTAATATTTATCATTATTAGAATTTATTCGCATATTTTTTTACTTTTTATTTAAATAATTAAACTTTTTTAATAATTCTTTTATTACATATTTGCTTAGAAAACGAATTAAAAGTTCGATGTACTCAATATTTTTTATGATTTCACAAATATTTCATATTGTGAACGCTGCTATAATTTTGATTTATTTCGTGTTTTACAGATCAACTATGCAGATCAACAGAACGACAACTCCGCTGCTGCGCATCGATCGGTGAGTTAGTTTAATTTGTCTTTTATTATTAAGATAATGGATCAAATAATGGTGTAAAAATATATAAACGCGAGACACTTTGCAGGTCGTATAATTTTTATTGCCTTATAGTAGTTATATCAAAATTTTATTCTCTCGTATTTTTTAAAAGTATTTTGAGTTGTACGTGCATTTGTTTTTAAAAGAACGAAGTACTTATTTTTTTAGTTAATTTATATTAAATTTAATTATGTGTTACTAATACATTAAAAAAAAGCAAAGTGTTTCTAATTTTGATTTTGATTGAGCCCGAAGTTGAAGCAACTTTCATCAGCCTAATAGCCCTTTGAATCCATATATATTAAATATTAATCATATAATATTAAAAATATAATCATACACCAGAATACTTTGAATAAAATTATAAAAGGTACACTATTTCTTCGATTCATTATCTTAAAATGGATAGGCTAGGACTTAGATGCGTTGATGAATATTTAATCCTGGAATATTTCCTAAATGTATTTCATGATTGACAGATCAGAACAAAATATATTGAATTATTCAGAGTTTGTAGAATTTTTTGATGACAGAATTGAAAACAATTTTTATATGTTTATATATCTTTATTTAATAATGTATGCACAAGTTGTTAAAGATGGCCAAAAGTTGTCGAAAACAATGGTGCATATATTACTGAACAAAGATGACTCTAAACATATAAAAATAGTTTTCAATTTTATTATAAAAATTATTACAAATTTTTTAAATAACCTAATATATTTTTATTCTGAATAATGTACTTATGTTTATATATTTATATATGTTTATATATTTATTTATATTTTTTTTATATAAGAAAAAATAGAAGAAAAAAAATATTTAAAAAAAAAGATTATACATAAAATAAAAGATAAAACTTGTTAATACATAGAAAAAAAGTATTTGCTGCCGCAGTAAATTTTATATAAGCTATCGTAGCAAAATTTCTTACATTTGATTATTATTTGAACAGCAAAGAGATTTGTTATAGATAATAATTTTATTTACCGAAATTAGTTTTTAAATCTGCAAATTATATTGCTAATATATAATAAGAAATTTATTTTTATCTTATTATCAAAGTTTGTATTAATGGCGTCAATTCATTGCAATAGTAAAATAAATTTATTAAAAATTAATTATTTTGTTGTAACAGCGAATTTTAACTTGTTTTCTCATCTCAAAAATTTGTCGATTTTTTGAACAAAACAGATTTGTTGTATATCGAATAATCTGTAAAAGTAGTTACAGTAGCAAAATTTTATCGCTAACATATTTAACATGCAATAGCAACATTTTATTGCGATAGCAAAATTCCTTTTCTGTGTGTAAATGTGTACTTTCATTTCTTCCTTTCTTACGGTAAGTGATTTATCTTTTTGTATCTTTCCAGGATTAAATATTATAAATTGTCGTTGAAGAGCAAAAGTAAGAAAATTTTTAATTACATATGTACCACAAATGTATCACAAATTTAAATTAAAAATGAAAAAGAAAACTTTCTTACACAAACGTAAATATATTAGTGAATTATGGTATATTTGAAATAATTTATCTAATAAAAAAAGAGTGCATTTTTTATCAACAATTTATTTACAATTTTGAAATATATATTTATTCTTGCTATACGTCAATTTCTTCGCAATCTTTCCTAGCCTACCCATGCATCCGTGGTCCTATGGCTTAATACTAAAACTACCAAAACGGTCAAAATAACCGGTTTATTCTTTTTAGAATAATTATTTAAATTTATAATGTATTTGTTGAGATTTTTTTCTGTGACTTGTTGCATTGTGTTAAATAATTTAATTGATTAATGTACTTTTTCTCTTTATCACTTTTTATAAAAAAAGAAAAAAGAAATAGAAGTTGGTATATGTTAATCGTTGGTAGTTCCAGTGTTGATCCCATGGTTGAGCATGGATTTTCGAAATTCGTGGTCCCATTGATGATGGTTGAGCACGGATCTCGAAACATTGATATGATCGAACATTGAACAATGGTCGACTATCAATACAAATTTCGGACGCAACTAGCGGAAACTGAGCCGAGCTCTGCGCTAGCGTCCTGCGAGAAACATCGAGACAATCGCTCTCGGATTTTCGATGCAAATAGCGGTAACTGAACCGAGCTCTGCGCTAAAGCATCCTGCGGAAAACTCCTTCCCGAAATTCAGATGCAAATGACGGTAACTGAGCCGAGCTCTGCGCTAAAGTATCCTGCGAAAAACTCCCTTCCGAATTTCAAATGCAAATGGCGGTAACTGAGCCGAGCTCTGCGCTAAGCATCTCGCGAAAAAAGTTCCCAAACGATTCCGCGAAAAACTTCCAAACGATTCCGTGATTCAATCTCATTAAACCTTATTCATTTAAGATTTTTTGTACGAACTCTTAGGTATAGAATTTCTAACTAGGTAGGATTTCTACTAGATAAAGTTTTTGGGTAGGTAGATAGGATTTTAAAACTTTTTATCACTTCTATATTGTATTTTTTTTTAATTTTTTGCTATCGATAAACTTTGGAACTTCTGCTTTGGCAGTTAGTTTGTAGTTTATTGATGACAAAAGTAATGATAAAACTTCGGGTGGGCAAACAGCAAGATTCTCTTTCAAAAAACGGAAGATGTTTCTTGCGTAAATTATGAAAAAGTTTGAACATTTAGACGTTTAAATGTTTAGATTAATAAATTTCACTAATAAAATATTACTACTTTTTTAATTATAAGAGATACTTTCGATTATAAATGAAAAATTGTATTGTTCAGCTCTTTTTAACTAAAGTATTTTGCATTATACATAAAACTTTTGAACGTTTAAATGATTTTATTGACATATTATTTTCATTTTGTATTATCTTGTATATTATTTCGATGGAATACAGGATAATATATTAAGAAAAATTGTAATAAGCTAAATGTCCCAATGGCTGTGGATATGTCTCAATCTCCGAAAATATATGAACAAAATAATTTTTTAATATTCATAAATATAATGTCCGGAAACTGTGGTAAATTTACATATCCAATTATTTTTGCAAATATTTAATATCGTCGTTTAATAAATGCAAATTTTGGTTTTAAATTTCCGCGAAGTAAATTTTAATCTTTATTATATAATATTAAAAATATTATTTTTATAGAAAACATCACATCTTTAATAATTAATTCTTAAATATATTGCCACTGGAACATTTCTCTTAAATATTGTAAACTTGTAAAAATCTTTTTCTTATTTGTACAAAATATTGTATTAATATATTGTATATTATATATTATATTATATAATTGTATATTATATTACATATATATGTATGTATATCACATTATTGCATCTGTATGCAGCATTGTTGTATATATTTCTTCTTCATTGTATATGTTTTCTGAATTTAATATTATTTATTGTTTAGGGGAAGGTGGGGTAAGACGGAAATGGCCATATTTTTTATATTAAAATGGCCATATTTTTTATATTAATGACAAAAAATAACTGAAATTTAGTATGAAGAAACTGTAGAATGTTTATTATAAGATCATAATGTTAAAGTTTTAAAACTTGCAAAAGTTTGAATTATTATTAAGATTTAAAAAAACTTAATTTTGGTCCGTTTTATCCCATAGGTGGGGTAAAATGGACCATTCCATGGGGTAAAATGGACCAAGCCGAGATAATATGGACCAAGAAATAATTTAACAGATCAATTCAAAATCAAAACTATATATTATTTATTAAATATTTTTGAATAAGAATAGAAATTAATTTAACATTAATCATTTTATTATACACACAAATCTTTAAAATAATTATAATCTTTATAATTTTTAACTTTTAAATTAAATATAACATTTTAAAATAAAGCATGTAAATAAAATAAATAATTATTACAAAATCTGTTTTTAATTAGACACATTATTTTCAATAAATTTCAAGTTTCTTCTACTTTTAATAGTGCGTTTTTTATTTTTTATAGCTTTTTCCAGTTGAAGTTTGTAAGGAGAATCGGTAATTATTGCTGTTTTTTCATGTTTACTTGTTTTGTTCTTATTATTAACATGAGGAATAGGTTGTAATTTCTCAAGAGAGATTGTAAAAGAGGAAGTTGATGAGTCTTGAGATGTTGCAGAAGATAAGACAGAACATTGAGAGATGATAGTGAGGAGAAAAGCAAATAATAATAACACCATTATCTCGGGCTTTGTAGATCAATTCGATGTTTTTCATATGAGTTGCATGACCATCAAGCAATAAGAGAACTGGGTTGTCTTTTGAGCCATTTGTAAACTAAATAAAATGCTCAAACCATTTTTAAAAAATGTCGGTTTGCATCCAACCCGACTTATCAGTTTCAGCCCAAGCCCCTGGGAAAGCACTGTTATTCATCAAAAGAGGGTTCATTCTTACTCGGGGAAAAATAAACATAGGTGGCATATAGCTACCAGAAGCCAAAAAACATATTTCTACAGTCACGGTTTGACCTCTTTCTGCAGAAGAAAGTATGCCAACTTGCTTACGACCTTTTTGAGCAAGAATTTTAGATACAGACTTGGATACTGTAGAAATACCGGTTTTGTCACAATTAAAAATGCGGTTTGAAGAAAATTTATATTTGTTCAAAACATTACCCAATAGTTTATAAAACGTGTTAACGACAACTTTGTTAAAACCCATGGCACGAGCTGCGCTTATAGCTTCCGGGTTCCTGATAGAAATTTGAGAATTGCGTTTTAAAAATCCTGCAAACCAGTTTTTTCCAGCAAGTTTCGTTTCTTCAGAAAAATAATGTTTTATAGAATTTTTTCTGCTAATTCATAGGCCAGTTTTCGTACATCATAAGTGGTTAAACCAAAAAATCTTTTCCATATCTAAAACGTAATTTGGTAATTCTTTTTCTAGCTTATTTGAAAAAAGGCTTTCTACTGTCTAATTTTTGTGTAAGATTTAGTTTTGATTGAGTTTTCAAAGCTTTAAATCTGCGATAAAGGGTTGTAACTGGAACAGAGAATCTTCTTGCAGCTTCTCATTTACCAATGTTTTCTTCTAACATGGCTTTTAAGGCTTTGTATAAATTTTCCTCATTCCATTTACATCAATTCGATTTTCTTTTATAATTTCTAGGCATCTTTAGCAACTAGAAAAATGGTTAAAAAACAAAAAATTGTTAAAAAAGAAAATGAGATGTAAAATATTTTTCAAATCAAAGCAAATATATAAGCAGAAAACTATAAGTAGAAAGTATAAGTAGAAAATATAAGTAAAACAAATATATAAATTGGTCCGTTTTACCCCATGTAAATTGGTCCATTTTATCCCACATAACAACATTAATATTATCTTATTTTTATTTACCTGTATCAAAATTATTTTTTAAATATAACTGATGAAATATTACTTCCAAATAACCAGAAATATGGAACTTGTAAAAAAATTTTTAAATATTAAGTTTTGCAATATTAGTCACTTAAAATGTAATACTAAGAAACTAGATCACGAAATCTATTTGCAAGAATTTGACGTTTCTTAAATAACTCACGATAGTCTTATGATATAATGACGTAATTTTTAAACAGTTGAAAAGCATCAAAAAGGAAATTAATTTTATGTTTATCCAGCAGATAGAGGTACTTACTAATAAGATCTAGCAAATGGACCATTTTACCCCGCGGTCCGTCTTACCCCACCTTCCTTTACTATTATTATATTGTATTTGGTTTTATTAAAATCTTTTCTCGACAAACAATGTATTTTATTTCACAACATTCTTTAAATCCTCTTTCTATTGAAAGAAAGAAAATGATTGTACCAGAGAGAAATCTGAGAAAGGCCACGCTGCCATTTTTCGTAAGACGCTTTTTTTAGGCCGTATACTAGTGGCGCGTACATCCATTTCACAGCCTGCCTGGAACTACATGATCATATCAATTTTCCAGGATGGCAAAAGAGCCCTGGTTGGTTCATGTCCGTATTACATCCATTTTCCGGGATGGTAAGAGTCATGGTTGATTCATGTCCGTGTTACATCCACAATTTATTGAACAGAAATACGTCTCGCATATAGATATAATTTATATAGATACAATTTATACCATATAGATAATTTATATCTATATGCGGGACGTATTTCTATTCAATAAAATTGTAAATATAACACGGACATGAACCAACCAGGGTTCTTTTACCATCCCGGAAAATGGATGTGGCCATGTAGTTCCAGGCAGGCTGTAAAATGGATGTACGCGCCGCTAGTGTACGGCCTAGAAATAGCGTCTTACGAAAAACGGCAGCGTGGCCCCTCTCAGGTTTCTCTCTGGTTATAGTTACTTCTAGGGTCTCTAGTGTAAAATGATTAGAGGCGGTTCATAACGGAATCTACTGGAACTAAAAAAAACTTGTGGCTTGACGTTGAGTTGTACTACTGAAAAGAAATTATCCAACTTATCGTTGACTTCTACTAGTTGTCACGTCATAATACAATAAGAAATAACAGTAGCAAACCTTTGAATGTCGAACAGTATTAAATTTATATTAACAGTGAAGAAATAGTGCAAGTGCGTTAGATGTTAATTGTTAGTTTCTCTCAACTGCTCAACTGCAAGTGCGATGTTAATTGTTAATTTTTGAGTGAGAAAATATTTTAAATAATTATGTCTAATAATAATATCACTTTGCCGAAAGCTCCGAAGGAATTATGTTTCTCCGAGCTTGATTTTGTACAGGTTTGATTTAATCATTACTATATTTTGTAGAAGCAATTTTGCATTTAACTAATTTTTTGGTCTATGCCTTGTTGCAGGAAAATTTTGACGTTGACACTTTTCTACAAGATCACAGGAAAAATGGCAAACTGGAGACGATGCGAGATGATCTTGGCATGTACTTAAAATTATTGAGATCTGCCATGATAGATTTAATTAACAGGGATTATGCAGATTTTGTTAATCTGTCTAGCAATTTAATTGGACTGGATAAAGCCATCAATGATTTGCAAGCACCACTTGGACAGTTGAGAGAGGAAGTTTTGGTATGTAACTGTAATATTAGATTATGATGTATCATAACTTATTTTAATAACAGTTTTATTTTAATTACAGCAAGTACGCCAAGCCTTGGATGACGAGATCACAGCTATTTCAACTAATTTAGATGAAAATCTGAAGATAAGGGAACGTAAACAAAGTTTATATAGTTTGCAGCATGCATACAAGTCATTGAAGAAACTTTCATCTATATTGTCTATGGAAACATTTATGGAAAATCCTACTAAAATCGATGTTTTGGAACAGGCTGCAATTGAACTAAACCAATTAAAATTTCATATATCTAGATGTAAAGTAGATATGTCGACTGATCAAGAGAAGGTATGTGTGTCTTTTAAAGACAAAAAAAGATATATAATAGCTACATAATTATGCTAAAACAATTATCTTCTAACAGGAAAGTTCAAAATTAGAAAGTTTGTATCTTACTTTTCTGAATGAATTATTCTTAGCATGTATACATGAAAAAAATTCAAACTTGATGGTCCGTTGTCTCAGAATTTACCTTACACTTGACAAAATAACAATCGCAGAAGAACAAGTAAAACATGAAGTTTTAAGGCCATTAATTTACAATATAGTTAATGAGGAGAATCTGCAGACTGATCCGCTCGGTCTACAAAGTATCTATCATAAATTATTGAACATTCTAAATGTGGAATTAAAGCAGTTATTGGATATCACATTGTATCCTGACAGGTATTTACATTACACTTATATTTGATTAAGAACATCATTAATCTATTAACAAACGCATGATTTATACATATATTGATGTTACAGGATATCTGTGAAAGGATTTAATTTTCTAGTAAACAGCTTTTGGATTGAAGTTGAGGAAAAGATCGAGCAATATATAAAATCCATATTTGCTCCAGGAGATCCGGTGCTATTTCATAAAGTAAGTCAAACATTTGAAAATTTGTACATGATAAATGCTTAAAAAATAAAAAAAATATATATATATTTAAAATATTGTTTCAGAGGTACACAGCTACATTGGAATTCTTAATAAAGTTGGAAGCAGAATGTGTTACACCTGAAACTTTAGCAGCCCTGAGAAATCACCCACAGTACAAAAGTTTTCTTAAAAAATGGAATCTACCAGTATACTTTCAAATTCGATTTCAAGAGATAGCTGGAAACGTTGAGACAATATTAGCTGAACCAGTATCACCAGACTCTGTCAAAGGCAGTCTGACTTCACTGACACAAAAAGATTTTTCTCTTCACGCGACTTGCATAGTTTGGGACAATCTGTTAAGGATTTGGGCTGACGATATCTATTTGTATCAATTATTCCACAAGTGAGTAATTATTTTGTAATTTTATTTGTAACAGCGCTGTTATTTTTATTCCAATTCTATTGTCTTATGAAATTAATACATTATCAATAATATTATTACCAGATTCTGGAAACTCAGTCTTCAAATATGCTCGAGATATCAAACTTGGTGCCAGAATACAATGAAACAAGTATGTCTTAAAATTTATTCTATCTTACTGACATTTGAACATGGTATGGCATTTATACGCATACCGTGAATTAGACAGATTTTCTACGGACAATAATCAGCTTTATATTTTTTAGGTATGGCCTGTAATAAATGAAACTAACAGTTCTAGTAATTCAGAGCATTCTACAAGATTAAATTTCCTAGTATATTTGTATACCGATGTGGAAAAACTAATAAATGCGTTACCATCTTTTCTACAAATGGTGCAATTAAAAATTAAAGATGAGAATGTTATTATATCAAAATTATTAAAAGGTAATACATGCAAATTAAAAAGAATATATTATCGTAAAGTCACAATAACTCGCATTAATTCATTACAGAGTCTCTGGATGAAACTTCTAAGAATTTAGCGAATCTTTTACCCTCAGTTACAAAAGAGATCGTGAATGAGCTGTCGGAGCAATGTGTAACATATTTGAAACAAGTTAGCGACATTCCCAGATTGTTTAGAAGGACAAAGCGAGACGTGCCAACTAAACCTTGCCCTTACATAAAAAGTGCAATGGTACCTCTTACTAATTTTTACACAGATTACAACAAAATCATTCCTGAAACCGTGATTCCCTGGTTGGAATTAACATTGTCTTCGCTAACGCAAAAGTAATGCTAAATCAATTTTCTCAACTTAAACAGAAAATTGAAAATATAAATTCATATATATACAATGGAAATATTTATTATTTCAGTTACTTACTATTTGTTACGGATGTGTTGACGTCCGTGCAAAAGACTGAAGAGAGCTTAAGAAGGTTGAAAAAGATTCGCGACAAATCCACTGGAATTCTTCCTTCAGAACCGCAGGGCACTAGCGACGACGAAAAGATACGTATTCAGCTTAAAGTGGATGTGGACGGTTATGTAAATATGGTACGGAGATTATAAATATGTTACACGTGTTTATAAAATGTCTTCACATATCTAATTACTAATATCTTGCAGATCAAAGAGTTTAATATTACAACCACAGACATACATCATCTACAGGAATTGATAGATGCTGTAGAAGCAGCTGTTAAGAAATGAAATTCAATTACTCATGATTTTTAATTGTATCATAAAATGTGATTCACAGTAACTAAAAAAATACCACTTTGTCAATTATATTATAGTACGTCATGTTTCACATCATGATAGATAGTGAAAACACTTTGAGAATAGAATGTATATCTGCAATTTAAACTGTTATAATGAAATTAATATATTCAAAGTTGAATATTTATTATTTATAGCTATAAGTATGTGTAAGACAATTTTATTTTGTTGTACATATTTTTTCTATACATATGATGTACATAAGCGTCTTTATGTAATTCTTATATCGTCTCTGTTATTTGTACATATTTTCTTATATTGCGTTATGACAACGAAATCGTTCGTAATTAACTTCAAGAGAAAAAGAGTATTAATTTGAACGACTGCACGATTTTGCATTTCGGAGTCCATCAATTTTTCGATGGAGCTGAGATAAAAAATTTGTGTGGAATCTGCAGCGAACTATGTGTTATGGCAGTTGAAAATATGGAGTAAAAAACGCACACTGTATCAATCGGTAATATTGTTAATGATCCTAATAACACAGCATTAATTGGTGTGAATAGAGAAATTATTGACGATTCAAGAGGCCGCATAGTGATTAACATCGATTGACAGTATTGCCAACCCGCAAGGATGACTGAACAGTCATTTGAGCTTGGCATACATACACACAACATTTAAATTCACATTTACACATACGCAATGATTAAGAATTTTAAAAGAGAAATAGTTAAAAAATGTGAATTAGATATTCGGATAACGTGCGTCAAGTGATGATGTGAGCATTGGCCAAACAGCACAATTCCTCACGACCTTTTATATTTTAAAGGAAAAAGAAGGGAAAAAGAAAGAAAGAAAAAAGATATGGCTTATATTTGCTGTGAATATATTTGCTTTATAAAATTTAAAGATTTCTCTATTTTTCCATACACAAAATATAAGAACAATCTGTAAAATAAACCCTATTCCCACGAGTCACTTTGCGGCAATTCAATTGTGTAATTCACGTCCTGATGAGGATAAGCGGGATCCCACCAATCTAAGATACAGTATCCGGTCACATCGCGAAGTATTACTTGATTTGTTAATGTACTAGGAATATCTGAAGTTCCGAATCCAAACTGAAGCCGATGCTCTCTAAAGCCGGGCATTAAGTTCATCGATACTGTTTGCAAGACCAATCCGATGACCGGCGGTAACATACTATATTTCAAGCAAGTCACCTATAAATCATTAAATATATTATTACGAAATGTTTGGTTTCTCCAAAAATTTATAATACGAACAAATTTTATAATATTACGCACCCTGAGCACTTTGCAACCCTCTTCAGGATTAACAGCTACATCTGCCAGCGTATCAAAAAATTCGTTTTTCGTATCACGTTTATTTTGTTTCAACGAGCTATTACGAATTTTGGGAATCTCCTTTAGTTTAAAGTAAAAATACCACCGAACTTTTCCTTCCTGAAATATATTACATTATTAATTATTATGCAGCATAAAATGAAAAATGGTAAATCTAAGTACATAATTACACAATCTAAGTACATAATTGCTTAAAATGTCTTGTAATGTGAACTTGGAACTTAAATATGAACAAAAAATTATGCATAATTTACTTTATGCCACATGAGAGTGCATCTTCTTTTCACAAGAGAATGCGGATCTTCTTGTCGCAGATAAGACATATCATCTAACTCTCGTTGCAACAGTGAAGTAAAATAATTGTAGTGTAATGCTCTGATAACGCAAGCTCTTAAACCATACAGTCTCATACACTGCGGCTGCAGACGTTCAGGTAAATTTGATACAAACTTATAGTATCTAAAATAACAGTGCAATTATCATTACATGAACATATTACATCACATAAAATATTAGAAGTATAATAAAGCATTATACATATATAAGAACTATTAATATATTTAAAAAGCATCAGAAGCATACATGTAAATTGAATAATATAAACTTTAAAGCTGAATCTATCGCAAGTAATCATACGACGTACATGAAACATATGACGTTACATGAAACTTACGATTTGTACAAATGAAACCAGAATTTTCCAGTAGTAGTTACATAATAAGAACCTCTGCAAATTCTTGCAAACTTCCCTACTGCTTCAGGTTGTATATATTCCGAAATGATAAACCATATATCCAACGGATACTCAATCCCTACTCAACAAACACGTTTTTGATGCAGAATTTATATCCCTCATTATATAAAAAATAAATCATAATAAATCATAATAAATCACATTGCATTATATACTTGATGTGATATTACTTTATTAATATTTTATATCTTTATAGTAATTAGCAATTTCTTTTGCAATATTGTAGTATATTTCAATTACCTTCCTCTTTATTATTATCCTCATGAAATTTCAACTTTCGTCTATGCCTTCTTCCATTAGTAGCAGAACTTCTCTGATCATTCTCTCTTATATTATCTTGTAACAAATCCTCTTCATCTCTTTCATCCAACACAATTTTATTTTCTATCATTGCTTCTTGTTTCACTAAACAAAATTTAGATAACAAGATTAAAATAATATATATAATGTGTTGATAAAAATATAGAAAAATGCAAATATTATATATATTTCCAAGCAAATAAAATGTTTTATATTTGTATTTTTTTAATTGAGATTTATAAGATAGAAAATAAATTATTTGTGAATGATTTTCGAACCTTCATTGGAGACGTTTGTAGCTGATTTCTTCAGCCTTGCATGAATTCGTAAAGTGTTAGCAAAGTCATCAATAGTCACATCTGGTTGAATATTAAGATGACAATTTACAATACATTTGTTTACAGGTACACAATGTAAAATTCAGCCAGTATATGAAAACAAGAATATTCTATAAACATATTTTCACAAAGCATTTTCTTCTTAAGGTTATTTATTTTAAATAGATTAATCTGATAGCTAGACTGCAAAAGTTTTGAAAGAAAATACATGTATCATATCTCAGATGGAAAATCTTGAGAATAAAAATAAAAAATGAGTCATTTTTTATAAAATAAAAAGATACGATTTTGCTGTTCTAAATTCAAAGGTTATTAATACTTATGTTAATCCTATCTAGGAATTGATTGAATGTATGCTATATTTATACGTGCATACAATTATGTGCAATGATTTGTAAAAAATACTTGTTCTCCTACATTGAGCTAATTTCGCACTGTGCTGCAATAAGTAGATTTGAAAACGAGTATGACAGGGTCAATTAACCTCCTACAAGGCCATCATTTTTCTTAGCCGTTGTCGACTTTTTGCTTGTCTTCTTCCGCTGAGTGGACATCGTGCATTGGTGTGTTTTAACATACGGTGATTAAGCGTGTTAATTAATCAGGTACGCATTGCGAGGAAATGGAAAATCTACGATATATACAGATATATACACTAGTAACACTGACGAATAATAATAGGCTCCCATGCTCATCACACTGATCACACGATTCGCATCGCGGATCTCCACGCTCGCACGTTCGCTCTGCGATTCTCATAGCCGTCGTCGGCAAACGCCTTCAAAAGGAAGAAGGCATCGCGACGAAATATCAGATCACATCACGGCCGTCAAGATAAATAAATCATGGCGAACTTCTAATCACTATGTTCAAAGGTGTGCAATGATGGAACGGATGGAACAGAAGACTACATATACACAGTGACGCCAGATTTGAGACGCAAACAGCAAGCAGCAGTGAAAGAGGGGAATACCGCACACGTGCACATGTATTTTGTTTTTTTTTTATAGAAATATTTTAGACAACGTAATTACAAAAAAGTATACAAACAGAGAATACATTAAGAAACTTTCAATAAAAAAACTTATTTTGCAAACATTTAATAAAATAAACAAAAATAACAAAAAGTAATTTAATTTTTAAAATTAATTTAAAAAAAACAATAAAAAGCTATTTAAGTGAATAAATCATAGATGAATACCTGGATTGAGCGATGAGTGATTTTATCGGCGAAAGAGCTGAAGCCTGAGCGGCAGAAATCATGTAGCGGCATGTTAGTCGACTAGAAAAATGGCGGTGTTATTAACCTAATCTTGGCGCTTGCGTAATGAATAATATTCATATATTATAAATTTCGCGCTCGTTTAGTACGCGGGTTACTCGTAACCGCCATCTTGGACGGCTAGTTTTCCTCTTGCCCCATTGGCTTACCCCGCTGACTATTGCTCTGTCCATGGAATAAATAAATTGCAAGCCAGTAAAATACTAGAAATACATTTTTAGTAATTTACTAGTTTGTTAGCAATAATGCAAGTCCAGCAAGCTAAAGGTGCGGATTCATGCAGCGAGAAATCGCTTGCGACTTGGAAGAAGTGGAGGAAAAATGACTTTGGTAGTTTTCCACCAAGAGACACAAGCGACACAAAAGTATTATTCTCTCTGTTGCTCATTGAATATCGAACAAAGACAGAGTGATACTTGTGTCAATTTGTGTCAACTTGTGTTCTTTGCTGGAAAACATACTTTAGCGACAAGTATCCGTCGCTTTTCTCCCGCATCATATTCATGTGACGACAAATCGCTAGCGACTTCAATGTGTAAGATAGCGCCGAGATCGACCATAGCGGCGCTGGGCGGCGCTAGCTCGTGGCAGCCGAATTCGACTGTCAACTGACAGGAGCGAAAATCGATTCTGCGTGGGCACGCTCCCGCTCTGCGATTAAAGGAAACGGGGAGCTTTCTCGTTAATTCGAAAAAGTTCCAAAAAGTTTACCTCATCGATAACTTGCGAACCAAAAGGACTCTCTATCGTCGTTTCTCATCGAACAATCGCAAACCGCAATAGTAATAGAGAGACAGTCGAGTCGGAATCGTG
Organism: Linepithema humile; assembly: GCF_040581485.1. Taxonomy (NCBI): domain Eukaryota; kingdom Metazoa; phylum Arthropoda; class Insecta; order Hymenoptera; family Formicidae; genus Linepithema; species Linepithema humile. Next base: position 16,122,256 of record NC_090132.1, read on the forward strand.
TATTAATCAAACTTTGTTAAATAATTGTATTTTGTTATCTGGTTAAATTATAAGTTTTTTTATTATAAAGTCAGTGTGATTTTATTAAGATTCCATCCCGTCGTTTCAGCGAGTCGAGCAGTTAGTGTAATATTATTACACTAACAATAATATAAAAGGTCGTGACGATTCAACAGACAATGTCGTTCGAATAATTACCGTTGAAATATTTCTTTAAAAGACTTTTATTGAAAAATACATCATGTCGGAAATCCTTAGTCGAACATACAGTCGAATACCGCGTAAAAAACGAAAAGATCTTACAAATATCAGCATTTTTATAGGTTATTGTTTATAATAGAAATTGAAGAACTGTAAATGAAAATGAAGGTGACAATACGTTCGAACGAGGTGTATTCCGCTAAGTGTGCGAATATTTTGGGAACAGCAGTAGCAAGAGCAGTCAGAAAGCGACGGTTAGTGATAGCAACTGCTGTAATGTTGGAGTTGCAAAGAACGCAAAAGAAGCGAGGCTACAAAAAAAAGCAATACTGGGTAGCTCCATACTTAAAAGACTATAAGGACCACAGCTTCTTTCACGTATCCATCCCTAAACTGACATTCGAAGATGGCATACGTTACTATAACTATTTTCGAATGTCGGTAACACAGTTGGAAGAACTGTTGTTATTAGTTGGAGCACAATTGCAAAAAATAAATGTTCAAGAGTGCATAGGACCTAAAGAACGCTTGGCGTTAACATTAAGGTTTGTTACGTTTTATTATACATAATATGTAATAGTACAAAAATATGTCTAATATTTGCTTTTACGCTTCCAATGTTTCAGATATCTTGCATCTGGTGATTCAATGGTATCGATGTCATACCAATATCTCGTAGGAGTTAGCACAGCAAACAACATAATTCGAGAAACGTGCAAAGCGATCTGGGATATCTTACATCCGCTAGTTTTACCACCTGCATTAACTGAAAGAGAGTGGTTAGATATTGCGCAGGATTTCGAGGATGTAACAAATTTTACCCATTGCATTGGAGCCATCGATGGCAAACACGTGACCATACAAGTTTGTTTTTTTAGAAATATTTATCCATGAAGTGATAAGAATTAAGGGTGATGATATTCTTCATAAGAAATGAATACTCCTTTACCTGAAATACTTTAAAGATTTCATTCAATGTTGTTTCAGTGTCCCAACAATGCCGGCTCTACCTATTATAATTATAAACAATCGCACAGCATTGTTCTATTGGGTATTTGTGATGCAAATTACATTTTCCGATTTGTGGACATTGGGGTATGCGGCCGACGAAGTGATGGCAGAATTTTTGGAGATAGCGTCATAGGAAGAAATTTTGACTCTCAACGCATGAATGTGCCGAAGCCAGCAGCTGTTGAAGAAGGTGGACGAATTTTACCATTCTGTCTTGTGGGAGACGAGGCTTTCCCCTTAAAACCATATCTGCTTCGGCCTTACTCAAACAAGACTGGATTGACTCCGCAGCAGAACATTTATAACTATCGATTAAGTCGTGCAAAAAGAATGATCGAAAATACGTTTGGTATTTTAGCGAGTCAGTGGCAAGTGTATCGTAAACCGATTATTGCTTTGCCACGAACTGCTAAATTCATCGTGCAAGCAACAGTGTGTCTGCATAACTGGCTCCGAAAAAAAGATATCGGAAGAAATATGTATGTCCCCCTAAACATGATCGACGAAGAAAGCACAGATTTAAATAGTTTCCGACCAGGCACTTGGCGGACAATAATGGAGGATGGATGTGCATTTCATGATATCACTAATTGTGGAACCAACACAAGTACTCAAAACTGCAAGACAATTCGTGATGAATTTTGCGAATTCTTTTGTAATGAAGGATCAGTACCGTGGCAATTTAATAGGCATAATAAATAAGTGATTTACGTATTTGCATAACTTAGTAACATTGGCTTAGTTTACACCGATTGTTTAGTACGCGTACCAAATACTAAATCTGCTTCTCCAATAGGTATAAATCGTTTAGTATAAAATCTACACCAATCAAGAAAGCTGATTTAGTACTTGGTACGCGTATTAAACAATCGGTGTAAACTAAGCCATTATTTATTAAAATATATCATTATACTGTTTCAATTGTAGGGAGGCTTATAGTGAGATTTTTATGTTTAATACAGATTGATTTAAAAGATAAAAATTGGTGGCTTATTCATTTGTAGTACATATAAATTTTTTATTAGCAGCTATAACTATAATAAAATTAGGTATTTTAAGGTCTTATATTATATAATAATTGGGCATGGTTTATGTTCATCAGGTTTATTTTATATAGTTAATATTTATTATATAAAATCTAATAGACGAATTATTTTTTTAAATAAAGGATTATTAATAATATTGCCTGTTTATTCTGTTTGGTAATTTTTTTTATGTTCTGCTAATTTTTCTTTTCCTTTATCTTTAAATTTTATTAGTTAAGTATTACTAATTAGTTACAATTACAATTAATTACAATTATTTCATTATACTAAAATATATAAAATTATATTAAATTACATTAAAATATAAAATTGTTTATTAAAATATGCATATAAGGAAAAATTTATTTATTCTGGTCGTTCACTCTCGTCTCACGTAAAAGCTGTAATATTGCGAGCATTGCCGCCTCACTTGCATCCGCACTGAGAACTCGCAACTTAGAGGCGACAACCATTCCGAACCCAGTGAATTCATCATTGGGCAGGCCTCCGGTTACATTAACCGTTACAGGATCGTTCATCAGGTCGACCATTCTGTCCATAATGGCTCCAGGCTCGACCAACTTCTCACGTCTCAAGTCATTTTCTTAAACCAATTTGTTATTTTTCGATTTACAATATATGTAAAACTACATTAATTACATCAATATTTGTTAACATTTATTAATAATTGAAGTATTCTTACGTGATCTACGTTCACTATTTCTCGACGTACTGTCACTGCGGTCATCGTCATATGTTTCTGCGCTGTTTAGCGAAACGTCCTGACTATTAGACAAATCGACAATGTTCGATGTTGTCCTACAAGAGAAAGATGTTAAAATTACATTTTAACCTCTGTACGAACTATATTTTTATAAAACGTATGAGTATGCATTTATACATACTCGTTATCAAGTTCCATGTTCTGCAGAAAACTAAGCCTTTTGAAGTGGAGCCATTTAACTTTCTTGGCAGCCGCAGAACCACTTGACTGTTTGTGAGCTTTGCGATGTCTCCTGAACATATCGGTTAATGACTTCCATTTTTTTTTTATCTCTGCTGCAGTCATCTCTCCTAAGGACAAAGAATGTGATGAATACATTAGTAACAGACATGCCTCCCATGCCTCAATTAAAAAATGTACCTTTCATGCTCTCAGCAATCTCTTCCCACAGTATCTGCTTAGTACGAGCGCCCCTTTCGGAAATGTGCAATTTAAAATTCCAAAGAGGTGGTCGTTTCCGTACTTCCTCTATGAGAAATTCCTCATTGTGCACTTTCCTCGCTAGCAGATTCGTCGGACGATCACTGCTGTTCAAACTGTCACCTTTGATGTTTTTTATATGTATTAACTCGACTTCTTCTTGATCTGCTTCTTCTTGATCTGCTTCATCTTGATCTGCTTCTTCTTGATCTGCTTCATCTTGATCTGCTTCTTTGACGAAGACCTCTTGTTCTCCAACAAGACGTTTTGTAATGATCAATCCATCATCTGCAAAAATATGAAGATATGAACATGCTATCTAGCATTTAGCATCTGCAGTAATTTCATTATTCACACTATACTTACCACGATGCGGATAGAAATAAAAATTTTTGTCTATGAAGAATTTCGTGTATCCTTTCAAGCAGGGATGATTGCGTATCTCATTCGGGCGACAAATTGTTTCGCATAAACTGCAAGTATATACGAACACAATTTCAGTTGACTGAAAATCAAAATCATAATGTCCTCAAATTATAGGTTAGATATACTTTAATTATAGGTTAAACGTTCAAATGTTAATACGCGGTTGTAAACACATGCAAATATAATAATAATAAATTTATTAATATTTTTGATGTTACACTAACCTCACTCTCGCGATTGACGAAATTCATATTGCTTCCTTTGAAACACTTTGAAATTTTTTGCAATGTGTCGATGTGTCGACTTGTCGCTGCTGTTCGGACAGGATGAACTTCCAACAATTTGTCACCAGCGATTTGTCACCAGCTATTTCTCGCTGCATGAATTTGCACCTTAAGACGAAACGTGTGTCGCTGGCTTTAGTTGCAATTATGCAAGTTATATGAATATACTCTTAGGAATTTCGATCTCTCGTTGGTATCGATACGCCATTCGAGGCGGTTTTCGCATTTGAAAAAGATTTCATACTTCAAAGCAACTACAGCCGTCATTGAGAGGAAATATGTATGTGTTTGATGATATGTTTAAATCAACATTTAGAAGAATTGTGTTGTTCGTCGGCCTCGTCGCAGTAATTTGTGCGACGAAGGTGTCCACGGCGCACAGATTGAACGTGCCCCGAGTACTGTTACCTGTATTCAACAACTTTGCGGTAAATTTTACGCTAGAAGTAACGGACAGCGGCTGCTACAAATGGTAATTATTTTTTATTTATCACATAAAAGTGCGACGTTATAATGTGCTATCTTTGAATTCTAGTTATATCAAATTATATAACATTTTTACTGCTTTGTAGCGTAAAATTTTATTTCACATAGCACGTTGCCGGTATAACTAACCTCAATTTAACAGTAGATGCCTAGATGCCTTAAATAGTTGCACTTAAATATCTTCAAAATTAATTATAGTAACATTCAAATTGTATTTGAATATAATAAATTGTGTGTTGTAGGATAATTAGCTTGAATATTTAATTAACATTTTTTTTCTCCATATTTTTAGGTCAACCTCGCGTTTGGATATCATACAACTAATTCCCATAAATGAAAACTTTGACAGAACATGTTCATCAGCATTATTAATCCAAACCATAACAAGAGAGCTGACAAGGAACACAGCAATTGTATTAGCAGAAGATATCAACACAGGTCATTTTCTACGATGCGATGTCATAGTAGATGCAATTTTCTCTTTAAATCTCACAACTACTACGAGAGAATTGTACATTGAAGATATACCAGAAGCGTTTGAGGTGAGAGCGTATGACGAACAAGGAAACCAGTTTACTACTTTAGCAGGTATAGAATTTCTATGGACTATTGGTGATGCCGATAAGCGTGCGCCATCTGATATTAAATCCACAAGTAACGTATTACGCTTTATGACTTATGAGGAATCACAGTATGAAAGACCTGTTAGTGTGGCTGCATTGGACAGCATTGGTAAAAGAGGCCACATTGTTCTCATAGAAGGTGTTAGAACCGGTACAGCCAAGGTGTCCGTCAGATTGCCACATTCAGAATATAAACATGTACCATCGATAGAACTCGAGTTAATCGTTATTGCTAATTTAATAATTATTCCGCCGGAAATAACGATAATGGCTTATGACAGCTTCAAGTACAAAATAATGCACACTCGGCAAGGACGCTTAGAAGAGATCAGCCTGCCCTCGAGTCAGTATTATCTGGAGGCCGAGAATTCTGATATATTGGAGATTGACAACGATCATGATTTCGCGTATGGTCGTAAAACAGGACGTACCAAGGTCTTTCTACACGATAAAAATGTCCGCGAGGAATACCCAGTTATTCTGCCTTCTGCCATAGTCAATATACATGAAGTAGCTTACATCTCGCTTTCTGTTTTGCCGAACAGAAATTGGGGGTTGATATTAGATCACAGTCATGAGATCATTGTGGAATTATACGACAGTAAAGATCACAAATTTCATGTCGGAGAAGGCGTGGAAGTTTCTATGAAGATAGACGAGCAATACTTAGAACCAAAATTGATTACGCAGAACGGCACTTACGCTGTCGTAGTGCCAATTACTTGTGGGATGACGATCGTGGAGGCAACATTGCGCGGTATAATCGATAAACGCGGCAAGAAGATACCATTTGTGCCGCAACTCTCTACTAAAGCTGAACTCACGGTACACACGCCGGTAAAAGTTCAACCTCGTGTTTTGACTATTCCTTGGGACGTTGTGAACAAATCCAAGTAAGCTAATTTCGAATGCATGAAATATTTTGTATCAGAGGTTTATTTTTTATTAATAAATTCTCAAATATATAACAAAAAATAGCAATAAATGTACAATAAAATAACAAATAGAGTCTGAAAATTGTAAAAATTAGTGAAGAAAATTCGCTTTACATTTTTTTGTTCTTTGTTTCTTTTTTAGATTTGATATTATGTTGAAAGCAAATGGTGGAGATGGCTCCTATGTTTGGTCCAATAGACAACCGTCAACAGTGGCTGTCTCACAGACCGGTGGCATTAGAATTTTATCAGCAGGCATAGCAGAAGTGGTCGTCGCGATGGCGAGAAATCAGTACAACAAAGACACAGCGAAGATATACGTATTGTCACCTTCGAGGCTGAAGATTATAGAATACAACATGGAAGCGGCTCTAGGGGAACCGATTCACCTACACGTCGCATTATTCGGGAGGCTGATCAATGGATCCGATGTCAAAGAGATACCCTTTAGTGACTGCAAGGACATTGATTTCGCGGTGCATATTTCGGACAAGAATTTCGTCCAGAGTTACGATAAAAATGTGCAACCGGTTGGCGCGGCGTGTGCTGTACTAACTATTACCAATTATCGCTCCGTCGGGACGTTTGACGTGATCGTGGCCTACAGCGTGAACGACAATAACGCGATCGATGAATATCTATCGGATAACGTCACCGTGTCTGCACACGAACCGCTCACGGCGATACATCCGGAGAGCAAAGAGACGTTACTCGTCGTGGGATCCTCTAGGAACGTGATATTCAAAGGCGGACCGCTGCCGTGGACGAACAAATCTCAGGATTACTCGCGAGAGGTGCGCCTGTCGAACGAGCAGATCGCCGAGGTGGTGGAGTATGAAGATTCGATGAACAGACAATTCGACAGAGCCGTCTTCAAGGTGATATGCAAGGCGCTAGGCGCAACAGCGCTGACGTACACGGTATCGAACGTGCCTCTGTTTCCCAACTGCCGGCGCAGCTACGCGTCGGAAACGGTCGACATCGTTTGCGGCAAACCCAGGTACATCTATTTGCAACCGGAGTTTAAGGACGGCAAAAATTGCCCGATCAGTCAGAATACGAACAAGGTAATCGCGCACAGCGACAAACGTCTGAAGATCTCCGTAATCGTCAAGGACGAGGACGGCAGGCGATTCGACAATATCACAAGCTTGAATATCGAGTGGAATCTGAAGCCGTCGGGCAGCGGCATCGTGGAGATCCCGTCCAGCACGATAGAGGAGACGGAGACGGATATGAATATAATTCTACCGAAGAGCCACTATCAGAACATCATTTTTAAGAAGCACCATGGCACTCTCATGATATACACGACTGTCACCGGTTACCAGAAGCAGGTTCTCAACCGACTGAAGATCGTGCCGGAGTGGCCTCCGTTTCCCATCGAGAATGAGAGAGGCGGAGTGGAGACCCCGCTGATAGAAGCCTCTATCGAAACAACTCTAGTGAACGACACCGTCGTCAACCCCGACAATCTGATGATTTTGAACGACTCGAATATGAAGTCATATTTGCAAGTTAGCCAAGGCTCCGGTTACTACGAATTCATTCTTAGTTCGGACGTGATAGCGGATGTCCGTTACATGGATACGACGAGGATGATCAGCGTGACGCCGAGGAAGCCGGGCGTGCTTCACATAACATTAGTGGATCTCTGTTTACCCTCGAAGTCGGCAGAAGTTCGCGTTGAGGTGCAGCAACTCGCGGCGATCGAGGTGGACACCGTGAACAAGATCGAGAAGGGCAAGTGCGTAACGGCCCTGCTGAGGCTGTGCGACACGAATGGTCACATCGTGAAGCTGCCGTCTCTCGGCGCAGTGGACTTCCGCGCCGAGATCGACAATGAGTACGTCGAGATCAAGCAGCTGCCCGCCGACGAACAGGGCGCCGCGCCTTACGAGCGCACGCTGTACAAGATTTACGGCGTGTCGGAGGGCGAGAGTCAGCTGACCTTCACGAAGAAAGGCGACCACGAGATACGCAGCGAGCCGATCACCGTGCAGGTGTTCGTGCCGTTGCGAGTGCAGCCGAGAAACCTGACGATCCTGATCGGCACCATTTATCAGATGCAGACGATCGGTGGTCCGCCGAACGCCGAGATCGAGTTCGCGACGGAGAGCGGCGATGTCCTGCGCGTCGATCGCAACGGGATCCTCGAGGGAAAGTCCGCGGGCCGAACGAAAATACGCGTACGCGCCGTTGGGCTGGACGCCAAGGGCAACAAGGTGATCTACTCGGAGGATCGCGCCGACATACACGTTCTGCATCTCGAGGGGGTGAAGATCTTGACTCCGGTGAACAGAGTGAAGATGGGCGCCACGTTTCCCCTCTGGGCGTTTGGTGTTCCCGATTATCTCACGCCGCTCATCATCGGCTCGATGCAGCTGCCGCTGAGCTTCGCGTGGTCGTCGAGCGATCCCGGTTTGCTGACTTTGCACAACATGTACGAGGGCACCGGCATCAATATCAGATACCAGAACCAAGTGTCGCTGAGAGCGAGGGCCGTGAGCCCGGGCGTGGCGACGATCTATCTGAATGTCACCGTGCCCTGCAACATGCTGTCCGGTTTCAGCAAGAACGACATCACGTACACGACGTTCGTGAAGATCGAGATCTTCGAGGAGCTAAGCCTGATCAATCCGGTGACGTCGGGCGAATCGGTAGTGCCGATACTAATGTCGCCGAATTCTATCTTGCAGCTGCAAACGAACCGGGACAAGCACGGCGCGACGACTTACAAGGTTCTCTCCAGCACGCACGGTAACGAGCCCGAGGATGCGCACGCCTTAACGCCTGCCGCGAAGACCGTGACCGTGGATAAGAGCGGCATCGTGAGATCCGGCGAAAATATCGGTCAGACTGTTATTTCCGTTGTGAATACCGAAGCGTACAGCTTGAAGCAATCGTTGACGGTCGTCGTCGAGGTTAAACCTATTCACTATATGATGCTCTCCTTGAAATCCAGACTGCGCATACGGAGCGGCGAGGAGCTGAACATGTTACCGAAGGGAATGGAATTGGATTACGTCGTGGATTACTATGACAACGTCGGGAATAAGTTTCACGCCGCCGAGACCAATGTGAAGGCTATGCTTAACCGCGCCGATTTAGCGTCGTTCACCACAAACTCGGATAATATCATCACCGCTAAGTTCCTGGAGAACGGCGAGCTCGTTGTGAAAGCTTTCAACGAGAGGTATCCCAACACAATGTTTGATTACGTTTACATGATGATCGGCGACATCGTGTTTCCGACGAAAACAACTTTAACCGTCGGCGACGTTATATGCTTCTCCATGCCGCTCCTTTCATCCGACGGAGACCCGGGATACTGGCAGTCTTCCGCACCTGAGATATTATCGGTAGATCCCATCACGGGCATAGGACGCGCGAGAAACGTCGGGAATGCCGTTATAAAGCACAGCCTCGCGACACATGTGCAGAGTGAAATAGAAGTCAACATTCTACCGATTTCACGGGTAATTATTTTTTTTAACAATTATTTTTTTAGCGCAAGCACACGTATAATAATGTGGTGCATCATTGTATTTTCACACAGGTGTCTATCGTTCCTCTGAGAGGAAAGAATATCACTGGCACGGAAACGTTCAGCGTACCGCTTGTACTGAAGAGCAAAGAGGAAGAGATCAAGGAGAATAACGTATTAGCGAGAGGTTTGGGAGGCTGTCGAACGTTGTCATCGTTCGCGCTCAACGCATTTCCCTATACGTGTAACATCCAGTTCGTCTCGTCGGCTTCGTTGATCGCCGTGAAGGATCTGTTCCTTGTGAAGCCGCGATTCGACATCGTTACAGGTCAGATGCAGTTTCACGCGTACAATGAAAGTCGTTCGTTTTGCAATAATTATTTTTCTCATTATTTCATAGGCTTCTATTACTGCGATATCACGCCGATGAGTCCGTCGAATGTAGTCGCCAGTACGATAGAAAGCCACATCCAAATCAGTGCCCAGAGTCGAGACATCGAATCGGCAGCTTTGGAACTGACCTTTTTGCCGCCTATGTACATCGACACCAAGGAAATTATATTCGTCGCCACTCAGGGCACCGTGCCGTCAGTAACGTTTGAAGTGTACGGAGTACCATCGGTATTGCAGCATCTCACCGTAAGTCATTTATTTAAGAATCTTGTAAAGCTACATTTATCCTTAAAAAAGAAATTGTAGTTTTATGCATAGAGTGATCAGAATTAATTACAAATCTTATGATTTTATCACTTTTGTTAATTAGGATTGTGACAAATTGCATCTATAAATTCGCATGTATCTGTCTAGAATTTCTGTATCAAATTAAAAAATTCCGTGTGGGAAAACATATATAAATTTTATGTCAAAAATTTATTTTGTGAGGCTTAATATTCATTTATTGATACTTTTTCGAAATAACACTGTCATCTTTTTATCAGATCAATGTACCGGATGGTGTAGCTATTACATGGCAACAATACCTTTCCAAGCCTATAATGCAATGCAGACTGCGTTTAATACATAATCAGGACGAGATTCAAGGACAAAAAATTTATATTGCAAATGACTTAACAAAGCAAAATATATCTGTAAGTAAACTATATACATATGTGCATTTATTAAAATGATGATGGCAATGGATATAAAATTTAGTACAAGAAATATTATTATTGTACGTTTCCTTTCAGCTTCACATACGTATATCGAGAAACATTCATTTCATCCCTGTATCCGGAGTTCAATGGGTGAATTATGTATATTTTCACCGATACATTCTCGGAATATTCGCCGTTATCGTGATTACAATTTTTTATTGTAAGACTGAATTTACATTTCCACAATTTATACTATTTTAGATTAACTAAAAAAATATTAATATTATTAAAATAATTTCTTTTTAGTATGGAAATATAAGGTAGTGAATGTCTTTTTGACAGTTAAGAACAGAGACGTTTTTGGTACGTATTAATTTTTTTCATTGTTCTATGTTCTTGCCACATGGCATTTCTGACAATGACGATATTTTTTTTACAGCTGATAAATCTCCGCTGATGATGAGGAGAGCAATATGTACGCCGAACACCTCTAGAACTAGCAGCAGTCCGCGAACTCCGCTCACATCGCCATTACGCCCATTTTCGGCGTTTGAAACACCTATTTACGGCGATCCGCGTTGTTTCGGCACGCCCTACCTTAGAAGGAGAGAACTTGAGAGACGAGAATAAATCTCTGCATTGTTGAGAATGATTCGTTAAAAACTATTGGCTTCAATCTTAATTTAAGAAATATTTAAGTCTCGATTAAGATATTTAATTTTTTAAGAACGAGTTTTCTAAGATATTTAATTTTCTAGGAACGCGCGTAAACTGATACGACTGGTACTTCCATTAGGTCTTCACTCATATTAAAGTGCATAATCGTAAAATGGTGCCTAAAAGTCAAAACTGCCACTGGCTTTTTTTCTGTATTGAAAATTACAGAAATTTTCACTTCTCAAGAAAAAGAGACTGGGTTTTTCGTAACAAAACTTGTTTGTACTTTATCTTAACGCATTGCATAATATCTATACATATATAATTATAACGTTATATATATATAAAATAACGTTATAATACATATATAGTTATACGATATGATTTAGTGATTGTATATACGTGTAAAGTAAACGTGTAAAGTGTTACAGTTGCCATCTTAAATATTGCTGTGGCACATTTTTGTATTATGTTCATTTTAATAATGACGTGACAATTTTCTACGATCCTAGTCGTAATATTTTTCATTTCATTTGAATAAGATAGCAGCAAATTTGTAGTTAAATACACACGTTAGATGTATCACGTTACATCATATGTTATCATGAACAATGTTACCTTTTTATATTTTGTCAAACTGTGATATGTGCATAGTTATAGGATATATATAGCTGTAACATAATAATAGTGATAGAATATATCCTAAGTTGAATAAGAAAAAGAAAACGTAGTGTAATTTTCATAAATAGTAACGTTTATTACAAAAGTATATGTATGTAGTTGAACAGTCGTGTTTCTCTTACAATGACATAGGAAAATTTGTAAAGTGATCTAGAAAGTTTTGAAAAAAGGCTTAAAATATATGATCAGTGTTTTTTTGTGTTTTTCAGCAATTTTTCATATTTGCGTTTACTCGAGTACCACAGAGCAAATGGAATGAGCAGGGAGGGTAGAGTCATGACAGCAAAGGCAACCCAATCGACCTGCGAGATATAATACGCTATATTATCAGAGTGATGAAAAATATTGTAAGATACACAGGTAGATAAATTTATTTAACTTTGGAATATAGATAACTCTTGGATATATAGATATAAGAATATAATAACAATAGAGAATAATTGTCCTTGTTGTAAAAAAAATATAAGAATATATGCAAAAAAGTAATGCAGTACATAGCAAAATAAAATAATTTGTAATCTTATTCAGAAAAGAAATGAGACAAAATGACAAATTTCATGTTAAACAAATTCTTTAACGAAATAAACTAGGGGAAAAAAAATAAAGATACTATATATAACATCTTGTAATTATCTATTTTTGCACTATATTATTTATATTAATAATTAAATATTTTTAAGATTATTTTGAAACCCCTTTCAGCAATACCTTGTAATTTGTTATACATAATATCTTATAAACATGGGTATGTTGTGTCTTTACTTACCACATGAGATGAAAACTGCTTATCATAATCCCTGTACGCCACAATGAGTCCTTCACCAGGCTCACTGCTTACAGCTACTTGTAATCTGGGAGCATCCTCTTTGCGACGGTACAAAACTTCAGCCGAGGAAAAATTGAAATAGCCAAATTTGCGCGGCCTAACAACCACCGTGTGGCTTACATTAGTGTAAGGAGGTACACGGTCAATCCGGGCGTTCAGTTCACCGCTCATGTGAGTAAAATGATCCGGATGGAATGAGTTATCAGTAATCTCAACTTCCAATGCGGCAACATTGCCAGTATTATAAATAGTATACTGTAAATTTCAAGTTATAATTTTAGTGATATCTTAATATAATAACTGAAATATCCATCAAACACACATGATAGATTAATATTTTAATAATATAGAAGAATTTATCGGAATTCTACGGAAAGAATATCATGAGATGTTTGATAGATATTCAAAAATATGGAACATAGATAATCTCTTTCTCGTTACCTTAATAACTATATCCATATTTTCTACTAGGTATTTGTTGAGTATCTGTTTGGAAACTAACAGCCTAGCAGCTTCTTCCTCTTCTTCCGCACATACGGTCATACATAATGCAGCTAACGCTGCGATCCAAATGTGCCACTTCATTCTGTAAAATTAAAAAGTTTTATTAATTATTTCATAACCAATTTTTGCTGTGAAACATCATTGACATGTATAAAGTCACTGACGTTCATCAATGAATTTGTAGATCACAATTTTATGTCAATCTTATGTCAATTTTCATCTATTTTGAAAAAGCCACCAAGTGGTTTGGCTAGTTTTCACTTCTGTATGAAAATATGCGATTTGACGAATTTCTGTAATTAATATACTTTAGAAATTGCAGAATTATCATATCGTCTAGATATCCAATTACAATTATCATATTTGAAGGAAAAACTTCAAAATTTTCAGTTATATCAACAAGTTACTCGACCTGTTTTTACTTTATGTAAAAAAATACTCGCGTTTATCTCGAATGTGAGGGCTCAGGAATAAAACGTTCGCGAAACTCACTTTGTGTCGAAAGTGTTGGACGACGGTAATTATTGTCCTCGCTTGCTTAGCACACAAAACCTCTCGTATTACTCGATCGATCCATACGGCGAGATAGCCGGGGAATACTCGTCACACTCATGAGAAGTGCCAACAGCGCTCTGTTCGCTGCCACGTTTCCGACATGGGTGATGTCGCGTACACATCGATACTTCCGGTAAATGCGCTGTTAGCACCAAGATGGCAGTGGCGACGCTGCTATTGACGATCAGCTGATCGTCGTGACAGTTGTTTGATTTATGCGAGAAGAAAACTGAATAATTTTGTCGTTTTTATGCTATTTAACATCTTTTTGAAAAAAAAATTAAAAAGAAGAAGCGATATACAAAAATAAAAAAGTGCGTTCCGGAAAGATGGATATTCATCATAACAGAAAAATATTGTAATGGTGAATAGTAACTGATGCTATTACATTAACATGCTTTGTTACGTATAGAAAGCAATTTTTTCATGTTAAGATGTCAAATTAATATTCTGCAATACTCAAGAGTGTAAAAGTGCGGTTTTGTTTATACAAGTAAAAATAATGGCTGCGAAGGTTTATCAATCTGATCAAGAGCTGGAAACAAGAGTTAAGAAAGGTTAGTATCTGAACAAAATCTGTTTTCAACAGACTTTGTTGTTTGTTATTATCAAAAAGAATTATAAATAATATATTAATTTATATGATTGATTAATGTGGCAAATATTATATTGCAGCGACTGAACGTATATCGGAAAACATGCATATTGTTGCAAATGAGCCATCGCTTGCTTTCTACAGACTGCAGGAGCATGTGAGGAAAGCATTGCCGCCAATGGTGGAGAAACGTGTAGAAGTGTTGGCGCTGCAGCAACAATTGTTGGGAAGATGCTACGATGTAGAGTATGCAGTCAGCGCTATCAAAACTATGCAAGGAGCTGAGAAGAGCTTTGAAAACACTTTGGAATTCATCAAGAATGCCATATTTTTCAAGCAGCAATTGAAGTATGAAGAGCAAAGACGTCACAAGAAAGATGGCAACAAAGATTCTGTCTACAAAAGATTATCTGCGCACATCCCCACGTTGGATCATTTGCCTGATGAGATATCCGATGTCGTGCGAGAAACGGCAAATCGCGTGGAGTCGATGATGAATCATGCCAGACATTCGAGCGACGTGCAGAAGTCGGCTACATAATTAGAGGAATACTGTAATATTTCCTTTTCTGTGATATATATGATCGTTGAGTAACAAGTTTTGTACATAAATAGTAATAATGATAATGGTATAATGATGCAATGCTGTTCATAATATAATACATTGTAATATAAATATTAATATCCGATTTTATTTTATCATCACAAGTATAATGATTAATTTCCAGCTATAATTATATTCTATTTTTATGTTTATTTTATGCATATATTAGACATATCTATAAAGATTGATTATAGCATTGACTTTTGATTTTTTATCATATATATGATCATTAATTGCTAAGTTTTTGATATAAAAAGCAAAAAGAATATTTTTAAAAAATTATGTTTTAATGAATAACTCATATAATTGTATTTCAAATAGAATATTTTATCGTGTAAATATTTTAACAATTTTATGATATATATTCTTTTTTATTATCTAATATACTACAATTTTATTATCTAATATATTACATTGTTTAAATACTTTATTCTGCTTTTAGAACAGATAGGCTACTTTTCAGTCAATTTCCAATGTTAATGAATTTTTTAAATAATAATAAAAGCATAATTTTATGTAATATGTTAGATTAGAGCAAATTTTCATTAACTTATGTTCTACAGAAAATGTATTATGATGACAACCACAAGCAGAACAATAGAAATATAACCTTTAGAGCGATTTAAATAATTCCATCGTCGGTCACGATAATACTTTGCCTAAAATATATTATATCTTCATTATTATAAGAAAGATTAACGATCAATACATGATGCATACGTGTTCGCGAAAACGTCGTATAGATGTCGTAAAGGGTTGCCTGACATGTCTCGTTTTCTGCATTATGCAGCAGTATGCAACAGTGCAATCAAGTGCAATCGGTGCCGGGAAGATGAAAGTTAATTAAGAGGGAGTAAATATACGAAAAGGATGGCAGGAACACGCGGCGAACGATGAATTCTTGACAATATCACCAACGTTTGCGACCTATTGCATGGTAAGTCAATCACCATTTGTCATTTTCGCTTGTAGGTTATGTGCTTGCTAAATCTATAATTATTCGGTCAAAAGATTGAAGAATATTTATCATACATCGCTTTATACGGCATAATTTGTGCCTAAATCACTAACACTGAAAACATTTATTATCATGGTTCAAGATTTCTCAAAATCAAATTTTTTGATACTTTGATATTTTTAGGAATATTCATCCTCTCTCTCCTCCATTCCTCTCTGACAAAATTTTATACTTGTCATTTGTTGGGATAGTGCGAGATTTTATAACAAGTATTTTTGTTAATGATTTTTATACTACGTCTTATAATTAGATATTGTTCATCTTGTGAAATTTTTTTGTGCTTTGTGCGTGGATATTTCAGTTTTGGAATCACTTTTATTACTGAATATTCTTGCACACATATAATTCATGTATGCAACGGATCATTCTAATCTTGTAACATTTGTTTAAGTGACGTAATAATTTATTTTCTGTCTTATCTTTATATATTACAAGATTCAGTTCATGAAAAAATAATGCACAGGAAAATGCGCTGAAAAAAGCCATTATGACAAAAATATGTAAGCTTTGTGAAGTTTTTGATTCAATTAAGCGATAATAATATCTACATTTTTTAAAAATATATTGCAAATATTTAATAATTAATGAAACAGAAATAGTATACCAAGATATATAATATATCAAACAAGTTATAGATTTTTAGGTTTTCTAGAGTTTCTTTTAACTTGTCATAATTTTAATTGCTAAAAAATATAATAGTTTTATTAACAATGAAAATAATTGTTGTGTTAATCAAAATAAAATTTACTTTTGATTAGAGTTTACTTTCCTTGAACAAAGTTATTATTCTATTTGTGTTATTACCGTAGAAAAAATTTCAATGGTGATACATTTGAATTAGTACATGTGTTTTGCTGTTTAGCGCAATTTAATGAAGTGATAACGACTAACTTTAGAGATGAGCGAATTTACTTGTAAACTAACAATAGAAATAGAAATTTTCGTTTATTGTATAAGAATGAACCGCGTCTATTATTACGCGGTTCACCGGCTCGATTATGCCACGTAGCGTATATATGCATACATTTGCGTATTCTTCATGCATAACTTCGATATACGTCATTAGTTCGTGTTCTCTAGAAAGTGTGACAGGAAGTATTAGATCAGACGAACAAACTTTCGTCATATACGCAAATTAAAAAAAATATTGGACTTAATAAACAGATAGATATTGATTTAAAGATAAGATAATGCAAATATGACATCCTGCCACCGCCAGATTTCATCATCCTTCATCATCAATTATTATTTTAATTATATTAATTCCCGCAAGGATGATTAAACCGCACAGTCATTTGGGTTACAAGAAAGATTCGGCAATCCAAATTTAAAAAAAAATATGAAATGCAGAAATATAATACATATGAACCTAATCAAAACACTATTTTTTGTTTTGGTTAAAAAACGGTTCTAAAGATAGAAACACCCTTCAAAGAAAATCCGATTTTTCGTATTTTTGCCAATATCTTTGAAACCATAAGAAATATTGAAAAAATGTTAAATACAAAATATTATGGTTTTAATGGTCTTTAACATTATAATAAAAAATTAAAATTTATTTATTAGAATTCATGAATTTATGATGAATTACATGTGTTGCATATTTGCATCGGAAGTCTGATTTATAATATCAAGTTCTGCAAGTTGTGCTTATACTAAGTTGTGCAAGAAAAGAACATTAATGATAAAAACAACTATGTAATTGAAACCGCCTTGTTCTACTAAAAAAATTTACATATGAAATGATTTTCCTAGCGCGTAATTTATTCTTATTTTTTCAAGTGCTTCTGTTAGATAGCTTGCTTAGTTCGATATTAAATTTTATGTTATAAATCACATCAGACTTTACACTTGAAGCATTTTTCTTGTTTAAATATACACACAATTTTTTATGCTTTGACGCAAAATGTGCAAAATATGTGATGTGATTCATCATGAATTCGTAAATGAATAAATTTTAATTTTTTATTATAATGTTAAAGAAAATCATAATATCACTAAAAACCATAAATTTTGTATTTAATATTTTTTCAATATCTCTTATGGTTTCAAAGATATTAGCACAAATAGGAAAAATTAGATTTTATTCATTTTTTTAGCCAAAACAAAAAATAGCTTTTTGATTAGGTTCATGTATTATATTTCTGCAAAGTTCCAGATTTTTTAGAAAATTTAGGATTATACATACACACATACACACATACATAAAACTCAACCGGAGACTGATTGTATGTAGACGAGCTTCGGATAAATCATGAATCATATGCCATTATTGTCAATATTAGATCAACCGAATTAGAGTTCGACCCGAGTCTTCGTTTGCGTACTCAGCCTGGGATTTCCGCGTAATTTCTTCCGTTAATCCATCTGCATTGAATATGCCGTGCACGTCTCGCCGGGAGAAACCGCGCTGCGTTTGTAAGAACGCAATGCGTTAACGTCATACGGGCTTGTGCTCCACGCATGCGGCAAGCGTGCGTGGAGCTGATTTTAAATTGCAACAAAGCTATCTGAATTTTCCGTCTTAGGCATTGTGCCGGCTGAATTCGCCAAAGTAATATATACAGCACTGACATATACTGACGTAAGTTGCATGGATTTAGATAAAAATCCTTCATTGCTATTTTATGCTTTTTGACATTTGCTACGCAAATAATAAATACACTATTATAAATGAAATATTACAAATCACGCGTATAATAAATAATTACAATAAGTCAAGGATTATTATATTGTATAACTAAAATGAACAGTGAAATTAAATATTATATAACTAAAATAAACAGTGAAATTAAATATCAAATGCTAATCGCAGATTAACTTATTTCTCCGATGTTTTTTTTATTCAGTCTTTTATTCTCTAATCTCTGATCTTTGACGTTTTGTATTTTTCTAGACATAAATAGTCATACGTCTATAGATACAAATAAGGTAGAAAAATTTTGCATTTTACATTATTTTATTAGTTTTAAATAGTTTTCAAATGTATGATTTATATTATAATATTATCATAATAAGATTTATTAACTGAACATTTAATAATGAATTTAATGGATTTAATAATGAATTAAAATTTATAAATAAATCCACTAATATTCAATACAAAATATACGGCACATAAGTATTCCGATAACAATCTTATACCCATTTCTACTAGTTCTAAGAGTTAGGAAAAGATGAAGAGTAAGTTGAACCGAGATTAAAGTTAATTGTACGTTGGTGGAACCGGGCATTAATATGTGCTTTAAAAAGTATGAAACAATAATGTGTGCCACATTTGTGATACTTTGATTATAGTGTACTTTTAATCAATTTTAATACCTTCTGGAGCTAAATGTAAAGAAATATATAAATGGAAATGTAAAATATGATTGTAAAGATTGTAAAAATAATAGTAGAGTAATGTATAGATTTATATATAAGGTATGGATGAATGAGTATGGATAAGTTTTAAGTGTAAACCAAGTCCCTTCTTGGCAATAGCTGAAATAATAAAGATATATATATATATATAATACTTTCTAGAACTCACCAATATATACCTGCATCAATTAATGTTATTATAAGAAAAATTCTTGCAATTTACGTCAGTAAATGAATATACAGTATGAATAATATTTGACTTCTAAATATATTTATATAAGAGTCATTTGTCGTCATTTGCAAATGACGTAAAGAACAAAATCTAAACGTCATTTTGCAAATGACGTAAAGAACAAAATCTAAACGTCATTTTGCAAATGACGTAAAGAACATGTTAGAACTTCCGCTATCTGCTCGACATATTACGCAGAAAAGTAAATTCTTTAAGTGTTATAATTGCAATGCATTATAATGTATTGATATGTATTTATATACATATCAATATGTATTTATAGTCTTGAAGTAAATTAAATTTTTTTTTGTAGTTCCTACGTTATCACGGTTTTTTTTTTATTTCAGCAGCATGTTTTTACCGCGTTTACGTATACGGATTATGAAACTACTCTGGTAGAAATTTGTGCAGTTTGACTGAACACCCGGCCAGTTACTATCTAATATTACTGGTTTTTCTTTATATACTGCATCGCAACTAGGCTTAATTAGTTAAAGCAATCTTATTATACAATATATATTGCATAATATATATTGTACAATATATATTGTATAATAAAATTACTCTAACTAATTTTGCCAATATTATATTATACAATATGTATTGTATTATACAATATATATTGTATAATAAAATTACTTTAACTAATTTTGCCAAAAATATATTTTAACGAAATATATCATTAATATTAAAAGGCTTTTGATCAGTTTTTGATCAGTTTAGTTATTCTCATATATACATTTTGTAAGTAATAATAATACATTACAAGTAATAATACATTGTGTGCTGGTATATAAAACTTTTTCTGTTATGTGTAAAATAATCAAGTGTAAAATTAATAAAAATGTGTGAACGCGTGCAAAAATATAGGGCAAAGAAAAAAAAATTTATAGAATTAAAACAGCTTAAAATACATAATTCACATAATTCTGTCATAAAAATTTCAAGAGAGGTTAAAAGTGACAATTTGTCAATTATCTATTTATTGCTAAGTAACTGAGTTCAGATTTTGTACATTTTTTCTACGTAGTAACTGCGCGAAAAGCGTTACGTCTTGATTGAGATCCTAAGTAGTTTTACTGTTCAATTACTAGGAAGAAGCCAATATAACTACCCACAATCAATCAAAAACTGCATTAAATTTCTACCAGGATAATATTGTCACAATTAAGTAGTACATCATTTTTTAAATTATTTTTTCTTTACAGTTCCAGTTGTAATTTATGTCCATAAAACATTTGCGATAAATGACACGTGTTTTCTTCACTAGTTAAAAATCGGTAAAAATTAACACGTGTTTTCGATTTTTTTTCTGATAAAATAGAAAATAAGAGTTTTCAGATGTTATTAAACAAAAATTATTAATTTAAAGCAGCGTTATTTTTGTTTCATTTTATCATTATAATTTTCGTAGCTCATGAAATATTAATATCATTATAAAAGAAAAATTCTTTTATTTTATTTTATATTATTCTTAGAAGAATTGAATTACAATTGTTTTTGTTTTCTCTAAACGTTTATTGAAATTGAAATATACATTTCGTTTGATTTATAAAAAAATTCCAAGATAATTGTGCATTTGCTAATTAATAAAAATATCAAATGAGAAAACTAAGCATCGGAAATAGCTCATTTAAAATTATTTAAAATTTAAAATTATTTAAAACTATGTCTGGAAATATTTGTTATGTAAAAAACACGGAAATAAACATGTACGCACGTAAATTATTAGCGTTTTGTCATCAAACATTTATATGATTATAATCAATAATTACCTATAATTAATAATTAGTTATAATAAAAAAATCAAGGAACATACGTATCTTTATGATATACATTGTTATTATATTAGATCGTTGAAAATAGTGGGGAATTTTTAAAGCAGTATTTTATCATTATAATTCTCGTAGCTCATAAAATATTATAATATCATTATAAAAGAAGAATTCTTTTATTTTATTTCATATGATTCTCGGAAAAATTGAATTGCAACATTGTTTTTGCTTTCTCTGAGCGTTTATTTAAATTGAAACATAAACTTTTTCTCCTGGAGAAGATCGCGATTAGTCAAATCATCAGCGGTCGCTGATCAAAATTGTAATCACGTGGTGCACCTTCGAATGATATACGGAAGCAGCAGACGATCGGAATAAACGATGATTATCGCGATGTCGCAGCGAAGAACTATCGCGATTTCGTCGAATCGCGTTTGTTCTCTTCGATGATTTTCTCTGCACCGTGCGTTCGACGAAGCTGGAGCGTTTCCGGCGAAAATATACTTAATGTTAATTTCGGCCTCTGACCGTGAAAACGATCGCCAATCGGCGGCAGTACGCCGATGCTGCAGTGTAAATTGTTTAGAACGCGCGTGTCTGATTTACGACTTTCTTCCTCTCCGTTTTTCAATCGAGAGGCGTTCGAGAAACGAGATGAACCTCCTTCGGCGAACGAAAAGCACGTATTTTCCTTGTTTCAATTATTCGATTTAATTTTAGCTAAATCAGAGACCGACTGCGCGCGGTTGAAATACAAAACGACACATACCGCCGATATTTTTCAACACCTTCTCTCCTTTAAGTAGTTCAATAACGAATTTCTCAGCTCTTAGATTCGAAGCAGTAACAACTCACTGTACTAATTATTTTTGCGATAATATATAGGCGTGGAATTACTCGCGCGATACGCGATGGTATCGCGATAGACGACACGGTAGAAAGCGAAGCAGCGGTTTCTACGTGCGGTAACGAAACATCGCGGGCACTTTGCTGCATGAGCCTTTCTCGTATCGATGTCGGCGATTATATCGTCGACACCTTAAATAAACGGCGTACTTTTGTGTAGCGATCGAAAATAAGCGGCGCATCACTGCGTATCCGATGGTGCATCGGGATGCACCGGGTTCGTCCGATGCAGGTTTCCACAGTGCGTAGCACGGACGTAAATTTACAACCGGCCGCCGATTATCCGCTATTTGCACGACAACGGGTTTCTCTCGCTTTCCACTATGTACTATGTATTTTACGACGTATACAATCGGGTGCAATAATGGTGTTTGGTGTGCTTACGTGCAACGTTCAAATTTCTCTTACAATGAATAAAATTTGGGAGAAGCGCACCTTCTTGTTTGTCTACTTGATTATATAATTCAGTCATTTTATTACTGGTATACAACTTATGTATGTAACTTGTGAAAAGAATTAGTAAAACATGATCGTAAAAAGTATCATAAAGAATCCTTTGACGAAGCAATAATGTGAATGTGATATCTTTCCAATGAATGTCGATATCTTTCAGCGTTGGCAAACCATAAGTGCTTGCTCATGCGACTATGAATGTTATGGTCATATCTTTATTATCTCTAGTGCCATGTAAGTAATTAAGAAAAAAACAAGAAAAATATTTTTTACTTCATAAAGCATCGTACAGCTTGAAAAGATACAGCAATAAGCGCAGAAAACTTTTAGTTATTAGCATTTTTATTTAATACATAACTAAATAGGTGAAAATATCTTAGTCTTCAAAGAAAAGTTTAATCAGCTTTCTGTTCTCTAAAGATTAATATAACAATAATACGTAACTAAATATGTTATTTGAATTGAAATTAGGAAATTCTCTTTTTAAAGAAGATTATTGTGTCATGTAGTAATTTAAAACCATATAAAAGACATGTTAAAGACATGCAAAAATAAAAATGTATGAATCTCCGGATATCTCTAAGTATCGGAATAAAAACACGCGACAGAAATGTCAACTCTTGAAGTTTTTTTTTTTCGAAATGGTGCGAATTAAAATATTTAAAAATTTTTTGTTACAACTTCGATACATTTACAACTTGAAAAGTTCGAGAACGTAGAACTGAGCACGAACGCTCACGGAAACAGCCGATATAGAATGCGGCGGCAAATGTAAGCATCGTTCACGAGCAGCGTCAGTCAGTTAATCGGTGCGCGCCGCATCGTTGAGAAGAGTGTTATCTCTTCGCGTTTACGGTTTGAATCGCAGATTAAATTATCAATTTCCACGTGCCGATTGACTGCTGCTTTGCTCGTGAGTGTTCCGCTTTCACGTATACACAAAAAAGTTATTCATTAAATTTGCAACGGTTATTATTCATTTTACTAATACACGCATCACTGAACTCATCAAGATGTTTGTTTGATAAGCATGTCAACATGTTTGACGCACATCTATCTTTAAAGCAAGAAAAGAAAAGAGCATAAAAGAGCTTTCAAAAAGTTTAAATCTATTTTTTAGTATCATCAAGGCGAAATAATACGCAACAGCAAATCTTATTTATCCACGAATTGTCTCTATCTTAAAATTAGGTATGTTCGACTTTCATCTAGTCTCAATTTTTTACGTTCTATGCTACTTGATACTTCGACCAAATTGTCTACAAATCAGAATTATTACTTCTCTTTGATGCTTCCGGCCATAAGATCAACGGTTGAGTGTTTAAAAATAAATTAATTCTTATACATAGCAAACAATGTAGTTTTATTTAATTTTATTCTTCAAATTATTATTCAAAATAAAAAGTTTCAGAGATTATAAAGTCATAAATTAACATATATTTGTCAATCTGCCCGACTGGTTTCGGGCATTATGCATAAGTATTTTGTTCATAAATTTTGTTCACATGTACATTAAATGCCAAATAAAAAAAGATCGTATTATATTTTATGAATACGTGAATATAAAACTGCTATTATATGATTATAATTAATTACAGTGTTATTTAAATTAATTTAGATTGATTAAACGTACACACAAATAATTGCAATTACAATTGTAAATTACTGTGTGTGCAATTATTTGCAATTATTTATAATTATGTAATGGAAAGAAAGTTATGCTAAAATTGTGTGTGCAAATCACATGATTTAAGAATTGCACAAAAATTTATCTGCTATCAACTATTATCCTTTAATGACTTTCGATTGAGGTATTTCTGATTGTGAATCATAAATTTTCATCTGTCCTTAATCAAATTTAACTATTTAATTATTTATCCAGACTTCTTAATTTTAATATTAAATATCTCTTTCAAAATTTAGATCTATATTACAATCAAGTTTTACTTGTTAAATTTTGGATAGTGGAAAATTTCAAACACCATTGTATTTGCTTAAACACATTTAACGTTATTTGAACAACTTTTACAATTATTGAAATAAAATGAAATTTTTTCTAGTATTTGGAGTCCTATGCGAAATGGACTGCAAAAATTTATATTTTAATTTAAAAAGCTTAATCAAGCTGCGTGCTAAAAATATGTAAACATTTTTTTACTGTAGATATAACACCTTAAGACATGCATATCGCGAAAAGTTATTATCTTTAATTAGGACCCAAGGACGCAGCCTTGAATTACATTTACATTACAAGACAATTTTTAGCGTATCATGCTATTGAATTCGGCATTCCACCATGGAAAAAAGAAACTGGGAGGAGGGGGAGGGGAGGGGAGAGGTGGGGGGGGGGGAAGTAGCAGACGTGTTGAAAAGCACGTTGTATACCGGCGAAGAAAGTAAATTTCATTTACTTCAGGGTCGCCCGGTCACGGGAGAGAAACGTATTGTAGAAAAAGTGAGCAATGCGATGAAGCGCCGTCATTGAAGTGGTCGTGGTGGCGTTGCATTAATGCACGAAAGAGGTGAATGTTTCTGGACGGAATAAAGAAAGTAGCGGCTCCTTGGCGTCTGGGAAGGTGCAGAAACTTCGCTTCTAAATGCACGATATAGTTGACGGAAAAAACAAGAACGAAAGTACGAAGTATATGATACGAAGTATAAGAGAGTAAAATGTCCATGGTATCGTGTGCTTTCTCTCTCTCCATAAAGATCGGAGGATGAAAGTGAAAAGATTGCCGCTTTTTGCAATTTTCGAAGCATCGACAATCCCTAAACTATGAGCGATTGAAATTAAAAGGGTTCTAATTCTGATTAACTCACTTTTTATTCCCATGACACAATTGTGCACTTATTTTTGTGCATTGTGTCCAATAATTTATTTTCATCAGTAAGTTGTTAATAATAATTTTTATAGAATAATAAAAGATAACAAAAGAAAGTAAAATACATGATTAACGCAATTAACAGTAGTGAAAAAGATCATATACGCATTGTTATAGAACAATAATTACCTGGGGTTAAATTATTGCACAGTAGTACCTGTTACATACTCATTTAGCAGAAGAAAATACATTGACAAATAATCTAAAACTAGCAATATAAATTAATCATATAAGATATATTTATATGAGGGGTATACAAGAGGTTGGTACGAAAGTAATGCCATCAATTTTTTTTCTCAGAAGATTTGATTCCTACAGTTATGGTTTTTACATGATGTAATCTTCAGTCATTAACAAACATTCAGTTATTTTTTCACAAAGTCACCATCATTTTGTATGCACTTTTGCCATCTTTAAATCAGACGCTGTATTCCAAATCCGTCAAATTCCTTGCTGCGACTGTTGAGGGCTTCACTTTTCTTAATGGTGGAAAAATAACTGATATATATATAATTTTATATATGTATATTATATATAAAATAGTGTAAATGTAAATATAAATATCGGCAACGGCAAGCTATTTTCATATTTAAATATATTTTTTAGAAATTTTGAATATATTTATATTTATGATGAATATAAAGATTTGATATTTTGTAGTTAAATATAAATATGTACAAAATTTCTAAGAAACATATTTGAACACATAAATAACTGTTGCCCATTCAAATGCGACTTTTTTGGATCTTAATCATGTGTAATATTATTCAGAAGATATCAAAAAAGAAGATATCAAACAGTTATAGTCATCAGTTTGAATTTAAAACAAGAGAAATCTCAGACGTGATCGATATGCTCGAACTCTGCGTAATCAGCAATTGCGACGCAACAGCCTTACATTTTTTATGCAGTATAGTTGAATAAGAAATGCACTACTCATTAAATCTAATATATGACGCATTCCGCATTTTTTTTTTTAAATTAACATTTTATGACATTTTATATGACAAAGAAGTTGCAAAAATAATGATAATAACATGATAATTTTAACTTTTTTAAGATTATTATACTTGTAACTATCTTTTGTATGTTTTTATATTATAATCGCCAGCCGAAATGTAAAATAGACATATGAAACAATTTACATATTAGGACAAAAGTATTTGCAATGCACCAAAAATAATATCAGATGTTTATAACAAAATTCGTTAGTTTGAAAACGGAACTTTTAAAACAATCAATATGCCTTTCTTCTCGTAAAAGAGTTGTAGAATTGTTATAAGTTTAATTAATTAATTAATTAATTATATTACTTATCAAGGCTCATTGTGAGGGCCAGCTATAGAATTATAATAAGTTTATATAACAAATATATTTTCGTTTCGTGGTTTAACGAAGCGTTTCTCGAATTTCATAAGCGACATCTCACCTTGCAAAGGTATGACAACGCAAACTACGGTCGAAAGAATAGACTTCTACGACAGTATCTGTTAAAAGCAAGAAGAGTACAGCGGCCAGTTGTACATAGAAATACCTGCGAGTACTTCTTGCGACTCTTGGAAAGTCACCGACCTTGACAGACATTTCAAATCTCATTCCAGTGAATTAGTTTTTTTTTCTTCGATGTCGACAAGACATCATTTGCATTAAGTAGTATGTATAAAAAAATATCATCTTATCTTATTTAAGATCCATTAATATATATGCATCTAGATCGCTGAAACTTGACAATATTTTTAGTCAAATTTATGGAAATCTCTCTGAGATATTTGTTCAAAATGTATATAATGTCATTTATTTTGAAAATACTTATTGACGTTTTAAATATACAAAATAAGAATACGATGTTAATATTTGTGTGGAACAAACTTTTATTGATATCACAAGTACTATGGTGGCAATAATGATGACATTGCTTTGCTATATAAGTTCTATAATATTGATGCACATACAAATACCAATGCGCTAGTTACTCAATGAGTGTAAATAAAAGTGAGTGTACAATATGGATATATGTTTAGAAATCGTAGAATTTTTAATCTTTTTATAAGAGAGACGTAAGTAGCTAAAAAGCCTTATTGCTCTCTATTTTAAGAGTAACATTCGACGATACGAATGAAAAGTGTTACAATTATTATTCTGAACTACATTCGGAAGTTTTCGTTTACAATAACGTTTTGATATTATTTTATCGTTTCATTATTGACTTAATTTTTATTTTTTTAAGTGTTGTAACTCTCTCTCTCTCTCTCTCTAATTCGCGATGATTTGTATTTATTTAATATCTTACGCTTCTATTTTAAATCAGAAATTTATTAAGGGGGAGAAAACTATACTACACATTTATTTTTATGAAATAATTTTATAATTTGCAACATTTGTAATTTATATTTCAGTATATTAATATATCTTCTTTTTCGTCTGCAGAAATACATTCGATATAACATAAACTTTGCATATGCTAAATTCTGACACAACTCTTTTAGCATGATTTTGGTATATGCTAAAGAGAATCTCAAATTTCACAAAATTAAAGATTAGATGGCTCGGTAGTTATATAACTGTCAGTTCGCTTACATGATGCTGGACGTGTTGACACACGTAAAAAGTGGTATAATGATCACTTTCCCTAAACTTGTTATTTGTTTTATATAAATTACACATAATTAAGAACGCATAATTATGTATACAATTTATACCCTCCAAAGAAAATATAAAATATATCAATAAAATTATTCTCACAGTTTGTTTATATTTTTTAAGATTAGCAATATAACGATAATTTTAATAAAAACAGCGAGAGACTGCGATTTTTCTTGAATCTTTAGTTAATTTCTTAACAAACTCGAGGAATGCTATTAAACAAATATATTTGAATAAGTAACTCTTTTATTATGCATTATTATTTAAATATGTATATTATAAAAAAATTATTTATTTTTGCATACAAATTACTCTTAATGATACTGCGTTATTGTATGACGTCAAACTTTATATTTGTTTTTTTATATTTTTATGTATGAAGACAAATTTTTTTACAAAAGAATATCATTGGTATATTGTAGGTCTACACAGCGTTTTTGCAAAACAAGAAACAAGGATGTTAGCGCGAGGATTCGAGGTATATGGCCGGTTTTGCGCCGGTCATCCTTTAGAAGTAATCGTAACGACCTTCACGTTAACAGCATGTATGTTCAACATGGAAACTGGAACTGGTCTGGCACGTGAAGAAGGTTCATCTGCGGCGGCATATTGTCATCACAACCGATGTGACACCATGGTGAATAGATTTCATGAAGTTCACAATTATATTTTACATAAGATAAAAATAGTCAATGTTCATATGTTTCACTTCTCGTGACATACTATAATTATTACTTATATACTATTGCACAGTTTATGCTTTATAAATATATCAGTATTATACAAGAAATTTATGATTATTGAAAAGATTTGGCAAAATATTTATAATTGCCATTGAATTAAAATTAAATTAAAATTACATTTTCATGTAAATTACTTTTGTAATTTTTTTTATAATTCTAAAAATGCAAATTAACGTGTAAAAAGCGTTAAACAATTATTAATATTTATATTTCAATTTTTTGACAGGATTCCAAAACGCCCGACATCATAGTGATGACGATAATCCGCGTGCTGGCGGTGCTATACACTTATCATCAATTTCGCAATTTGCAAAGAATGGGATCTAAATACCTTTTGGGTATGTAAAAGTATATTCTACATACGGCAAGTAATTCTTGTGTTCCTATTTATCTACGGCACGTATTTATATAATGAGAAACATCGAAATTTATTTCAAATTTGTTATTGAGAAGAGAGTTTTTTTTACGTAACTATGTTGTGTCGCAAGTATTGCTTGACACATTGGTACATTATATGTTAAAGACAGAAAGGTGCGGAAGAAAAATGTGTAATAATTATGCGTACCAGGATCATTCATAAAACCGGATCCTCCCAAATGGCGCGTGAAAGCTTTAGCGGCAGACAGTGAAAGTCTTATGGAAAGCAATAGCATTTCGTACAGAGCATCACGCTCGATTACTGAATCCGGTTACTTAATTTTTTTTACTTGCGCTATTTAATTATACACAGGTGCTGCGCACCTAGTTTTTATCGATATTTAAATTCGAGATCAGACAAGCGCAACGTGTTCGCCAATCTTTTAACTGATGAGACGAAGATTAAAGCCGGTATAACTTTAAGTTTAAATCCGGATAATTTTGAACATACGATAATGATTTTTATTTTTATTTTAAAGATAAAACATTGAAACACGGTGATCGTGCTTTTTTTGTGTCTTTAATATCAAATGTTGAACTGAAATAAATAAAGTACTGAATACACTTATTATTTAATTTAATACAATGCCGATATTTCGATATTCAGAATTCATACGTATTATAGGTGTCGTCGGTCTATTCACTGTTTTCTCCAGCATGGTATTCACATCCAGCGTGGTGAGTTTTGGCAGTGATATAGCGGACTTGAAGTGAGTATATCGTTGTGCTTTACGCGTGATGGGAATAGCAAACATCTCTTTGCTCTTTGCGGCTGCAACGCAACGTTATTTCTCTTTCAGGGACGCCTTATTCTTCTTTCTACTTTTTATCAATCTTTCGAAAGCCGCAACACTGGCGCAGTACGCACTGAGCTCGCGTAGTCAAGAAGAAGTTAAAGCGAATATCGCGCGTGGTATGTCTCTGCTAGGTCCTACTATTACTCTGGACACTCTGGTGGAGGCTCTCTTGATCAGTATAGGATCCTTATCGGGCGTCAGGAGGCTGGAGATTCTCTGCACTTACGTGTGCCTCGGGGTGATCGTCAACTACGTTGTCTTCATCACGTTTTACCCGGCTTGCTTGTCACTCATATTAGAGGTATAGCTATATTTGGGTCAAAAATTTTAAAAAATCTGTAAACTTGTTTGAATTAAGTCTTTCCTACAATTTTTTCTTTGTCCAGAAATTCTAAAGTCTTGTATCATTTCAAACACAAAAGGTTGGCACAATAAAAACTAAACTAAAGCATAGATATTAAGGAATGCTCATTGTCGTTAAAAAATGCGCATTTATCGATGTTACTTATAAAAAAGATTATTTTCATGTTATTGTTACAGCTTTCTCGCGGAAGTAATAATATGGGCCGGCTGAGCGCTGACAAGATATTTATAATGCAGCCGTTAAACGAGGAGGATCAAAAACCAAATCCAGTGGTGGAACGCGTCAAGATGATCATGATTGCCGGCCTATTTGTGGTGCATGTCAACAGGTATATTTATAATATCTTTCGCGCGGTAGCGCAATAAACATTATCCTTTCGCTCTTTGACGTTGAAACTTTAGAATTCGAAGCGACCATACGACAATGTATATCGCGTATAGAGTGTACGTGGAGCGGAGAAACCATGGCGGGTTATCGTAAATCTGACCCCCATTTTTACGTTTGCGCTGCTTTTGTCAAGCTAACAACGCCTAATTTTGACACCAGGTCAGGTTCGTCTGTAGATACATTAGCATCCGGTATAACAATGAGACGACCGTGTACAATAAAGCCTCTTCCGTGTGCGATCTTATCTCCGAGAAGTTTGGGCGTTTTCAAAAGTTCGTTGATATCGCGATACGAATGAAACGCGTTCACAGGCGCACAGGGCCTGTACATTTCCATTATTTATCTCGTTCTGAATGGACGGTTTGTAAGAATAAATCGACGGTACTTGAACAATATTGTAATGAACGTAAGCGGCAAAATTGTTTTCTGAAAAGTATGCTATTTTGTGAAAATCATTTATCCGCGGCTGATTAAATTAAAATATAAAAATATAAAAAGTGTATTGTTCCAAAAGAAAAAAGTTTTGTATATTTAGATGGATATCTTATAACTCTCGTGAAAATATAAATAAAGAGACTCAAAGATAAAATGTGAAAATGTCATAAGGTGCATCAAACGAGGCTTCGTTAGCTGATATTCGTGCTTTATTCGTGCTAAAATCTGTATACTTACAACTCTTCGTTTTCAGTGTGTTTATATTACAATGAAGTTGTGTATTGTTTTGTTTCGTTATATGTTAAAAGGTTAATCCAAGTGAACAACTAATATCAAACATACTCACTCTACGTCTCATTCTCTTTTTTTCTACCTTAGAGAAACGTGTGAGTTTAAACTAAATTTACTCTCTTTTCCGCACGCGATCCTCCTCCATCTGTCCGAAAACACTTGACATAAGAATGAGAACACATATCTTATGGTCTAATTATTGGTGTGTTTTTTGTACTCTATTAATCGTGGTCAACAAGTATGTATCTCAATTATTTTATTAAAATGACTTGCAAATGATATTTTATTATTACGCGTATGTTTGATACCATAGTTTTTTATTTGTGGATTGACTTTTTAACGAATAACATAACAAAATAACACATTAAGCTTTATGCACCGACATTTATATTTATTCCGAACTTCTATTATAATATTTGCTTGCAATCTACACTGAAGATCTTACACTGAAGACTTAAACATTTGTAATGAAGAGTTACAGTTATATAGATTTTAGCACGAATAACGAACTAAGGCTCGTTTGCCTTCCTTTATGACATTTTGGTATCTTATAACTCTACTGTTAGAAAAAAAAAACGTTTTTTCTAAAAGGAGTTTTATGAAGATGTTTTATGAAGGAGTTTTGTGTATTTATCTAACTATCTGTTATACAACTTGTATTTCAAATATATCAAGAGCTACGCTTTTACACGTAATCATATGAATCGCTTTTATACGTAATTCGTATGAATCGCCACTTGTGTTATGCATTTTAATATTACATGAGGATGTTAATAATAATGTATGTGCAAGAGATCGACGGTCATCCATACAAAGTAAAATGAGAGTCCAAAAATACGTGACGACAGAGCGGTGATGAACGCAGATCACTCGGGATTTCTTTTTCCATTTGTCGAGTATCATTCTAATTTTGTTCTTAGTTTGAGATGAACACGTTGCTGCATTCGTGTATCGAAAACTGCTTTCTTGCTTTTACATTTTTACCAACGTACATAAGTTTGTCTGAACTTATTAGAATATTTGTAGAAGAATAATTTTATATAACGCGGGATATGTAAAGCAGCTTTTACGTAACTATTGTTAGTTATTTTAATATTTATAGTTATTTTAATTTTGCATGTTTACGATTATGATGTACAATTTTAATTGTGCTGTCGGGAAGGAAAAATGAACAAGAACATTTTGATCTTTTGCACATACATTATACATGCGTATATAATCGCGTTTTACGTAATATTTTATTTTTTTCTTTCATAACGAAAATATGGTCATTTATAAATTATGTTCTTATTCATATTAATTTTTTATGTTTTAATTAATGTTAATCCGTGTGTTGCAGTCGGTGGCCTTTTAAGAACGAGGAAAGCGAATACACGACAGAAACAGCTGCGACGTCCACGAACTCAGATGTAATAAACGGTTCCGATCACACGGAAAACTCCGAACTGAAGGAACACTTGCTGACTTGGTTGTCAGTAAGTGCGGATAACATTGTAATATTGATACTGCTGCTGGCGCTGGCGGTAAAATTCATTTTCTTCGAGGACAGAGGTGACGTCGCCAGACGTTTGCAACACCAGGAGGAGGAGGAAGCGACAGCGGAAGAGAGAGTTGAATTTTTTGATAACACTAATAATCTAGACAACATGAACAGCGCGGCTATGGACATATCACTGCGACAACGATTCGGTGTATCTTTGCCAACGATCCAGCAACCGATTTTTCCATTGTCCGGTGTGGGTGGCGAATGGATCGAAGTCGACAATGAAGCCAATGTGGAATATACTGATAAAGAAGTACAAACCGACGTGGTTACCCACGGCCTGAGCGAGTTGTCGCTGAAGAAGACCGAACCTGCCCGCAGCGTGGAAGATTGTCTCGAAATATATAAATCTGAAGTAAGAGTCGAATATCTTGTGTAAGCATCTGTTTTTTTGAAATCTGAATAGCCATAAGTAAATATTACGCAAACACATGCATATTCAATTGCATATTCAATAGTTGCAATAGTTGAAAAACTGAGAAATCGATCTAAGTATTCAAAAAAACTTTATTACAGTGACTTGTGGTTTGTTAATAAAAAATATGCACAAATTGCGTATCAGTTTAGAATTACATGTCAGAAAAAACCTATTTACTGCACTTGTGATTTTTTTTGTTTGCTTTATAATACTAATCCATTTGAAATGAATTTTTATTTGCAGCTTGGAGCCAACGCGTTGACAGATGAAGAGGTGATACAATTAGTAAATCGCAATCATATAGCTGCGCACCAATTGGAGAAGGCGGTGGGCGACATGGAGCGTGGCGTCGGCATCAGACGTCTCATCGTGAGTGCCGCCGGCAAATTTATCGAGGAAATAACTAATCTGCCGTACAAAAACTATGACTACAGCAAAGTGCACGGCTCGTGCTGCGAGAACGTGATCGGCTATCTGCCAGTGCCGATCGGCATCGCCGGACCATTACTGATCGACGGCCAGCTGTATCACATTCCAATGGCGACAACCGAAGGCTGTCTGGTAGCATCCACTAATCGCGGTAGTCGCGCGCTTATGAAATGCGGCGTGACCAGTCGCATAGTGGCGGACGGCATGACTCGTGGGCCCGTAGTACGATTCCCGAGCATCATGCGCGCGAGCGAGGCGATGGCATGGATGCAGCAGCCGGACAACTTCAAGGAAATGAAGAACAGTTTCGATCAGACTAGTCGTTTCGCGCGGCTGACGAAGATCCACGTGCGCATAGCTGGCCGGTACCTGTTCGTCCGCTTCGTCGCCAAGACCGGCGACGCCATGGGCATGAACATGCTGTCGAAGGGCACAGAGAAGTCTCTGCAAACGGTGTCGGTCTGCTTCCCCGACATGGAGATACTTTCCCTCAGCGGGAACTTCTGTACCGACAAGAAGCCCGCGGCCGTCAACTGGATCGAAGGCAGGGGCAAGAGCGTCGTGTGTGAGGCGATCGTGCCCGCGGACGTTGTGGCCAATGTGCTGAAGACGTCCGTGCACGCTCTGGTCGACGTAAACATTAGCAAAAACATGATCGGCTCAGCCGTGGCGGGCAGCGTGGGTGGTTTCAATGCGCACGCAGCCAACGTCGTGACCGCGATCTTCATCGCGACCGGGCAGGATCCCGCGCAGAACGTTGGCAGCAGTAATTGCATGACGCTGATGGAACCGTGGGGTGCAGAGGGCAAGGATTTATATGTGTCGTGCACGATGCCCAGTATAGAGATCGGCACCGTGGGCGGCGGTACGGGATTACCGGCGCAAGGGGCCTGTCTGGCGATGCTCGGAGTGAAGGGCCCGCACACCACGGAACCCGGCGAGAACGCCAGTAAACTGGCCCGAATCGTTTGCGCCACCGTGCTCGCCGGAGAACTCTCTTTGATGGCCGCACTGGCTGCCGGACATTTGGTCAAAAGTCATCTTAGGCATAACAGGTATGTCCGTTGAATGTATCGTTGATAAGTTAAATTGAAAACATGCGTTAGTAACAGCGTAAGTTCACTTGTATCGCGCTAAAAAAATATTACCATAAACTTTAAAATATTTAAATTTTTGCTGTTTCTCTCAAATCGTTCAATTTTTAATTATTTGCTGTATTTTAACTACGTTTGTGCTATCGTTATGTGTGCAGAAATATACTACTTTTACTTGCACAGGAGTTCTTTGATAAATTCTTATCATTTTTGATTAACATTTTTTTGCATTTTTCGATAAATATCTTTTAAGATAAATTATGATAATTATTTACCTTCTTTTTTTCTCTTAATTTCAGTTTTGAATATAATTCTTCATTAGGAATAATTAAGTATTTGCTTAAAAATACTGGATTGCATATTTTTCTCTCTGTTTGCAGATCATCTATCCTAATTAGTAACCAGGTGTGTCCTACCTATTACAATAATACAAGTGGCGAGAGACTAACCGTGCCAACCATTTCGTCGTGCGCAGATTTCACGCGAAAATCTTAGCATTAAATGTAGCAGAATATGTTTTTATAGCTTCTGTAAGGAGCGGACTGTGGTATTGTTTCGCACCTGCCTCATTAGTATCCCAAAGAAATAATTATTTAAGTATGTATGTTTCTGCTGTATGCAATGAGATGTAGGTTGAATTAAAAATAAACTATAGTGTATACATATATACATACGTATATAATATCTATGTATGTATGTATACATGTATATGGAAAAAGCAGTATCAGTGTGACAGTTCTAATAGAAATGATTAATTGATATTAATTGTTGTTAAATAATTAACTTTGTCTCGCTAGATCCCCATTTAATTTATTAAAATTGTTCAATTACAATTATTAATTACACAATAAATTAAACAATTCTAACCAATGTCACAAATTAAACACAATTCAAACGAGCTAGTCGAACATATAAACTTCTTAGATGAAAAACGAAGAGTGAATTATGGAATATTTTCTTCTCCATTATTTCTATATCACAATGGTGCACATTTAGTAATAGTACAGCCAAGATTTCGTTGGAATACAGTGGAGGCATGCGCGAACGAGGCCAGACTTATCTCAAAAAGCTTCAACGATCCCTAGGACTATAAGTAATAATGAAATAATGTTAGTTGTTTGAGTTCTTAATGGCTTGAGACACAGGTGTCTTCGAATGCGATCAACTCGTGCTACTTGTTTAGATTTTTATTTCAGAACTAGATAAACAATTATACGCTTATTTATGACACAATATTATAAATGTTGAAAAGTGCAGCAACTGTCAAGCAATTATAAGTAAAATTTAATTTAAACTAGTTTTTCGTGTGATATGTCGAATATAGCTTAAACATTCGTGTCTTCCGAAGATTCAAATGTAAAGCTAATAGCAGACAAATGCATTGAGATACATAGTGAAAAATTATAAAAATAAAATTGGAAAAACAGTCGTGCAAATATATATATATATATATATTTATGTATTTCATTTTCATTATAAATTTTATGGAAGTATAAATTGGTGTTACAATCCATATTCTTTGAACGATATCTGACGTAATCGTTAACCGTGCAAAGTAATCGTTACATACTATTAAAGATTGTACATTAAGTGATAAGGCAGAAGCATGCCGAATTGGATTTATAGGGTTCAAACGCCTCGTAAGTCAAGTCTACACGTTGAATGTATGAAATATAGATTTATGAAGAATCTAATTAAGAATATATGTGCTATTACGCAACGAATAAATACAATTTTCGTGAAACATCGTTTAATTGACTTTTTGTTGGCACAAGCACTATAGACTATTGTTATTAATAAATGACATTCGTATTGATGACAGTTATTAACAAATAACACAAGTTGTTAATTTAAAATATGAATGTTGAGTTTATTAACTTGTTATTGATTTTTCAGTTTGATATAAATATCTCATAGGTACTCTTTTTATTAGTGTTCATATTGAAGAATAAAGAAAAAGCACGTAAAATTGTTGTAATTTAAATGAATTATCTAATGAAAATGAGTCTAAATTAATCTAAGAATAGAAATAATAAAATGTTCATATCTTAAAAACTACATCGCATTATTAAAATTTTATTATTTTTATTAAATATTTAATTAAATACAATTAGTTTTACTAAATCGCATAGATAGGATAAAATATTTTGGCAGTATTTTAGATTATAACTGTTCTTTCTAAATGTAAGAAAATTAAATATTTAACTTTTATTTAGAGTGATAAACATAAAACATGTAATAAAAGTTAACAATGGTACCAAAAAATATGCAACTGATAGAAAAGTTATTTTATTTTATTCTGTGAAACAATATAAAAAAGGATGCAAAGGTATTCAGTAACAGAATATATATACTACAAGCATAGCTCTAACAAGTTTTGGTGAGAAAAAATTGATTTCGTGACTCATCTATAATATTCATCCATAACACATTCGAGAATTTGTGTAGATAAAACGATATCAAATTATTTCAATTTAAAATATGAATAATATTCACATTTTTTCATACGTTTCCTCATAACCGCACATTTTGCAAGTATGTGTATAAGTATCGTCCTCTTCGTTATACGTATCCTTTCCAAACTCGTGAACGTGCGACGCCTTTGTTGTCTTATCGTACATCGAACTTCTCACTTGCATTCGCAGCTGTTTGATCTTTGTTATGACAAAATAAAATTTATTTTAGTGACAAGATATGAAATCGTACTTTGAATTCTCCTAAAAGATCAAAGTCAAGGTACCTTCTTATTGAATTTCTTGATTTTGGCTCCCTCACGCTTTGAATCGCGCATTTCTTTCTCTTTCAACAGATTCTCTTCTGTACCCCAGACTTCTAAAGCTCTTTGCTCTATCTGCAAATGCAGATACAACTTCATCTCACCCCAATTCACATTGTGAGGATTCTTTCGTATTATGTACTTCAGTATAGGTTCCCGCTTATCGAGATCGCAGTCTTTCAATAAGTACTCTTGTTTAGCTTCAGTTTTGGTGATTAAAGAGTGCTTTCCCTCCTTATCTCTAAAACAATCGCGATTATTTGTTATAAGAAGATATGCCTATCTTAAATGCTATTATCTTACCTGCACTTGTCACAGACAGACAGCTCAAACGTCTGCAAAAGATATGATTCTCCGAATTTCTGTTGACACTCCTCACACTCATTAAATTGACCGATTACAGGTTCCGGTTCTGTTCGAATCTTCAGCTAATTAAAGATACATGCATTATTATTAATGATGCAACAATATTATACAATCGTATATATGCATGTTGTATACCATTTGCTGTTCTAATTCATCATTTTCTTCTATCAAAAAGCCTCCACCACTATCGATAACACGTTGCCCTTGAACTTTTATCGATCTTCCTGTTGTTGTAGAGTCACCATTTTCCCTGTAAATCATATTATTGTTTACAATCAATCAAATTTTTAAACAGAAAGATGTAATTTTGATATTTTTTAAGAATTGATCATTAAAAGAGAATGCCAAATGTATTATAAGCCAAGAAATAAAGGGACATTAACCCTTTAAAAGGTCTCTTTACTTTTTTACTTTTCCACACATACGTATAAAAAGATAATAATCACTTTTCCACATATGCTTAACACATACCTCGCATACGGATGAGTTACAATCTTAGATTTTTTTATCAAAAGTGCTCTCTGACGATTCCTTTCAGCTCTCTCCTTAAGCTGTTTTTCTATTTCCGCATTGTTTCCATTTTTGGTGGAGTTATTTTCCATACTTACAGTTGTTGTACTAGCCATTCTTTAATAAAATATTAAATTCACAAATACTCAACACGTGTACTTCCAGAGAAAGATTATACTCTGAAAAGAAGCAATAATTGTTACAGTTGTACAGGTTACAGAAGATTATTCGTTGGAAATTTTGTAATTTAAAGGATATTATATACAAATATATATATATATCAGTAACTCTACATTGTAAACAAGTTTTTCAGACAACACAAATGACTGAATTCTAAACAAAAATTTAGAATTTTAATAATTGGAATAGACTGTCGAAGAATATTATGTTATTAACGTTTATTTAAATCATATTACATAATTAGAATAGAATTACATATAAAATCAAAATGTAAAATGAGAAGTTACATTAAATATCAGTGACAATGAGAGGTTATCTACCAATTTCGAATTATGTATATAAAATCTTACATCAATACTATGAGATACAATACTATGAGAATACTTGATTGAGTATTTAATTTACATTTAATAAGTTATAATATAAAAAATCAGTAAACATCGCAAAAATCGCAAGAAACTTCTCACGCAGCAAAATTCTTCGACACGCTTGGTAAATAAAGATCTATCGGACTGGATTTTCTAACTGCACCTTCTTGTTCTTTTCGCAGTTGAAATGCACTGAAACGCATGTGTATTGTTCTACACATACAATATTGCAAAGGCATATATATACGTCTTCATAAAATTTAGTTTTTAAAAATTAAAAGCTGTTATTTAGAAATAATTTTTTAAAATGCATATTTGGACACATTAATTTCTGTCATATTACTTAACATTTAATATATTTTTCTGAAATTATAAGAAATTTTATTTGAGTTGAATCATTGCAAATTTTTAACAAAGGAAAAATAAAATGTCAAATATTTGTTATCATATTTGTTATCATTAAATTGTTATTAATTTATCTATCAACGAATTACTCGTCCAGTAACTTCTGGAGATATTTTGACATTTAGTTAATAATTTGATGAAGATTTACATAAGAGTACATATAATAGAAATTGTAATTAAAAGTACTTAAAACAACACATCGAACGCATTTATTAAGATTGACGATTTAATCTTATTGCTAAAGTTATATATTACAATGTCGCGATTAAGAGTTCTATAATGTAAAATAATATTAACTTTATATAAATCCATACTTCGGAATCTGCAAAATAGTCATAATCACGCTTGAAATCAAATTTGCAGACTCGTCGTACATACATGATTCTTGTTATTTCATTAATACTTTCGAATATTTACGAATACAATTATTTACAAGACGCATGCTATATCGTAGACTAGATAGATTGCTGTTAAGCAGACTAACGTATTACTGGAGTGCAGAAACTCATGAGACTCTGTCAGCAACCGTTTTAAAGTTAATTTAAAAATGTGAATAAATTAACAAGTCAAATTGACATCTACAAACTGCTCGAATATATATAAAATACTATTTATATATGAAATATTATCGACTTGTCACTTCAGTTAGCGCAAATAATGCTGAAAAAACGGATACAGAATACTAATACCAATATTAATATTGTCAAGGATGTAAAATGCGTCACGTTTAAAATAAGTCACGTTTTTCCATATATAATAGATGCATTTTGCTAATATAAATAGCAGAGTGCAAAAAAGATTTCATTTAGATTTGTTTCTTTTTCTATTCAAAATAAAGTAAAGATCTAATCATGTATAGGAAAAAGAAACATTAAAATGAAGGAAAAAAAACAGAATTGAAAGAGAATGTAAGAACTCTGAAATCCAAAAAAATACATTTTTTGTATTAAACACGCGTAAAAACAAAATGCATCTTCGAAAAGAAGACAATAAAATTATTCCATTTCAATAGAAAAAAAGTAAAACTTTACAAACTTCTACACTCCATATATTACGTATAGTTATGCGTGTTAAAATCTATCGATGATTTCGAAAACGTTCTGAAAATACACAGAAAAATCATATTAGTTACATTTGTCGCGGTGACAAACAATCAAGCTTTTAATCTGAACACGTTGTGCTGGCAATGAATTGCACGTATAACACGCGTTAAACCAACTTCGTTTGCCTCATGCTTCTGCCGAAGGACGCGCCGAGTGTCGAGGGAGAATCCTTTCAACTTTTCTTACCATAGAATTTTCGATTCAATAAATACAGAAGCAAGTTTACATTAACTTTCGCTCTGCCGAATATGTCCATGCGAGACGTGCCTTCGTACTGCAGTTCGAGCAACTCCTGTATACTGATGTCGAGTTTCTCGAGCTCGACGCCCATAAACTTGCAGCGCACGGCGAAAACGCCGCTGTGCTCGGTCGGGCTTATCTCGAAGATGACGTTTTTCATCTCCGTCGGGCTGAGTGCCTCGTCGATCTCCATCAGCACGCCCTTCTCGTGCAATTTCCAAGCGGAATACTTGACCGTCATCTTGGACCTCAGCTTGGACGGCTTGTACGTGTCCTTCCGCATCGCTTGATACGCGCGAAGTGTGCTCTTGCCGGCGTGCAGACTCTGGAGGCAGCGTTTTATGTACTCGTTGTAGAACTCAACTTGCTCCTGGTAATATCTCGTCTTCTCGTCCAGTCGCTCCTTGGTCGCACGCAGCGTCTGCAGTTCCTTATCTCTTATAACACGATACTTATTCTTGTTGCAGATGTCCCTCGCTATTGCGGTCACGATCGTCTGATAGCCGTCCGCGCGACTCACCCAGCCCTCGAGTTCGAGCTTATTGAGGTATGCGCGCAGCTGCATCTTGCAGTCGTTTATGGATGAGCTCTCGCGGACCGTCGGCGACGACACGGACGAGTAGTCGAACAGCTTCACGCACATCGGGGACGAGGTGCTCTCCAGGGACTCCACCAGAGTCGGTTTCTTCAAGAACGGGATGACCGAGACGAGCAACTCTTTCGCCTTCACGAAGAGGTTGCTGAGATTCGTGTCGTCGTTCCGCGGCACTTGGAATTTGTTACTCAACACCAGACACACCTCCTGCTTGCTGTACCGCGCCAAGTTCGCTTGGTAGACGGTGTCGGATATGCCGAGCAACGACGCCACAGTCGGCGCCGGGCCCAGATCCTCCAGCAAGTCGTGCAGGGGATCGGATGGATCCGGCGCTATCTGGTCCTGATAATTCAGCATCAAAGTGTGCACCTCACATATTTCCTGCAGAGATATGTAGATCTCCGGACTTTGTATGAGCGTGGCTTCCGTGTACTCGTGAATGTTAAAGTGCTCCTCGAGGTCCTCCACTCGACAACAGTACCGGAAGAAGTTCTTGAACTTCTCGTGACAGGCGATTATGAAGTGATTCAGGCACTCCAGATGCGGCGCCTCCTCGCCGAAGCCCTTCTTCGAGGTGGAGAACTGCAACACCTTGGCTATACTGGCCAGATTCTTCCTCTGGCAGGAAGACAACGATCTGTCGACCGGCAGTGTAACGATGTCGAAGGTGTCCGGTGCCACGATCGCGGCGTTGATGAAGTGATAATAAATCAGATTGCCGACGGCCTTCAAAACATCCTTCTCGGGAGCGAGCGGAAACTTCTCCAACAGCGACGTGTACAGAACCTTCGATACGTACAGCATTCCGTAGGGAATCAGATCGCGGGATTGCGTTATTCTGTTCAAAAATTCGAGGGAGATTCTCTTCAGCTGGTTTATCGCCTTCGTGAGCGACTCCTGCACGGGAATGTGCCTCAACGCTTGTTCCTGGGACACCGTGTGAGGTAAATTTATAGACTGGCCGGATTCCATTTCCATCTGATTTCGCCAGAGCTTGTATATGTCCACCGGATTCGTCTCCATGCACAGATCCTTCTCTTCCAGGACCTTTTCGATCAACGGGCCTACGATTTGCTTCAGTGACACCTGACCGTTGAATTGTTTCGCGTAATTCACCACCATCTCGCGAACCAGCGGTTTACCGGTCAACACATCGGAAGGCTGATGACAATTGCACCTGATTTCCTCTCTCAACGCGCAACCGAAGAGTTTCAGCAGCAAGTAGTCCTCCCGTGTGTTCGATCCAAAATTGAATAGCGTTAAGATGATATTCTTTAAGAACAGCTTGTTCGTCTTGTTGGTGGGTGGTAAGTACAGCAGCTTGGAAAGATATTGCGGATTTGTTTGTAATGCGTAGAAGAGATGCTGATAGC
This sequence comes from Linepithema humile, assembly GCF_040581485.1. Classification (NCBI taxonomy): domain Eukaryota; kingdom Metazoa; phylum Arthropoda; class Insecta; order Hymenoptera; family Formicidae; genus Linepithema; species Linepithema humile. Next base: position 16,165,560 of record NC_090132.1, read on the forward strand.
CTTCCAGCATCTTACGACCTTCCTTCGTTAACGACTTGAGACCTTTGTGCGCGATCGCAGTGACATCGCATACAACAACGTTCTGCTCCTTACTCGCATTCTTCTCCTTCGCAAGAGTATCCAGGCTTTTGCTGTGCGCTACTACATCCTAAATAGAGATGTCACGTAAGAAATTTTGTGAATTTAACGAAACTCGAGCTGTAGATTAAATCACGAAGAACATACCTGTAGCGCTATTCTATTTTGAATCAACAATCCTATTTTGATGTACATGTTATTCAGTTGCTCCGACAGATTCTGATTGTGTTTTATGCACTGGACGAGCTTGTGTTTCAATTTCTGAAACAAACAGTCGTGAAAGCATAACTTCAATATTTGCGAATAATGCGAATATGAACGTAGCTTGTTATTCTAATTATCGTACTTGTAATTCTAGATCCTTGTCATAGTCCTCCGCACTGAAGCCCAACACCGCCGAAAAATATCTAACCACAGGGAACGACGGTCTTGTAGAGTACAATAACGAATGAAAGGCTTTCCTCGATGCTCGGCCGCGCCATAGAGCTTGTATCTTTATTATTTTATCCTCCTGCAAGATTTTATATAATATAATAAGATATAGAATATAATAAGAAACATAAAATACAGAAGTGATCAATCAAAAGGTAAAATCAAAATTTACATGTTTTTTATATCGGCTCAATTTATCGTCCCTGTCATTTGTCCTTGCTTTTAACTTATCCTGACGTAATTTATCATTCTTGTAATTTTTTTTCGCACTTAACAGTTTGTTCTGATATAATAATGCGTTCTGCCTCTCTCTTTCCTTCAGATATCGCTTACGTTGCCTGACGCCTCGCCACCATGCTTGTATCGCGATGACTTTTCTCACGTAATCTTTGAAATAATCGCGTCTCTTAGCAATTTTTTTACGCAACAGATATCCTCTGATGGAAGCTTGAAGTCCAGTAAGTAAGTTTTCATCGTATATCATACATTCTTCCTCACGTTTCTTCACTATAATGGATTCAATTGTTTCCTACGAATATAAAACTTGTTAGCAACGTATGTTTTTCACTTTATTAAAACTCGACAACACATACGTACGTTTATATCGTCTGTAGTGAGATAGTAACTTTCTGTGAAGTTTACAGGACATTCCCAAGCGTATCTTTTATTTTTCAAATCAATGTAGATTTTATTCCCTTCATTGGTGGTGTACGAAATGTATGGACAGCTGTGTATTTCACGCTGCAACCAAAAGCGTAACAGTAATTAAGAAGATGTACGTTATATTTTCTAAAAGGACATCCTACCTTTTCTCTTTGCAATTGTCGTAGCGCTAGAAAGCAACTCTCTTGATATTCTTCACTAAGTTCCTTAAATTCCTCAGCTGTTTCGAGGCAGTTGAGTGTTTGCATCACGTTATCGTTTTTCACATACGTATTGATATTGTATAAAAATGTAATTGCTGTAATAATAATATAAAAAAGTAGATAAACGCTTTTACACCTGTATTATAACGAATTCCAGTTTAATGAACGCGATAGATATACGAGCGTGACATACTTTCTTCGATTTTCTCGATTTCCAATGTAATTGCCTTCGCTATGGTTTCAACATCATCCAACCACAATCCAGATTCGTCAGATTGTTTTTCAATTAAACGTTTTTTGAACAGCCGCGAATAAAGGGGCGCGTCTTTCGGGAACGTAGGTATACCGAACTTCTCGGTTATCATTTCCAAGGCTCTCATCATGTTTTCATGATCGTTCGCCGACACCGCTTGATTTAGTTTATGTAAAATCTCTATAACTGTTTAAATAAGATAAATTATTATGATATAACGTTATGTATAAACGTAATAATAAGCTGTGCAATATTGTAATTATACCTTCGAAACCCTCATCACATTGCGCATTCACTGAATCAATGCATTCTTGAATGTCGCTGTAAGTTAATAAAGGACATTCTTCGGATATTTCTAGCTTTATCTTCCGAGTCGTTGCTAGTGCCTGAGCATACTTGACTTTGTTAAATTCGTCCAGCCCCTGCGGCAATTACAATATGATGTTAAAATAGCTAATTTTCATCAGTAAAAGCAATTGCAAATTATCGTTGGACTTACAGTTAAACGTGCATTGGGATTCGACAACTTTTCGTACACGAAATCTGGACTTTTCGTGTCCACCGCTTTAGTAATAGCAGCAATAACGGATAACACATTTATGCTAACTATTATGTCGTCGTAGGTGAGATTAATCTGTCGGAAAAAATCATCGGTTAATGAAAAATTAAAAAAAAAAGTAGAATTCTCCAATTTCGATAAAATATCATTAAATTCTAATAAAATTTCCTGCAAATCTAGGCTTTTCTTCTTTCAAATAATAGATACTCGAAATGAGTTTTGAATAATTTGAAAGAAAAAAATAAAAAGAAAATGAATCAATTAACATTGATATCGTATTCAATTCCTCAATTTTACGATTACGTTAATATATTTAATCTTACTTCAGATATTGTACGATCTTCTTTCATTTCCTGATAATACAATGGTATTGCAAATTCATCGAAGCAATGAGAAATTTCCAGAGATAAACTTTGCAAGATATCGCAAAATTTCTTTACGTCAGCAGATTCTAAAGCCATATTCAGATGTTTCACAGTTTCCCCTCCTGTAATAAATTAGAATTACAATATCTATTTGAAGATTCTTTACATAAAATTTTAAAAGAAATAATATTAACGTTTGCGACGTCGCTGTGCATTCTCGTTTCCTTTATCAATCGCACTTTGAAACGTATCTGTCCAGTACTGGATGCTTTCGGATGGATATACATCATTCCATTCCATTTTGTCTAGTACCAGGATTAATTGTTCTTTGTAATCTTCCACATTCTCAGAAATTATATTCTGTGGAACATTATTTGCAACATCAATTACGAAGATCTAATAATTATATTTATAGAAGAAAAATATCTTGCTATACCTTGAAGGATAATGTCGATATCCCTAAAGCGGATATTAATTCAGCGTTGTTGCGTGATACAGACGAAACAATAATTTCTAGCGCACAGAAAGCTGAAATATATTCATCATAATAATAAAGTCTGAACTCGCAGACAATATAATTAGCAAGATTTATTTTATAATACTTACCATTTACATAATTAATGTGTCCTTGTATTTCTGCTTGTGTTAATAATTCATCATATGCATCCGCTACATAACTGTCGTTGAGGGACTGAACAAACATTGCGCAAATTAAAAAAACCAATAAAAAATTAGTTAATTAAACATAAATATAAAAATTACGCAGCTATTTACTTTGTTAAGTGCTGCTTCCACTTTTGCAGCTTTTGCCTCTGACAATGCCTTGACATACTTCTCGATATAAACAGGTTTAATGTTATTTAATTGCGCCTCTTTACTTTGAAGAGTACGTAAAATTTTATCGTTATTCTGAAAATACAATAATTAATTCATATCATTACCATATAGAATTAAAAGTTCTTTTGAGTTGCTAAATGAAATAGAACATTACATTATCTATCACAGCTTGATTAATTGCAATTACGGCAGCATGAAGAGCAGCTGTATCTGTAGCAATACTGTTCGTCAATAGACCTCCTATTTTTTGGAAAGCAGGCATTTGGATGCCATATTTTTGCAGCTCTTTACTGACAGCGTTAATTTCTTCATCTAAAAGATAAAAAATGTCAGAATATAGAATATATACCTCTACATTTTGCAAGATAAAAGTAATCCAAATAGTATTTAAATTATTTCACTTTAACATATTTTTCTAAAAATATAAAAGACAAGGCGTATACCAGAGAAATTGACTTTTCCATACAAGTCTTGTATTTGTGGTGCTTGTCCCAATTTGAACAAATGCGTGCTAAGAGCATGAATACAATATATCACTCGTGGCATATTCTTCTTGTCATATATATCTGTTGTTTCTGGCAGGAATATCTGCAAAAGACAAATTAATAAGCATAATAACAAAATTCATGCTTTACTTTATCAATATGTTCTCTCATACAAGAACATACCAATGGCAGTCGCATAGATTCCAAGCATTTCAGAAAGTGATTTATGTTATCTGTGTGACGAAACTGTAATCCTACTGCGTTGTATCTGCGTTGTTCAGCATCATAGATTTTATTCAATGATAAAACATCAGGTGCCATAAAGTGGCCAAGTTTGGCCAGATACACTCCATTGCGAAGATTCTCTTCTAATTCGGTCGTGGGAGGCAATGTTTCTCTCAAACAAGCTTCCAGCCATCTGCAAAAAACGTTTATTAGAATTAATATTTTTTTTTTAATATAAAAAAATTATATTTTATTTTATATAGATAAATAATATATTTTCTAAAATATTATATTACTTCTTAGTTTCTTCCAAATGACAGAGATATTCATAAGCCAATGTTTTTCTACGTTCTTCATCTATTTCTTCCACTGACTTCCTCACATCTTCTAAAATGTATTTAAATAATCAGCTTAGAATTCATATTTCATAAGAATATGCTCTCTAGATCTATCTATCGAGATATTTAGTATACTTAAACTACCTCTATATTGTGAATGTCACATACAGAAAAGAAATATTTTTTTCTGGATGTTATTGTTTTACTTCCAAACAACTCACACAATTGTAATTATACACACACGTGCACAATTATAATTAATTATACGCGTGTACGTATAAAGTTATAAATTACTTATTACTAATAGTTGAAATGTTTACAAAATACGCAATTTGTGCGTAGATACATGCAACATGCATATTTATTACTATTATTATATTTGATATAATAAAGTGATAAAATACCGGTATCCTCACCGTTCGCATCTTTTGTTGAAATGTCAGTTACGATAACCATTTCGAAACAGAACTCAAACACAACTGTCACACGAAAAACTGCAAGCAACAGGTGAAAAACATCGGACGATACGTTACATTCTCGCGAATTCAAATTTGTCAGTTCGTGGTGGTTTGTGACAGTACTGACAACACCGCAGTGTCCATGAATGTAATTAAAGACCCTACGACACTAAAGGTATATCCAAACAACCTGCATAAGCGCATATGATATGCATAAGAAAATGAACCAATCATATGCTTATGTGCTTACGCAAATTGTCTGAATGTACCCTAAGTATGCTTTTTCAATCATGATGCATGAATATCTAGATATGAAGTGTTCGACTCGGGGCACCATCCAAACCGGAAGTAGTGGGCGTTAATGGCGTTAATATAAAATATATATGTATACACACATTTATATATATGTATAAATGTATATATATATATATGTATTGACAGGACATCGAGAGATGGCGCGGCGGACAATCTAGCGGACATAGCCGGACGGAGGGCTACTTCCTTCACCCAATACCCTCGGTGTGCACGTTCGGCCTAAGGGTGGGTCTGTCCTTCGTGCGGGAGGGGTCGCATAAAACGCGGCCACGAACGTGTGGCGAGTTCAAGCGCCGTAAACGTTCCACCGAATCGCTCTCGCACGCGCAGTGGCGTGAAGTAAAACGGGGCGGCTCCGCGTGCGACCGGCCGAAAGGGATCGCACGGCCGCCCGGCTCGCGTACGCGTGTTCCCGGTGGCGCATCTCGACACCGCCGACGACGAGGACGACGACGACGATCGAAAGCGGATGGAACGCGGCGCTCTCCGCGCGCTCCTTCCCTGATTCCCCGCTCCCGTCCGCCTGCTCGGGTGATAGAGATAAAGGGAGAGAGAGAGAGAGACAGGAAGATAAGGAAGGGAAATAGAGAGATAGAGCGACACGCACGAGCCCCCCGGTACGTAGATACGCTCCAGTCGTTCATGGCTGCGACTCGGGGTGGGGGAAAACAAGCCGTGTAACGACGTAAGATCCCAAAAGCTTTATGCAGGAATATGTCAAGTTTAAAAATCGGTAAGTCCAACGATTTTAGCAGCGTTTTATATCCGTACGTCTCTTGCGCTCCTCGCACCGTCCGCAGCGCGTAGGTTGTGTCACGTCGCTCGCCTGTTTGTCTCTCTCTCTCTAAAGTGAGCAGGAGAAAGAGAGAAAGTGAGAGAGAGAGAGGAAAGCAGACGAGCCTTTAGAGCCGCGATCGCTTGCAATCGGTTATGCTTTGGCTAACTAATTCCGCTTAGCGATGTCTCTGTCCTTCGCCGCATCGCCGGCGCTTTTTAGCGAAGACGGTGGATTGGATTTGTTTGCGAAAAATGATGCGACATACCGGGGCCGCGTAGCAACGACAGTCCGGCTTGATACTTTGACTAGTTCTTTGGACGTTTACTGCTTTTCGCTTTAGATATTTCTGGTTATAGACGGAAGGGGAAGCTCAGATTAGGCGGAATTGCATTGTCATTTACAAACGCTTTAAAAAGCAATTGCGGAAACGCTTTTCTTTTCTCCGATTCGCGACAGTGTCGCGAATTTATTTCGAACAGAATAGAATTATTCTTTTCTCAAGTTCCATACGAGATCGAGTCGTTAAGAATGTATTTAGAAAAAGCACAGCTGCACCGCTTGGATAGATTTATCGCGTGGAAATGACGTTTAATCGATTGTTTGGAGTGTACATTTTCTTCATTGGAAGCATATTTATCACATAACGGGAAAAAGGAGGAAGAAATTTGAAAATATCAGTTTTTTTTTACAATTTTTTTTACAATTTTATTTAGCAAAGTTCTGCCAAATAGTAATATAATGCAAATAAATTAAAAAAATTTTTGATCTTATTAGATGTGCACTGTAGCGTGAATGATTATATCAATGATGCTTTTAAAAAGTTTTATTGAATATCTTGATAAATATTATACTTATTAAATAATATGTGCTATTACGCTCTACGTAGTTGTGCATTTGTCTACTGCATGTTTATATTTACAATGTACTAAAATAGATTCTGTATTTTTATATTATGTTATAATTATCACTCAGTTTATATAACAAAATAGTCGTTAAAATGTTAGTTGATTTACGTGTTATTTATTTGTTATGCATCGCTACTTACATATTTTGTATTTGTAGTTTTCAGTTGATTTATAACGTCATTAATCAGTTACTTTGAGTTGTACGTAAGATTTCGTTGATTTATAACAATGAATGTTTATCGTGATGTAATACTGTTGTTTTCAACTATGGAATAAGTATGCATGTTTAGAGAGATAACGATTTTAAAAGTGTAAATAGGTATATATAGAGTGAGTCATTCAACATTATGATCTGTAATAATTTGGACTATTCTTACTACAATAGAGAGAAATTTGTTTAATGTTTATTATCTTTTTGAATTCAGATCTAAATGAATACGGCATGAATGTCATTATTAACATAGCACAATTGTAAAATTGACTGTTATCCCACTTGGAACAAGAGAATTGTACTCCACATTACTTGATTAAATCATACAACGTTATGACTCGCCCTATTGATATATAATAATTCTCTAAGTACTATGATATAGAAAAGTAAAATGAAGTTATACACTTTTCTACTATGATAATCTCATATGCTAATCATCGTTTATTTTATTTTTCCCAAAGTGTCGGTAATGCACTTGCTTGCGCTACCCTTGAGAACGATGGATTCTGACCAAAGAAATCAGCAGGTGCATCAGCACTGAACGAAAATAAATAAATAAATAAATAAAAAAAGCAAAAACTAAATAATGAATGCCTGCTGCACTCACGCCGCCGACTCTGTCACAAGCAGACTTAAGATTTGTTGAAGTAGTACGTGAGTAGCAGCTACTCACGGCCACACTCAGTGCTGTACATACAGATCTAAATACATATATATCGTCGTATACATATATATGTATTTATCCTTACGCACATGGCAGCCATGAAGCATGGTACGTTTTTATTTTTTTGTATGCTTTGCTTTGTATGTAAATTTCTTTCGATTCACAATATCGATGAAGCTCATCAGGTCCGTATACGTATTACGGTGAATCGCTCTTTCAATCCTATGTACATCTTGCGAACCCGTGCATTTGTCTCTCTGAGAATATTGAGATTTTTATTTCTGTGTAATATTTTTTTTTTATATTTAGTTGGAAGAATTGGGTTGTTGAGTGGGTGATTGATTTTTTTTTTTTGTATTGATTGTGCTACAAATTTATAAAATATCGTATTATCTATTGTTTCTCTGATTTAGTACAACATAGACTGTACATTGTAATTGCGTGTGTGATGATTAAGAATAGTTGGTTTGGTTTTATTTTACATATTCTACACATTTTGTCAAAAAAAGAAAGAATAGTATAGAACCTGATGATCTTGTTAAAAAAATTTCACCAAGTCATATGGTGCGTGTGAACCTCTGTTAATATTCGTAAATCAAGATCAACGTTAAAATCTGACAGTTGAAAATGAAACACAGTGCTAATTAATATTCTATATGTGTCATTAAATACTCACTGTGTGAATAAGTGTGAAAAGACGGAAGAATTTCACGTATCTTTACGTACAATAACAGCTTCTATACATTTCAGGCAAGACGAGTCAAGACGACGTATGTTACGTTGTCGCCAAATATGATTATGGGGCACAGGGTGCCCAGGAACTAGATTTACGTAAGAACGATCGCTATCTCTTGCTGGATGACTCGAAGCATTGGTGGAGAGTGCAGAGCGCGAGAGGACAGGCGGGCTACGTGCCGAGCAACTATGTTAAGAAGGAGAAGCCCTCGCTGTTCGATAGTATTAAGAAGAAAGTCAAGAAAGGTTCCGGCTCTAAGACTCTGCCGTCAAGTAACTCGCCGTCCCGCGCGGTTGAGTCACCCATCATGGCGCGACGTCTGCCGGCCGATCCGAGCGAAGCGATCGGCACCGCGGTCGTCAAGTACAATTACCAGGCGCAGCAGGCGGACGAGCTCTCCCTCGTGAAAGGCACCAGGATTTTGATACTCGAGAAGAGCAATGACGGCTGGTGGCGAGGCCAAAGCGGCACCCAGGCCGGCTGGTTCCCGTCGAACTACACCCAGGAGGAAGGCGACGCCGACGACACGCTCCACACGTACGCGATGGCCGAGAACGTGCTCGACATCGTGGTGGCTCTCTACTCGTTCTCGTCCAACAACGATCAGGAGCTGTCGTTCGAGAAGGGCGATCGCCTCGAGATCCTCGACCGTCCACCGGCGGATCCGGAATGGTACAAAGCGAGGAACAGCCAGGGACAGGTCGGTCTGGTGCCGCGCAATTATCTCCAGGAGCTCAGCGAGTACTTGACGCAACCGTACCGCGAGCGCGGTATGACGAGTAGCGAGATCAGTCAGGGTGATTCCCTCGAGCGGAGGCCGGATCCCGGCGATCGGCCGCATCTCGTCGGCAAGCCTTGGTACTACGGTAGTATTACGCGTTCGCAATGCGACACGCTGCTCAATCAACATGGCCATGACGGAGATTTTCTAATCAGGGATAGTGAAACCAACGTAAGTATAGCGACCGCTAATATCGCGGTCGTTTGATTGATTTTACAAAATTTTGCAGTCGATTATTTTGCAAAATTAAACGAAAAGAAATAATCGAATTTCTACTTGTTTTATTTTTACCTGTTTAATTTCTACGCTTTGTCACATCACGCGAATCATTAAGAGCGTTAAAATTTTGCGTCTGTTTAAATGAAATTGGCGATACCTGATCAAAGTCTAGAAATTTCCCTGCTCAATATTCTCGAGTCGATGAAGGGAGTATAGCGATAGTAGTGTGCCCAGCCTTACTCACCGCTCTAATTATCGTCAATTTTTAGATGGGCGACTATTCGGTATCCTTGAAAGCGCCGGGACGTAACAAGCACTTTAGGGTACACGTGGAAGGAGCACTATATTGCATCGGCCAAAGGAAATTCCACACGCTAGATCAACTTGTAGATCATTATCAGAGGGCTCCAATCTACACCAATAAGCAGGGCGAGAAGTTGTACTTGGTTCGCCCATTACCTAAAGGCAATGCCAGTAGCAATGGTTGCTAGATGAAATTCGTGCCATGAAGAAAAAAAAAAAAAAAAAGGAAGACAGTCCATGCGCTTTCAGATGTATCGCTAAGATACACGACGCCTGCCTAGTAATATCAATATCACACATCTCGTACGTTTATACATAACAATTAATATAATTGGTCTACTCGTATATTAGTGTTTCTCGATTTTCTTTTTACCATTTATACAGCGACGTATAATTTATATTACTCTAAGTGAAATCGGTAAAACTCATACACTCCTCGGAGCTTCCAGATTACTCAGCAAACGAACAAAGAAACATTTAATACGGCAGCTACGTGAAAACTAATTGAAACACAAGGCTTATCTTTATATTCATATAATTGTAAAACGCGAACCGACCATGTTATTACGATTAATAATATATTACAACTGCATATAATATAGACTGCAAATGTAATGATCAAGTAATAATTAATTATCATGCAATTATGAACGATTAAGTGGATCTCTACTCTAGAGCTATTGGTATTGAATTATAACAAAGACTAAGTGTTCATTTGTGATTTTGTATTTATTAGAAGTTTTTAAGTAAATAAACTGTATTTAAGTGTGCATAAAATGAAACCTGTATTCTTTCAATGTATTGTCTTCGAGAACTTTCGAAATAATAGCTTTAATACATGTATTATTTTAGGACAATTCTACTATGATGCAAGACAGATTGTTCTTTTATTCTTCCGCCTTTTTTATTGTCATTGTTATTTGTATATCAGAGAATTAATTATAATTTTTTTTCCAGACATACATATGTATACTACTGAAAGAAACAGCGCTCGGAGAAAGATTGATTGAATTCATTCAAAAGCGTCGTCAGCGGAAATTGGAAATACTGCTAAAAGTAACATTCACAAAATTAGTAACAAATATTAATCTTTATTTAACGTATATTATATTCATAAATTAAAGTATTATTTTATTTATATATAGATACGAGATTGGTGCTCTCCTGGGGGATAAAAATTAATGGCACTAATTGCCAATAAGATCACGTACATAACAATTTGCCTAATCTAAATGTATTTTAGTTTCGCGTCGTTTGTTCATAACTCCGTTAAAAGCTTATGCGTACATAATCATAAGAAGGGATTGTTCGAATTTCTTGTCATGTTGCTTACTCCTGTGCCCACCTGAAATCAATGCGTGAATTGAATCAACAGTGACGGTGATGGTGAATAAAAAAGCACAGTAAACAAAAATTTCCGCAATTTGCTGATCGAATACAAAATTATGAAATAGTGATAAGAGAAGGGGATCAAGAGCCGACGCTGCAAGTACTTCTTAAATCTTCTTTATTGAAAAGAGTTGAGTAAACGTTTCTGTCGTCATCCAACCATCTTCAAAAAAAAAAAAAAAAGATTTAAGAAGCACTTACATCCAGCGTCGGCTCTTGATCCCCTTCTTTCATCACTATTTTATTAATTATTGTGAGCCTTTAAACAATTCTTGACAAAATTATGATTTACCATGAATGGATTCGCGTGATACGCCGGGACGGTTGGTTGCCATACTTTGTTCGCTAACGGCGTCATAAGTTGACTGAATTGGAGTACGTCTCCATTGCTAGGTGTGCCGATTCCTAACCACTGTGAATCTGCAAGTTTATTTCAACATCAGATCAAACTTTAATATCGCTGCAAACCGAAACTACATTGTGACTTTTGTAAACATGTTTTTTTTTTCAATTCTTTGGCTTCTACATTTTTTGCTCTATGTTTTCCTTTTCTTATTTTGCTTCCTTCAAAAGTGATTGAGAATGTTTAAACGCAAAAACGTGAATAGAAGATTACGACATGATGCCGAAGTATTACATAAAAATATATATGTTGATTATTTTTCCGAGAACTTGAGAAATAAATTTTATTACATTACAACTTACCATTATTTACAGGAAACTGAGTTGGTTTGAACGGATTCGCAGAATTGCACAACGAGTTATCGACGGATTGAGTATTATTATTATTGACTACGTTCGCAGACGGTCGCCATAAATCTCCACCCGCGAACGGGTTTGAGATGACGTGTGTTTGATTATTTACTCCTATACTCCATGTAGCGTTCGGCGCTGGAATTAAGAATTTTATTTACTTTGACGCTCTCTTTATGCTAATGGCGTAGTAATGAGGCGATTAATCACTCGTTCAGCGGGTAATTTGCAAATAATATATTCCAATAATATACCATTTGAGTTATTTGCGTTCCATGATAAAGTGCTTGTTGTCTCTTCTTTTAACTGTGTCTGCTTCATCAACGAGTCTAAGTCTTTAAGTGCCGCGTAACGATCTTCTGAGGGTGGCGCGAGTGCGCCATTCATGTTCATCGTCAAATTTCCACCGAGCTGATTAAACATTGCGGACGCTTCCATATCTAAATAACAAAATTCCTCTTTATAATACAAGTATTATCTCGATACGATCGATTATTCTAGAGACGATACGTCGCATATATTGCCACTCACTCTTCGTATTGTTAAAAACCGGGTTGTTATCGAAGTTGGCGAAGAACGGCTGCGGCGCGATCGGCTGCTGACTGAACTGGTTCGCCGGCGTCGTCGCGGGGCAAAAGGGATCAGGAACTTTGCTGAAATCGGCGACAAAATCCGTGGAGAAATTGTTCGTGCTTATCGGGTCCACGTTGTTTGACTTCTGACTGACTGGCGCAGGCAACACCGTGGACGTTCCCGAGTTCGGCACTCGCGGAATGTTGCTCAAAGTTTGGGACTTGTGTTGCGCGACCGCGCTGTTTTGATTGACGATCGTGTTCTGATTCGCGATCGACGGATCCAGATAGTATCGCTTCAGCTCGTACTTGGCGCTCATTAGGTCCTTCATCTTCTGCTCGTCCTTAGTGTCGAAATTCTGCGGGGAGTTTGAGTTCATTAGACCCAGCCATATTCGCCTGCAGTGCTCGTTGCCGTGCTCCTTGATAAAATCTATCTCTTCCTGAGTGAACGTCGCCATGGAAATAGATTTTACCCTGTGCGGCGGAGTCAGGCCTCGTCTGCAAATGCAAACGCGGAGTTTCAGATTAATTTCCTCACTGCAACGTTAATAACTAAATAACTACGTGGGGGGGGGGGTGTATAATTATATTCGCAGTGCAGCATGATTTATGAAAATGTCGTTAATTTTACACGTTTTTTTTGCGCAGAATTAAAATATATTTACTATACAATCTGCAATCGATATTTATATCACGCAACTTGCAATTTGATCAAACGCGATTACAGGAAGATTTTGCAGAACTTGAATCTTGGAAATTGATGCCTACTTACTCGAAGAATTCAATAGGAAATTTGTTATTTGAATTACATAAATTTATTAGACGACAGGAAACGAGAAAGGGAGAAAGAGAGAGAAAGAGTGGCGACGGCGGAAAATCGATGAATACATGCTCGCATAGTAATTATAATTGCATCATGCGCAATTTTGTTGCATATAATTACTTCGGACGCGGTCCATCCACCGCGAATCGTCTCTTTCACTCTGCAGTGCTCTCAATAACGTTTCAACGTATATAATCAAAATTCCGTGACAAATAATAACGTTCGCGTGCCGCTAACAAGGGATAGGACGCGTATAGTTGATGTGGTAATGAGATTTAAAAATTCGCACGTGCGCGTGTGCGACCACTTCGCGCAATGCGACTGATTAAGAGCGCGAGTCGATAGTCGCGTTCGTATCGCGCGTGAGCGATTGCAATTTTCTCGAAGGAAATAAGAAAGAGCGAAAGAGAGAAAGAAAGAGAGAGAGAAAATAATGAGAAAAGAAAGAGAAATAGCGAGAGAGAGAGAGGGAGAAATATATTTAGCATTTCTCTTCTCACGCGATCCGCGACAGCGTATAACATTTTGACCATTGATAACTAGAATTGCGCACAAAGAAAACGTCGACGCTGCTGATAGCGCTAACTTCCTGGCTGTGGATGTCGGACGTTTAAGCGCGATGACTCACTAGAGCCGTGCGAGAGCACTCCGTTTCTCTCTCATTCTCTTCTCCCTCTCTCTTTCCCTCTCTATTCTTCTCCGCGTCGCGACGAAACGCTGTAAAAGAAGCCTTGTACACGTGTATGTTGCCCGAAGCGATTTCGTCGCTGTGTCCTATATAGAGACCGATTGTCTAAGGATCAAGCGAGATGTATATCGCAGTTGGCGGTCGGCGAGATTTCTCCCTCTATTTATAGCCTCTATATCGCAGTCAGGACCACGATTCAAAATACGGTGCGACGCCGCAGCGATCTCGAATCCTCGATAATTAATTTAACAAATGCAATGTCGAGCGATTCGCCTTCGTCCTTCCCCGAACGGCCGGAGAGCTGGGCCGTTGCGCCATTCCTCAGCGGATTATAAGAAAATCCTCTTAGTCGGAGCTTCAACCATCGGGCCAACGGTCCCGGTTGCGACGGATTGCGACGCGGTTTTCTTCGTTCCGAGTGCCGTTGACATTTGTTCAATGTCACGCACGGAACCGCGAGAATGCATTTGCAGCCTAGCCTCGACCTGGTGAACCCGCGCAGCGAGCGCGCAGCGATTCCGAGGAAAATTGACGGGTGGAGGGTTGAGACGCTCGGTCTCGCGGACGACCGCACCAGAGGACGAGCGACGTCCTTTGGGGATGACCTCGCAGAGAGCTGGCCGAGTTACTTACAGCATACCAGAACAAGAGGTGCAGACGAACGAGCCGATCGTCATGTTGACGTAAGTCGGCCCGCGCTGATTGCAGTCGAAGCACTCCTTGTTGCCCGGCTGCGAGACCAATTCGCGCAGGGTTTTCAAGTTCCTTTCATCCTGCTTCCTTTTCGCGGACGCCATGGCGCGCGCGCGACGGCGGCAAGTACACAAGACGGATGGACGGTGTCTTCCTGAGCACTGCCCGAGCTCGAGCACAAACACCAAGTACGGCGATCGTGCGACTCACCTTCCACGCCGCGCCTGCAAAACCGACTGCAACGCACGCTCGTTCGCCCTGCTCTTTCTCTTTCTGTCGTCATTAAACGAAAGTCTATTAGAGATAGCCAATGGAATTCGGATGTTACTTTTGCAAACGCGAGAGGCTGATTGGTCATCGTTTATTACGCAACGTTGTGAAAAGAGCAAGAGTGCAACAAATTTCCTAGTGCATTCGTCACCTCATTGGTCGACACTTTGCTCGCTTTTACGTGCACGAGAAATGTAAAGGTATGTTTAGGCAAATTTGCATAATTACATAATGCATTATGTAAATTTATATTAGATACATGATTGGTCGAATTCTTGATATATATGCATTATGCGAAAGCAGCTGTGATCGAAATACGGAGTGCTATCTATATAAAACATATAAAGCGCTTTTTCTTTCCAGATGACACCTCTATGAATTTTTTCACCACAGGATGTTTACAGAAAGTCTGCAAACGGCACGCGAACGGCGTAATTATTGTTGAGAGACGGTGACAGGTCGTGTCACCGGTCGAAGCGGCTGCTCGGTGAACGTGCTGTCAAATCTCAGCTGTCACAACAACGTTGATTAACACAGCTGTCATCGCAGCGTGGCAGTTTCGTTCGCGATTGAATGTCGCACTTTCTGTATGTTCGTACTACCCGTGAATAAGTTATGAGCGTGGACAGCGAGAATAAATCGAACAAGACGATGGCACCATACACTTCGTCAGAGGCAGAGCCGGAAAACGGCGTCGATGCGGAAACTTTGCCGGAATTTTCGGAGGCCATAAATTTTACCGGCGAAATCACTCCGGTGACTCCGGAATTCGTTCTCCGATTACCGACTATTACAAATGGTACGTTCGACTTGTTTCTATTTCTATTAAAAATTGTTAAACTGTTTACTTTGTCATTTTTTAATCTTTCTTTTCTTATAATAAACTATATTTTCACAATTTCTAATTTTAGACTACCTCTGCTCTCCAGAGGCCAACGTCTACAAAATAGATTTTACAAGATTCCAAATTAGGGATCTAGAAACTGGTGCTATATTGTTTGAGATAACAAAACCTCCTGCTCATGGTGCGTAATATGATTTAGATATTACACTTTTAATCAGTTTTTAAATGATGACTAGTGCCTGAATCAATTTATGATGTTATTTGATATCATTTTGTGATTTTGCTTCTCTGTTTGTGAATGAAAATCTGCAATATTATGATTAATCACTGAAGTATTTTTTGTAATATAAAACTACTTATGTGTGCAATATGTAAAATTTGTAAACAAACCCATAATATAATTTGTAAAACAAAGATCAGACAATCTCAGCTTTAAAACAAATCTTTCAGTTTCCAATTTTACATAAAAAATAAATGATTTTTACTAATTGCTTTTTTTATTTTTAGAATGTAAATGTGCTCATCATCACCATCCTCAAGAGCCAGAGCCTGATTGCGACGAGCTGGAATCTGAGGATACAAATGCAGGACGCTTAGTGCGATATCAATTCACGCCTCAATTTCTGAAATTAAAAACTGTCGGGGCAACGGCTGAATTTTTAGTAGGACCTAGACCAGTTAACAACTTCCGAATGATAGAACGACACTTTTTTCGAGACAGATTGCTGAAAACCTTTGATTTTGAATTTGGATTTTGCATACCGAATAGCAAAAATACATGTGAGCATATTTACGAATTTCCAACATTGCCTGCGGAGTTGGGTAAGTCACTTGTAGATTTACAAAAAATTATTTTATCAAACACTTGAATGTCCTAATGATGTACTTAGCGTTACTCACTGTCTAAAGATTCAATAAGAACAACATATGGGATCTTTCCAGTTTCCGAAATGATCGCGAACCCATTCGAGACACGATCTGACTCATTTTATTTCGTCGACAATCAGCTTGTGATGCACAATAAGGCTGACTATGCATTCAACGGTGGACACGTAGAACGTATGACACATGACGAATGTAATGTACAATTTGTTGCGGATTAGTTGTTGCAAGTAATATTTATATATGTATATGTATATATACATATATATATGTATATGATTATAGCATCACAACTATATGCTACAGCAACGATGACGATCGCGCTGCACATTTAGCTAGCGTCCGATATTTCGCCTTTTGGCACGAAAACGAGCTTAGAAATTTTATGGATCAGCATTGCTCTCCGAATATGCGAATATTATTGCAATGCTTGTCTAAAGTTGCTTTTAATTTGTCGAACAATTGAATAGTTCCTAATCTATTTTTTTATTTTTTTTTTATTTATGTAAAGTTGATTATCAAAGATGTACTTAATTTTACGAGATGTTTTATTGACGTTTGTTCTTGTACGATACGTTCGTATCGTAATTTAAATATATAGCACATTGAACGATATGGCCTTTGAGTGGATCCATGTCTGGTTCTATAAACTTTTACTCTTTAATCTTTACAATGCAGCCTATACAGTGCAATTTCCACGGCCATCCATGTAAAACTATAAAACTGGAAAGGAATGGATAAAAAAATCCGCGTTTTTCAGTGCTCAGTAGCGCTTTTTACTGCAATTTCTTTTCATTCTTACACAACTACACGATTGTTTAATACTTTCCACATTGTTCTGTAATTTGGAGTTCACTCAAAATAAATGTATATATTTACAATGGACAATTTATAATTACTTTTTAGATATCTACAAATATCACAAGGTTGGATAATTTATAAAATTTGTTAAAAGTTCAACAAATTCGATCGGTTTGTCCGCGTGAACCCAATGATCCGCCCCATCTATGTAACGAAATTCTGCCAAAGGAAATAACTTCTTGATAGTATCATGATCCTGTACTCGAATATAATCACTATTAGCACCACCTATGAATAACGTAGGGCTCTTGTACATTTTTGTTTCTACATTGGGAAATACAGCTATCCGAGTTGGAAACGCCTGTTCCAACACTGGTAAGTTAACTCGCCACTTGTACTTTCCCGAATCTGCCTCCACTAGGTTCGTCGTCAGAAACTACACAGATGTGTAAATGTTAGTCTCTTTACTCTTAAACATAAAACGAAAGAAAAAGAAACTTTACCTGACGTAAAGCGCTAGATTTAATGGACTTTGCAAGTTGTTGGTCCACTATTTTGCGTGCCTTTGATAAGGTAGGGGTTCCATCCACCGTTACCAAACGCATGGCTTCAAAGATCTTTGCCATCTGCGCAAGACTAGGGCTGGTTCTTACAGGAGACATATCTACAACTGCTAACTTCTCGACATATTGTGGAAAATTTAAAGCAGTGTACATCATGGCTGAGCCACCCATACTATGGCCGACTAAAACAGCTCTTTCCAAGCCCAGATCTGTCAGAAGTTGAATAACATCCTCCGCCATATCCTTGTACGACATGTTCGATGAATGTGGAGAGTCACCATGATTTCTGGCATCCACTGCTATGACCTATGCATTTATTTCCTTCTTAAGCTGAACATAAAATTACTTTCATAGTTATTGATATAAGTTAGAGGACATAAATGTTGAAGGAAAAATATTAATCCATCTATTTTAATCTGGATGTTAATTACTTTGTAAGTTACAGAAGTAATTACCTTGCGCTTGGTTTTTTGATGAATTGCTTTTGACAATGAGTTCCAGTTGTTTTTAGAGCCAAAGAGGCCATGCATTATCATAATGGGCTGCTTTGCATCTTGCTCAGTCCCATTTACTGATTCATATGAAGCATAGGCAAGTTTTACTGGCACGTTTCTTGAAAAACAACGAAACGAACAGGTTAAGGAGAAAAAAAACACGAGTTAGAATTAAACATAAATTTAAACAAACACTTACGATAAGATATTACTACGCAAACATTGATAGCAGGATGAATGCAAATTTTTAGCCGCATAAGGCAAACCGGCAAGATTTCTCCATCGACGAAACTCCGATAAATTTCGACTTATCATTATTGATCCTGAATTAGTTACACTTCTAAATTTTTAATCTTTATCTGACAAGGATTTTGGACTGCTGCATAATTGCTATTTTATCAGCCTAAACATACTTCATAGTTTCAGATATTTACAAAAATTGTCCTCTCCTATACTTCTCTATTTTGGCAGTTTATGATCTATTACGTGTGTACATACATACACATATATGGAATATATTCTTTATAGCCAGTACACATTGTTGCGACAAGGCGAAGGATGCAAAAGCGATTATTTATATTATAGGTTTACCCTTCTACATTTACTGTACAATCGATGGTGAATTGCATACGTGGCGCTGTGGTAGCAACATGCCGCTGTGAAGTGGCAAGTGATTGACGAGAGAAGCATATGTAGTTTTTATGGTTGTACAATAAAATTTGGTAGAGAAAATGAGGTGGCTCATCTCGTACGTGTTCCTTATTGTCTCCATCGCCAGCGCACATTGCTACTTTATCACCGTAGATGCGCATGCTGAGGAATGTTTCTTTGACAAAGTCGAATTTGGCACCAAGATGGGTTAGTTTCCACTCCCTTAATTTCTCTATTATTTGTAAAGAAATTTAAATGATTTACGTTGAGTATAAATAATAGCGTTGAGGTATCATTTGTATATCATTTTTGTGCAATTTACTTCATGTTAATTTTCATAAAAAATTGTTATCTTGTTGATTTATCTATTTTTGTTCAACATATTTTTCTTTACATATGATATCAATGAGTCAGATTAATTTTTATTCATAAAAAATAATGTTAAAGTGTATAAAGTGTATTATTTTATTCTATTTTACAAATTTACTTATTCAAGAAATTTGATGAGATTTAGCAGTTATTATAAAAGTATTTGCAATAATAATATGTCAATGCTTGTTTTTATTTGAAAAAAAAAAAAATTTAGTTAATGTGTAAGTAATGTGTAACTAATTTTACATGTAATTTCTACAGGCCTCACATTTGAGATAGCAGAGGGTGGATTTTTAGATATAGATGTAAAGATAGTAGGACCTGATGGTAGAATGATCTACCAAGGTGAGCAAGAGAGCAGTGGAAAATATACCTTTGCTGCGCACACGTCTGGTGTTTATACCTATTGCTTTAGCAATCAGAAAAGCACAATGACACCAAAAGTAGTAATGTTCAATATGGACATTGATGAAAATCGCAAGCAGACTGATGAACACGGCGGAGAAGGTCAAGATGGGGACAGCAGTCATGGAAAATTAGATGATATGATTAAAGATTTGAGCACCAGTTTGTGGGGTGTAAAGAATGAGCAAGAGTACATGCAGGTACTTTGCGAAGAAGCAATTTGATTCTATTATATAGAATTTTTCTTTTTTTATTATTAATTTATGAGCAATGACTTATGGGATTTCTTGTGAATTTCAGGTTCGCGACCGCAATCATAGAGCGATCAACGAGAGTACAAATTTCCGAGTTGTAGTGTGGGCGTTTTTCGAAGCTATGGTGCTGGTTTGCGTAACGATAGGGCAAATCTTTTACTTGAAGCGATTCTTTGAAGTACGAAGAATCGTGTAATATAGGATATTTAATGATACATTTCATGAATAAATTGTACATTTTTCTAATTTGTAATTAAATTATATCTCTCATTGCGACAAGTCATTTCTGTGGTAAGGACGGTCTCCAGTCTGTTGAACCCCAGCCGAATCAAACTGTACATCACTAGTATTAAGCGAAGGTATTTCCTATATCTGTAAGATTTCTAATAAATAATTTGTAACGGGACAAGATATTTAATCGAGCAGGACGCGTAGTTGTAAATGTCTCTGTAATGACAAATATCGAGTAAAAACTTATATCTGTAACGAGAAGAAATATGCATCTTTCTGTATATCAATGATCTATTTAGTCAAATCAGATCTGATTTTGTAGTTATCTTTTTATTCATTTTTCTATGAGTAAAACAAATGTGGATATAGTCTGCTGTTAAAAAATTTATTTTTACACAGAATAAATAAATTCGTTACGTTTTATGTACTTGGTTAACAAGGCTTAATTGATAAGAAACACCTGGCGATAATAGAGAATTAAGACGATTTCTCCCGAGAGGAAGAAAAATGCACGAGGAACGTGATAACGATCAGACGGAGTCTAAAGTTTTTCTCAATGGCGACGTTTCGAGGCATAAAAGCCTTCGATTAATGTTACCCCATTGAGCGGTGGTCGAGAAAAGGGAACAGAATCCACTGCAATTAAGGTGATCGATCGCGCGTGTCGCTTTGATTGGGGGGACGGTAAAAGGGATAGATTAATCGATGGCGATTACCGTATCACTGCGCGCGGATAAATGCACTTAATGAGTATCTCGACGAATTTACATCGTAGCGACGGGCAACGCAGCATATTATTGAAGAGTTACGGCATTCTGTGAAAAATGCGACACGTAGAAAACATAACGCTGTTTGGCATCGTACGCGTGCATCTTCTTTAATAACGTGACAAACTATATCGATTACGTTGACGCGAGTACGTAATCGGAAATAACACTGATTCGGGATCGATGGGGGGGGGGGGGGAATTGTGAGATTCGTCGGATAGCCCCGGCGGCGTTGCGGAGGGGTCGGCGCGGTTCTGGAAGAAGCCGCTGTTAATTAAGGAGAGCGATTGCACGTAACGGTATAATTAAAGGGAAGAAGGAATCAAAGCGCCGGCCGGTGCGCGCCGATGAATAATCCGTATCTCTTCATCGCCGACTCTAACAAGCAGGGGATTATAAATGGAGGATGTTTATCGTCGCGCGTAAAATGCCGATTACAGACAAAGGCCTTATACTCTCACACCGCGCGTTTAGCGCTAAAACACTCCTCCGATTTCTATCGCGCATTCATGCCGAACGCGATCTTTGTGTCAAATAGCAGAATGATTATAGAAGATTACATTTGAGATTAAATACGCAACGCTCTGAATTCGAAGAAATAATTGAAAAGTCAAAGATTTTGAAAGCAAATGTCTTTCCGGGAATGTAAAAACATTGGGGAAAATTTAGAAGTGAAAAACCTGAGGTTTTGTGCGTTGTAAAGTGAAAGAACACAATTCTGACCGGTTCTCGAGAAAAGTTTGACTTGTATATCTGACCCATCGATCCATCTGGTTTGTTTATTTAGGAAAAAAGGGAAAGTATGTTTCTTATTTTTCGTATTTGTTTATCTCATCTATTTTTCACTAATATGTCTGAAATCTTTGACTCGTATACTAATTCATGTTATCGCATATTGGTCGTTCAAATGCTTCGAACATTCATCCCCGTTTATTTATGCAATATTAATTCCGCTTAGTTCTAGGGGGAAACCTTGCGACTTTGGGGTATGTCATCTTGTTGCACGAGTGCCAGACCCGACGGATATGCGAAGGATTAATTGGCGGGTCCGATCGCGCGCGCCGTTGCCCCTCGCGTTGCCGCCCCCTTCCTTCACGCAGCGATCCCTTCGAAGGGGTTGCACGCCACGCCGGATTCTGCGTGGCACGGCGAGCGGCGAAAGAAGAAAAAAAAAAGGAAGCGCAGAGAGGAGGAACGAAAGAAAGGAGCTGCTAATTGACACGGGCGATTGCACGTAACGGTATAATTAGAGAAAAGAATACGGAGAGAGAAGCCCGGGCCGGTGCACCGATGAAACCAATGAACCAGCCACCGCGCGGCGTGGAGGGAAAGCTGCGAGAGAAGGAGGGACGGAGTGCGTGCCGGGGCGACGGAAGAGAGACGGAAGGCTAGGAAAGGAAGGCAGAAAAGCAGCAGGGGAGAGAAGCAGCCGGCGGCGGCTTTCGTGCGACCATCAAGGGGTTCCCTCTCCAGAGAAAGAGCCGCAGGCCTGTGGCGAAAGAGAGAGAGAGAGAAACGAGAACGAGAGAGGCATTGGTCGGAGAGACAGAGAGGAAGAGAAGGGGTACGCGAAAGGTAGAGGGAGCGGGCACGGCTGCGAGAAAGAGAGATAGAAGAGGGGGGGAGGAGCGGGAGGGAGAGCAAAAAGAGAGGGACCATGGGCTCGTGGACCCTGCCGCGATCATTCTGTACCAGCACGCCGCGCCGATCGGCAGATTCACGGAGTTTCCCCAGTGACCCCCCCCTGATAACACCACGAGGAGCGGCCGTTCTCCAACGAGGTCACTTCCGCGTCCTCCGCGAAGAAGAGGTCCCGTCCCGGCGCTCCTTCCGATTCAGCACCCTCCGTTTGTTCCGCCTCACCGCAAAGATGCGAGTCGTAACCCGCAACGACAGGACGCTGCAGGACGAAACTCGGCAGGAAGTGCCTCGGTGAAAGGTGCCGTGAGAGTTTGTTGTCCCTTTTTTCTCCTTTCGGGAGCTCTATCCCGCCGGGACCAGACTGCTTTATCCTGGGCTGCGTGCCGACGCCAGGCAAACAGACTTGCCGGATCCCTAATTGAGGTGCGTCGTTTGTTCCCCGAAGAAAATTGTGGCCATCTGGAAGAAACATTAATCTTGAATCTTCTCGAATCTTATCGAATCTTTTCCGATGAATTTTGTCAAAACGATTTGTCGTCGAAAGAAAAGCGACAATCTCGCCGCAGCTTAAGAAAGTTCGAAAGAAACTTGCGCTGCGGAGAACCGATCGTTCGAGCGCGCCGAAGAGAACTTTTGCGTATGAAAACGAGCGATGTATCTCAGCTCGCTTTCATCTCGGGCGTTCGATTGGAAGACAGATTCCTGAATAAAACACGAAGGACACGCACAGGCGTATCTGCACATTTGCATTTTCTAATAAAATTTCTAAGTTCAACGTCAACATAATTAACGCGTCGCATTAAACAAAGATCAGACGCGCGAGATTGCGCGAATGAGCATCCTTTGGGAATTAACGGCGGGATTTCGCAGCTAGTTGCCCGATCGGCGGCAGCTCGTCGACGAGCACGGCGGAAATTATTCCGTCAAGATCGCAATCGCGCAGGCAAGCAGCCTCGGCCCAGGCCGATCAGGTTTCGCCCCGCGAGAAAAGAAATCTCTCGCTCCTCCGGCGCGCGTTCTCCGCCGCGCCGGGTGCTCGGCGAGGCCGAGAGTAGTGCTCGCCTCGGTCCTCGATCCCTGATCCTCGCGCGTACGAGAGGGCTAATTATGCCGTGCCGGTGGGTGTTATGGACCGCAAAATGAGACGTGAGACGGCGCGTCGCGTCGCGCGGAGAAGAAGAGGAACGTTTTCGCCCGCAGAACTGTTAGCAGAAAGGACGCGAATCTGTCGCTGGAATTTTCGATAAAGAGAGGACAGCAGATCGACTTACATTGTTATCGGTATTTGCGGTCGAAGACGCCAGCGAGAACGTTACAGAGTCAGTCTGCCGTGAGCCGAGCTGGAGCGCAATTATTTCTTACACTTAACGACCGCAGCTCGTTCCGTTCCGGTGAGTAATTATTCAATTAAACGGCAAGAGGGTCATCTCAGCGTTTAGTATAATTGATAATTCGTCGTGTACTTTCCCGTTATCGATTCATAGATCCTGAAAATTTACACACCTTACAGATATATCACATGGATTATTCTAGATTCATTGCAATTGCTTTCAACAATTTGGAAATTATTTTCTCGTGACAATTAATTGCGCTTAACAATACATATCATAATTTTAGTAGCGATAAATTTGCTTAAACACAAATCGAAACGCTATAATCAATGCGATATTAATAATTTCCAAAATGCAGCAATTAAAAATGATGAAAAAAAAAAAATCTACGGAAAATATAAGAAAACGTTGTCACGATAAAGATATTAAACGATCGCACAATCAGGATCAGCCGTTTATCTTCGATGAAAGTTACGGATAATTTTTATCTCTACTTTTATCGCGAGCTTGGCGTGACGTTAATTCAATCCCGTCTTGAAGCAAATTCTAACAAAGTTCTCTCGTTGAAGAAACGGCGTTTGCGGACATTTGCGTGCGCGAGATCGCGTTTGTCAATTGTTGTAACAGGATCTCGTTAGCGTGCAATCGAATATAATGTACGGTGGCGGTGCTGGATAAAAGCTCGATCTGATCGAGATAAGCTTTCATCGGACGCGATCGCTCTCGCCCGCACTGCGCGATTCACATAGGATCGTGACCTGGGCACGATTAAGGATGCTTAAGCCTTTCACTTTCCAATCATTGTTCGCGAGAGCATCCGCCGTTTCTAAATTTCAAGTAGCGTGAGATAATTTTTCGATACATCAAATCTTTCCGCCAAATGCCTCGACATCATTTTGTCCTGACGCTTGCGCTCTCTTTCTCTCTGTAAAATGATATATGAGTACACCAGACACGCACGAAGATGCCAAGATGGATAACATATGCTACATTGAAAGAGTTAAAGTAATTCCTTAAGTATCTGGCGTCATGTTACAATGCAAGACGTATTCAATAATATAAAACGTGGAAATTTGGTTACATTATTTCTGGAAGAATGATTGATATTATAGTGCGATATAATTCGGATATCCAAAAGTCTTAGTGAAATTCATGAGGTCTTTTAAAATCACTGGATATACGATAATTTAAAGAAAAAACATCTTTCAAACATGCATTTGCAGTTCTTTTTCGCTCACATAACCGAGTGTCCCATTCGATTCCAAGCGAATGCACTTGCGCTGGCTTATGCGCGGTGCATAACTTGTGTCCCTTCTAGAAAAAAGGCACGAATCCTTGAATATATGTTGCCGCTGTACCGTAAGCAGTCCGCAGAATCGATTTCAGATGCCAAACCTAGCGCTGAGCCGAGGATTTCCGTTCGATAATCGCTGAACCGGCAATGATTTAGCGATGTCTCGGCAGATTAATAGACAAGCCCCCTCTTTTAACGGCTCGCCGCGACTCGCCCGGAGTTCATCTCGCAAATGACCATTCCGTTATGCCCCGACTTTGCTCCACTTCGCGAGCGTCACGAACAATGGGCGCGTTCCGCGAGGCGTCATTGATCACTTCCGTGGACCGTAGAAATTATCTCTCGCAGAATATAAATTTTCATGCAACTAGTGTGCGTTAATAAGACTAATGACATCTTTATTGGTCATGCACAGCGCTACTAAATTCCGAAATAATAAATTTACGTATGCACATCAAACGTTTCGATCTCGGCTTTGGATTCTTATCAATAATAGATAAAAATATGTACGTTATTCTATATTAATAAAATTAATTTGCAAAATAACACAAAGTGTTAACTCACATGAGAAACACAAGTAAGAATTATTTTTATAATAAATAACAGGAGTCAAAAAATCTATAAAAAGAACCAGTGATTTTAAAAGATTTTATATATAAATACTAAGATTTTCTGATATCATTCGAAGTTTATCGCTCAAATTTAATGAGATTAAATTGGGATTAAACTTCCGTGTTATACGTTTGTCAGGAAATATTCTTAAAATAATACAAATTTTCCTTCTCTCTTTCTTTCGCCATAAAATTGTCATAAAAATATCCGTATATCTTCAGTCAATCGGAAAACTCAAACGGTTGCGGGAAAATGAGAAATTTAATCCCGCAGTCTCGAGATTGTTGTGTTTAATGACGGCGCAGTCGTTATCCAGTGAATAATAATCGCGTTGCAATGTGGCCGTCGCGCCATTCCCTCGCCTTTTAAACGAGGTGAAAAGCCCATTTTAAAACAGTCGCGTTTTACGATCGCGCGCCATTAGCCACACCGCGGAAATATTCGACGAGTGAAATATTTTACGCGATGCATCACGCGCGAACGCGCGTTTTGCATAGAAATCCGCGACGCCGGGACCGGTACGCGACGAGCATTGAACCCGGGGCCCCGAGGTGTAATCACCGGGGAATCATTTCTAGATCGTTTAGGGAGACGCGAGAGACGCGCGGGATAATGACGGCTCGCGGATCCGGACTTCTTAATGCGGCATGATCGACACAATGAGGCCAGGTACTCCCATTACCTTAGATCGGACCAGTTGCGATTATCCTGGATGATTACTCGACAGCACGCAAAAAAAGATTTCCCGCCGACGGTTATGCGATCCTACGCGGAGACAATTCCGACTTTCTTCCGCAATCGTTTCTGAAGCCACATTTCTAAGTGGATTTTATACATCTTCTTGTCGATCAAGAAAGCTCTGTAAATAAAACATTTTATGTATAGAATCGATACATTACAGAAAGTTTATAAATTTTCATACTATCAGTAATGACGTTACGATTCAAAAACAAGTTATAAAAAATTTAAAAAAAATTTTTTTTTAATTCATTAATTGAATTAAGAATACTAATCCAATTTTTTGTTATCTGTGGTTAAGAATCGAAATGATTGCGGTTTAACTAAAATTCTTTATATTTTATAACTTTTAATGATTTCACGCGTAAAAATTCGGTATCGAACATTCCAAGTCTACGATCGCGTCAATTTAAAGCTCGTAAGTTTAAGACGCGTCGCGTTTGCCGATTAAATTTGTAGTAACAATTTACTCGAGAAGCTACGACGTCGTTTCTCTGATACTTCCCAATTAAAAGTCAGTTCTCCCGGGATAAATTAGTGCTGCTGAATGTTAATAAGGCGCCTTCACGAAAGCGTCATAAAAGTTATGAGTTACGATTGGACGGAGCACCGGAGTACCTACGCATGTACAGTGAGTGTAATCAACGATTACAATGTCCGACGTGCGTTTCTTTTGTGTTCCTTTTACGTTCTTGTTAAAAAGAGCTCTCTCTCCTTCTTGATGGCACGTAATTACTCTTCGGCGTCGCTGTAATCCTTTACAGAACTCTCCGCTCAGCTTGATCATTTTCGCTCATTTGATCGGGTGGGTTTTATCAAATATTCCGCAAAGCGTCACGTCCTCAAATATTTTTTATCAAATACTCCGTAACGCCGCTTCTGCCGGAGAAATTTTAACAATTAGCGATGTAATCTGCCGCAGAAAAATCTTTTTCTTCGGGGGGAAAAAAAACAATATTTTAGAAACATTCTTGATCAAAGTTTTTATAAAATCGCAATATTAAATTCAATCAGTATTAAATTGATGAATAAATTTGAAAACCTTACATTGTGTAAAACCTGCCAGTGTTAATTTCAATCGTGTTGAAAGGCAGAGTATTTTTTTGTTAAACACTCCGTGTTTACGAAGTTGACTGGCTTTTTTTTTCCCTTAGTTCCACTGAATTGTCTTCTAGCAAGTCGTATCCTCTTGCAGGCCGTATTGACAATCGTCAACCGGTCTCACTGTACTCGCGTTCCCCGTGCTCTCCCCGCGTCCAGCTTCGAATCTCCCGTCTTCTCTGCTTTTCTCCGGCCTTCTTCTTTCTCGCGTCTCGCTTCTTTCTCTCTTTCGCCGTTTGCGATGCCTCTTCTGCGCCCTACGGCCGTCTTTTCTCTCTCTCTCTCTTTCTCTCCCCCTGTCCTTCCTCTCGCCGCTCTCTCGGCCTCGTGGGCAGGCTCTCGTTTTCTTCTGCGTATGTGCACCTCGAGTGTGTGTACACCGTCCTTAGCTTCCAGCTTCGTTAAGAGGGCTCGAGTCCTCATCTTGGCGCTCTTCGTGAAAATCTAGGGCCGATTCCCTCTCTGGAATCGCTCGACGCGACTCTCGAACGCTCTCTCGGCCCGCTGTTTTATCTAGTAAATACAATTAACGATCTACCCGTATCGACCACTCTAATCCGCCTTCGCGCATTTAAGATTCTCTACGCAAATTTTGCTCTTTGTCTCTCCTCTTGTACTTCCCTGCACTCTAGCACCGTGATCTGCATCGCAAATTAGCGTCTTATCTACTCTGTCATCGTTTTAAGAAACTTGGATAGATATGCTAAGCTGTGCAATAAACAGATGTACAATAAACAAAGCAAGTTCACAATTTATAAAATACATACTTTCAGCATAAATTTAAATTTTTAATTAGAAAAAAAATTTTATCTTGCGAAAGATTGTAAAAATTTAATTTTTTTTATCAAACACTAATCTAACATCTCGAGATTTCGTGGAATAAAAGTCGAATCGTTGATTCTCGAGGATAAATTTTGCATTCTTATCAGTTTCCTTCAACATGCCAGTTCTTTCAACCAACGCTCTTATTTTTGTGCATGTTAACGGCGAGAGTAAATCATCGCTCTGAACGTTATGAAATCTAACATTTAATCACCTCCGCGCATTATGATCGCATTTTACGATTCGGCAGCTAGTACTCCACCGGCTCCCGTGTCGTTGGGATTATGCAAGCGCGGGTACTCGAGTAGTCGAGCGAAGTGCATCGTTATGCACATGCACCTTAGATACATATATATCTCTCTCTCTCACTTTACCAAGCTCATTATAACTACGCGCGTGCATGACTGTGAGATGCTGCCGTACAGAATCGGCAATCTCGGCTCATTCCGTAATAGACGCAGCGGCGCTTATTGCACTCTACATTGCCCGGGCACGTCTTGTTCAGCGCGAGCCAGCGAGATACTTTATCGTTGATAATTCGTGCCCAATCCACGACGCAGGAGGGGTGGACGGCGTATGCCGGAGCGCGCCGTTTACATTCCCGCCGTGATCACAAATGCATTTTATACACCGGCTAATATCGCCGGGGCGATCGCGTGGGCTTAGATAAACGGCAATATACTACATAAACACGCGCGTGTACGTGTGTATACCAGTTCCGCGGGCAGGGACGTAGTTAGCTACTGTCTTCTACAATATTATTAAGTTCACAGGAATACGGAGAGCCGTCATCACTCATTTTCTCGTTGCGTCAGAGAGAAAAAACGGCGGAGATCAAGGATCGGAAATTGCTGAGAGAAAAATTCTTAAATTAGAATTTAAAAATTACTCGACGAATCATTTACATCACTGATGAACCTTTTTTTTTTTTTTTGCTCTTCCTGTGCACCGTTAGATTAAAGAGTCACGCTTGGGTCACGTCTATCGGATTTATTTGACGTTATTTACCGTGTGGTCGTGGCACTTGACGTTGACGAAAGTTGAAGTGCCTCGTCTATGAGCTTCGCGCGAAGGGCTTCGCGCGCTTCGGCTACATCACTGTTCCCGTGGGTAGCGAGAGAGCCCGGCTTCGCCACGGGCTGGCCTCGGAACGGAAAGACACCCGAGCGTCCAGGACGATTATGGTACATCGGCTTAACATTACACCTTGCGAGCGCCCGGACACGGCGCCCGCCGATTCGCTCCGCGCTTCTCACGTTGCACAAACTGTTGATACGAGCGGCGTTGAGTTACGATTTCGCAAAGTCTATCGTTTACCCTCGTTGTCCGTGTCACACACTGTTGCGCCTTTAATTGAACACGCAGCCCTGCCCCTGTCTGGAAGAGATGCTCGATCGTCGTCTATCCGAGACTGCAAGTTTCCTCTCCGTCGAGATATCCTTGTGTATATTTACTGAAAAGATCAAGGGCGAATATGAAATATTTACTTCCGATTCTGTATCTAAATGAGCGAACTAATACCTTAATACGCTAATTAAGTTAATAAGTGGATTATATTAATCCAATTGCGGATGCAGACGTCTTATGATTTTCTTGCCACTTGAAATCTGAAAACTGGTACGCGCAGATTCTTATCTCATAATTTTCTTGCAATTAATTTATTAACTCGTCTAAAGAGACAAGTTTTTTTTTTCAATTACTCCGGCAACGACTGAGATTTAGAAAATTAAATTTTGTTATACACTTTATTAAATCTTAAGTTTCGAAATTTTCTTAATCGTTATGCCGAATACGTGATCTGAGTGTTCGTAGTTTTCCGATTTCCAAGCTGAGCGAAAAAGTTGCGCCGAGCACGACGTTTAATTAAACCGTGATTTTTCCACTTTCGTGCGGGTTGCGGTCGTGATGCATCGATTTGGCCTTGATTTCACCGTCGTGGTCGCCGCATCTTTTTCGCCGTTAAACTCGATTTACAGTCCACGCTGCGGTGGTCTTCCTAATGAAGCAATTAATACGCGCGCGCGCGCTCTGTTACGCGAGCGCACGCTCCGCAAGTACTTGCAACGAAATTGCCAATTCTACTAATGTTTTTGCAGGGGGAAAAATGACGATACGCAGCAATGGTCTGGTCGTGATTCTGCGATCGTTGCTGGTCGCCGCTGCCGCCTCAACGGTACCCGGGACCTGGATGTGAGTATCTTTCGCGCCACTTGCGGCGATTTTTTTTTCCAATTGTGCGTTAAAGGTGTTAACCGGTTTCAAGCGCGTATTTATAGTTAGACGGGACGCGACTATTTTTTTCATTAGACTCGCACGACTCTTAAAATAAGCCGACGTCGAAGGACAGAGGGTGCCCTACATATCGACGATCAAAGGATGAAGTAACGCCGACGAGGTGTTCTAATTAACGGTGCAAGTCCCATTTCACCGAACTTTCAATTATCCGAACACCGTAATCTGATACATTAGCTCGGATGATTGCGATTCTATAAACCTGAAATATTAAAAAAAAAAAAAAAAAAAAAAAAAACAAGTTAATAAATTTGTAATTAAATCAATTCGTTGAATTTGCGAAAGAGTGCATTTTTCTGAAAGTTTCATGTTTATTTTTAGATTTCTCGTTAATAAGGAGAGATATAATGAAATTTGATTGAAGCCATTCCCACCAAGGCTGTACGAATCAAAAACGCTGTTTTATGCCTGTGTAATTACCTTCTTTTACATCCCGTCCTCGATTATACGTCCATTACAGCGTATCATCTCGCGATCTTTTCATCAACAACTTCCGCGCGGTATCGGCCGATCGGCGCGATTAAATTAATAACGTTGTTAATAACATTCCACGGAGACGGATCGGGCGTGATTTTTCAAACGTTTCCTGATTTATAGACCTTTGTTCCGCGGCATCGTGGGAATCCGGGGCGCGGAATTCTTCGTGCTCCCGAAAACCACATCGTCTGGTCTCCCCATCGGGTCGACGCCCCAAATTCGGCTGAAACTGTGTCTAATCTCTGAATTGCTATTCTCGCCCCTTGTGTTCTACCCTGCGTGAGCATGACCAATCACTGAATGGTCTCGGACGCCCGCGCTCTTTTGTGAACCGCCCGGATTTCAACGGACGCGTCTAATTCACCTCCGTGTCCAATCCTGCAAGAAAATCCTCGCTTATCCCGCTGCTTTTTCCATCAAAACCGCTCATAAACCTCTTTGAATTCCCTCCAGCTTTCGAGCACGCCATTCATAATATATACCTTGTCGAAAAAAAAAAAGAGAAAGTAGTACATGTAATTACATTAATATTCCCACAATTCGGTGAAAATACTACAAGTTTTTTTATCGCTTTTTAATCGACCGTCACAGATTAATTCAGAACGGACACTGTACCGTTCAGCTCTTTTTTTTTTATCGCGTGCATAATTTATGTCACATTACGCAGCTGGGATCTTTCGTAACGATATTTTAACCTGACCGCAGTTGATCGCCTCGGGACACCCCGTACATAAGCGGACGCCGCTGTGGATGTAGCTGCAATCTCTTAGGAGACACCAGGCATTATTTTTCGGACCCGCTCCGCGGCCCACGACGCCGACGACGGTGCCCCGCGCGAACGCCGCGTGGGCCGTGCCCCGTCGAAATATTATCGCTTTTTCTCCCCTCCCCCTTTCTCGTTTCCCCCTTCGGTTCGCGATTGTCCGCGCCATTGTTTTAGGGGAGTATAAAGCCGATGATATATCGCCGTCGGAGCGTGTTCCAGAATATTAATGTCGTCTATTACACACTCCCTAGAGTCACTCGCGCGGGCTTTTACGACTCCACGCTCGATCACGGTAATACTTAGGAACGTAGGATGCTTACGATACCTCGGTAGAACGGGAAATATCGGGACTCTGATACCGGCGATAGAGTATCCAAACGACGAGCGCTTCTTTTATCGCCACAAAACAATGTAAATTCGTAGAATGTACAGAAGATTTATGTTTGTCCACTTTTTCCAGTCAACACATTCCCTATGCAATAAGATTTAACTGATTTATTACATTAAAAATAATAGTGAACAATACTTTGGATAAAGTTTACTCGGTTTTTGAAATAAAAATTTTAGATAATTGAAAGTTAAAGAAAAATTAACTTACAATGAATTCAACGGTTTCCAACTACTGCTCTTTAGAAATTCCCAAGTAATGCACGCCATTGATACATCTCAGACGAGCGCGTCGCATTGCCGACAACCCCGTCGAGTATTCACCTGAGTCACGCTCGGGCAGGTCGTCCAGGTTGCACCGAGTCGCCTTACAGGTTGTCGCGGCTTTACTGCGTAAATCGTGGCCAGGCGAACACGATTGAAAGACCGTGGTTTATTCCCGACGATAGAAATTGCGGGATATAATATTGAAGAATTAATTTTTTTAAACACTGCACTGCGTGTAAAACTTGTCAATCTGGAAGAAGAAAAATATTTTATTTAGTTGTATATTATTGTAATTTAATATTTTTATATCATCGTTACTTTAAACATCTCCGCCGCTTTCGATGATATAAAAGCGATGTGAAGAACAGTCGTCTATTTTGTTGAAAATTTTTAAGTAAAATAAAATTAAAATTTTGCTGCGTATAATATAAGATATATTTATATAATTTATATTTCATATTATATATATATTTGTTATTCGTTGTTAGTTAACGAATAGCTTATCCCCGGTAGAGAGAAAGAGAAACCGAGATCGTTTAAATTCTTAGACCGAAATACTACCGATCGCTGGCAATTTCTCGGGGATTTTTCTCGGCGAACGAGACCTTGCGGGAAAATAAACGTACGGGAATAAACGTGATTTGCGATGCGGAGAATAGTGTGCGAGAGCGCAAACATTATTGAAACCTTTGCTCGCGACGGTCGCTCGTTTCGAATTTCAGATTGGCGGGCCCTTCCCGGCTCTTCTGTCTTTGACGGTGCCGTTCCATCATCTCGCTCGGTTGACTCACAAATGCGCCATTAACGTTCCCGACGGAGGAAATGCGAGGGCTATTCCGCGCCCACGGATACGGGCCGCTCTGAACCGAATTTATATAATCGGTGTGACAAATCTCTAGGAGTTAGGGGCTACATCGACGTGGAATCGGCGCGCGACATCATTTTCGATCGATCGCGTTTACGTAGTGTCGGGATTGGGCCGTAATAAAATTACAATCGACCTGAATATTTTCTTTTAAGATTTCTGTTTTTTTCCACTGCCTTGAATGACTGAATTATTAAAAACGGAAAATCATGTGGAGTATTTTCTTGCGATGTATGTCGCAAATAGATTAATCCTCTTGTATCATTTTATATTATTTATTTTATTATTTTTCATTAGTAAGTGCGATTCAATTTGTATATGTTTCACGTTTTCAGCTTTAAGAAAATCAATCAAAATGGCTCAGCTGTTTGATAATTTAAGAACCTAAAAACAATTGTATTGCAATCTGTACTGTTGAAAAAAGATTAATTTATTCCGACGTACAATCATCTCTCACTTTTGATATCGCAATTCAATATATCTGCAATGAGAGGCCTTAAAAAAATGGGGAAAAAAATTAAATCCGTTTTTTATGTGATAAGAGATTTTTGATAGTTACTTTATATGCGTGACAGAAACCTGGGTCTACGACACTTCCCGCAACTGGAATCGGCGCAGTCGATGGAGGCGTACGACGCGAGTGCCTCTGCGATCTGCGTCGGTCTGAAGGGCCTGTCCCAGGGCCAGGGAAAGCTTTGCCAGCTATCCGTGGACCACATGTCCAGCGTGGCCAAAGGCGCGAAATACGGCGTCACGGAGTGTCAGCATCAGTTCCGCGACCGAAGGTGGAACTGCTCCACCGTTCACGATGAGACCGTGTTCGGGCCGATGCTTAGAATAGGTACTTGATTTCCTTGAGTCGTTTGATCCTCGGGAATGTGTGGCGTTTTGTGGCTAAACAATGCGGTTTCAATTGGGACGATGTTCGTCAAACGCATTGTGCAAAACTGTCTGTTGCAGCAAGCAGAGAAACCGCGTTCGTTCACGCGATCACCGCCGCCGGTGTGGTCTACTCCGTCAGTCGTTCCTGCCGGGACGGCCAGCTGTCGTCGTGCGGCTGTGCGAGGAACAACAGACCCGCGGATCTGGACCGCGACTGGATCTGGGGCGGATGCGGAGATAATCTCGAGTACGGCTACAAGTAAGTGCACTCCGTTTCGAAGATTCGCGCTCAGCCCGCGTCTCGTCCTGTAAAAACCGGTAGCAATTGATGATTCGAAAGAAAACAGGTACATTCACTTTTCTGCGAACGTTACTGGGGAGACTGGTTTGTTATGTGTGTTGTACGTGTTTCATATGTTTTGTTCTTTTCGAGACTTTCATCGACAGCATTTTACGGTAGACTAGCCAGCTCTCAATATTCAATAAACGCAATCAATGTAAGGGCCAATATCTTTTTAAATGACTATTATTATCATATATTTTGCAATTGTATAATTAAATATTTAATTATTATTTTGTTAATTTTATCATTAATTGTATTGTATGAATTATTTTGATATTCGGCAATTTCTATCTTTTTATCATCAACATGTTATGACAAGATTCATTTTTCACATATTACGGAATGATGTCGAGGTCAACAATAAACGTGCTGTTGTCCGCATGTTTCAGATTTACGCAGGCGTTCGTCGATGTACGGGAGCGCGAGCGCAAATTCAAGAAAGGTACTCGGGAGCAGGCCAGAAGTCTCATGAATCTTCACAACAATGAGGCTGGTCGCAGGGTAAAGTTCGTTCTTTTTTTAGCCTGCGCATGAGAAATGTCTCTTTAAATGTCGCAAACGTTAAACAGGCGAAGGCGCATATATCGATTTTTCGACATTTAACATGAATTCGTGCTAAACTAAGCTGCCGCGCGGTCACGAAACTAATGCGCCGCCCATTCATTCTCCCGCAGGCTGTCATCAAAAGGTCCAAGGTAACGTGCAAATGTCACGGCGTTTCCGGAAGCTGCAGCCTGATTACTTGCTGGCAGCAGCTCGTATCGTTTCGTGAAGTTGGTAAGTCGTGATGCGGTTTTAACGTTTCTCATGTAAACAAAATATCTGAAAAAATCTTTTAAGTGACTTTTACAACTTTTACGATCATTATCGTTGCAAATATCTAACAATACTATTTTTTTTTTTTTACATTTTCAGGTGATTTTCTATTAGACAAGTACGACGGTGCGACCGAGGTGAAGGTGAATCGGCGAGGCCGATTGACTATACGCGACCCGAGATTCTCCGTGCCTACCTCAAGTGATCTGGTTTACCTGGACGATTCGCCCAACTACTGCTTTCCGAACGATACTCTTGGATCGCTAGGTGACTCTATCTCTCTCGGGGATGATGTATTCTTTATCAAATCTCCTTGTTTATCCTGATTAGATTATCCTAGTTCCTAGTTCGTTACATCATTCATGTCGATTACGGAAAATTGTTTTGTAATAGGTACACAGGGCAGATTATGCAACAGGACCTCATCCGGAATGGACGGTTGCAATCTTCTCTGTTGCGGTAGAGGATACAATACACAAAAGTCGACCGTCAAGGAGAGATGCGAGTGCAAGTTCCACTGGTGTTGCTTCGTCGAGTGCAAAACCTGTGTGAAAAATATCGATATTCACACTTGCAAGTAGAATGTTAGTATTTATTATTTTTTTATACTTCCCTTTTTGATTTTTATTCTCGCGCCTTATCGAAGGTATACATATATAAGATTAACAGTACGTCATATTCTCTAATACGTGAAATATTCATTACTATTTCATAGGTAATGAATTTTGACTGACAAAAAGGTCATCGTACTTTCTTTAATAATTACGAGCGGTAATTAATATGTCTTTCTTCTGCGGATGTTTGCGCGTGTATGTGAGTCTGGATGTCCATGCAATATTATTACTGTAATAAGTTTCCAGTGCAAAAGGCATATTCTCTCTGATAATATTAGATATTATTTATATTCCATAAAAAAATTGTCTTGTCGTAAATTATTTGCGGCCTACAAAAAAAAACATAAATCAAAGAATTTTTAACTGTGTGTTCGTAGAACTTAAGTGTTTTCTAAATAATCTATAATTAATCTAACGTGATTTTTCTTAATGGAAGAGGATTTTTCTCAATGAGAGAAAATTTTTATATCACATTACATAAATGACCATGTATAATTAATTAAACAACTTTTGGTGTATAAAACTTATTGATAGCGCGTCGAAGCAAATATCTTTTATGTTGTTTTAACTTGCAAGAATTTTTTTCATAGAAATGAATATTTATTAATGAGCCAATTATGCATTGTAAAAAAAATTATTTTATATCCGTAATTTTAAAATTTACGGATACAAAATTGACTTAAAATAATTACAACAAATTATTTTTCAAGTGTTCAATGCATTTTTATTTATTTGCTCCAAGCGGGCATTTAATTTAGCGATACGTAAAATAGTACGTAAACTAGCAACATTGCAAATTGGAGGGATACTTAAAAATACTGTGAGTAAAAGTACCAACTAACTGTTCTTAATATAGAATATACCGTTATCGCAATTGTCGGTAATAAAAGAAAAAAAAGTTTCGGATAGCTCATGAAGAGAATCCAAATTTATTTTTTTAATTTACATGTACAGAGTGACACAAAAATATCTCTGAAATTATATAGCTTCGTAAGAATTAAAACTGAGTTCATATGCATCATAAATATCTCTTCATACATTTTTGATATTTCTCAATTCATAAAAGTTTCAGAATTATTTCTGCATCAACTTGTACATGTATATATATATATAACTTAAATTTTCTATTATAGTCATTATATGATAAATCTTATGTAAAACAACATTCCATTTGTATCATGGATTATATCCGATGGAATGTATTTGCCTTGAATAATGACACATAACTTTTATGTCAGATAACATCCTATCTTTAGTAGACTAGATGTTTATTTAATAGCAATACAATTATTTATTTTTATCCCTAGGTACTGTAGTGTACAAAAAAGTTCAGCATTTCACCGAAATACTAAACAATAAAGTACCTTGTACTGATCACCAGATTTGATTTCACTCGGTTCTCACAAGCACTGTTGGAGACACTGCACTTCATTTATGTAATATATACTTTATTCAACTTATTTGTGTTCTTATTTACATTGCCACACAAGAAAGAAGATACATATCACTCATGAATCTCCCATGGCTTTTCTGGCCGAGTTTTCGTCCAGAACTGTGGATACTGATACACTGGTAGTTCTGTTAGAATGATTCCATTCTTCTCCATTTCTTTAATGAATAATTCACACTTTTCTCCAGTTAGCTCCGAATCAACTTCCATTTCACAGATTCCAGATTCCAGACAACGCCGAGCTAATACACGGGCCACATTGATATAAGCAGAACTATCAATGTCTCTGTAATGCACATATTGCATCAATAGATGAATTGAGTGAAATAACTGAATGCATAAACTTGATGAGAAGAAGAATAATAATAATGGCAAAACAATCTAAGTAAATCTTTGTACCTAAATAATTGTTTCTTTATTGCCCATTCTGCACTGGAAGCTGTAATGACCGGTCCATTTTCAAAGTGGCAAACTTCAGCCGTAATGTAACGAGGTTTCTTGTCGAGAAATAACCTGAAAAGGAAACAGATAGCAATTAGTATTGAATTTTTTATTATATTGCTATAAAAGTATATAAAAACTTGTCTTACTTGTGCCAGCACGAGCGTCCGGGCTTTTCGAGATGATATCCGTTGGGTTTTCTCGCTATCCTCAGCCGCTCCAAATTTCGCGGATTTCGGTTCACCAGCTCCGTGCATGTTTCGACTAACTCGGCATTGCTGTGCACTTCTCTGTGAGCGCGAAAAGCACGAACAATGGTGCGTATATTCGTTGAATACATCGTCGTACGAATCGACTTTATTGCTTTCGTAATGTAATAGTTATGATTCGTATTTTAATTCCAGTGATTGTTGCCGCTGCAGAATATTCCAGAGAATTCCGTTTGTTTGAAGCATGAAGATAGAAATGCATATTACCAAATGTGTTTTCTAGAGATTTTGACTAATGGAAGATTCATACTGCACCTAATGCTTTGATATCCAATAAGATATTTGATATCCAATAAAAAAGTTAATTTTATAGGGATAACTTTATTTTGGACAAAATGTCTAGAAAGAATACTTCTTATTGGATATTGCTATTTCGTACATTGGACGTAGTATGAAATCTTATTAAGAGTTTGATAGCCTTATAAAATGAGCAGTATAAGAATAAATGCTAGTTGAGAGAGAGTGAAGAGATGATTTTGATTTTCAAAGTATTATCACATTTTCTAAATGAGTGCTACTGAGTATAATTCTCTGATAATAGGTGAAGTAATGTCAGTGAATAGAATAT
Source organism: Linepithema humile (assembly GCF_040581485.1). NCBI lineage: Eukaryota > Metazoa > Arthropoda > Insecta > Hymenoptera > Formicidae > Linepithema > Linepithema humile. The sequence continues at coordinate 16,204,799 of NC_090132.1, forward strand.
AAATAATTTTTTCACCAGTAATAGGATAAAAGAGAAAAGGTATATAGTTTTGCAATGGCTCATTAATTCAATTTTTGCCTTTAAAAAAAAAATTAAAATTTGAAATTTTATTATCTGTTTATTAGAAGATGACATCACCAGTATCTGAAAACTCCAAGCTAACCGAGATAAAAATAGAGAAAGAGGAAAGCAAGTATCCGTACTTTAACAGAGAAGAAAGTGGTCGCAAGCATAATTTCTGTGGTGTTTGTAAAAAAGATGGAGCACTTATATATTGTAAAAACTGTTCAGCTTCTTATCATCTGCAGTGCCAGTAAGTATTATTAACAATGTTGCATCAGTACCAAAATTGATAGATTACTTTTGCAGCAAGTTTAAAGAAAGATTGTATGGAAATATAACTATATATCAATAATTAATTTCTTTAATAATAATTTAAGGTGTGAAATTCTTTTATTAATGATCAAGAAAATAATTGTAGAATTTTTCTTTTATAGCATTCCTGCAGCAGATCCGACAGATGTTTTCAATCAGCAATGGCTGTGTTATGTCTGTCACGAGTTTAAGAGAAATTTTTTAGATGGCAAAGTCAATAGAAAAGGCAAGAAAAGATCTGCTCTGGAAATATTAGCATTTGCAGCTTCTTTGGTAAATCCAAGAGAGTTTGAATTACCCAAGGAGTTACAATCATTATCTATAATGTATTCTGAAAGTAATAATGTGGATTATGTTTCTGATAGAAAAGGTAAACTCATCACATAATAATGGTAGGCGGAATAACATAATATTTATGCTTTTATTTTTAGTCTTTCTAATTTTTTTTAATGAAGAAAGTATTAATTGTTATTATAATTGTTTCTGATAAAAATATTTCTGTATTAAACATAATACTCTTTTTTTTTTTTTTAGTTGAAAAAGATCACTGCTTGGATAGTGATTTGACGGTACCATTGCCAGTTCGTATGTGTTTTCAATGCGGACGTAGCTGTAGGAAAGCTCCATTAATCGCATGTGATTATTGTCCATTATACTTTCACCAGGATTGCTTGGATCCTCCGCTAATTGCTTTTCCTATTGGTAGATGGGTGTGTCCCAATCACCCGAATCATCTTGTAGATCAAGATTTGTTGACTTCTTGTAAGATAAGAAATCGCATAAAGCTCTGGGATAGATATGGCAATCAGTCAATAGATCAACATGCAATAAAATTGGACTTTGTACATAAATACACTGTCAATTCATTAATTCGTACAAAGGTGAGATTGGAAGGTCGCCCAAGAATAAAAGTTCCTAGCAGTATAAAGTTCCATTACAAGAATCGATCATCATTAGATTCTTTACGTTTTTGTCAAAATAGTTTTATATGGCCTATGAAGAATGTTGGAAGCGACGATGAGCAACACACAGACTGTGAAGAAACAGACAATAGTAAAATAGATAATTGTATAGAAAATAAACAAATTGAAAGAATTAATGAAGTAAAGAAAGAAAGAAAGGAATGCGATGCGATTACGAATGAAGAAAATCATCAACAAAAAGCACCAGATGTGGATGAATATACAAGTAAAGTGGAAAGCAAAATTGCGACAGATAATTCAAAAGAATGTAATAATCTTGAATTTCATATAGGATATTGCGATCATAATGTTAAAGAAGGCATCGAATTGTTGGAAAGACCGGTGTTGGAGGCATTAGCGCAACAGAGATTACAGCAAATATTAAATCCACATGGGGACAATTACGAAATGATAAATTGTCGTAAAAGAGCTAGTGCTGCATTATTCTCCTTAAACCCTAAGCCTAATCCGCCAGCTTTCATGACTCGTAGAACATTTGTTATTGGTAATGGCTCAGATTGTGACTTAGTTTTATCAAATTACGGTAGCTGTAAATTCACATCCTCTAAACATGCAATTATATTTTTTGACGAGGTAAATATTGTAAATTTCTGTTAACAAAAAATTATTTTATATTAGGAAAGTTAAATTGATTTTGTTTTTGATAAAATATATATTTAAAAAATATCTTTCTATTTTTTCTAATCAATATTCGCTTCTGTTACAGGCGACAAAATGTTACGAATTACTCAATTACAGCGAATATGGAACAGTGGTGGACAATGTGCTATATTCTTGTGATTATATGTCAGACGAAGAGGAAAAGACTGATAAAAGCACAAAAAAGGAAAAGACTTCCAAAATGATAAAAACTATTCTACATAAAAACGAAATAGTTTCTTTGCAAGAATATGCATACACACATAAGAGTGACAAGATTCTATGTAAATGCAATATAAAATGTAATGCAAGAGTGAGTAAACACTTGGAGGAAGGATGGAAAGGAAGCGCAATTATCGCGCATGGCTCAATCCTTACTTTCGGATGTCTTATGTTTGTATTTAACACGATGGATGTATTTATAAATGGATGAAACTTGATATTCATCAAATATTTTACATTGTACAGTTTTGTGTAGGGCAGTAATATACAAAAGTATGTCTTACAAACTAATCTTTTTATTAAGACTGATCCATTTTATTCATTATCATCATCTTCACATGGTTCATCGAAGTCTCTAGTTTTAACATCTGCATCTTCACCATATTGTATAGTATTATCAATTGTTACTTTAATGTCCGTAATACTTTCCTCATCCTTAATGTTTAATGGTAAAAAACGTACTAGACTATAATCTGCTATAACTTTACCCAAAGTTTCTGTAAGGCTGCGATACCTTTCATTCCAGGGATCCCCTTCTGTGTCTGCTAATAAACTATGAGGATCAGGATCTGTATAATTGTCTAGTTTTTTTCGTGCACTCTTTGATAATAGATCCATTTTGCTAAGAATATTAATATGTGGAATTTCTAGGTTTATCATTACACTAAGAGCAGCTAAGGTGCCTGAGAGAAACTTTGATGCATCTATCATAAATTGAACATCCATCAAAAATATTCCACATATACGGAAATTTAATTTTTGCAGCATGGATATTAATTCTCGTATAACAGTCATGTGAGTATATAATTCAATTTGTCCTGGACAATCAAATATTATATAATCATCATCTGTATCGCCTAATTTTTCTGCTAGCCAAGTTGCATTTTCAACTAAATACCTATAGAATGATTTTATTACATAAAGCTATAATTATATAAATAGTAATACATTAAACAGAGATATTACTTACTCCATACAAAATACAAGTCCACCATTGGGTCCAAAGTTAAATTCTTCATCTTCCATGGCATCATCTAATTGAATTAAATCTCGTATATCTGCTAAAGGTTCATAATCAAAATATTCCGCTGCAGGATCTAAATTTACGACATCTACTGTCTTTTTCGAGGCAGCAGCATGTTGTTGCATGATTGAACAGTAAGTGGACTATATAAAACCAAATAAATTTAAATGTTAACAGTTATTTTACTTTAAATATATTATTCTAGTATAATCTCAGTAAATAATTAATTTAAAATTATTACCTTACCACTACCGGCTGGACCCATTACTAATTGAGCGTACCTCATTTTAATAAGAAATTATTCACATGTATAGAGATGTAAATAAGTAACAACTCGGAGCAAGCGAGAATGCTAGACAACACAGCATACACTAGAACTAGATCTTATTTTTTATACTTGTGATTCACATATTCTGTACAATATTCGACTAAAAGAAAAATTACTGAAAACAAAATACTGGATATTTGGATGTATATTTAAAGCTTGACTAAAGATAAAGGTTAGTAATTTAACATTTCGTCACGTTTAGTACAAACAGAGAGAAGCCTGAGAGACGCCACGGCCAGGTTTTACGTGATCCGCCAAAGCGATACGCCACCTGTGGACCTAAAATGTGGATATTGAAACTACGTAGCCATGTGCACAATTTTTGGTTTCGTTCCGTGCTATGTCCACGAAGGATCGATAATGCAGAGTAATGTGCCCATTGATGTATAATATACATGTATAATGTAATACATGTATAAATACAAAATATAAATAGACAGTGTTGCCAACATGACATGACAAAACTACTGATGGTAAGTGCCTCGTCATTGCAATAGCTGACCAATAGATGGCACTACGTACGAGTTTCTATATCATGTGTTTCTGTTAACAATTTCATAAAATCCTGGTTAAAATAAAGTTTCGAGTCGTTCCAATGTTAATCTTAATTTTTCTACATGCTTTTGGGCTATTTTTGACAATGTTAGGATGCTTTTAAATAATTAAAACGTCTTTTTTAAAATTTTTGGAAAGTTTTTTGTTACAAAATTTAAAATGTCAATTGTTAAACAAATTAAAAAACGACGTCTTCTTTAGGATGTCCTTATATATAATATGATTATATTTCTAGATAAAAAAGTACATTTCTTAGCTAGATAGCAGAATAAATTGCATATTTAGCAATCATTTTATCGTACTAAAACAGTTACGTTAATAAATACGTAACAATTTTATATCTAAAAAGTTCCATTTATTTATTGTCCAATTTTGTCCAATATTATTCAAATTATTATTTATCATAGTATCAATATTTATACAGCTTATATATATAATATAGCTTAAACATGGGTAAATAAATGTATACATTTTTTAATTAAATGGTTCATACATTTTTTAAAGAAATTAAAAAATGACATCTACAAAATCTCTGTATTGTTTAAATTTTTATCAAATGTTTCTGTCTTTGCTATAGTTGATTCTCGTTCCAATATCATCTTTTCTAAAGAAGGTGGCAAATCCACTCCAATTAGTTTAGTTATTGCACTTCTTTTTGGTAAGCCAGCATCTTTTCTTTTCTTTCTCTGTATCTTCTTTTTCTTTTTCTTTTTGAGTTCATAATGACGTTGGATATGCTCTATCAATTTTCGTTTTGATGTCAATCCCATAGAACATATATCACAATAAAATCTTTCTCCATAATGCTTAATTTTCACATGTGTTTCCAAATTGTATTTAGAGAAATAAGTTTTATTACAATTATCATATGAACATGATAAAACCAATCTATTTTTAAAATGTATTTTTACATGATTTCTCAATTTATTTTTACTAAAAAAGCTCTTGTTGCATGTATCACATATGTAAACTGAAACAAAAGTCAAAAGATTAAAATCATACATTTATAATATATTTATGCTTACTTCTTATATCATTTCATACTTGTTACATGTTTTGTTTTTCTGTGTACACATAGCTGTATCCATTTATCAAACACCTCTAAGCATCCAGGTTCTGTACAAACATAATCTCTAGCAGCTTTCTCATGTCTCTTTTGGTCTTTTTTAAATTTACTGATATTTGTAAAACTATGGTTGCATTTATCACACGTATAAATTACTGGTCCAAAATGTATAGTTTTATGCTGGGCAAACTGATGCTTCTTATTGAAAGTCTCACCACATTCTTTACAGACAAGTTTTTTGTCTTCACTATGCATCAATTTACAATGACGTTTTAAATTATGAAGATTACTGATTGACATCGAACAATGTGAACATCTAAAAAAGACAGATATAACAAATATAATTTATGATTCAGATCATAATGTATATTAATATTTATACTCACACAAATACCCTTTTTGTAGGATTATGTGTTTCCAAGTGCCTTTTTAGGTGAGAAGAATTTGTATATGATTTTGTACATCCTTCATGATTGCATTTATAAGGTCTCTATTGCATAAAATCACTAATCATTAAATATTTATATTACATTTTTAATTATTTAATATTTATGATAAATACCTCTCCAGTATGCAATCTTATATGTCTTTCTAATTTGGAAGGTTTTGCAAACATAGCATGACATTCAGGATAAGTACATTTATGCTTCTTCTTACTTCGAATATCAATGTCATTTTGAATATTTAATACATTATCATTGCTATTCTGATCTCCTGTCTGACCCATTTTAATGATTAATTAAAAACGTTTTAAAATAGCAAGACACTGATAAAGTTAAGAGAATTGCCGCAACACTGTACAACACCGCATGTCAAGCATGCTGTAGTCATGTTATAACCTAACCTAACCTAACCCTAACTTTCTTGGTCGAGACCTTCCGGCAGTGATGCAAACTCGAGCCGGCCAGCACGAGGGCTCCGTGGTAGGGGAAGCATGCACACAAGCGAGAATCGCGCGAGAAATGCGCTTGTGTGGTGCCGCTATGGTGGGGGCTCTTCCCCTCATGCGGTTCTTGATGCAGGATGCTCGATCTTGCATCACTGATGGTGACATTCTGTTAGCACCTATATAAACAAGCTATCTCGCATTCACATTTGTGACTTCACTTCCAAATAATTTTATTAATGACGAATTGAAACTACAATCCATCAAAGCTCTATGAAATATCTATGGAACATCTATGATTGCTCCATATGATATCTATTGGCTTAGTTTACACCGATTGTTTAATACGCGTACCAAGTACTAAATCAGCTTCTTTGATTGGTGTAGATTTTACACTAAACGATTTATACCTATCGGAGAAGCAGATTTAGTATTTGGTACGCGTACTAAACAATCGATGTAAACTAATAGCGTTTTCGATTATACAGGATTTGAACGACCCAAGATTGGTTAATGACGTCATTGCAACCTCTCCACCAATAAAAGACTTGCATTTATAGTAAAATAGTGATTGATCAACCCTGGGTCGTTCAAATCCTGTATAATCGAAAACGCTATAAGCCATTAGCGTTTTCGAATAAACGGGGTTTGAACGATCTAGGGTTGATCAATCATTATTTTACTAAAATGCAAGTCTTTCATTGGTGGAGAGGTTGCAATGACGTCATTAACCAATCTTGGGTCGTTCAAATCCTGTATAATCGAAAACGCTATATGAATATATTTGGATGTCGAATGGAGGTATGTAATGCGGAACTGTGGATGTCTAGTAGACATCTATAGGAGATTACATGGACATCTGATAGAGGTTTCGAATCTCCATAATGGACATCTAGTGGATATCCATTAGAGGTTTTTGTTCCGTGTGGGAAGATTAATCATTGCATCGTCACCAATGCACGTCACCAATAAAAGAGTTTGAAAACTGCCAGGCAGTTGATCACAGTAATTCCGAGTGATATTTATTTGAATTTTGTATTATAGACAACCTTTCAAACTTTTTTATTGAAACTTATCAAATTATGAATAATGTATGACTGCGTTATTGAAGCTACCTTGTAAAGATTTTATTCTGTTATGTATTAAGACTTAAATGTACTGAAGAGATGTAGTTGAGAGTTTGACCGAAACGTATACCTTTCAACATATTGAATAAAAGAAGATTTTAACATTGCAACCAAAACCCTGCATTGGCTCTTGATCCTCCTTTGTTTTGTTATATTAATTTTTATGAGCTGAATCGTTCTAATAATTGTTTATTTACGTTTAATAAAACTTATAATAAAACTTATAAATTTACGTTGTATACACACATGTGTTATACACACGTTTACCTTTATTTACCCATACAGCACAAAACATTCTCAGGATATCCTCAGGACATCGAGGATATTTCGGTGTTCCAAGGATGTTCTGAGGACATCGAGATCTCCCCAAGATGTCCTAAGGATATGTAGGATATTTTGTGCTGTATGGGTACACATATTTACTACATATTTCACTACATATTTTACTACATATTTTACTATGAGATTAAACAAATTCCTCTGATGCCGTACATATATGTGATCTAGGTACATTCCGCTAAATATTTTTGTATCTTGTTTTTTAAGGACGTTAATTCCGGTGACAATCGTATCACAATTTCATTCTCGTTTGTTCTTTTGGTTTTTATAGCTTTAGTATCCGTACCTACGGATATCTTAGAATACTTTCTCATTCGTGGTATTATCTAAAAATACATTACAACTACATTATGACATATGCAAAGTTAAGATTGCAAATTTATTTTACCACTTTTCTCTGTTACTAATAAAACATGTTCCATATTGATGTAGCATATATTAGCTAGCATCTCCAACTAATTGTTATCTATTAAGTTTATTGTTATAAAATATAAATAACTACTTACCGGAACATAACATATACAGCCATTTTTATAATTATCAAATGATAACAATTTTATAGGCATTTTTGTAGTATTAAACATAGAACTGCTATTACTATTTGGAATGGAATCACAGTGCGAGACGTCAATATAAAAACCTTTTTGATCTTCACTTTTGATATTTCCACTATAAGTGATAAAAAAGATATATAAATATGATAAGAATGAAAATTTAGGCTAGCGTTAAAATTATACTTACTATTTCGGTTTCCAGCATACGAAGACACTACGTCCGGTTTTTACATCACAGTGTATACCAAGTCTTCTCGCTACACTATGATATATTATTATCAGAGATTGTTCAGCACCACATTTATTTTTTAAAACCTGTTTAAAATCACAAATTACAATAAAATATGTTAATATTAAGACATAACAAGCATAGGACTGTACATATAGCATCAAATATTCATAATGTATTATAATTTATAACTTACAAAATCTATACAGGAGTATTCTAGAGAAAAACTTGCCGCAGACTCTCCACAATTCTGAAAACCTAATTTATTTTGTAAAACTTCACATAGACTCTCTAAAATCTGTTTTACTTCTTTATTTTTCCAATGATTGTCATTGATATTATTGTCTTTCCAAAAAGAAAACTGCTCGTCTGATATTGATAATATTGGATGTGTAGGATATTCGTTTTTAAGGCATTCAAATACTTGCTGTGCAATGTTATCCAATGACTTTCTCACATATATGTAAGACACATATCTTTTTGGTTGATGACATTGTGCCAAAATTGTTGCTGCTTCTTCTAAAATCTGTTGTACAGGATAATTCACGAATTTATCCCATTTGTTGCTTAAATAATAATGATGCAGGTATAACAGAAACACCTTTGCATGATATCTTTCTGTCATATCAGATTCCCTATATATAAATCATATTTTATATTTAATATTTAAATTTTAATATTTATTGAATTAAATATGCTATATATAAATATATATATGTAAATGTATTATAATCTGCTATATTAACAATTTGTTAAAACTTACTTTGAAGGTTGTAGAAGCAACTTTATCAACTCATTTACAAGGAAATTATAATTCATAAAATATGCATCTTTATCTGGATCAAACAGTGAATGCAAGTCCTTTAAGTCATCAGAACATAAATCATCGCAATGATGCCTCTCGGAGGTCAGCGACATGCAATGCCATAATTTTTTCCTAGAATTTATACCTGCTTTTACTTGTTTTAGAAAATCTATATTTTTTGTGTTTAGTAGTTGTTCATCATATTCTTCTCTCAAAAAAGGCAATCTAAAATTAAAACAAAAAATATATTTTTTAAAGTTATACAATTTTACACATCTTACAGTTTCTTTATATAATCTTCCAAAATTATACAGGGTGTTTACGATAATTCAAGTTCGAGTTAGTTTCACTAGGACCGAAAAATGAGATAGACATAACCATCTAGAATCTTTATGATTTATGACAACTCAACGCTGTCTTGTATTGCTTGAGTTAAATTAATTGAATTTGTTGAGTTTATAGAGCAAATTTTATTATAATAAAAAAATGTTAACTGCAAATCAGTCTATGAAAGAAACAAATAATGTTGGTATGTATGTTGGTATACCTCTTTAATAGATATAATTATATATATATGTATATAATTATATTTATTAAACTCAACAAATTCAATGAATTTAACTCAAGCAATACAAGACAGCGTTGAGTTGTCATGAATCATAAAGGTTCTAGATGGTTATGTATATCTCATTGTCGGTCCTAGTGAAACTAACTCGAACTTGAATTATCGTAAACACCCACAGGCTAGATGAAGTCATTGTAACAGAAATAAAAATTTTAAAATAAAGTTATTATACATGTCAAATTTAAAATAAAATAAAAAAATTTGTTCAAGGCAAATAAAATAATATAATTCGCTTATCACTAAATTTACATTATGAATATAATAAATAACGCTAGTTTGTACAAAAACAAATGTAAAAAAATACTCCTGATAAAATTTATTTCGCCAAAACACATTGTCGGGATAATTAATTAATGCGTTAAACTTCTTGCATGTGAGAGCGAAACTCATAATATCCTTAATGCTGATGCTTTCTTCAGACAAGATGATCTTAATCGACTCAAATGGCATAGACATTATTGTAGCCATTGTAGAAATAGTTCAATAAAGAGAAAGAACTTGGAATTTACAATAACGGCAAATATGTCCGTTATTAAACTTGTATAACTTGTTTCTTGCTGTAATTAATCCTGTAATCCTGTAATTCTGTAATAAAAAATGGGTAAAGTATTACTTACTGTAATAGGAAATTTCTAGTAATGAGATTAATCCCTAAGGATTATTCTAAAATGCGTCGCAAATGTCCCATTGACGGTTGCAAAGGATAGCAATTACTAATTGAAAAGTGCTATTTCTGGTTATTTCTGATAATACAGGGCGTTTGCAATGCATTGTAGAATGATCCTAAGAATATTAGCAATTTTATAGAAGCCAGGTCTGTTATAGTTAATATCCGATTACGTCAGAAACCGAATGGTTAAGTAGACACAGGCGGAAAAATGAGAGAAGCCAACATACGTGCTGTGTATCATATACCGTCTATATTTTACAACAGTACAACGCACAATTTATATACGCGGACGAACGCGTATAACGCATTGTACTATTGTAAATTATAAACTTGGTATACGATACATAAGATTTGTTCGCGTCGCTTGCTTCAATCATGTTTCATACCGCTCCAATCTAAAATATTAAGTTATGTATACGTCTATCGTTACGTATATGTACGGTGATATTACGTCCTTTATTTTAAGTAGCTGTCCTTTGGATTTATTTATTTTTTTAAAACTCAATTTTGTCTTTTATTTTTACAATTTTGTCTTTTATATTTACAAAATTGTAATATTAATTTTTTTTTACTTAGTGTTTCAATGTCTCATGTCGTACTAACGTGAGAACACGTACATAATTTGAATTTTAATTAATTCGAATTTATTACAACACTTAAAAGTATATATCTACACTAATATATAATTTGTTTTGTTTTTGTGTTAATTATATTTTAAAATTTTTTTCATTAAAATTATTTATATTAAATCCATTTTTATTTTGTATTATACAAAACCTATTTAAGAAACCAAGGGTTTGTTTCAACATAGTCGAATCAATTTCAAACTATAAGAATACGTAGACTTCTGATAGTCACAAACAGAGCCCAGGTAGCACATGTTCGTTTCAGAAATGTTTCACAAATGTTTTTTCGAAATGTTTTATAACGGTTCTTAAAAACCTTTCTTGTTGGTTAAAATGTCAATCCGAAAAATTAGAAGAAACGTTATTTTTCCGATAAAAAATGCTTAAGAAATAATCAAAACAACGTTTTTTTATGCACGTGCAAAAAAAATGTATTTTTTCTCATTATATGAGAATTTTTTCTAATTATATATTCATATATATGAATGTATTATTTTATTAATTCCGTGAGAAAAAATACATCTTTTTCGCACGTGGTTAAAAAAATGTTTTTTTGATTGTTTTTTGTAAAACATTTGTAAAACGTTTGTGAAACGAACATGTGGAAAGGAAATACTTTTACTTCCGTCACCTGCAAAGAAAATACTTTTACATTTTTTGTTAAATATAGATGAATAGTTCATTTTATTTAAAAAATTTTTTACGAATTATTAGTTAAAATATACAAGTAAAACATATATTCCCAGATAACACACAATATTATATGAATATTCTATGTTGCATCAAATATATTTTATAAGAATATTCTCGAAAAAATCATTTATATATGTCTGTAGAATATGTCCTTGTTTATAAAGAATATTCTAAACTTGCCCAGAATATGTTAAAATCAGCAGTAGGAACATATTGTTTACATATTTCATAAATGTTCACTGAATATTCAAATGTACTAAAAATGTACACCAGGTCACACAAATGCCTTAACACAGCGCTCGGAATTAGTTGCACATTTCGGGCCGATTTCCGAGACGACGCCTCCTGTTCCCCCACTACCCCCCGGCCGCTGGAGCCCGAGCCGCCGATAGCTCTGGCTCAGGAGCGTTTTATATTAGAAATAGGCTGGATTGTTTAGGCATCTTTCAGGAAATCGTAACATTTTCTTCATTACATAAATAATGTTTATTTTTATTAATACATAATATATATATTTAATTATTAATGAAAATAAACATTATTTATGTAATAAAGAAAATATTACTATTTTCTGAAAGGTACCTCAACAACCCAGCTTATTTCTTATATAAAACGCTCCTGCGCCAGAGCTATCGGCGGCTCGGCCGCCAGCAGCCGGGCGGTAGTGGGGGAACAGGAGGCGTCGTCTCGGAAATCGGCTCGAAATGTGCAACTAATTCCGAGCGCTGCCTTAACATATGAAGTTGCACGGGTGTCAAGGCATATCGAGTCGGCGTGTTCCGACTCTACATATTTTTACATCATGACTGGTTATGAACATAATGACAATGCTGTTTTGGCTATTTCAAAGCAACTGGAGCAATTGATTGATATTATAAATATTAACTTTTATTTGTCAATTGCTCCAGTTGCTTTGAAACAGTCAAAACAGCTTTGCCGCTGTGTTCATAACCATAGTCATGATGTAAAAATATGTAGAGTCGGAACACGCCGACTCGATATGCCTTGACATCCGTGCAACTTCATATGTCAAGGCATTTGTGTGATCTGGTCACGGTGTAAGAATATAAGGTGATTTCACGACCATTGTATTCTATCAAAAAATCTGTGATCAAGATGTCATAGTTAAGGCATGTCACACAAGAGGTCTGTTTTTTATAGCTGAACTGGCTGCACTAGTTCAGAGTTTATCTTTCCCCTTCCAATGTGGAGGGAAAAAGATAAACTCTGAACTAGTACAGCCAGTTCAGCTATAAAGAACAGACCTAAGATGTCACGTTGGTGCAAGATCCCAAGTAAAAAAGAATAGAAGATGTGGATAGATGTGGATAGAAAAGGATAGATGATGAATCTCTAAAGCACATCTATATATAATTATAATCCTAAATAATACAAATTTTTTAAAATAAAACTTTTAACATTGTGTATAAAAATATATATTACTGACAAAATATTTTAAAATTTTTTTATAACAAATTATTCTTAGTTAAATTTGCAGAAAATATAATTAATAATGTATTCCAGTCTTTATAGAAAATTAAGTTTCTTTAAGAAAATGAATATTTATAGTAATATATTGAGTTATATATATTAATATATATATATATATATATTAAGTTCCGCAAAACAATAAAATTTTAATAAAATTTCTATATATGTATATATATATACAGGGTGTCTGGCAATAATCGCCCTACCGGTCATATACAGGTAGAGGAGGTCAAATCGAGTAGAAAAGTCCTTTACCATTTTTTAATTTTCATAATAAGTACTGAGTAATTAACGAAAAAAGATCGGCGAATCCGCGCGAGTAAAGCGCGCGCGGTGAGAAGGACGTCCCACTGCTACGCGATCACTAGGACACAAGGATCTAGCGTTACGCGCCGCTCGTATGTTGCCATTGTCATTTGTAGAGCGCTCCTCCCAACGCTTCATCGCGCGCCTAGTGATCGCATAGCAGTGGGACGTCCTTCTCGCCGCGCGCGCTTTACTCGCGCGGATTCGCCGATCTTTTTTTGTTAATTACTCAGTACTTATTATGAAAATTAAAAAATGGTAAAGGACTTTTCTACTTGATTTGACCTCCTCTACCTGTATATGACCGGTGGGGCGATTATTGCCAGACACCCTGTATATATATATATATTTAAAGTCCCTCAACACGTAACCACCTAGCGATTCAATGTGGAATAATGACGGGAAAATCACAAAAATTTGTTGCTGTGAAATCATCTTATATTCTTACACCGTGGACCTGATGTACATATGGCGTTCAGAATGCATAGCAGAAAATAGATCAAGATCAGTGCAATGCTGCCAGAAACGAGCGGCGGCATCACACTAATACAACCGAGAACCGATGACGTCACCCTATCCGTGTGAGCTCGACCCGGTCGACCAATGGAAGAGAACGCCGTCTCCCTTCCACCGAGCCGACGCAACAGACGATAAATGCTAAGAAGTAAGTGTTTCTAAGGCATGTGGCTGGAATATGAAAAATCCCGTGTTCGAGATTTGCTTCTCGCAACTTTCTTTTCTTTTTTCCGCATTTGTTTCTAACAGTGTAAATTATCAAATAATCTTTTTTTTGCTTAAAAAATAATAGTTTATATTTATTAATAATATTCGCATATGTTAAAACTAACAATTTTTGAAATAATTCAGATTTGCTATTGTCAATAGAAAAATGAAGTTATTTTGCAATATTGCAACAAAGTGTAAATTTAACATATACTATGTTCTTGCCATTCGCCTTATTCGTTTAGCCATGCTTGCTTTGGCATTTATGTCTATCGACTCGAAAGATTTTACATACCTGTAAAACTTTTAATTATTTCCCAACTTACAATTAGTCACTCGCGTCCTGATATTTTTTCTCTCGTTCAATAATTTTCTATTCGTACATTCGGAGAATCCAAATAGTGAGATCAATAATGTACTTAATTTTCGTACACTCTAGTATCTCAATCTGAGATCGGTGTACATTTTAACGTGTCAAATGTAGACGAATTATTTCTATATAAAAGATAATTAAAATTTTCACACCAACAATCTATGATATATGCTCCATATGTCATATTATATTTTATTCCATTTTTAATCATTTATTTTAAACTACTGCATATTAGCAAAAGTTACTGTACTATGGAGATGAGTGGAGGAGACGGTAACATATATTATAAATGCAGTCAGATTTATTGTACTCTTGTTAAAATATTGTAAAAATAATGTATTATTAGTAATTATAATAGTATTTATTAGTAATTATAATAGTATTATTAATAGTGGTCTTCCGCACCACCTTCGAGGTTCCACTAACGGCGCGTTAGGTTTTTTTAGTGGACCTTCGCCAGGAGCCCTATTATACCACATTTCATTAATCTTTCTATATATTTCTTTTATACATATGTGATGTCATTTGTAGACAAAATACTTTTTTTACACTTGTCATTTACAAGTGCGGTGTCATTTGCAGACAAGATACTCTTTTTACTCTTGTCATTTACAAGTGCGGTGTCATTTGCAGACAAGATACTCTTTTTACTCTTGTCATATACAAGTGTGGTGTCATTTGCAGACAAGATACTCTTTTTACTCTTGTCATTTACAAGTGTAGTGTCATTTGCAGATATACCAAATTTTAAACAATTTCAACAAAATTTGGCAAAATTACGACGATTTATATCTTAAAATCTTATTGAATTTGGGAATAAAAATTTTTCAATTTTTTATTTTTATTATTAAAAATAAGCATCGAACAAAAAAACTGCAAATAGAAAAAAGTTTCGTCTCATCATTCTCTACAAGCCTATGTTTAAAAAAAATTAATTTTGCGACTTTCAAAATTTTCATGCTTCGAGACGTTTAGACGATATTTTTACACGATTTCGAGCGCAGAGCGCGATTTCGTTGATCCGCGTCCTCAATTGTGTTTATAAGTCGCGTACAAACAGAGATCAGACTAGTTCCTTCGGTTCCTTATCAGTTAATACACTTGACGGAAAAGTCGATTTGAAGAATATTGCGAAATATGGATCGTAAGTAGAAAATTAAATTATTATTAAAATCATCATAAGAGATATAAATTATTATTATTTATTAATTAAAAATAAAATTTTTAATTAAATAATATGAAAAACGGCATAAGAGTGATGACTAGATTGATTATGACTAGAATTATGTGTTAAGAATTAGGAATAATTAAAACATTTCGTTATCTTATTTCAAATAAAATAATTCCAATTTGATTTTCCTAATATTTAATATTTATTCCTATTCCTAATATTTTCTCTATTCTACGTAGAGAATCTTTATTATAATATAACGTTACTCCAATAATCGCTAATCTCAATCTATTGTTTCTATGTTGCAAGTTTCTCAAGTAGCATAGCTTTTTAAAAAAATTTACATTAAATCTTGCTTAAAGATTAAAATTTTTAATTTTATGTATTTTGAATATTAAAATTGCTGATTCTTTTAATTTTATGTATATTGAGAATGGTCGAATAGTCAACTGTTTATATTCTTAAAGACAATTTTGTAAATATAAGAAAGGTTAACACATATTATTTAGCTGTAGCTCATAATTCTTCTACCGTTTTTCATGTTATTTATTTTGTTAGCAAAATGTTTAATCTTTAGTTTCTTTCTCCTCTCTTATACATATATAACAGTTTTTATTTTTTTTAAACTCACACATAAATGTATTACTAATTTAATAAATATATATTAATTTTTGCAGAGGACATGACACAAAGAGTGGAAAGTATGACGCTGGAGGAGAAAGATGCTGCTGTACAACAGTTGATGCAACAAATGTTGCATCAACAAGAAAAATTGGTACAAATGCAGCAGCAGCTGCATTTGTTAATAAGTAGTGGTGCAACAACGCAGCAGCAGCAGCAGCAAAATACAAACACAAGAAAATAGATCCAAGCAGCAGCAGCAGCCGGAGGAACAAACAAGAGGTACATTATTTTTTTTTTTTTAATTTTTTGTAACTAAATGATTAATTTATATGCATGATTGTTTTATTTAATATAGTACTTATCTGTAAATGTGCTTATTTTTTAGAAAAAAGGAGAGGAGGCGG
Organism: Linepithema humile; assembly: GCF_040581485.1. NCBI lineage: Eukaryota > Metazoa > Arthropoda > Insecta > Hymenoptera > Formicidae > Linepithema > Linepithema humile. The sequence goes on from NC_090132.1 coordinate 16,221,637, forward strand.
AAAGTCTATGCGCTCGCTGGTATCACCAGCGAGGTGGAAGAAGTGAATGGGGAGGCAGGGGTGGATGGGGAGGCAGAGGTGGATGGGGAGGCAGAGGTGGATGGAGCGGCAGAGGTGGATGGGATGGCAGAGGTGGGTGGGGACCGAGAGGTGGCCAGGGCGGAAGAGGCCATATCATAATAAAAAAATATTATATAAATTAAAAAAATATTAGATAAATATAAAAATAATTTTATATATTAATTTCATATTAATATTAATTTTATTTTTTTAACAAACTTTTATTTTTTAATATTTTTTTTGTATTTTTTATTTATATTTTTATTATTTTTTAACTTATTTACTTATACAATATACTTATATTTTTATTTTTTAATATCTTTTCTATTTTTTATTTATATTTTTATTTTTTAACTTATATTACTTATACAATATACTTATATTTTTTTTATTTATATTTTTATTATTTTTGACGATATTTTTATTATTTTTTAATTTTTTATTTATATTTTTATTTTATATTTTTTTTATTGATTTATTATTATTATTAATAATATGTTTTTTAATCTAATTTATGTGATAACATTATAATAAACATATATTGACTAGTCATATTGTGATAATTTTATATTAAGATTTATTTTACATATATATAAAATAAAATTTCAAATAAAATCAATTATCTCGTGCTAACTCTCTATCCCGTCACATATTTATAGATAAATAAAATATTACTAACATGTCTGTAAATGACATCACATATGTATAAAAGAAATATATAGAAAGATTAATGAAATGTGGTATAATAGGGCTCCTGGCGAAGGTCCACTAAAAAAACCTAACGCGCCGTTAGTGGAACCTCGAAGGTGGTGCGGAAGACCACTATTAATAATACTATTATAATTACTAATAAATACTATTATAATTACTAATAATACATTATTTTTACAATATTTTAACAAGAGTACAATAAATCTGACTGCATTTATAATATATGTTACCGTCTCCTCCACTCATCTCCATAGTACAGTAACTTTTGCTAATATGCAGTAGTTTAAAATAAATGATTAAAAATGGAATAAAATATAATATGGCATATGGAGCATATATCATAGATTGTTGGTGTGAAAATTTTAATTATCTTTTATATAGAAATAATTCGTCTACATTTGACACGTTAAAATGTACACCGATCTCAGATTAGAGATACTAGAGTGTACGAAAATTAAGTACATTATTGATCTCACTATTTGGATTCTCCGAATGTACGAATAGAAAATTATTGAACGGGAGAAAAAATATCAGGACGCGAGTGACTAATTGTAAGTTGGGAAATAATTAAAAGTTTTACAGGTATGTAAAATCTTTCGAGTCGATAGACATAAATGCCAAAGCAAGCATGGCTAAACGAATAAGGCGAATGGCAAGAACATAGTATATGTTAAATTTACACTTTGTTGCAATATTGCAAAATAACTTCATTTTTCTATTGACAATAGCAAATCTGAATTATTTCAAAAATTGTTAGTTTTAACATATGCGAATATTATTAATAAATATAAACTATTATTTTTTAAGCAAAAAAAAGATTATTTGATAATTTACACTGTTAGAAACAAATGCGGAAAAAAGAAAAGAAAGTTGCGAGAAGCAAATCTCGAACACGGGATTTTTCATATTCCAGCCACATGCCTTAGAAACACTTACTTCTTAGCATTTATCGTCTGTTGCGTCGGCTCGGTGGAAGAGAGACGGCGTTCTCTTCCATTGGTCGACCGGGTCGAGCTCACACGGATAGGGTGACGTCATCGGTTCTCGGTTGTATTAGTGTGATGCCGCCGCTCGTTTCTGGCAGCATTGGATCAGTGATGCAAACTCGAGCCGGCCAGCACCAGGGCACTGTGGTAGGGGAAGTATGCACATAAGCAGTGATGCAAGATCGAGCATCCTGCATCAAGCACCACATGAGGGGAAGAGCCCCCACCATGGCGGCACCACACAAGCGAGCATCGCTGACGTCACGCGTCCGTGTGCGCTCGCCGTTCCAATAGCGTACGACTCATACTAAGGCACTAGATATGTAGGTATTCTCATCCGCCATTTTCCTATTAGATGGAGAATTATAGCGTATACAGGGTGACACTTAAAGACTGCCCACTAAGTACATAGCGTTATTCCTTGCCAAAAAATGAGTCGAAAAAAGTCCTGAATCATTTTTAATAATTGACGTGTTATACATGTACACTATACTATACTATATACGCTATAATTCTCCATCTAGTAGGAACCAAAATGGCGGATGAGAATACCTACATATCTAGTGCCTTACTCATACGCTCGCCCGAGCGCACACGGACGCGTGACGTCAGCGATGCTCGCTTGTGTGGTGCCGCCATGGTGGGGGCTCTTCCCCTCATGTGGTGCTTGATGCAGGATGCTTGATCTTGCATCACTGCACACAAGCGAGAACCGCTTACGTCACACGTATGTGTGCGAACAATCCGCTTTCGATCACGTGCAACAGTTACGCAGTTAATTTTGATTAGTCTGTACAATTTAAGCCGCAATTATAATTAATACAAAGATTCAATTAATCCAAAGGTAAGTTTAGATTTAAAAAATTTAGTAAAAATGGTTGCTCAGAATAATAGATTCTTTAACCTAATTTTAACGTAACCTTAAAAGTACTCTCTTATAACAAATAATTTTTTGTTTTAAAAAGTCGAGCAAGACTTCTGGCTTTTTTAGTCTATCTTCGAAAATTTTTTCGAAAATAATATGAAACGTAAAACGACTTTTTATAGAAACATTAAAAGAGGAACCATAGCATGCTTAGAGTTATATATTTTATTGTAAGAATGTGTGCAATTTTACAGATGTAATTATTTTCTTAAAAATATCAATTTTTATTTTTAAAACATATTATTGGATTAAAAAATTAAAACAATAAAAACTTTTGTTTAACATTTAATATTGGTAAAGTTAATTAAACCTTTTTTTATATCAATGTATTTGCATAAATATTTAGAATACTAAAAATAATTTAGTTAAATATTCAGTGAATATTCTTTACATAGTACATGGTATCCATTTTTCCATGGATATAAACCAATTTTTATCACCAGCCTAGGTACATGTTCAATTTTGTAAGTAACTGTATAGGAGATGTATATGAAACAATCATGTGTTACCTGAGAAAAGATCTGGTTTCTATAAAATTGATTTAATCCAGTGATAACCACGTTATAAAAGTACTAACAGTCAATAAACTTACTGCTTATTGTTCTAAATCCACGCCGAAACACGTTGTACGCACAGCATAGGAATACCTTCTCACATGTTATACGCGCTTGTCAGACCGGATGTTAGGCCGGACAGGTACCAGACATGCGTGCTTCATCTCTTAATATTCGTGCATTATGACCCTAGATGATGATATTCAAAAAACAGCAACGTCGTCTTAGAATGGGAAAATGTAATTGACAGTTCATAATTTGATGTATCTATGACTTAGTTTACACCGATTGTTTAATACGCGTACTAAATCTGCTTTTCCGATAGGTATAAATCGTTTAGTGTGAAATCTAAACCAATCAAAGAAGCAGATTTAGTACTTGGTACGCGTATTAAACAATTGGTGTAAACTAAGCCTATAGGTTTGTTCTGTATAGCTGAACTGGCTGCACTAGTTATTAGCACAGCCATAGAATATTCACACAATATTGTGTGTTATCTGGGAAAATTTAAAATTGCATACTTTTTCTTAAAGACAACTATACGTTTTCTTTTCACCAATTGATTTGTCTCATTATTTTGTGCATAAAAGTATTACGGTAAGATTATTGAAAACTAATATGCAGCAGTTTTTTTAGCATGGAGTAGTTTTTCTAAATAATGACAGTTTTGTGTGATTAAATTTATTTTAGTTTTATATTGCCATATGTTAAAATGTAATTAATTTTCATTTACCTATACGTTTTAATTCTGTAATACTAGTGATATTACAGTTATTGTGTGCATTTTGACATATGTCAAATATAAGATCTATTCTTTATAGCTGAACTGGCTGCATTAGTTCAAAGTTTATCTTTTTTTTTCCAACGTGGAGGAAAAAAGATAAACTCTGAACTAATGCAGCCAGTTCAGCTATAAAGAATAGATCTTATATTTGACATATGTCAAAATGCACACAATAACTGTAATATCACTAGTATTACAGAATTAAAACGTATAGGTAAATGAAAATTAATTACATTTTAACATATGGCAATATAAAACTAAAATAAATTTAATCACACAAAACTGTCATTATTTAGAAAAACTACTCCATGCTAAAAAAACTGCTGCATATTAGTTTTCAATAATCTTACCGTAATACTTTTATGCACAAAATAATGAGACAAATCAATTGGTGAAAAGAAAACGTATAGTTGTCTTTAAGAAAAAGTATGCAATTTTAAATTTTCCCAGATAACACACAATATTGTGTGAATATTCTATGGCTGTGTTCCGAAATTCACTGCCAGTACTGAAAATTTATAGTTTACATCACGTATATTGTAGATTTTCAGTACTGGCAGTGAATTTCGGAACGCAACCTATGTTGCATCAAATATATTTTTATAAAAATATTTTTGAAGAAATCATTTATATATGTCTGTAGAATATCCTTAGAACATATATACTGGAAGGGGCATAGTCTATCTAAATATACATAACAAAAGTGTCCCCTACATCTATCTATTCTTGTCTGTACGAAATCGGTCAATGCGCTTGCGCGAATGAATAACCGCTTAAGTTGAAAGTAGAAAGATTTAAAATAGGTGGAAGGTATTTGAAAATTTGATTATAACAATTTATTCTTTAAGTTATATTATAATATAATTGCAATATATTATAAATTATATATAATAATATGTAGTAATATGTAATAATAGTCTTGCAAAATAAAATAAAAATAATGATGCACATAACCAAAAACAAATACTGTAATGAACAATAATTATATACAGAATGTACAGGATAAACTAAAATAAGATAACAAACTTTGAGGAGCGAGACCAAACATGAAAAAAAATTTGACATCAACATATGTCCGTCAAACCTACTGTTACTGATATAAAATATATATTATTAATGAAAAATAAAAAAGTAATATTTATTATTATGTAATATTCTCGCTCCTCTAAAGTTTGTTATCTTATTTTAATTATATCTTGTATATATAGTAACTAGTACAATAAAAATTATTATAATAAATAATAAAAAAAATATTTAAAAACTTCATTGATGTTTAAATAGTATTAGTTTTGTATGATTATTTTTTATGATTATTTCTTTAGACTTGATTATATTGGAAGGCTTGTCATAGATAAGCTTGTCTAGTTTGTCATCACACACATCAACATAATCGACGCATGCGTATTGCAATAAAATGTACAGACAAGGATAGATAGATGTTGAAGACAACGACAAGTCAGCTATGCCCCTTCCAATATATATGTTCTAAGAGAATATCCTTGTTTATAAAGAATATTCTATAAACCTGCCCAGAATATGTTAAAATCAGCAGTAAGAACATATTGTTTACATATTCCCACAGATGTCTATACTAGTACTAGATCGCTAACTTCGTCAAAAGAGCTGAGGCCGGCAGAATTTCCGGTTTCGGCCATGACACCCTACAACAAAATGGCGACAATGCGTGTGAATGTGTATATCTGTACGTGCGTATGCACATGTGAGACCCATACATATAATACTCCTATATTGCTAACATAGCATCTTTTCCGTAAGTGGAACCATGGACATAGGAATATAGGGACGGAGCGTAAACTTGGTTGATAGACGAGGGGAATGAAGCCAAAATGCGGGGGGGTCTGCCATGATACTGTGTCTGAATCTGATTGGTTATCGTTATACGTATGCTGTTGTTATTACACACTAGGTAATGCATTTCGTCTAAGTCGAGTTATCAAACATGTTCTGTCAAAGAATTTTTCTTCAAAGTGGACAGAGCAAATACGAGCTGTACTTGGGATAGATGATGAACTTATTTCCAAAATATCTAATCACAATGTACGAGTTTTAAGATCTTTGGGAAAACTAAGAAAAAAAAACAATATTTTTAACAACTTATACTCTTAAAATAAAATATATAATATTACTTTAAACATATAATATTAACTTTAATATGAATAAATAATTTCAATACCTGTGAAATGTTATTTTTACATTATTTCCGCTATTACTTTCAATTTTGATAGTCGGATCTATTTTTACAAGACTGTACAAAACACTGCACCATTTTTTATATTCACAAAATATATTTAAAATAACAATTTTAATTAATGTTTTTTCTTGATATAACTTCAAATGCTCATTATATCTGCCCAAATTGCATAATATTTTTGCGTCGAATAATGACCAACTGCACTTGCGTCAAATAGTAGCCAATCAAAAATGTGCACAGTTTACCTCGTCCCCTTCCTTTAGTGGTTTTCCCCTCGCGACGTTACACTCCGTCCCTATATTCCTATGTCCATGAGTGGAACGTGTCCCAAAAAAGAGAGACAGAAGAACACGAAAATTGGTACTTTGATTATTGTGCGCATGCATGGTAGGTGGCGAGTTTTTCAAATACCTTTCATACGTTAAAAATAACACTTCATATTTATTATGAGAAAAATTTGTAAAAATATTTACAATCATGTGTAAAATATTTATTTATATATATATAGGTACATCTAATGTGTTATTGTATACATATATATTATTACAAAATTAAAATAATTTAATTTATTTTTATTTATTAGACAAATATAAAGTAATAATAATATTTTTTTAAATTAAAAACAATATTAAAATACTATTAAAATAATATTTTTTAAAATTCTTTATAGGTTATGAAATAATAACAATAATAATAATAATCATATTTTTTTTATTACAAGTTTTTAAATAATATTAATTTATTAAACTTATTTCGTAAATATTGATCTTTTTCTGACATTTGTTTTGATTCATGAAATAATCTAACGTTAATGTATAAATCAATTACATATTTGCATAATTGCACTCTGTGATTATCAAATATGTCTTGTGTCATGACATGATTATTCATAATATCATTGTCGAATGGTATCCCAATATGATTAAAACTTTTAATTTAATCATTCATGTGTTTTCCTATTGGCTGAGATAAAAATTACACGCATGCGCTTATGGAGGTAAGTACCCATTAGAAAAAGAGGTAAAACATAAGATCTATAGAGAGAAGGTTACCTCACGCGCAAAGAAGGACGAACGGCAAGAGAGAAAAATGCTGAGCGGCGCGAGCGGCAAACAGTAGCTGTCTCTCTCGCACGCTTTAGTGTTTTCTCTCTCGCTCCTTTAATATAGAAATGCTTTGAGTTTTTATCGAAAAAATACTTTTATTTTGTAAAATATTGATAGCACTGGAAATTGCGTAATAATAATTGAAAAGTAAATTAGAAAGGCGCTATAAATTACATATATTGCAAATTATAGCGCTAGATATTTAACATTTATAATGTTAAATATCGCTGCAACAGATGCATTTGTAATACAAATTGCTTTGTACTCGTATTTAGACTGTAATATCAATGAAAATAAAATATAATTTGGGGATATACACAAAAAACATCATTTGTAAAGTAGTAAAATAAAAGAAAAAATAGTACATATTTAAAAATTATTTTTAAAATAATATTTACTGTTTATATGCATTATTTACAAAAGAAATACTATAAAGAAATTTATTTTTTATATTTAATTGTGAAAACCTCAAAAATTGTCAAGAAATTATAACTGAAATTCATAAATGTAAGTACAATTCTAGGGTAATATAAACAGCATCATACACAAATTTATTATGATACAAACTTAAATAATGAAATTGTAATATATGTTTCAACATTGCAAATGTGAATATTTATATGATAAAATTTACAAAGTGTTAACAATTTTCAAATATTTGCTAATAAAATGTTTCTGTTGAAATCTTAAAATAATTCTTTAAAACAAATATGAGATGGGGTATATATTAGGGATCATTAAATATGCGGCAACATTGTGATTATAAAATTTTATAAGTATCTATAATAAAAATTAAGTATAATAAATATAATAAGTATACAAGTATAATAATAAAATTTTTATAAGTATCTATAATAATAAAAATACATATATGTTGTATTAATCTGTTAATTGCGTTAAATTAATTAATAATTTTTTTATATTTATTGGCGACTCTTCTTTGATTATCTTCAGCTTTCCTCTTATTACCTATGTGCTTGCGATTTTTTTTGGCAGTATTATAAAATTTAATGCGTACATAAGTTTTTTGGAGAATAAATGCAAGCGAGTGACAGAGTTAGAAACAGTTAGAAAAGGAAGAACTTTGAAAGAGAGAGACAGCTATTGTTTGTCGATGAGATCATCATGCTTTTCCCTTCCTTCGTCGCCCCTCGCCTACAAGCTGTTTCTAGCTCCCCCCTTACTTCGTCGCCCTTCGCCATCAAGCTGTTTCTAGCTCCCCCCTTACTTCATCGTCCCTCGTCTATAACCGGTTTGCCTGAGGTAACCTTCTCTCTATAGATCTTGGTATATAGGAGCATGCGACGCGAACAAACCTATTGAAATATATACCATACTGGAACGAGCACGCCTTTGTTCTCGACCGGTCAGATGGAGATAGCTGTTCGGACTCGGATCTTTCTATCTAACCAACAGTCTCGGTCACGTGTTCACAGCTACTATTAGTAAGGCACTAGATATGTAGGTATTCTCATCCGCCATTTTGGTTCCTATTAGATGGAGAATTATAGCGTATACAGGGTGACACTTAAAGACTGCCCACTAAGTACATAGCGTTATTCCTTGCCAAAAAATGAGTCGAAAAAAGTCCTGAATCATTTTTAATAATTGACGTGTTACACATGTACGCTATACTATACTATATACGCTATAATTCTCCATCTAGTAGGAACCAAAATGGCGGATGAGAATACCTACATATCTAGTGCCTTACTATTAGTCGAGAGTAGACGAGATAGAAAGAGAAATCCGGTACCGAGTCACTGCCTTGTCTGACCGTTTTATCGAATGAAGGGCGTAGCCTGTGCGCTTTCCAGTATGGTATATATTTCAATGGCTACAACTAATGCCAATGTGGCACCAAAGTATCACGTGACTGCTATTCCCTGCACCGCGGAACTGACTTCACTCCCCTCGCCTAAAGTAAGATTTTATGCTCTGTCTGCTTATTCCTATGGCCGGTATTCATAGTCCGTTCTTATATTCAAGATCGTCTTAAGCACGAACTTATATTCGCTCTCTTCGTCAGTCACAATGGGCGCGTTCAGCAGAACAAACCGCTTAGTAGCAATCGAACGTGATTGGTTCTTACTTTCAGAACCAACTAATTAACAGTCGATTCAGCGGAAAATCTACAACTGTTGAGTCTGCTGAACGCGGCCAATCTATGTGTGTTTTATTCTGTCTAATTCTCTCGTGTCCTTTTTGCTATACACTTCTATAAGGTGTATCTTCGTATTGTGTGATCTCTAACCTGTACGCATTACAAAAATATGGTTTTAAGGTATATAATGTTCCAAAATTGTTGCCTGAACATGTTTTATTAATTACGTGTCGAGTTTTTTGATTGTGATAAGTATATTGTAGTTAAAATTAACAATACTTTATGTCATGATTTGTCATGTAATTCATTATTATCATGATATCGAATGATTTGTTTTCCAACAGAGTACTTCGATGATGGGGAAAATTTATTCAATGTTGACGCGACCTATTCGCACATTTAATATTGCAAATCGTGCGGAAAAAATTATTTCTCGAGAAAAGCCAGTACCTGCGCCTCAATACGCATCTACGGAAAAACTAAAAAAACTATCGCATGAAGGTAAGCGATTTATCACAATTAATTGTTCGATTAGAGTTATAATAATTTCAAAATAATATAATATAAACTTTAGTAGTACTAGTAGATTTCAGTACATCTTTCGGTTTTCTTATGTAATCTTTTTCTGTTTAGCAAATCCAAGCTTTTTGGAAAATCATTATCGAAAGGATATGCAACTGGATCAACGATTAAAAGATGTTTTTGTAACTTCAACGGATTCACAAGTACACACTGTATTTTAAATTTATTTTCTTAGATTTAATATTAATATACTAAAGTATATTTGAATTATATATCTGTTTTGTTTAAATTTTATATAATATTAAAATAAAATAATCTATGCTTTAACTTTTATGGAGCATCTTACAGATGTATATTATTGTTTAGGAAATAATTACATCAGCGAAGGAATCAAAGCTTTTGCCTCAGAGCAGACATACTTCAGAGGAATTTGATTACTTTCATGAGTCTACAATCCCTCTTGGAAAGTGCTCATTGAAACAAGTTTTTACATTTCTTTCGGGACATAAACGCGATCCTGCAACATATAGTAGTGAATACATAGCTGCCCAATATAAACTGGATAAGGAAGTAGTAGGTGTGTAGAAATTTTATTTATTTCTTTAGTAAAATTAATATTTAATATTAACTTATTAACATTATTTTATATATATTTAATTTTTTTAGATAATATATTGAAACATTATAAACTTTATGTAAACATCACACAAAATACTTCAGAGCAAATAGGAATAGTAGAAGATAATATGCAAGAATTGTTTGACAAAGCACTAGAGAATAAAAAAAGGACAGATCTTTTAAAGGAAAAATAATATATAACATGTATATAGAAAAATAATTTATTAAAGTTTATTTCTATGTTTTTCTTGTTAATTGTAATTATACCTATATTGACATTTGGAAATGATGTATATTTTATAGTAAAAAAAGTTATGCGACGTATTTTAAGATATTCGAGTAACGCAATCGACATGCTTCCCCAGTTCAGTTCATTCTCGTAAAATCTGAAATAAAAACTACATCATTCCAGTATCAATGAACAAATATAAGTACAGATCTTTCGATATATCGCTTACTTGCTATGACATGATAAACTGCGATGATCACAACTAAGACGTGGAATTGCCTGATAGCAGATGGTGTTGAGTGAGAATAATAAGGAAAAAAGTCCTTGCTACCTGAATTTGTCTCTGGAATGCTCGCAGTTTTCAGCATCATCCAGTAAAATGCTTTCATTTTTAATCTCTTTTTCAATTCTGTGCCGACTTCTTTCCGTATACGTTTGTTGTAATTATTTAACCAACGTCGCTGCGTAACAGACATGTTGATATAAATTATTATAATAATGTCAAGTTCAGTAATTCTAGAATAACGAACATACGACTTACGTGTAACGGAGTCAGCATATCGATATCAATAAGTTTCGGTTCGTAAGGAACTAAAGTGACATCCCTGAATTTGAGAAACTTCCGTGCATTACGAATCTAAAACAATTAACATTTAACAATTAGTAATTAAAAAATTACAAATATATTTATACAATTTATACAAATAAATATATATATATATATACGATTGATATAAGAATATATACAGAAACATACTGATTTGTCAGCTGGAATTACTTCAAGTATGTTTTCCAAACGAACTCCAAAATCACCTTCTTTGTAGTATCCCGGTTCGTTCGATAGGAAGAATCCTGGCTTCAACTTGATAGACCGTCCTGCCGAATTTCTGCCGTCATATGCTATGTGGATAGGCGCTGCAACGCGTATTGTTCCACTAGAATGACTTTCATCACATGTATTCCATATTTTCATAAAACAACTATTTTACGGGAGAAACAGTTGATTACGAACATTCGTGAACTGAAGAGAAGTGACCGATTCCGTGACTAGTCCCGTGCATGTAATCGTAATTGATGCTCCACAACGGTCTCCGTGCAACGGCATCCAATTGATCTGTCATTACATCACTGGGGAAGATCAAAGATGATAGTTCGATCGAACCGATCAGCACTCTTGTGTAGGCATTTTTCTGTTCATCGGTCGGCACTCCGAAATGAAGCGTTCTGGTCACGTCGGTGGTACCATCTGTCAAATAATATTTTTTGTCTTGATTACTTGATCAGCAAAGAATTGAAAGTAACGAGAAATTTAAATCTTTTTAAAACAAGCCTCAAATCAAAATTTTATTCTTGTTTCATTTAATTTGCTTCACTATTCATCGGGAAGACGGAATAAAAGGACTTTTGTACCCAAGTATTGTCCTCCGGAATCCACTACTAGCGTGGATGTGGTCCCGATTTTAACATTGGTCAAATTCATTGGCTCGTAATGCGGTATAGCTCCATGCGGCCCATATCCGGCGATCGTTGGAAAGGCGATGCCTCTATTGCCGTTTTGCTCGTAACGGAATTCATTCGCTAGCCTCGCCACTTGCATCTCGTCCCACCCTTCAGAGTCCAATTCGTACTGCTCTTCCATATAAGCCAGGAAATCGCACATAGCCACTGCGTCTCTTAGATGAGATTTTCTCATACCCGCCACCTCAACTTTGTTTTTTTCTGCTCGTAGATCGATTACAGGCGAAGGCTTAGGTAATCTTTTCTCTAGCGGAATCTGTGAGAAAAATTTTTGCATTTATATGTTTAAATATATTCATTTACATATTTGTTTTCAACGTTTATTTAATTCAATTTATTTCTTATTGTGTATAATCTTTGCAGTTACTTACGGAATTGTATATTTCTTTGGATGCACCGAATGTATAACTGTAAAACGACGGAAGCCACACTCTGTTCCAGGCTTGAGACATTGTCTTCAAATCATACCAAATGGCCGTGTAATTATGCAGTCTACAACAATAATAATCAATCATTATACAAACTTGGAATGATCATCGGTCATTACAAATTTCTATTTGCTCTTATTACAAATTATTATGGCATCATCAATTTCTAAAATTTAGAATTCTTTAAATTTAGAGATTTATAACTGAGAAATTCCGATTTCGTAACATTATTTTAAAATAAAAACAAAAGCTTTTTTATTTAAAAAAATTTAAAATAAAATAAGTTGTAGAAGTTAAAAATCTGTCGAATATTTATTTAATCCTTATCTCGTTCGTCAAGAGTTTTATATTAAATAAAAATATAATATTTTTGAAATTTATTTATCACTCACTTGACGCAGTTCGCGTGAAAACAAGAATCGGTTTTTAAGTGTATGTCAACAGATCGCAAGATCTTGTGTCGCGGCGCGTAGAGATGCAGAGATCCTTGAGTGACTATCGCGTAGGCTCTTAAAACAGGTGTGTGCGGTAGATCGTAGCCGCGGATGTTGAAGAGCCATGCTATCTCGTCCAGAGCGGTGATGACGAGCGCGTCAGCCGACGAGAATTCCATTTCCACCCGGATACTTTGAACTTTTTCCTGCCACGGTTTGCCGGAATATTCATCTGTCAGCGGATACGCCGCGTGCGAATTGTATTCAGGCCGGTCCACCTGCCAGATCAAGTCCACTAGGTCGTTATGGACTGCGACCAATCTTACGAATGTATTTGCTGAACATAAATAAAATCGTTAGTCGCGAAAGAAGGGCAATTTAGCCTCATTACATGATCATTATTGATGGAATTTATTTCGGAAGTCGAAAAGAAGGAAACAAAAATATTTATAATTAATTAACGCATAATAATAAATGTATTATAAATTTTTAACAATATAAACTATATTTTTTAAATAATAAAGAAAAGAGTAAATGCACACACACATATTTTTTATACATTCTGTGCCACGTGAATTATTGATAAGCCTATGCTGAAATCGTTCAAAATAAAATATAATATTTCGTATTTCTTATTCATTATACTTTTTATTATATAACGCATTTCATGTGTTATACCTCTTCCTTAATTATTTTTATAATTATATCTTACGTGACATACTTGAAAAATATATATAATATAAATATATATAAATTTAAATAATATGATTGGAAGAGAATCATATAAAATCAGCGTGGCACAAATGCATGTTAACTGAATAAAATGTACCAAAAAAATATTCGATGTTTCATTAGAGAATTGTTTAATTACCCAATTCATCCTCCCATGTCTGCCACGTATCTGCAGATATTAATTTCGGATTACCACCAATACGTACTTCTGTCCGGTTTTGGAATTCGTGTATTAACCATTCTGTTATCGATGGTACCTAAAATTAATGGAAATATTAATGTTAAAGATTTTCTAACACTAAATATTCACAAATTTGTCATGAAAAGCTTACATATTTTTATTTGACTTATTTGTTAACGATGTGTGTGTGAGCTACGAATTTTTGTTTAAGTAATTACACACAGATAAGTCAAGAAGTTTTTCAATATTCGTGTATAATGTTAGAGACTTATAAAAATATTTCTCCAATATTAAATATTTCCTAAGAAACTTTTTTTTTTATTAAATTTATAAAAAGTAACCGCTCAGAAAGCCCTACTTCCCATCCCCTTCGTACTTTGTACGAAGGAAGAACGATCATCGATGACAGAGTTCTCGAAACAAGTCAAGAACTCGTGTCGTTCTCACGCTCAGAGAAGAGGGCTATAGCTCCTCATCGAGGTTACATCAACTCCCATGTTAGGGAGGGAGAATGAGATCGACTCCTACAGAACTGATCCTGTGAAGTATGATCTTAATTTTCCTACTCCAACAGACCCTATATATAGCAGAGTGGTGAAATTTTAACTACGAGAAAACTTTTTCGTTCGTAGCCATCTAGCGGCATCCACTGTAGTTAAATGTCAGAGAATGCATATAGTATTTAGCCTGCGTTCGCTTTGGACGCTCACACGCTGAAAGTATTAGTCTATCTTTCTTGCTCATTATACGTCGAAGAAAGATAGAATAACGCTTTTAGCGCGTAAGCGTCCAAAGCAAGCGCAGCCTTAGTATCGCGATCGATGACGTGTTATTTCTCACAATCAGAATAAAAGTTAAGAGATTGCAACAGATTTTCGATGTCGAAGCAAGTTGATTTATTAAATAAAAAATTACAATTCAATAATTTTACATAATCAAATTTTTTTTATATGGTTTTATTAAATAGTTTTAACTAGATTCTAAAAAATAAAATTACTTATTATTGTTCTGAATTATTATTATCTTTGGGATCTTGATAAAAGTATATAAAGCATTATTAAGAATAATCTGATGAGAACATTGGAAATAAGTTTATGGTAAATTCCGAAAAAATTTAATAATTATTAAGGCAAACAAAGACAGACAATTTGGTTGATTAACGAATAGAAAGGGAAAATTTAACATACGCGTACACAATGATAAGCCGATATTAATATTAATACAAAAAGTAGAAATAAAATAGAAAATTTATTAAAACTTATTAAAAATAAAAAATCCTTACTAAATTCTTTTTTCAAATTTTGTCTGCACATTATATTACGAGTGCAATAATGAAAATATTTGAATTATTTTACTCACATCATCTTCACCATATTTCATTAAAATCCAATTGCAGTCCAGCTGATGATCTGCTTCAATATGATATCGACCATCAGTCCAAAGTACTGCTTTGTCTATTGTGACAACAGTTTCTCCGGAACTTCCATAGAATCCAGTAACAAATTCTCTCCTCATATCATGTGGATCCACAGCCTCACTCTAGACAAAAATAATTTTTATTATTTACTTTATTTTCTATTTCATAGAATTGATTATATTGACTTTTGAGAGGCTCATATATTAATGTTTCAACATAAATCCATATTTCCCAATCGTTTAGTGCTGTGAGTAAAAACGAAAGTCTTTAAGTACGCGAGTGTATTTTTAAACTTCTAATTCTATTATTTGATATTTGGAAAAATATATTTTCATTTTGTTGAATTTTAAAATTATATGGATTTAAAAGAGATTAGACACTGCACCCAAAATTACGAATAAAATTTTTCAGCAAATATTACAAAGATGATTGCTCACAAGCGTGGCTGTCAGTTAAAGCTATCTATAATTACGCAAAGTTATGTAGTGTTATTTTCAATGCTAAAAGAAGCCTTAAAATATTTCAAATACACCACACGAGTATACCTCTAAAGGGCCATCACGGCCGTGAGAAACAAAGCTCACTGTCTGAAAATTTAAGCACAATGAGATAAAGACATTTAACACATAGATTGATCATGGATTAATGCAGGTATATCAATATCACTACCAATGAGTTAGTTCGATCTGTTAAAATAATATTACATCGACAGCTTACAATGCAAACAGTATTTTATAGTAAAGTAACAATGTAGTCGACATTTAATCAATTGTTTTCTAAATCAATTTTGTAGTTATTAAAATAAATTTTTTAATCTCTAAAATAAATAAAGAAATTTTAATTATGATATCCCTCCTATCTCTCCTTCTTATCTTTAACACTTATCTACAATTAGTTAAATTAATTTACTAATACGAATAATTCGTCAATTATTAAGATTATATATTAATAGACCGATAATTCATATTCATTAACATCGAGTCAAGTTAATCATATCAATGACATAAAACTCACTTGATGCTCATCATCCGATGTAATGATGTAACCGTCAAGGGCTGGCCCTTGAACTGCCGCCACACGGACCATCTCGGATCTGAGTTGTTTCAATCGTAGAGAACTGTCGTGTCGATTGACTGGTTGATTTCCGACGTAAGCATTTGCGGGACAGTACGATCTTGTGGCACCATTATAATTCCTCTGGGGCTCCGATAATTTATTGGCATCAGCTCTTGCTAATTCTGTATCAGAACAAAGTTTTTATTCTTTTGGCAAATATGACATGAAGTGCAACGGTAGTATGTAAGAAAATAAATTTTGAAATTGATTTTATCTACTTAATATTAATTGATAAATAAAATTTCGAGTAACTTTGATCAAAAAAGTTTACTTTGATTTTATTTGATGACAAGATCATTTTAGACAACAAAAAGCAAAATGTATATAAAATAATACTTAGGGGATAAGAAAAAAATGTATAAATTTAAATGCAACAAATTAATAAACATAAAAAATAATTGGAGGCGCCGGGTATCGATCCCGGTACCTCTCGCATGCTAAGCGAGCGCTCTACCATCTGAGCTACGCCCCCTTCTTACAAAAGCTGTTGTAATGAATGCAGATCAAGTGTTCTATGTTTGTAAACATATAAACTTATATATTTGTACTACACACACACATACATACATACATACATACATACATATATATATATATAATATATATGTAAAAAATATATATTGTTCAAAAATTATTTGCGATCAATTATTATTATGACAAATTTTATCCAAAATATGAATGCAAGTCTTGTGTATAAAACAGAGAGAGAAAGAGTTAAAATAAATAATTTATAAAGATAGAATGTAATCATGAATTTTATGCCGTTATTAAATAAATTAAAAGATTATAAAAAAATTCTTATCTATCCAAACATTCAAATTACGCAGAAAGATGGCACAACAATGATTCTTGCATATAATAATAATTTTAATATAATAATTTGTTAGAACAATTCAGTATATATGTGAGGATCACATAAATTTGAATTCAATATAAACAAATAATCCCTTTACAGAAATGCATAATTAAAACTTTGCAAGAGCATAGATAAAAGAAAAAGAAAACAGGACACACTTATTTGTCTTCAATTATCAGAAATATATAATAGAAATTTCAAAAAATATTGAAATTCGTTGAGAAAGTTAAATCAATAATCTGTGAAAGACAAAAGTAATCATTATCAACGCTGTCTATTATATTTAAAAAATTTCATATAAATTCTACAATGATTTCATGCGCTATGCAAGCGTTTAGAGCTTCTATAGAGCGCATCTAGAGTCCTATATCTTTGTGCAATAAACAATGTGTTGCTCTCGAGTTTAATTTATATATATATATATATATACACACGTCCCATGGGAATCCAGAGGGTGTGCTAAGTGGTGCTCGCATACCAGGAAAGCATATCGAACTCGAAGCTTCGTCGTCCCAAAATGTACGTTTTGATCGTCATGTATCGAACCGTTACCGACATCTCATCAATAGTATGCGTTATAATGATATTTAGTTAAATGGCTCACGCTTCCCCCTTCTCCCTCCTTTTCACCTTCTTTTTTACTTGTTCAAATTCTGCCTTTTTGCGACGTCGTACGGAAAGATGTGCGTCGCGTATCGCCGCTCGCGACAAAGGGATCAATTTCATAAGCGGGTGTGGAGAACGGATCGAATATAATTCGGGCAAAAACATGCGCGCACGCGTCCGCACATTTTATCATTAATGCATCGTAACTGGGTCAACATATTGTTTAATTTAATAATTTAACGTAAACATCAAGTAATATTAAATATATTACTAGGGAAGTAGGAGCGTGCAGTAGGGAAGTTTTACTCCGATGTAACCTTACAATTTTCAGCTTGATAATTTTCTCTGTAATTTTCTTGCGTGCTGTAAATATTGCATCGCTTATCCTCCCCTCACTCCGAAGAGGCTTACAAATTTTTTGTTATTCCTTATCTATTGTGGCCAAAGATGCCATCAGAGGAAAGAAATTCCGTTGTGTTATTACAATGAAAATTGCGCACGCAAAACTATTGCATAAAATACAATTTCAAATATAGAATAACATCTTTTCTTTATAATAAAATTTATAATCGTACAAATAAAAATGAAAACTATTGTCTTGTTATAGTTACAGAAATATTGTATTGTATTATTTCTCATCAGACAAAGGTAAGTAAACCATTTCAATCAAAATAGGTTTAACATGCTATTTACGGTATATGGTCTAAAATGTCAGTCCGCTTATAAAACTTGCTATCTATAATAATCATAAACATAACAAAAGTTGTTACAATTTTTTAAATAAACGAGTTATTTCAGATAAATTGAATATTAATTATGCTTGCGTCGATTAAAATATGATATGCTTACTGATGACTAAAGAAATGTTTTCGACTCTTCTCATTTTATAATACTCCTGTTTTAAACTACGTAAAAATAATAATAACATGCAACATAATTGGTAAATATGATAAATATAAAAACATAATTGGTAATAAATATTATATAAATATTCAAAATAATGATTGTTTGATATAATATATAATATATCTATGATAACACTATAAGAATAAATAAGTATATGATCTTTTTATGATCACACGTTTTCTTCGCTTGTCAAAACAATTTTTTATAAAAAAACAATAAATATATCTTACAACTTTATTGTAATTTTCAATGTCTCAGTTCAATTATCCTGTGATTTAGTAATAGAAATGAAAGAGTTTGACAAAATATAACATATAAATATAACATATTCTGTCTTTGCTTCTAGTGACAAAATATATTCGTAACCCGTATTCGGGTACACATTACATATAGTAACAATGTTATATTGTTGCATAAACAATAATTTCATGTCTTGTGCAACGTCCGTCTTTAAATGCTTTAAATTCAATTTCGAAAGTGCTCCACTTGTCTCGCCTTTGCTCTCGATCGTTGGTTCGCCACTCGCTTTACAGTTTCCAAGATATCAGGCTCTCATGAATCCTGGGGTAATTCCCAGACGCAGTCGAGCAGAGCAGCTTCAAGGAACGCGATGCGATGCAGCGAATCGATCGTCGAGGAGGCACCTGGCGAGGAAGCGAATGTCCGCGGGTATTATAGAGGGTGAATTTAATGAGGCCAGAGAGTGATTCGCTTTCTTAGTTGGTACCACCTTGCCACCATTTGTTCACCACTCACTTTCGTGCTTCAAGCCAACTCGGCTAACAGCATGACGAAGAGCTAGAAGGGCTCAACAGTCGGCGCGATTCTCGCGCGGCGCAATGGTCATCGCTCGTGATATTCCGGATATACTCGTCACATTATTTTTATTTAAACTTGTTAAATCAACAACGTTGTGTGTCATCGAGAGTATTTGAAAAAATTATTATATTATTATTATTATATTATTATATTTGCAAGATAGACAAACGTGCGGCTGTTTAAACCGTAAACGATTTGATAATATATCTTAAAAATCATTGAAAGTAAAATATATGCAGTTTATAAAATTCTCTTTCCTGTGATTTTGGCTGTGTGATTGCATTGATTATCAATATATTTATAAATTATTTAATGTAGACTGCGGCTGTATATAGCAAAATTGATATCTGCAAGAACGCGAACCGAATTTCTCATGAAAATTATCGTCAAGGATTATTTTCAAGCGCTTGCTTTCGAGTATAATTTTGGCTTCCAATCATAAATATCTCATGAATAGTGCGTGTAATATTGAATGACGCGCAAAACGAGAGATGATCGAGATGCTGCAAGACTGGACTATTCTTCGAGATGATCTTTCGCATCTACTGAACAGGCTCACATAATCTCTAGAAATTTGCCGCGATTTCATCTCGTGTTCGTGGACCAGTTTCTTGCTCGTAGCTTGCAGATAGTTTTCTATCTTTCTTTTGTTGATACTCTCCTAGTAAGCAAAATGTTAGCAGTATGCCAGCAATTTGGCAGCAGAGACTCGATTAGAATGTTGCGGCAGATTGCGTATGTATAGAGATTGTGTTCTACCCGAGTGGTATGACGGCAGATTGATGACAAAAACTGAACGAAACTACCAAACGTAATCTGACAAATTGATGGCAAACATTTAATAAATTTACTATATTATAATTATGAATAAAAAAAATATGTCGTTGATGATGACAATGCAAGATAAATGTAGATATAATTTCAACATCATTCATTTTAACATGAAGCTTATTGAACGAAAGAGCAAAACGATGTGATTCTGTGACTTATGTCAACGTGTCGATAACGATATATGATAATTCGTATTCTTGTCCTACATTTGAAATCAGATATTGCTAATATAATTGCCAGAGTTTTATTTAAATAGTAACATTAAAATAAAAACATTGAGAGTCTAAAATTAATCATAAACACACATGATGTTCTTTTTGTATTTATAATGCATTTTTTTGGTATAAACGATTTAAAGTACAGAGTAAAATATTGGAAGAGAAAAAATGAGAGCTTAATTTTAAGATAATATAAAGTAAAAGAGAGATAATTATAAAGTGAAATTGAGCTCTGCAATTTCTGACTGATTTTTGTAGTTGATGTCTATTTGCTTTTTTCTTGCTACTCACGTTTTCAGCAACTATTGTAAAATATTTGTAAGATACGTGATGCTATGTCTTAAAAGATACGTATGTTCTTCAGACTTTTAGACTAATTTATTTACGATTTTATAGCTCGTAACTAAAGATTCGCAACGCGAATCGACTAATGAGCAACGCGGAAAAGAGGCCTGAAAAGTAAATAACATGTCTCTTTTAAGGTGGATTTCTAAATGCATTTATGTAAATATGAAAAAGACATCACGCTGTTCATAAAACGCTTTTTAATTTTTCGATATTTTAATCAGAGAATAATTTCATTTTTTATTAATTATTCTTATGAAATTGATTATATTCTGTAAAAGTATCTTTTTAGAGAAATCATGTATCTACATATTTATCTGTATTAAAAAAGCAGGGAAAGTTAATATACATTGAATCTACGAACTAGTTGCGCAACGTCTCGAGATGATCTTCAGTATCTATTGATCAGGATTGCATAGGTTGCAAGAAGTCAGATGATTTACGATATTTGCATTTTCAGCAGCTGCATCAATTTAATCCTTTGCTCGATGCTCCTTCTTCCGCCGTTTTTGTTAAAGCAATTATTACTGTTTCTTATCCCTGAAACTTCCATATCTCGATATGGTTCCTTAGTAGCGAGACGTTTCTATTCTGTCATCGGTGTCTCATGTCGCGTCATTGATTCGTCAAATTTATGAGGCTCGTCGTCGAGGAACGAAGCGAGGAATGTCGGATCAGCGATTCATATGGCCGAGAAAGTATGAACGCGGTTGAAAAAGTCGAAAAGTCGAAAAGCCGGTTAAACGTCCCCTTTGCTTAACTAACAGGGGTTCATCTTCGGTGGCCGGTAGGTACGGCTTCGATTTGGGATGGCTCGAGGCTTTTTACAACAGGGTAGTAGAAGTGGGATTAGCGTTTATACGGGGGTTGTTCTACTTCGTCCACTTTTTCACGCGGCAAACGTTGTTGCGATAAGTTCAACTTTATAAGAGTAAATGTGCGATAAAAGCACGAAACTTATAATAGAAATTAAAAATACCGAATGTTTCTAACAATGAATGGACCAAGGGAAATATTTCGATCAGGCAATGCATGTAAAAGGATTCGATAAATTTATATCGTACAATACAGCGATAATGACAAAAACCTGAGTTATCTTCGAAACTGAAACTAAGAGATGCTAAACTTCTAATTTTATAAATCAGTATCTGATAGATAGAGTTGCTTTTAGATTTCTATTCTGACACACGCTTCATTAATCGTAGAGAATATTAAATTAAATGTATTAATAATATACAATCTAATAGCAATCTTTGAAATAAAATAAACTTGATATATTATATATTTCACAAATATAAAAAAAATATATAAATTATACAAATATCTCTTGTTGTCTCTTCTAGGATGCGAAAGTGCATTAGTTTATTCTCTATCATATATTAGCTGAAACGCAACGGCTGTTTAATCATAATGATATCTACACCGTACCTTCCGTTGCATCGTTGCGGCAAATGGAAAAAGTGGGGGACAAAACATCCCCGTTTGTGCCGCGCATACGCGCGCGCGTATCCGTTCACGCTACCCTCCATCGGGAACGTGCTTTCCACGCAGCTGCATCCATCGCACACGTTTGATGCACATGGATATATGTACGTACGTACATATACGCAGCGATGGAGGGCGACGAATCCGAGAGCGGCGCGCTGGCGCCGTCAGGCGTCATCGGCGGAGATCGATAACCCGGGGGGAATCGGTGTGCGTGTGCACCCCGGTGACGGCGCGGCGGGCGGAAGGGAGGAGGCCGGGGGGCGGAAAAAGAATGGCGGAAAAAGGAAGACGGAGATGGCGGTAAAAAGACATCATAAATCGCTCCCGGTCGCATCCCCGCGCCCGACCGCCCTCGCCCTCCGCTTCCACCACCGACCGAGTCGTTACTCTCTTCCACCCTACGGAATTCGAACGTTTCCCGCCACTGACCACCTCGCGCGCTATACGGCCCTGGCCGTAGTGAGATGGTCACCTGCTTAAGTGGCTCTCTCCGAGCCACCGTCAAGGCCGCAAACCTCGTCTCCAGGCGTTCGCCGGCCAAAAGTCGCGCCACGAAAAAGATGCGTCGCAGGTCCCAGGTTTTTAGCGGCTCCTTCCGACGGACGAAGCGTCGCCGGTGCCCGCCACCCTGCCAGGGTAGCATCCCGCGACAGAGGTTCGATTCGGGTCCGGATACCGCGAATGCGCACATTGACGCGAGGGGTTGGCGATAGGGGTTGTCGTGCAGCGACGCGACGGCGCTGATCCGCTGCGAAGGATGCGCGCGCCAAATCAAACGGGCCGATTGGTTGCTTCCGCTGATGCGTGCAGCCTTGATAGATAACACGGCGGCACGTGTTGAGACGGCACGTGTACGGGCATCTACAACGAAGGTCTCGATCGCGACACTCCGGCAGTGACGTCAAACGGAAACGTTTAGAAATCCTTGTGTTAATTGACGCTTCATGTAAGTAAATATATACGATAAATAGAATCTCTTATCCGTTGTATAATACACTTTTTTTCAATTTGCTTGGATTATACATAATAAAATAATTTCGACCTTTTTCTTTTCTGCAAGATCATAAATATGATTTATCTTGGGAATATCTGTCTAGTGTACAGAGCTATGTGAGGAGGCGATAGAGAATAGAGAAAAGACAAAGACTAGTATAGTTAAGGAAATCGATGCGACAAAGAGGTTCTTTACTAGACTTTCCTACTAAACAGGAACACAGAATGTAAGATGAGAAAATAGTGAGAGCATAGTTCCAATAGTAAATCATTTTCCTTATCAATAATATTTTCTCTATTAAAAACAAATATTATATATAACATTCAAAGAAAATTGTAACTAAGAGATTCAACATATTTTTCTATTCTACGACATGTTGCATGCGTGCATTATTAATAATATAAATAAAAAAAATAAAGACACTTGTATAGTTTAATTTCTGCAAATTGCAATCTCACATAAATTGTAATATACATAATCATTATGAAAAAAGGAAGAATATTGCGATTATCACGAACAATAATTATTTGATCGACTAAATTCATATTCGCATGATTAAAATAGAAAGTTATTATGATATTAATAAAATGTTTATATATATCGTCGTATCAAAATATCTTAGAAAAATATACACATAAACCTTATTTAAAAAAATATAATGTGATACAAAATAAAGCGTCTGCACTGCATATCTACAAGAAGCTGAACGCTAATAAGAAAGAGAAGCTTAATCATATGTAAAACAGTGGTCGCGCGCACTTCCGAGTGCAAAATTTTCCTTAACGGATAAAAGAATGTGATAGTGACAGTCAACTAGGCAACAAAACGAATCAATAGTTCGACAGTGGATAACAAGCAAACGTAGTAAACGGGAATATCGGATCGGAATAGGAATTCCCGATTGGTGCGCGGAACGGGATGGCATACGGAGTTAGAGGTGATGTTCCCATTCCGTGACCGCGAGCAGTCATCGCTCGCCGCGACAGTGACACGCGAAGATCGATAAGTCGCGGAGGCCAGTCGCCGTGACGCGACCCGGTGGAAACTCGACCGGAAACGGAATAGGCCGCCATCAGGCGACGGTAGGTTTTAGGCATCAGTTTCCGATAATCCTCCGCGGGACGTGAACGAACGGAGAAACGTAATTGAGAATAAGAGCCGCAAGTCGGACGATGCGCTCGAATTTCTTTTCCGCAGCAACCGCGGCAATCGACGGAAATGCTTTGTATTTATTGGAAAACAAGGGCGGTTCGGTAGCAGGGTAACACGAGGGCACAGGGAGTGATTTTCAAGCGCCACCCTTGAGGAGGGGGTAGCGCATTTGACGCAGTCAGTTGGTAACCGAAACGCTATGGTGCAACGGTTATCGGCATCAAGGGGGTTGTCCCGTTGCCCCGGCCATCCCAGAACGGTCCGGCAGATGTTCGCGGTGCCCTTGTAACCCGAAGTGTTGGGACTACTGCTCGGCGAGATTATCGTTTACATCGCTTGTTACATTCTCGTATGATAACTGAATCGAATGTAACGGGATATCAAGAGACTATAATTTGTTAACCTACCGCGATCATATTTAAAGGATATTTCGACTATGCAGGTCTCCTTCATTACGTTAATTCTTTTTTGCATTCTATTTTCTTCCTCTTTTATGGAAAATATGCGTTTCTTCCGATTTCAGCAGAGGATGTGTAAAAAAAAGTGGAGCGATGCCTGCTTGTCATATTCCACTTGTTATATTCTTCATTCGTGCACTCACGCGAGATAATATCAATAAAATTCGCGATATAAGATATGCTACTCCATTTATATATTAAACTGATGTAAATCGCAAAATGATTATTTTATCAATATTATTAAGTTTATATTTAGATTACTAGCTTGTCATATTGACTTACAGATTTAATGTTTATTTTTTTTGTAAAATATAAAATATTCTACGTATATTAATGAGATATCGTCACAAATGTGCGTGCAAATAATAATATATTTGTAATCGAAATAAAATCGTTCGAATGCTTTCACGAATAGTTGCATATTAAATTTCGTAGATAAAAAAGAAGTTTTGACAAAATGCATTATCGCTTAAGTAGCTATTACTGTTGTGTGTTGTTGAAAGTTGCGTGCTATTTATTCTATTATCTTTCATAACTATTTCATAATTATTTTGAAAATAACTTTATGAGAATATTGTAGAAATGACACATGTAAGTCCACAAATAGGATAATCGAAGATGACGGAATTAGAAGCCGCGATATTATAATATCGCAAACTTAATTTTATGAAGGAGATTAACGCGACAACGAGGAGGTAGCTTGCGCTCGTTACCGCGATATTAGAGGAGTATCAACATTGCGGGAGTGAATGTCGACTTGATTCGCTAAGAGGATTGGTTTGAGTTTGTGCTACGATTTAATAGCTGCGAAGATGCGCAGGCGGAATTCGTCGCGAGACCCGGGTGAAAAGCTCGAATCAATAATTTCACGAATGGGTTACAAACAGATGAAACACTCAAGTAATAGGAATGTAGGAAGATGACGTTAGTTTCTCTGTCTCGCTGATGTATACATGCGTGTCTGCCGACACGCGTTGCACGTAATTGCAACAATATAATTATTCAATTGTTTATATTTTTTACGCATTAAAAGCAAATGAAATGTACATTGAGCCAGACAACGAGAGGCACGAATGATATTTTCTAATTTATTTGTTTCATTAATAATGTATCTTTATAGTAGCATAATTACAACAAATTGATGCTATTTGTAAAAAATAATACATTTTTTAATGATAAAAAAAATTGTACAATAAAAAATGAATAAATTACGCGTAATTTGTAGTTTGCAAAATATTTGAAGTTTAGATTTGATCTATCTGCAGCATTTCTCATTATCTGTATCTGTAAAATAGCAACAATGTAATTTTCTCTCTAAATTTGCAAATTGCAAAATATGTGGAACGATAGCATAATTTTCAATAAAAAGAAGAGGATATTTTGCAAAATTACAGGCCAAATGCGCGTAAATTATGTTCGTGCGTAATCGTTAAAATATTTTTTCAATCATCGTTGCAATGTGCGAGGAGTTGCAACAATTTGCTGTAAACAAACGGCAGTTTGCAATTACACAGGGAAACAGAAGCTGCAACGAAGGCACGTTGGCGAAAAGCCGACCGTGTTACATTTGTAAACGGAACGCGGCGCGCAACATAGTAACCTGGTACACGATGCGACATTTTGTGTTAAAAAAAAGGTGACCTCCAGCTATCGTGCGAAATTCTGCGTGATATCTATCTGCAAACCAATTAGCTCACCGATAATGGTGTTCGTATCGCGACGAAAAGTCGACGTGATAAAATTAATTGACTTGAAATTTAATTAAACGATAAACTTCGTATTTTATTTCTTCATTATATTTATTTTACTTTTGTTAATTTGCGTAAAAGTCTTGTGATTTTTAACTGCTTTATACCGAAAACCTAGTCTCTTGATATTTTAATAAAAGAAAAGTGGATATCGCAAGTCAAATTAAGAGTAAATTAAGATAGATCTCCTGTATACAAGATTTCTACATTGCTTGTATAAAATGTGAAATTATTTAAATATTTAATATATAATTTTTATTTTAGGAGAGTATTTTATATTCTTTTTATAAGATACATACTGTATTTATAAATACTTTATTAACTTTTATATTCTGTTAATATTATATTTATCACCGTATGCACAAAAAAGTTATTAATCATATGGAGAATTATGGGTTTATTAAATGATAAGAATTTTCACAGTGGCCGATACAAAGGTTCGACGGTTCGCAAAAATATCTCTTGGCACCTGCACAAATTCGCAGTACATTTGCGCGATGCACTTGGTGGAGCCGAGTCATTCATCTTACTCCCACTGACGATGTTGACCATTTTTTGTTTACAGATATTGGATAAGTGACAGCGCGACATAGTAGGACCGTATAAAGATGTAGAGGCATATTGCGGACAGAAGGCGGAGCGTGCGTCAATATCGTTCGTGTCCGGGTGCGAGTGGGGGCATTAATTAGGGTGGAACAATAGAGAACGAGAATTTTTACCAGGGTCGCATAGCGCACGAGAGGTCGGAGCGTGGGAGTAGTATCGTCGTCGATGCTTGGGCCCCGGCAAAATCGAACAGAAACCGCCGGTCTCGCGTGTGCGAGAGATAATTTTCGCGTCAAAAGACGAAAACCGAGCAAACTCGTTTAACTCAATACAATTTTTATTGTTTTTTTTTTCTTGGCAGTTTTCCTTTTTTTTAATAAATATGAATTTATTTATATTGGTTTACGTAATATGTTCGAGTGATGCGCCTCATCTTCAGTGCAACTTGACTGACGGACTCTTTGATCAATTTAAAGTGGATTTTTATATTCGATATATTTGAAAAATTTTCTAAATGTGCAATACATCCCTTACTTGATAGTTATATCTGCAATAGCTATTATAGAAAGTTAGTTATACAATTATAGGCTTATTCACACGATTCTTTAGCGATTCTTAATTACATTCAATGCGACAATTCAAATACAAGAAAACTTGATGATCGTGAGAAAAACGATGAGATAGTAATACGTCTTACGTAAAATTTACAAGTGCATTTGTGTGTATTAACACTTGTGTTCGATGCGTGAGAGTGCTCGCGTGATATATCAGCTTATACGCGAAATGTTACGTACATTGAGATTTCTAATAATAATTTACGTAAGCAGTTACGCAACGTCTACACATTGTGGCTCACGCGCCCACGTGAAGTCTCTGCCACGCGAAATTTAACGTATCATTTGTTGATCTTTTCTTAGAGAACGTAATGATCCTAAAAGTGTTTCAGACAAATCAAAGCAAGAGAAAATAGATTTTGACCTTTTATAAAAAATAAAAATTTCTTAATTTCATCCAAGTTGACTCAGAAAACATTCTGAGAACATGTATTGCAAATATTTGCACAAAGAGTATTAAATATTCAATTTTTATCTTTATTAATTCGTTAATAAATCTCTAAGTGCAGCAATTGTTAAACATATAAAAATTTAAATTTATATTTAGTTAAATCACTCTTGTACAAAATTATTTTATTTTCTTCTGTCTATAAAACACGTTGTAAAAAATTATTATCAGTTCTAAAAATAAAAATGGCTTAGAGCAAACTGACTGATAATTGCCATTAATCAATTTTTATCGATACTTTCGCACTTCTACATTTGTTGATTGCAAATTTACTAATAAATACTATTCTACGAATATTTTTAAGGCATGAGCTCTTGCCCAGTGTCACGAATATCAATTGAAATAGCAATGTGCAATATAAACAAAAGATAACTATTTCATTTCTTCGAATTTAACGGATATCGAGGCTGTGCTTTGTCTTAAGGGCAAGGACATCGAGGAATAAAGGGCCTGGGGGACGATGCGTGGCCTTACCAAGGCATCAGCCCCTATAGGGAGTGTTCGAAGGGCCCGAGGATTCCCCCTTGCCGTTCGCGGCGGCGAACATCACGCGCGCACACCATAGAAATGCATTCGTAGGCATATACGCATGCATGCACGTTTCCCCATAGGCTCAACACGCTCGCGCTTAGCCTTACGCACTGCTGCACGTACATCGGTTATCGGGGAAGCATGATCTCCGCTTCGCTCCTTTAGCGTCTCCTTTATTCCTTTTTGGACCGAGGCCGAAGCCTGACTGCGGTCCAACTGTGCACGGGACGCATAAACAACGAGCATCCTCGAGAAGCGCGCAGACGGCGGATGCGGAAAGCAAAGCGCCGAAAACGGTAGAAGTTTGTAAAAAATAGCAAATCGATTTTTATCATACAATAAGCTGCGTTTGTTATCTAGCCAGTCGTTGAAAGAGATACAAGCAAATCAGCGAATAAATAAAATATGAAATTATTCATTCGAATCACAGAGCTTTGTTCTCACTCTTATCCTAAATTTTCCTGCTTCCACGAGAAGTAAAAAAAATAAAAGAACATTTTGAAGGGTTTGATTCTTTAAATGTTCCTTTACTTTTTGACTTTTCCTAATAAATTAATTCTCAATATATATATCGTGAATTTTATTAAGATTTTAATACTTCCATTAAGCTAACAAAAATTCATTCAAATTTAGAGACATAAGAATATGATTGCAATTGTTCCATTTCGTAAATTTTACTTTTAATATTTCATTATTAATCACAACAAACGTTTGCATATTTAAAAGAGCGCAAAGGACTTGGTATGTTCTTCAAGTTATATCATTCTTGAAACTATATCGTCGTCGCACGTGTCAGAACGTATTACGTCACCATATGCATACACGCATTATTAGGGTTGCAGGACGTGTCACGCTTCTTCCCTACCTGATTCATGCGTATGCTACATATGTAACGTAGATGTACGCGGCGCGTCTCTGCTCATTCGCGCGGCACGTCGCACGCGTCGGGCACATTCGCAATAATGCTTGGTAAATGCTGAAGTGCTGAACAAAGAAAAAACATGCGGCTCAACAGGAGAGCACGAGGCGCGAGGGGTTGAACGATAGGCCTATATACGGGAGAGTTTCTTTCATTGACCCTATTTTAGGGGATAGTTTAACTCTCTTTCTCTCTCGAGGGAGAGTGAAACGTATTTCTTAAGTGGAATACCAATGTAAACGGCCGCTGCGGAAAACTGAATCAATATATTCCCACTTCTGTCTCTCCTGCTTTTATTAAGATCTATTCCCGTGGTTGGTAAAATCAGTTTGACGGATTTTGTACTGACTTAAAATACGATACAATGTAATATCTTAAATATTTTCTTTAACACTGTCGATTATTTCTTTTTTATTTTCATGCTTATTTTATCCGTAATATTGTATTTAGCACCTTCAGTTTATATGAAACTATTTTTAACATAGTTTTCTATTTTTAATTTTAAACATAAGCAATTAAGGAAGAAAGCTATTATATCAGTTGCACTGAATAATGTCGACGTGTAAAAGACGGAGAAAATGACAAATGTATTCCTACGTCTAGACATCGGGTAAATTAGTGGATCGTGAGCCAGCATTATTTTATCTACCTTGTTACTAAAGCATTTACAATTTTCTATTTGGGTTGCTTATTGCAATAGCAAGTTTATTTTAAGAGAGAATAATTTTAGATAAAAACTCGGGGAAAATGTTAAAAATGATAAAAAATGTTATATCACTTTCTAAGTGAGTACTATGAAATTGTAACAGAAATATATCACCGTTATTAATAGTAAACTCAATTTAATAAATTAATAAATTTAATGCAAGTGGTCGAGAAGCTTTTTAAAAATTTCAATATTTAATAGAGATGGAAATGAACGATTAAGTGATATTCTACACAAACCTAGAGAGATTAACAACGATGCTCGAGGATTAGGACTAGAGAGCGTGAGGGAAGTCTGAGATACAAGGAACTACACACTATATAATACACGCACACACTCCTACATATGTATGTGCGGATACGATACGTGAGAAGAATTTCAGGTATGTAGATTAGAAGGCGGATTAGGAGTAGCGCGTGCGCCATGAACCAGCATCCGCAATTTATCCGACGGTTGTTGGTAAATCACGGTTTAGAATCAACCGGGGAACAGACTAGTCGAGAAGGTAGTCTGAGGAGCTAAGCGAGCTTAGGCCAGCGCGGTAGAGAATGTCTAAATGCTATACCTGCCGCGCGACGCGATGCGACGGGTCTCCATATGTGGATACGATACCGCCCCTCACGGAGAGATCACGGCTAACGGCGTGTACACAGCTAATCAATTTCACAATCATCTCCACTTTGCAAAGAATTAATTTCGTTCTATTAAAAATTTTTTTTCATTTGAAACGCAACATAAAAGTAATCGTACGTGCATGATAATGAATAATAAAATATATAATATTTTAATATGATAGATAATAAATTTTAAACCAGAGATAATTACGGAGAAGCAATGCACAGTTTTATTCTCGCGCGAATGTCATAGCTGCATTGTAATAGCTGCAACCGAAAAAAAGGTTCTAGAAGATTTGTAAGAACTGTGGGTTAATCACGAATTTTTTAGCAGTTTAGTAGGTAAATTTCTTTTTATTAAGCTAGAAGATGTTTGAGAAAATTTCTAATGTCTATATGCACGTTGCGTGTTCAAATTTTTAAATTTATTGTATATTAATCCGGATTATAGCTGGCCGATTACTTTTTCATTCACAATAGTAATTATCACTTTAGTGAAGTCTAACATAGATCGGAATATGTCTATTCTATTTTCTCTGTATAACTCATCAGTAAAAAAATGTATGTATAAAAATTGAAGATAATAAATATTGTTTTCTGTCAATTGTAGCTAAAATTTATATAATTAAAAATTAGCATATAATTAAAGAATCATGCAATAATCGTTTAAGATAATTTAAAAAAAAGCTTAAAAAAATCAATATAAATTTTATTCTTTCAATTTTAACAATAATTTTTTAAAGTTAAAGAAGAATAAATTGCAAAATATTATTTTAATAAATTCTTCAAGTAATTAAAAAAAAGTGATTGGAGGCGCCGGGCATCGATCCCGGTACCTCTCGCATGCTAAGCGAGCGCTCTACCATCTGAGCTACGCCCCCAATACGTAGTTGAGGTATTCTCAGCTCCTCACGAGAGACTTTGAGATTAACACGTGTAATCATTTATTGTAACATAGGTGTGATGAGAATTAAATTATAACATGAAATGCAAAAACTATTGATTTAATTGTGTTTAAGTGTGCTAATATTAAAGATTGTGTTATTGTGATAAATTAATTTTATTAATTAAATATTTTTGTTCAACCTTTTTTGTATCGCATCTTTATAGTATGTTTATAGATAGCAGAATGTCGTTAATAAAATACCATTTTGTGTCTAAAAATTTCTTAAAAAAATAAAACACATCTCGTTAATAAAACCTAAATGATAGTTTAATATTCGCATGAGTGAAATTCATCTGAATAATTAATAATTGTAAAAATTAGCACAAAAACTGATATTGTATTTATCAAAATGAAAGCGGCATGTTTTAGTGGCAGAGTATTAGCTTTGCAGTGAGATTCCCATCTGTTTCATATCATATGCATGGCATGTGTTAAATTAAAATCTTGACACAAATGTACAGTGGATATACCGTATAGTAGGCAGATGTAGTATCATGACCTATCTTACGTTCATTCATAAATAATGTGCATGCCAAAGTGTTGTATATACCATAAAGATGCTTATTTCGGAACAAGTATGTATGTGCGTGAACACGTGCAACACGTGCAACACGTGCGACACAGTATTTCGCGGCACAGAGATATAAATTTGATTAATTTTTTTCAAGGCGCTTTCTTTTCAACGTAATCTAATAGATATTCTCTTTTCCTTTTGAAAGTTTAAACATTAATCCTGCTGTTTCGGTTTCTTTAATTTAAAACTTATCATTTCATATACAAAATAAAATTCTATAATGTTGCTCCCAATATATTCAAATTTTACAACTTGGTTTATCTTTTCTCTTTTAGGGTTCATTCTAAACTTCATTAATCAAGCCTGAAATTAAGATCTTGTCAAAGTAAACTTTAGAACTCTATTAAAAATTAAGATTTTACTATATATATCTTTTAACGTCCTTCAAGTTTGAAAAATCGAACGTATATATTTAACGTCCACATGTAGCACAGATTTTACTATCGTAATTAAAGTTTCTAAAATATATACATAATAATATACATATAGAGATGATATGTGTGTACATATTATATAGAATGCGGTATTTGCCCTAATTCAATCCGATATGCTATAACGGAAGAATAGGAGCCCCGGAGAAGCGGGCGAGCAGAAAGAGGAAGTCATTCGATCAGGACCGCAGAGCTCGTCGATTTCGCATTGATCGCCGATGGTCGATGTCGTTTCGCGGTGTACGCGTTACGTGCGACACGTTCTACGATAACCATAAGCGCGTCCAACGAATGTGGACGCGCTCATTGGATTCCGAGCGAGATAGCATTACGCAGCGAAAAGAGACAAAAGTACCGATGCGATTGCGAGAGACGGAGAGCGGGGAAAGCCGGAGGGAGGGAGAGAGTGAGAGGTCCTGCCAACCTCCATCGTAGTATGGTAGCCTGCTACATCAGGCAGCCTCTTTTCCGATAATTTGCCACTCATTAACATAAAACCGGGCCACACGGTGAGTGGAGAATAGCGGACGGCGGACGGTAAACGTCGAGCAACGAAAAGCGCATTTACGAGAAGAGCGGACACTGCGTCTTGTTGCTCCTGCGCGCGAGTGAGATCTAAATTTTATTAAACTGTAAGTAAATTTGCCCGACCAGTTGTTCCAAGATAAATTTTCAAATAATTAGCAAACGCGTAGAGATCTGTGATTGATAAAATCACCATCTGCTAGTTATAGAAACGTCATCAGCAACGCTAGGAACATCTCAAAATATTTGAGACAAATATGATTCATTTCTTCAGAATTAACGTCATTGTAGCACTGCCCACATTTCGCTTTTTGCGCGCCCTTTAATTTTTTCTTCTCTTTAAAAGATAAAAAAAATATTTAATAATTAGATTTATTAGATAAATTAGATTATTTAGATTATTAGATTATTAGATTTATTAGATAAAAAAATAAGATATTAATATTTTTGATCTTCTACTGTGAAATTCTTCTCTTCTCTCCCTAAAAAAATCTGACAGTAAATATGCTAATCAAAGAATATTTATATAACAAAATTAATAAAGACACATCATGTCGCGTATGTTTATGTTTTGACTTTCGATATATGAGGGGGTGTAATCTATACCAGAGATGGAAATTAGTTGCAACTTTCGGCTCGATTTTTTGATTGACGCCCGCTGTCCCCTCCTTGCCGCTCGCATTCTAGTAACGAGTCACCAAACACGCTAACAACTAAGGTGCGCGATACTCAGCTTCAGGAATGTCCATAACACAAATGCAACAAGATAATAAATATGAAACAATTATTAACGCGTTCTTCAACAATAGTATCTCAGGTGATGTGGAAATCTATATTTATCCCATATTTATTATCTTGTTGCATTTGTGATATGGACTGAGGCTGAGTATCGCGCACTTTGGTTATGAGCGTTGTTAGCGCGTTTGGTGACTTGTTGTTAGCATGCGAGCAAGGAAAAGACAGGAGGCGTCAATCAGAAAATTGAGCCGAAAGTTGCAATTAATTCCCATCTCTGACGTCTATCAAGTTGGCAGAACAAGGTTGTCGAAATTAAAAAACAATAACATAAGAATTAGGTGCTTTTTAGGTGCTAATTAGGTGCCCTATTTAAAAATTAGGTGCTCTTCTTGTTTTCCAGAAATTTAAATTATGCAGTTGTACTGCCAGCTTAACGTAAGCTAGCAGCGCACTCAACTAATATCGCTGAAGGAAGAACCCAAAATAAACCAAAAGGATTCAATAATTAGGTGCTTTTTAAGTGCTTTTGAATGACAAAGCTCACGGAGTCGTACCTCCACCCCTTCGTCCAAAAACAGCCCTCAACGATATTGGTACCAAGAGAAAAGTGCTATAAATAATTGGAATAAAAAATTAATTCATATACAAAAAATAGGTATTAATTAAGTGCTTTATAAATATACCACCAGCGAATAAAGTGCTCCACCCCTTAGTCAAAAATCCACCCTTGAGGCTGGTGATGCTAAGAGAGAAGTACTTTAAATAATGGCATAAAAAATTTATAAAATACGCAATAACTACGCGTGAATTAGGTGCTTTTAAGATATACCACTCGCGAATTAAGTGCTCCAACCTTAAGTTTACTAATATTTTTAAGGGTTTAATGGTTAGGGTTTTATGACAAGAAATGATAGATAAGCCTTCAAAATAAAAAACCATTAAAAAACATTTTTGATTTAAAAAAATTCACGATGTAGATTTTCTCTAACTTCATGAGATTCATATAAAGGTGAGAAGAAATGTGGATAGGTAGAAAAAATGTTTGAACGAGACTTTTGAATTTTTTTAAATCAAAAATGTTTTTTAATGGTTTTTTATTTTGATTACATTAATTTTGTAAGCTAGTATGAGGAGCATACTGTGGTGTGGGTTTTCAACTAAAGATTGGAGCATTTAATTCGCGAGTGGTATATCTCAAAAGCACCTAATTCTCGCGTAGTTATTGCGTATTTTATAAATTTTTTATGCCATTATTTAAAGTACTTCACTCTTAGCCAACCTCAAGGGTGGATTTTTGACTAAGGGGTAGAGCACTTTATTCGCTAGTGGCATATTTATAAAGCACTTAATTAATACCTATTTTTTGTATATGAATTAATTTTTTATTCCAATTATTTATAGCACTTTTCTCTTGGTACCAATATCGTTGAGGGCTGTTTTTGGACGAAGGGGTGGAGGTACGACTCCGTGAGCTTTGTCATTCAAAAGCACTTAAAAAGCACCTAATTATTGAACTCTTTTGGTTTATTTTGGGTTCTTCTTTTAGCGATATTAGTTGGGTGCGCTGCTAGCTTACGTTAAACTGACAGTACAACTGCATAATTTAAATTTCCGGAAAACGGGAAGAGCACCTAATTTTTAAATAGGGCACCTAATTAGCACCTAAAAAGCACCTAATTCTTATGTTATTGTTTTTTAATTTCGACAATCTTGTTCTGCCAACTTGATAGACGTCCATCTCTGATCTATACAATGTATAGATTACATTTATGCACTCAGTTAATTTTAAAAACACTTGACTTACACCACTATGGTTCTCTCCCTCCCCCCCTCTCTCACACCCTCTCATATAATCCTAAAATACCATACCATACGCGGGTGTCTATTAATAGTTATGTTTATTGTATTTTAAGCGATTAGTGACATATATCTTTGACTTATATTTTTATATTATCGTTAATTGTATACGCTAACATATTATGATATCAATTAATAAGTAATTTGTTTAAAAAAATTCTACTGTGTGTGATTTTCAGAAAGAAAGTCTATAGCAACGCGAAGGATTAATAAACCTCTTAATATGAACAGAAAATAAAAAATGTGAATAATATAAAAATAAATTAAATAATATAATAAAATTTCTTTCTTTTTCCAAATAAAATGGAGAGAACTCAAGTTGGATTTCGGCTCCGAGGAACAGAATTTACAAGCGTAATTTAGGGACGCCGAAAAGCGTCGAAATTATCGACGTTCGCGTTTGTAAAGGAATCTCTGGTATGTCGACTACGCATAGTTGGCTCGAGTTTGCAACTGGTTCGTAATAAAGCGACTACCATCGTACTCTGGAGCGAAGTATCTGCGCGCGTAAACAGTTTCCGTTGAACCAACGAGACGAAATTGTTACTTCGTAATCAGCATCCGGGAGTATCGACGACCGCATCAACTTCTGTTCCAACTTGCGAAACATCGAGCATCGCTCGCGCTTTTCTCGGAATCAATTGAGAGGAAACTTTGTACACGATCGTACTCGTGCGATTGAAAATCGTACCAAGTATTCAAAGATCGTGGAAAATCGCAGGCGATATGACGCCTGGTTTTAATTTAGTTAAATACACGATTATAATGACGAAGTCAACCTAGTAATGATTAAATTCCGTGCTTTCATCGAAACACAAAGCCATCACTGTGTAACTTTAATTAAACTGGAAACATGGTTGAGCGATTATTAACAACCCGAGCTTTGTCGACTTGACAGTTTGATTTGCTTTACGATATTAAACAAAAATTACATTAAAATTAACTTTTGCTCAGAGACAACGAACTAATAAGTTAAATAATTATTTCACTGGCGCGTAAAATATAGAAAAGATTACGGGTGACGGATGATTGGTTTACGGCTGACCCGACTATTTCGACGGCTAAACTTCAAGCGCCGGCAAGACCACAAACTTCCGTTATTTATAGGCCAACCTGAGTCTCTTCTGGGGTGCATTCACCGCACGATCAGAGCTAGATTCCAGTGTTTATTACGATATACCAGAGACGCGCGTATTATTACGCTACGCGAAGAAATTCGCGCAACCGAATTTATTCACGCATGTGTGTCGTATATCGACGCTGACGAAATTAAACCTTTGGATACCGTTCCAAAAGCGACACTCGATATTTCGACCTGAATTTCACAGGGCAGTTAACAAACTATCGTTGTGAGCCGTGAGAGTTCTGTCTGTAAAATTCGCGTCGCGATATAGTTATTGTGATTTTTTTCGGGACATTCTACCTAAAGAAAGGTATTTATTCTCTTTTATAAGGTATTGTAAAACAATTTTATTGCTAAAATATTTGATTAATTTTTTAGAAATTTTGTCAATCTCGATGTGTCACGTTTTATTTAAAAGCGCAAATTTCGGTAATGATGACGTTATCTGTGCTTCGTTGGAAAAGCTTTTTCTAGATAGATGACGGAGACGTGTATAAATATAAGCCAGCGTCACGAGATAAATACACACGACATTTTTGCAAATTGTATGCTTTTCGTTATACTGGTGTTTGCTAATTTTATTTGTATTTATGGAATTTTACTACAATATAAAACAATCACATTACAGTGTTCACTTTTATGCATTGTATCGTAAAGTCAAAAGTCATCATAGCTGATAAATTATTCATACTGTTAATACGAAGTGTAAATTATGTAAAGGACACTATTGTTTGATAGTAATTTTGTTATGCGGAAGGTAAAACAATAACAACGCTGTTAAACGATATGATCATGACGGATTATTATATTGGCCTCGAAGGAAGCTAGGGAGTGTTACTACCGTTTATGACACTCGTAGAGGATATGACACTGAATTTAACTCGCTAATAATCTCCGGCCATGGTTGAAACGAACGCAAACATATTGTTTTGTACAAAACGCTTGTAGCGTGTCAATCTGATCCTAATTTCATTTTTTAATGTCCGAATTGCATTTTATAAGATCGCTGAGCAGTATTAATATTCATGTGGTTCTTCAAGAACGAATAATAAAAGAGGCAATAAGAATCAGAAGCGCGGATGCTGGGATGCAAGCAAAAGATGTATTATAAATGAATACATAAAAATTACAAATTTTATAGAATATTTAAAAAAAATATTCCAAAAAATTTTATAATTTGTGTGTTAATTTATGATATTTTTTGTGTTCCAGCATTCGTGTTTCTGATTTATATTGCTCTTTACTTATTTATTAATATTTTTTTATATTTCTTTAAGATTATATTTATCACATTACATTTATTCTGT
Source organism: Linepithema humile (assembly GCF_040581485.1). NCBI lineage: Eukaryota > Metazoa > Arthropoda > Insecta > Hymenoptera > Formicidae > Linepithema > Linepithema humile. The sequence goes on from NC_090132.1 coordinate 16,260,574, forward strand.
AAAAGGAGAATTTTAAAAAGAAGAGTTGTCGACTAAACTTTGTTTTGATTAAGAGGGAGACTTTAATCGATAGTTAAAAGCACAAACTAACTGTAAGCTACACTGCTTATTCCGGCAGGAAATTGAAGGAATCCATTTTATTTTAGCGGCGCGTAGGTTGCCTGATTTATATTTTATTCAAAAGGGGTAAAGAATTCTATTTGTTCGTGAGACACTATCCATTTGCAAACAAAGACAATCACCTACGTGTGAAGAAACGTAACTAGCAACGGCACGATATCTTTGGTATCTGCAAAGTTCTCAGGAAGTGAAACTCGTGCTATTTCAGGAATTACGTTGAATACGCTAACACAATGATTGTTATCCTTATTGTTACTATTATCATTATATCATTTTCTACTATTATACCATTTTTTCATCGCGGTGTTATCTAATTGCCAATTAACAGTCTCAGTAATCACGTTTATATACGAGTTACGTCAAGTTCTATCAATGATAATTCGATTACTTTGATGCCACGCGATAGATCGTGCATATAAGATTCATAGATCAGAGATGGGAATTAGTTGCAACTTTCGGCTTGATTTTCTGATTGACGCCTCTTGCCTCCTCCTTGCTGCTCGCATGCTAACAACGAGTCAACAAACGCGCTAACAACGCTTATAACTAAGGTATTCAGTTTCAGAAATGTCCATATCACAAATGCAACAAGATAATAAATATGGGATAAATATAGATTTCCACATCACCTATGAGGCACTATTGTTGAAGAACGCGTTAATAATAGTACCTCATAGATGATGTGGAAATCTATTGTCTCATATTTATTATCTTGTTGCACTTGTGATATGGACATTCCTGAGGGTGAGTATCGCGCACCTTAGTTACGGGCGTTGTTAGCGCGTTTGGTGACTCCTTACTAGAATGTGAGCGGCAAAGAGTAGACGTCAATCAGAAAATCGAACCGAAAGTTGCAATTAATTCCCATCTGTGTAATAGATGAAAGATGATAGATCAATCATTAAGATACAAATAAAATAATTTAAAAATATAATGTAATATATTATCTCATTTTCTTATTGCATGCGTTCAATTTTAAATGTTGTATGTTTAGCAAATGTTTTCGTTGGCGTTGTACTTGGAATTCGAAAATGTACCTATCAATAACTCTCGTCGAGAAAGAAGCGTCGGCTGCTAAATTTGTTCGCAGGTTAAAATTGATTAGTATTCTTTACACGCTAACGTCAAAATAACGTCGATGAAACATCGAATAATGTTGATCACTGTTTACTAATTTCTTCCTATCACATAGTTAAAAGTTCAATTCAGGGGGAAATATTTATCGGCTAATTAGAACGGAAGCTATTGTTGCAATGATTCGAGGAAATCGTTAATGAAGACTCACCCAGAGCGCAAAATGCAAGGAGAATTCGAAAGATGAGCTTCTTCATGTTGCGAAAACAGCCGATAGTGTCAGCGTGTAAACCTCGATCTCGACGGCACATAAAATCGGGATAAAAAGAACGGAGAAATGATTTACGTCAAGCACACGTTCTTATCTATATTTAGAGCGCACTGCAATAATAGCACCGGCTGTACTCAAGAAGGGCACTGGAGAACGATGGAGAAGACTCTGTTCCAGCACCGAGAGCAATGGTACTCTTTCGGTCTTGTTGATATCAGCTGTTTTGTGCTGGAAGACGCTTAGTCGACGAAACCGTGAACGGCTCTCGCTAACGTAATTTGTCCCGCGAACTTTCCTTTTTTTCAAATATTTCGTTGATCAAATTAAATCGCTGTAATATTTATTCTGTCCACTCTGTACAAAGTTTGATTTTGCGCGGGAAACGTTTTGCGCTCTCGTTTTGTTGAGCGCGATCGTGCGCGAGATCCCTCGACAGAGAATGAGAAATCGGAAATCTGCGTGGAACGACGAGTTTAAAAACATTTGCGGCCAAATGTTATCCGCGCTGCGGTCACTTGGTGTGAACGCTATTGAAAGCGCGACACGAGGGAGACTGATCTCGTGCTAACTCTAATTCTCTGTTTCTCCCATCCTCCTCCACTTCTTCTCGCTAGACTACCTCCTACAAAGACATCGGTTGCCGAAGGTGGGAGTGCCTCGTTGAAAATTTACGATATTTTTGTATAGTCGTGGTATCACCACGTGAAGTAGAAATCGGGAATGCGGCGCGAAACGTGTGTACTGATCAAGCGTGTCACGTAATTCAGTGATATAGAGAACTTTTTTCGTAAATTAAAAGCAAATAGCTCAAAATTTTTCAAGAATTTGTAGAATATTTAACTTATTATTGTTCGCATGAGATATGAAAACATTCGTGGCAATATTCAATAAATTAATAACCAAATGAAATGTTTTTATAATAAATTACTTTAATGTGTTCTTCACGTAGTCAGACAAATATTAAACTGCAGAATAGTGCAAAAAGGAAAATGAGAAAATAAAGACAAAAATAAAAAAAAAAAATATTACAATTTGATTGCAATTGTAATTGGGTATGTATGTCATCACAAAATCGTATAGCTATTTATATGATAAATAAGTAATTGTACTCACAAGGCACACAGGATATTGAGGATAGATTGCTCACAAAGTACACAGGATAGATTGCTTCATTCGCTGCTTCTGCTTTAGAACTGTTCCAATTCCAGTGAAGAATAAATATTTGAAACACGAACTTTTGTTAGTTAAACGCACTGCTAAACGAAGATTGATCCGCATTCTTTATTTACGCGAGGATAGATTTATGTTGCAAAAATTTTACCGCAACGCGGTTTTATGTACACGATTGACTCTGAACTCAAAGTGAGCAAAATAAATAAAAATGACCTTGGCGGTCATATGGATGTGGCGAGATACGAACGCCGCGGTGCACAACACAATTATGTTCCATTCGCTTTAATTCTAGCGAATAGAAATTTACAACATGCTACACAACAAAAATACCGCGCGTCTGTGAATATTTATAACATTGGGATTTGTGTGTGTGTGTGTATAACCTATATACTTCGATCCAAGGTGTAGCGATCGTCGAAATGCGAACATTTGCGGTAAATAAATGCATTCCGGTAATCGCCCATTACTTTTATCGGCACTCCCGACAAAAAATTTACACTTATTAGGCATTTTTAATGAGAAAAATAGACAATTTATCGAGAAGTCCGTTACTCAAACTCCGAGGAGACGCGGCATAACATCAGACTATCATGACAATTATAATGTCTGAATGTAGACGCGGTACACGCAGAATGCAGAGCGTTTTATACACATAAACATGTATGCATTATGTACGCGGGTTCTTGATCATTTCGTGTGAATCGTGCAGTGAGCCGCATCTGCAATCTGGCAGCACTGGGTAGCACTAATAGCAGCTAGATAAAATCGATATATCGATCGCATAGAGAAAAATCGATATATCGATACATCGATAATTCGCACGCATTTCACTTCACTTGGCGTACACTTAAAATGGAGAACGCAAACGTTAGGTGACCAATCGTGTATTTTACTCGGTAAACGTGTAACAAATGCAATTTTGTATCGGAAGTGTCGATTAAAGTGACGAGCGATTACTGGAGTGTATTTTTCATTTGTAGCATGCTGAATAGTATCAGTTCGTCAAAATTAAATTGAGTAAAACACGGTTATTGTTTTGTGTATGTGCGACATGTGATTCTTACAAGTGAAAACAAAAGTTTCTTTTACAAGTGAAATATATAGAAGTGAAGTGAAGTAAAGTGTCAACTTTCTGATGAGAAAAATGTAAGGATCTTTGGATTTGCTTCAGAGATGATATGGAATAACTGAAGCAAAATCTGCAACAAACGGAGCAGACTTCAATACCCTAGCTAGTGCGTACAATTATTTGTTCATTATTATCTTCATTATTGAAATATATACATATATGCAATAGTATAAATATAAACAGTTGCATCTTATACTTATTAAATATTTATTAAGATATTTAAAAATATTTATTAAGTATTCATTAATATTTTGAAATAATTATTTACACAATTTATATTTTGATTAAAATAGAAATAATTACATAATAATTAAACACACAATGTATAATATTTCATTATAACTAAAATATACATTAATTTCTTTAGGTACAGCTAAGAGCGTACTTAGATAGGGTACAACGACCGGTGAGTGAATTCCTTCATTATAATAATTATAATAATAATACTTGCATAATTATGCAAAACATTTATCTCGCTTGCATTTATCGCAGTGTGGAAAATTCACGCCGCGGCACACGATGAATCTTGTCATTTCTGAAACTAAAATAAGATTTAGAAGGGTTTAAAAAGTGCACAGTATATGCAATATAACGTATTATCAATATTTATTTATTTCACTGATCATGACAAAGTAATAATCACGTAAAGCTGTTAAAAGTAAAACCCCGTTATCACTAGATTGTGTACTGTATATTTACATGTTTAGTTTGCATCCGTCAAAACTTTATGTGACATATTTCTTCTCCAACGTTATATATATTATGTATATTTCTTTTGTGGCGCGCAGTTCTCGCTCACATCGTACAAAGATCAGGCGAGTAAAGCTAAGGTTTAGTTTTTGTTCTCTTCCGTTCTCTCGCATCATCACCTCTCTAAATAAACAAACTGTAAGCGCCGTCGCGGCCATTGCCGTAAGAAAAGATTATTGTACCCAAAACCCCATTCAGTGAAGTGTAGTCCAAGTAAAATACTCTAGTTAACAATAAATTATTAAATATCTATTCACAGATGTATGTATAGGCTATCATTATTACTATCATCATTGGTGGACATCAGTGTTACTGAACACTGTTATCCACACAGTTATTTCAATGCCGTTATCGCTATTGTTACATACACACGGCCTAGGGTTTACTCTATTTGTGTATTTTCAATGGAAATCGGAAGTTTATGAGATTTTATGGTGAGCTTTCCTAATGGTGCAATTGAGGTTTGTGGAAAGATAGCCGCCTTTTCATATCGTATATAAATGCTAGCATCCGCGATTTTATTTTATCGTAAGTAATTGTCAATAAACAGGAAAGTTTACCATAAAATTTCGCTGATTTTTTGATACTTCATTCCAATTATCAATAATGATGATTATCTGTGATACAAAATGAATTTTGTATTACAAAATGAATCTTGTCTATGATATCTTACTGGGTGAGACATTGTACATCGTTTCGTGAATTATCTTGAGCGAGTTGCACCATCATTAACTGATCGTGATTTATCTATGAGAATCCACTTATGAAGAATTTATGGTCTACGCGCAGAATGTACAAGCTACTGTTTTACGCGTACAATTTTTTTTTCGCAAATAACACGATAAAAATTATTTGTTGTTTCGGTTTCTTGCCCCTCTTTACATCATAGTTTTAACTGCCAACGGTTAGTTAAGACTATGATGTAGTCGGAGAGAAAAGGCTTAGTCAGCGACGCTTAATATCGGCCAACTTGGTGCAACTCTTTCCGCTTAACATTGAACGTTTGCCGAATTGACGTATAACAAGCATCACGATAGAACGCGTAAATCTCTTAAGAGATTCGATGGTGAAACAAAAATGATTATTATCGACTATTATCACGCGCTAATTCAATGCATAGTCGCTCATCCAACCATTTCGCTACCATCCAGGACACGTAATGTGAATGTTACGCGCGCGTGTGTAAATCTCATAATATAAATCTCTCTATGTATATATTTTCTATCTCACGCTTGTCAGAGACGACATTTCGAAAACTCTGCTTCGAAACCTCATCTTATCATTAAACATAACGCGAGAACTGCACTATGTATACATTAAGTAACTTTCCGGCCCGTTCTTATCATCGACAAGTGCGATGCTAACTGATTGTTCGGAAGTTCAATAAGATATACCACCAGGGTCAAATTTACTGGAGAATATTTTACAAAACTAGTTCATTCGAGGACTCGTAACAAAAATCAGATCAATCAGATTGTCTGTACGAGACCAACATTTCAGATAAAAATGATTAACGTTATTGTTACCGAAAAGATCTCCTATAATTGTAATTACAACTGCAAGTTCGACCCTGAACATTGCGAAAATGCGCGTCTTTGAGACATTGCTGTTCCTGATAGTTTCTCGTTGAATATTGAGGAATTTGATTTGGACGAATCAATTTTTACATTCGGTACAAGCGCTATATAATTATATGGTGTTTCTTCTACAATTCCACTCTATACACTTCACACTCCTTGTATAGAATATGACTTTCTTGTAAACTGTATATACAGGTCTATCTCTCATTACAGACTTTGCTAGTTAACCAGCTGATACATTGCTTTACAACTACGACATTCGATTGATACTGATGACTCACAATAATGATCGCCGTTGTACGCCGCGAACATTCGTGCATTTGATTTACATCCTCTCTGGCCTTTCTCTTTATCCATTTCGTTTGTCCGCCGTAAAAGCACGCACGCTCGCACCACAATCGTGAGAATGACAGTTGGTTTATGTACTTTTCTCTTTTCTTTTGTTAAAAATTTTGGAGACTGAGAAGGAAAAGAGATATAGCAAAATTGTTGGATAGTCAAAATCTTTTTAAAGGACATCGATAAAAATCCGGGAAAAAGGCGCATGTGAAACGTTAGCGTTACAAAACTTTGTACGGAGCGGTTTTAACAACGATGGTTTGACAGTTTTTTCGGTTTATTGTTTTTTTTCTTCTTTTTACTTTTTTTTTATTTTTTTGATTGATTGACAGTTTTATTTTCGAAGTTTTAACGTTATAAAACAAGCTTGCATCGATTGATATGAAACTTGTCCTCATTTAGCTGTATAAAAGCAGTTCACACATAGTTTCAATAAACAACGACAATTCACTGAATTCGTACGCAATAAAAAAAAACTCGTCAACTTAATGTTGAAGAAACATTGACAGAAACATTTGTCATATATGTATATATGTGAACACATATATATTTATATATACATATTATTGATAATTTAGTTTATTGATTTAATTAATGTAGTTCTTCTTCCAAGGTATAACCTGATAAGATTTCCAGTCTTAATAACGTTTCTTCGCGTATTTCTGGCAGAGTCACATTTTCCAGAGTAATTAACACGAAAAAGAAAGAAACGCGGCTGAATCATCGACTTTTCCGCTTTGATCATTAGAGAATGTTAAAAATGTTAAGGATGTACAACTACAACGTCATGAATACGTATTTAAGTATTGGTAGACTTTGCATTGCGGCTGTAAAAAGAAATGGGCAAAGCATTTATACTCTCGCAACATTTTCTCTTATTTTAATAATTCTTTCGTTCGTTCTCTCATTCTCACTCTCTTTATTTTTGCTATTTACAAACGTGTGGCTTAAATAACGTTCGTTAACATTTTAATTCTGCTTTTCTCACTCTCATTCTCCTCGCGCTCTTTCGTCTCTCTCGCTCTCATTTTCTCTCTTTTGTTTACCTAAAATAATTATTTTAATTTAAACTCTATCGCTTTCTACACGCGATCGAATTGAAGGGCAGACTAATTCTCTTTTATCCTCATTAATTCTTGATTCCATTGTGCTACACAATGGCTCAAAATCGGAGTGTATCATAATGATAATTATAAAATTATTTGTATTTGTAATCCATTTTATAAAGTTTTCGAGATATGACGTGAATGAAGAAAAATAGGAAAACAAATATGTATGTAATTGTATTATTTTCTCTTTTTTTAGTTAAACTTTCTCTTTTGCAATCTGCATAATGTTATACAAAATTAACGAGAAACTCGCTTTTCAATGTAAAGTAAATCCCTTCAGTCGCTATATAATTTTGATCCATTGTGTATCGCTGTGTTATCTATGAATTTTATCACTGCCGAATGAGAATTGTCGATATCGTCCGAACTGTCGTGAACTTGCCAGGCTTATAAAGAAGGAGCCGGGCGGTACAAAGGATTACTCTTGATAGGAAGCACATGAGCCTCAGAATTGAACACCCAGTCGTCCAGACTTATGAGATCGTCGTCGCTGAAGAGTAAATAAAGATACTGCAAAAAGATAAAAAAATATTTTTACATTGATTCTGTATTATACATTGAAAAAACTTTAAATAATATTATTCGTTTAATCATTTCTGTCATTTCCTTTTTCATCTAAATTTGATGATTAAACAAAATTTGTTTCGGCGAAAAGAAGTTATTATCGAAACATAGAGATGCATCAACTTGTTGACTTATTAAATTTTGAATTAAAACTGAATTAAAATTTTGAATGAAAAGTTTTCATTAATTGGATTATAAAGTTATAAATAAATAATAAAATTTTGTATTAATAAAAATTCCCTATTTTCTTAATATTTAATAATTATAGTTATATCAAGACTTTTGATATTAATAATTAAAGTATTATATATCAAAACATGTTAATAATTTTCTTAAATGTTAGGTGGGAAGTCAAAGAATGCGAAACTTCGTTAACTAAAGATATTCATTCGAAATGTCTTACAGATAAACAATAGAATTATATTATTCAAAATTCCAAACAGAAATGAAAAGTTCTGGATGATGACAATCGGTTAAACTAAATGTAAATTTGCGAGATATTGCGTTGTCGGGAAGGTGTAAATAGCAAACGTTTAAGTCAGTCTTTACTGAGAAGTGCCGTAAGCCGAATAGAAACGATGCTTCGTTTCTACTTACCTTCAATGTTTCAGCAAAGAAATAACTTTGTTGGACGTCGTCTTTCGCCGAGTCAACCAGGTAAACATTGTTAAGTCCCGTAAATCCTCCGGGGACTCGACAATGTTTCTCCAGTGCTTGAACCGCCTCCCAACCCCATTCGCGATATTTCGGGTCCTTTGTTAGCCGCCACATTACGAAGTATGATTCAAAGGTCTGCGGAGAATAGCACACTTCATTTTATCATCCCATAAATTGTATAAATTTTTTAAATAAGTAACGTTTCATAATGTTTGTTGTAAATTTGTAAACTACTTAATAACTAAGAAAGCTATATAATTTCTATAAATATAAAATTCTTCGCTTTCTAATATATTACAGTACAATTATTTTTCTTCGCGGCTAGAAGCGGGTTTTGGATTGTGAAACCACTCTTCGTTTGAAGAAAACTTTTGTGAGAAAAGCGTGGCTGAGATATCTTACGAATGCGCGCTTTTGAATGAAAGTAGAGACTTACCTCGGGTCGCAGAATATAATATTTCTCGCCATTCTTTAGGCTTCTGGCCTCGTTGCCTTCGATAAAATGGAAAGCTTCCGGACCGAGTTTCGTAGCGCTTCTATCATAAGATTCGTGACACGTGTTGGTCAGACCGGCGGCAGTGTTCATGTATTTTTCAGATAACTCATTTTCCAGAGTTTTGGCGCCCAGAGCAAACATACCGCCTACAAAGTATATATAACGTTATCGCTATTGTCAAGTCTTTTGGTCTCTTGATAAATCTTTCATTGAAATTCTAGTTTCTCAGAGGAATATGATTATATAAAAAATAATAGTGTTTTCTTGTGATGATAAAATTTTAGTTAAATAAAATAATTTTCTTCACGTGTCGTATGAACTTGAATGGAGCGTTTGATTGATAGAGCATTTGGAGGTAAATAATTGTATTAATATCGCTCGCACTTCCAGATGATTAATGATGAAAAGATTAATTGCACGAAGAACTGTGTATATAAAAACTTACCGGCGAAACAAGCTAGGTGACCCATTTTATGCTCTAGCCTGTCGTATTTTAAGTCCGACACGTACACAAGTTTGCCGGGGGATGTCTTGATCATGTGCTCAGTTATCGCGGCTATTGCTTCGTCGTACATTTGGCGTGCCTCAAAGTCCTCCTTGCCCGACTGAATCCAAGCCTTGAGCAGGTACTCGTAGAAACTGTCGCCGAGGCCACCGAGCGACATGTGATCTGCAATTTCCACGAAATATTTTTATTGTAAATTTCATGTAAATTTCAAGAGAATGCACAATGCATTTTTTTGAGAAACTTTCAAGCTAGATTCATTGCGTTTTGTTTTATTACTCTTCAGCAATAGGTACTCTAATCCTTAAAGATTAATCTTGTGTTGAAATAATATTTGAATTAAAAACTATTATTGATTCTCTAAACGATAACAATTTTTTTTTTAAGCAAAGATTGTCAAGTATTTATTTAATCGATATTTCAGCTATTAAAGAAACGTTTCGGAGTACAAATAATAAGAGAAGATTTATTTTTTCATTCAAAAATCTCTAGTGCATGCGTTATTTGCGTTCTTATTTGCCGCTTTCATGTCAAAGTGAAATTACAAACTTGCGGACAAGTCTTTTTGTCAGATTAAAGCGAATGTTCAATTGTTTTAAAAGAGATACCGCTTGAAAACGAACAACAGCGGTAATCGCTATGAGATAAAGGAATGTTTGAAGAATCTTTTCCCAGAAAGGAGAAGAGGTTTGTTATCCGCGCTAGAGGGCTACTTCGACCACGTTTGAGGGCGGCGAAACAAAGAGGGGATCTTGATTTCTGCCGGGCTAATTCCTGGGTGCCTTGGGCTAGCTAAGAACACGGTTTTCACTTTATGTAAGATTTGCGACGAAAGGAAGCATGGCTCTGTTTTATCTCTTTGATCACTAACTTTCTCGAAAACTTGATAAGAATGTAGCGAGAAAATGCACGAGTGTTAATCGAGCAAATATTTTTATTAAGCAAATGTCAATTATGATTTGAAGATGACAAACTCTGTGCCTTAAACATTTATTTTTATTTACAACAAGACAATGAGAAAGTATCACATCCTTTTGTAAAAAAAAGCAAGATTGTTACACTGAAAGAAAGAAGTGTTTAAATGAACAAAACTGCTGGTTGCTCTCGTTCCGATAAATGTATCAAGTTCGCCAAACAAATCAAGTGTTGACACAATAATAAATTTTATCCATGAAGAATTTTACATTAAAATAATAAATTATTAAGTCGATAAAACAGCTGTCAAATTATTTAGGAAAATTGTTTAATCGACTACGTACTTGTTTGAGACTGTTTTGTTCGTCGGAACGCCAGTTTTGTTCTTAAACAGTTTTCTTTTCTTCTCAGTGTACTTATTGTACACGGAGCGATACCGTGAAAAACACGAGAAGGATGTGCGAGATACTGAACGGCTCCTGGATGATATATATTCTCGAGGATATCGTCATACGCGCAATGAGAAAGTACGCAAGCGCAGAGGATTTAGGACCGGAGGCACAGGAGGATGATAAATGCGATATTCAAGATCGGCTATGACGTCGATGGCGTCGCGGCGGGGCATCTTCTCGCGAAGCAACGTGAGCCGTCGCTAGGTGATGCGAAATGGCGAAGAAACGGAGCAATCGAAGGATTCTCTGCCTCGCGGCTATGCGAAAACTATTTCCACGATGTAATTGATAGCCGTCAGATTAAAAATATATTTCGTGCAAGGTGCGCGCCCCGGAAATTTATTAAATGTCAAATCGTAGTAACAAACCGTCGCGTGTATTCATATCTGTTTGATATTGCTCGATTGAAGATCGAAGATTGGATTCGAGAGATTTTTGGTCGCAAAGACGAACACGAGAACATTGCTGTTGTATCAGATATATTTGCGTACGCAAAGAGAATGACATCGTGAATAAGGAGGCGATTTAATTTTACAGTATATTTTGCATTTTCAAAATATCTTTCTTACCATCGAACGATTTGCGAATAATTTTCTAAGCGAATCACGTTCGCGCATCTGTGTAGATATATGTTTTGGATATTAATCAAAACATAAAAGGATTAACATAAATTACTGAGATTCCACTTACGTTGACCCCATTTTCCGGTTCTTGGATGGATATAATTCGGATATAGACCTTTCGGTTTTTCCAAGCTCTTCAAGACCTTTCTCACGTTCTCGACTTTACTCTTGAACACTGGATTATTCGTTATATCACTCAAGTAGGTAAACTCAAGATGCATCGTTCCGATTTCGGATAAAATACTGCAGCCACTGCTCGCCCAACCGTAATTCTTGCTAGCCTGAAAAATAAGCGCACTTTTTTAGCTGAAATACATCACAGGTCAAGTTTGGCAATATTTCAAATACTTAGAGTACATGGAACAAAAATATTAATTTTTTGTGAAAAGAAGCAAGATATTAGAAATAATATGGAAATTTTGTAGAAACGTTCGAATGAAATTTAATGCAGTTTTAGATAATCGAAAATCATTGTTGAGCTGAAAAATTCAAAGAAATATGAATAGGCCACCTGTCTATCGAATATCACATGAATACTGTAACGAGGATCGCGAAATCGCTTGAGTAGAAGAAGTATAATCGCTTTATAATTTAATCCAACCAATTAATCCGCCAGCTATAATTTCATCGCGGTAAGATAGACAAACGTGTGTGCGACACAGCGGTTCACGTGTCTTTTGCTGTTAAAGGGAAAACATAAAAATTTCTTACGTCATACATCGCGCAGCGATTTGTCAAATTACATTTTTTTCTGTAAATATATTGTTTTACATTGTTCAATATTTGTATTTATTATCGTCATACAATTCTTTGTATTTGCAGTTTTATATTCTTTATTTATTTATTTATTTGCGGTTGAACAAAAAAATATACAGAGATACACTGATGCGTACATAAACAAATACATAAACTTTATTTGTTTTATCCATTTATCATTTAAAAAATTTTTTTTGTTCTGTACTCGCGAATTATGAAACGTCAGTAAAGATACATCAATGACACAATTATAAGAGTTAAAAAAAGTGTCATCGCGTATTTCGTTTGAATGGACAAAACAAGCCGTGAGTTTCATTTAAATAAAACGATCAGTTACGACAGAATTATGGAATATGCGAAATTTTCCGACTCGACAAATATTCTCCATCATTCTGCACCCTTTCTCTCACGGCATTCGAGATTAATGGAAAATTTATGACGCCTGAGCGCCGAAGGTGCACACGTTAACATCCGGTAATTAGTCGCGTCCGTTAAGAACGCTAATACGAATTATGAAGTCGTCAAGCGGGTGAGGTCAATCGGAGCACACATGTCGCGTCGTAATTAAATCTGATTCTTTCTCTTTTCTCACTTTTCCGCGTTATCGAATTTTCGAATATGTGTATATAAACGCGTGTATGTCGATTTCTTCGATAAAACTGCATGTCAGATTGGATCATTATATTTTCAATTATATATACAGTTATAAATTATAGCTACGTCGCGTGAGATAATTTATATACAATTAAATCTTTTTTCCATCTTTACACTTCAAATCAAACACTCATAATTCAAATAAAATGTTTATGCAATATTATATACTTGTGCATTATAAATGAGGTTGTAAATGACTTTTTATTAATTGAATTTTTATGTAAATTTTATAATTATATTGTATAATAATTGTTTATTCTATTATTCTACGTGTTTTTAAATAGTGCATTATGACACGATATTAATAAAATCGACGTCGATCTAAATTGTTTACGCTGAACATAAATGAGTTTTTTTTTCATTAAAATTCGATCGCTTTTATGAGAAATTTTCCTTTTTATTTAACTTGTGGATAATTGCTTAATGTTATCTCATCGAATAATCGATATGATTGGATAAAGAAACAAATGAAAAATAATAGATACAAATGGCCATATCGTTCAAGAAAAGTCAAAGATCGCACCTCTTGCGGCCTTATTATCCATCCAATTAAGAATTTGCATATTAATCGCGGGCTGCCATTTCGACAGACGTGACTTGATGGAATCGTTTCAATTAAAGCACAACATCGTTGCCGTATGCAATACCTGACAAGAAGCGCGTAAAAGCAAAAACGCCACGCCCTGGGATAGCTTTTTTAAATTACAATCAAAATGCAAGAGCAAGAGCAGTAATTGTGTTTTACGTTTATACCGCGTGTTCCATGCTAACCGAATATTGGATCGTTTGGATCGAGAACCATAACAATTTACGAGATTTACGAAAGCATACAAATATGCAGCTCCTTGATCACATATCCGCATTGAGATACATGTAAATATTTTTTACACTATTATATGCAGTAAAATATAATAAGAAAAAAGATGTACAGAAAGATTTAATTGTATATAATATTTCAATGATTTTATCTGTTTGTCCGATGTGGACTGTGAACGATATCGAACGATATCGAGGATAACTTTATTAATTACATGAAAATTTAACTTGAGAGAAGAAGATCCTATAGAAAAATTAATTTGTTCAGCAATCAGTAATTTAGGTATGCAGGGATCTATATATTCACGATATTTGAGTGTGTCTCTGGATGTACATCTGGGCGATCGCTTTGCTTAAAATTGAATTGGGACCGATCTTTCCTTAATGAACTTTTACCACAATTTGTAACTTTCAACATTTTTAACTTTTAAACATCTTAGTGATAAAAGTTGTTTCACGTGAAAGTTTTTCTTTCTATTTAACTTCCAAGCTTTAATTTACGGGGAAAAGTCAAAAGGAGAGTTTTTTTAAAGGGCTTGATTTCTCAAATGTCCTTTTATTTTCCCTAGTAGTTTCCCTAGTAGTTTCATTAAAATATGTCTCAATAGTTTGCGCGCACCCTGTATAAATTCACGATACTTCCGCGATTTCTTGTTTACAATCCAATAAATGAGTAAGTTTTTTTTTCGAAAGAAAGAAAGCGGACCAAGTTTATATCAAAGTACATCGAACCCATTTTGGTGCGTTGACGCGAACGCTGGCGAGTTATGGCAACGAAAAGCCGCACTTACCCCGGTATGGAGGTTGATGAGGGAATGAGGAATTCCGGTTTCCGTCTGGAAGGCAGGCAGCATCCGTTCGCCGAGCTGCGCCGCCTTATCCCGGAACATCACGTCCCCTGTGAGAGCATAACAAGCAAGCAGGCTTCCCATGAAGCGAATATTCGTCTCGAACAGCGATATTTCGGAGTTCTGAAACAATCCAAAAGGAGCAAAACGTTCAAATTAATACCGCGCCGATCGTTTATTATCGGATGGAAAAATTTCATAATATATTACACGTTGCGCATACACACATACGTACACGCATCCATCACTTTCTCGTACAATCGCTTATTATAATCCATACGTCCATTAACGAAGCAAGATATTTTTCGATGCTCTGTTTTTAAATTTATAATTACAGATGCAATTTCGTAAATATTTCATGTATCATAGGTGTTTGTAACGTAACAGGTTATCGTTCGGACATTAAACACATATTTTTTTGAAATTTTTTAGTATTATGAATTGAAAAAAAAAACAGTAACACATCATTAAAAAATTGTTGTACACTTCGCAGTTGCAAAGTGCACAACAATTTGATTTCTAAAGATTATAATAAATATGATGTGAAAAAAACAGGCGACGGATTGTATATAAAAGTTGCATATATATAATTTTAATATATTTATGAAATATAAGTATTTTTGATAAATTCAACCAAATATTGTATTTCGTAAATATTATATATTGGATAGACGGAAAAAGAGGATAAAAAGAGTGTATTTTAGATACTTAAATGTTATCTAAAATGACATCTGTTTAATCAAATATTTGTTGTTGTGTAACAGACAGCTTATCGGTAATTATTTGTCCCCGATGTGATATGTACGCAGCACAATGCAGAAACGCGATGTGAAAGCTCGGTGGTGTTAGCCGCAAAATGGAGAGGAACGATCGTTAGCGGTTTCGTATCGTGCTAGTGCGCATCGCGAAACAGCACAAAGTCCCTTTTTTTCTTCCATATCACGCGTACACTTGCATTTTTTGGTTTTCGTCGTTTCCGGGAGAATTTCGCAGCAAGACCTTCGTTCAGTACCGTCGTTACGTACACAACCGCATTTATAGAGTTTTTCCGAGTGAGTGCCAATGCGAATAACCATACAATTCCGCGTGGATAATAACTAGAGACTGCGTTGTATGCGAACGCATACTGATTATGATCATATTATCCGAGACATTTTTATGAACAATTATCCATCTGATAATAAGAATAAGTCGCCGTCTTTTTTTTTGAAAATTTTCGAACGAGCGACGATAAGCAGCAATCTAGAAACTAATTTATTTGTCCAATTTTCATTGTTGTTTGTTGTGTTTATATTATTTATGAATATTGTTGCAAATTTTTAAGCAGCTATGTTTTTGCATATGAGAATTATGTGAGAATTTCAATATATACATCAAAACATTTTAAAAAATATCATACTGCGAATTTTGTCCTGTTATTTTGTAAAAGTTTTGATATACACACAGCTGATAAAACTTGAATATATGTGCGGCAAAAATAATAGGCGATACTGAAAAAATGTGTATGCACATGAAAATTAAACAGGACACTCAAAAATGTAATTTTCCAGATTCTGCATAAAGGAACGTTTTTTTTTTTTTCAACAAAATGTGAAATATAATTGGTCGATTCAGTCATGTGGTTTCCAAAACAAACACATTGCACAATATGTAAAAATTTTAGATAACAGGACAAAGGCGACCACATGCACATATTTCGTGTGCAGCAGTATAAACGTCAGAATAGCCCAGCTAAAGACGGCACATGGATAACCGGGATGCCAGTGCGTTCTCTAGTCAAAGCTCTCACCGTCACTCAAAGTTATACATCCGTATAATTTCCGCTATGTTCCTGGTTATGTTTCTCGCTAATTAGCCAGGCGAAAGACTCGACATTTCTGCTTTGAATTGAACTTGGTGTTGTACGAGATTGCATAATATCCGTTAGCGCACATCAAATATGCGATCACAAAATTAATACCAAGTACTTGAGATCATAGACGTTACAATGCTCAAACTGGAAATCGATCGAAATTAATGAAAATATTAGAATGAGAGTTGACGAGCATTGACGAGAGTTGAGCTTTCAGTCGGAAAACGATGCTCTCGTCACGTGTGTATATACGCAAGCTTGTATTCGAAATTATAATATCATCGATATATAACGTTTTGAATTTAAAACTGTTGCTACGAAGTATTATTACATCATTACGATAAAATTTTTCCCATGAGATAATAATTGTATATTCTTAAATATTCGGTATTTGCCCTATAATTAAGAAAGTCTAAAAATGCTCTGATGCAGAACCACGGAGATAATAACATGTGGCGCATAAAAGCGAGTAAATTGGCGTTGTTCTCACGTTTGCGCGGTATTGTGCCGCTAATTGACATTTATGATGCACGGTGCGATAGGAAGTATCATGGGAATTTCGTAAGCGATACATTTTCGCGTTGATTGAGGTCGACTTCGGAACTAAATGTTTCTTATCAACTTTAAATTACACTTTAGATAGAAGTTTTTATTAAAGCTTCTATCAATCTGATTATTATATTAGATTTAAGTAACAGGATTAAGCCTTCATATTTCATCATGCAAAATGTAGTATTATTTTCGATGAAAATAAGTACAATGCTTAAAAATGTTTATATAAATGATGTATAAATCTGCTTTAATATCTCTTAATAATTAGCGTCGTAAGAATAAAATTATTAAAAAATTAATTTAAAAAAGGCTTTATTTCGAAAATTTCAAGAAAACTGAATAAGTTAATTTAGATATTAAAGCTTCTTTTATTCCATATCTCCAAACATCTAAATACTCGTTGAGAAAAAAAAGAGAAATATACTTATGTCTCATAAATCAAAACAGGCTGATCTTTGGTTTGTGAGGTCGTTAACTTGAAAGAGCAAAGATGATGTTACTGGCTATCGTGTATTTTGTACTGCTCTGTCATCCTTTCCGGTTCGTCAGGCGTGGCGGATTGACTCGCTTACCTAGAACTTGATGACGCTACATTCTTATTAAGGCCGCTCTTCGTTAGGAAGCAGGTGCTTGTAACGCGTTATTGGATCTCTCTCTCTCTCTCTTTCTCTCTCTCTCTCTCTCTTGACGATGGGATATTGAAACATGAAATTAGATGATTTTGCAATACTTTTGTAAAAATCACGAAACGGAGGTGCAGATATAAAAATCAAGTTGCCAATATTTCTTAGATTAACTCAACTTAGCTTACCCAGTTTAAGTGTAAAAAACGATGAATGGCAACGTAGATAGTCGTTAAACGGTTACTCGAATATCGCAGTTCTTCTTTGCTTTTTTTTTTTATTTTCTCCATTATCTTTTTACTTCTTTTTTTATCTCTTTCTTTCTTTCTGTTTACTTATCTGTTACCCTCTCTTTCTCTTTTCTTTCATTCTCTCTCACGGTGGCTCTTACTTGCTTGCGGAACATCCTGCGCGCGCTCGACTTGTAGCATAGTTACTACTAATAATGTTAGTAAGTTTTAATGAAAACGTTATATTTCACGTGGGCGTATTGATATTCGCAATCGCGTGTGCACGCGATGCAATCCGGACAGCTGCACTCCTCCCATGTACATGCGTGCCGTAGTGCCCGAGTTCGATGCACTGTTGGTGTTTTACACGCGAATCTTTGATTACTCGCACTGTTACCGCTTCAATTCAGATGCTCGAAGCATAGCGTGTCGAATGATCCTAAAGTCCCACTGGCAATTAGTGCTGGACGCCGTATCTCTCTTTCTTTCTCATTTACTTCTGAAGTGCAATATTCATCTGGCGCACTTTGCCACAGCGCGATAATATGCACACACATAAGAAATTCGCAACGTCTTTAAAACGCAACGTAATATGAAATTCAGAAAATGGAAATAAAAATCTTACAAAGAAATTTAATTTAAGAATTCTCGATTCTCTCTCTTTTAGGATTAAGATTAAAAGAATCTGTAATTTCAAAGGGCTTTGTATTGTAAAAAGCGCGCGGAAAACAATAAGTTTTTCGTATTTACCTGATAGCTAGCGCTTCGTATTCAGTATAATCTTGCAGAAAATATTCTATCTGTATTAGAGCAGAAGAAATTGTTGCCTGATGTAGATTTGTAAAAAAAACCTGCTTTTGCGTCGCAGGGCTGTTATTTCACGGTTCTCCGATCCGATCCCCATCTCGTTGATTCTAGAGGTGGAGTCGTCGGTGGAAATAAAGCCAGACAAGAAGCCGGCTGCCTAGGCGTCACGCTATTTTCCACTAGCTCAGCGCGTCGGGCACCCTCGCTCTCCCTAAATCCTGCCCTCCGTCCTCGCCACCTCGCAAACACATTGTCGGTCCTGTACGAGATCTCCTATCGCTTTGCGCATCTCTTTGCGTACAATGGCCAATAGGCTGCGGGCAACGGGCACTCCGGTGTGAAATGTAATCATGGTCTCGTAAATCGCTGCTCGTTCATCTTCCTATTCCGTGAAGACAACGTCATTTAGGTACATCGTAAGATTGCAACGCACATGCTAACTTCCTAATATCGTATCGATTTGTTCAGAGAAAAATGTTCAGCGTTTCACCAATCATCGCGTAAACTACATTCTGCGAAAAGATTGTACAGCCGATATTATTCTCGGGGAACAAAGAGATTACGATTACAGTCTCATTTTCGAGTATGGTTCTCGTGAAGGACAATGGGCAATTTGAGCGAAAAGCATGGTAAGGAGCAAAGTCAATTGCTCGAAGAGAGTTGCTTAAACGGACAATAAAGTCACGATCGGATACATGAGTAAATCAGATGTCGATGCAATCCGAGATCGTTCTGCAAATACCACTCGAAATTGAAATTTTACAGATATTCTAGAAATTTTGTACAACTTCCAAACTCTGCCTCTGGTAACGCGCTTCTCCAATGATTATAACTTTATTTTCTTCCGCGAAACGCAATATCACTTTATCGAATTTCCACAATCTTGCGCATGAAAAATCGATATAAAAATTGTGATTTTTGATGAGAAATTATAAACATAACAAAAATGATAATGTATGTAAAACTTGTTTGTTAGTCCATTATTTTGGCGTTGCTCTACTTGATGATAAGAAAAAGAAAAATATTTTCGATCAATTTTCACAACGACATTTATCGCAATTTAAGGAAATTATTAATTTACTATAAAGTAATATTTTTACTTTTTTATAATAAAAACTAGCGGTATATATTTTCTCGAAACAAAACTTGTGTAAAACGATTCGAACAATATCAGACGTGCAATTAAGAAGAAGAGTGAAAATAAGGTCGGCAGTAATTGAGCTGACTGCAGTTTTCGCTGCAACTCCATTCTGTCCGTTACGTGTTGCGCGCACTGAAACGAGCTACATAAGTTTGATAACGTAACGCCTCGTAAATGTAACACGACCTTAAGTACGGGTCACTGTTTGGCCTTGCGACCACTCGCTCGTTCAAGTTGCGCGACTTTAGCGGGATGAAATTACATCGCAGAAAATAACAGGGACGCGATAGCGCAGTGGACGAAGAAGAGGCCGGACATTTCCAAAGTACGATAATTCGTGCTCATTTATCACCTTCGTCTTGCTTTCATAGGTTTACTTTGTCTCTTTCCGACGGTTCAACATGGAACTTTTTTCTATCGATTAAATAGTGATCTATTATGACGTGTCTCGTATCTGAAATCGATTACTTGAATCGTGTCAGCATTTTTAAATGTAGTATTTGAACCGATTGGAATCTGTTCGTTATTCTATGACGCAGAATATTAATTTAATTAATAAATAGTTGAATATCTTTTTTTTGAAAGCAACTATCGCAATTAAATTAATTCTATATATAATTGTCACTGTCAAAGTGTTAAACGTTAGATTGCAACAGCATTATTATCTTTTCTCGCGATTCTTATTAGTGATCTTACGCTGAAGAAATCAAAACTATCAACAGCTGCATGTGTCACTGCGCTTTTCAAGTGTAAACATAGTTTTTCACGAGCTTCTTCCACCCGAGAAACTGCCCGAGAGAAAAACAAAACTCGGAC
Source organism: Linepithema humile (assembly GCF_040581485.1). NCBI lineage: Eukaryota > Metazoa > Arthropoda > Insecta > Hymenoptera > Formicidae > Linepithema > Linepithema humile. The sequence goes on from NC_090132.1 coordinate 16,281,426, forward strand.
GTAATCATCGGCTGTGGTTACGCGGCTATATTAGGCAAGATACGTTATAAACTTGATTGCGAGTGGCGCTCGCGTGCTTTTGTACCACTTGTAACAGCAACTTGTACAAGCCTGTACAGCTCGGCAGATAGTCACGGAAACACTCGCGCGAGTAACAAGTTTCGACACGCCTTTATACACGCTCCACTTTTGCCGCAACCCCGTGCGATACTTCGCCCTTCTAGGCCAGCCGGCTTGGGGTGTAACAAAGGAATTTTCTCGGGGAAGGGATTCGCTTATCTTGGGAAACTGCCACGGGGGGAGAAAAAATGTTGCGCTTGCGATAATGCCGCGAGCTGCAGCGGTGTATTAACCGAAGAATGACTTTCGAAGTAACAACTTCAACCTCTTTCGAGGGGATCTTGTTTCCGTCTCGTTTTTTCTAACACATCGCGAGATATGGCGAGGGACCAAAATGAGTATTTCAACTTATAAATTCGAATTTTTGACATCTTACGACATTTAGCGATTCGAATATTGTTATTTAACGCTCCTGTCGAACGCTGAACTAATGTAAGAGAATCCTGACGCATTACGCACGCTCCATATCCGACAGTCTATCCTTCACAGTGCTACCGCACATTTGTTATTTAGAAGGTAAGACGGAGGTTTTGGGGCGGAAGAGAGCGTATTTAACGAGACCAGTGGAGAAATGCACTGAGAGATCGTACATCTCTTGAAGCGTAGAACCGCGAAAGTCGAAAGAAAGACGTTTTTCAGCTGTTCTCCGTCATTTCAATTGTAATAATTAACCATACTTCTGATGCCCTCATGCCTAGAAGAAAGATGAATAGAAGATAAGAGATAATTTACCATAAATCGTTCAAATCATATCGGTTGTGTATGTAAAATGAGCTCTTGAATAGCGAGGGATAATAAATATTTTTCAATTTATTCAACATTAACGGTATAATGGAATTAAGTAAAAATTTAATTAAAGCTAGAAGACTGGCAAAATGAGAAAAGTTTAAAATAGAAGCATAGTCAAAGTTTTTTATATACTATATTATTCGTTATACTTTAGGTGCTTTACACAGCAGTTTCGATTTATATATTATCACGATCAAACTGAATTCAAATAGCATTAATTTTTACGTGTTCTTTACATATATATATATATAAAGTAATTGCAATTGGCAAAGCATCTTTATATTTAATTTTTATAACTTAAAACGTATATTTAGGTATATACAAATATATCTTCACATAAAAGTTTATAAAAATAAAATTAAATTATACTTGGACCGATCAGGATTACATGAATTAAACGCTGTACTAGTCGGCAGCTGTGAAATGTCTGTGCGCGGGACGCACTAATTTCTGTTCCAACATATCAAAGGAGATTTGTGCGCGACGAGTCGCATGCGTTCTTGCTGGCAAGCGCTGCCGATAGTGCCTCTAGTTAGGAGCTGCTCGTGGAATAGAGACATTACGTTTGCAGTTTAGATAAGAGGCACCGTGGCAGCGTGATGTCAAAGGAGCCCGCTCAGATATCTAGTTAGAGCTGAAATCACGATTTACAATAGAACTCTACCTTCGCAGATCAAAACGAGATATATGAGGCAACGGTCGATTGCACGTTGCGTGCGTTCGAAATGCATCTTAAAACGATAATAATTTTTGGTGCGATGGGATCAATCTGTTTAGTGAGTATTGGGACGTACACTTCGCATCTTCACTCGCACGTATTTTCAACAGCCGACTTTTGCTTAAAATTCAGTGTTGCGAAAGAAATCGTGTTTCTTGGATGTAAACGAACAAAGTAAATCAAGTTTGTTCAACGTGAAGCTATTTATTTTTCTAATGTAGGAAGATATCAACTCGTTGTTGGTTCAATATAAATTTATTTAAATAAATGAATATATACAGTAGTGTAGTTGAAGAGATCGAGAGATGTTAATTTATCCAACGTAATTTTTTTCTTTTCCGCGAACAAATTTTGTTACATTTTTTGATTACTATGTATCTTTTCTGTAATTATACTTCTGTAGTTACTTTGCGTGTAGAATAAAGTACCATAAAATATGACAACGACATATTGGTGAGCTGCAACAGAACATATATTTCTTGCAAATACGAAAATAAGAATTTTGGATACGCTCCATGCGCAATTGCTAATTTTACCGTTGCGAACCCTTTATAAGATGGCACGAATATACCACCGACTAATAATGTGGAAGTCTTCATGCTTCTGTGCATCATCAGCAAAAGCTGTTTTTGCATATATAGCGGAATCGAGTACCATCGAGAGCTGCATCTGTGACACCGTAGATTAATTCGTATCAATTCATATTATATTTAGTTAAAATCTTCTCTAAGTTGTACTCACATTTTCTCAAATATATTGTTGCTGTTATTTATGACTTTCTGACCCATGTGGTTGCCAATAAACATGTAGCAAAAATGACCGACAATGTATAAAATCGACGCGGTTGTATTACTGAGGTTACGTGCCAAAGCAAACCCGCTAAGCTACGGAACTCATATTTTTATTCTTAACATTCATTTGTAGCATGTTAATAATTCAATTGTTAATTTTAAAGACAACTTACGCGATATAAGTTAACGCTTAATGATGTTACACCCATAGGAATTGCAACGCAATAAATAGGTCCAAAAATGGATAGATAGATATCAATGTGCCTTGAATAGTGATCAAATCGTAATTCGAATTTAGATGCACACAAGATAATTATTAACTCGTAAAGAAATATTTATAATTCTGCATTATAATATACAAAAATATATAAAAAAGCAATATATTGAAAATATTTGTTTTCTATTGAAGAACATCTGTCAAGCTTATTCGTATTGGTAGAAAGATTTCAGGCTATAAAATAGTTTTGTATCTCAGAAAAAATCACGTTATTGTAAGAACTTTAAGAACTAATTCTTCTCGAAGGAAAAATCTTGTGAATTTTAATACTAACTTAAAGGCTCTTCGATGACTATCGACAGCCTCCGCGATGCTTTCAAAATTGTTAAATTGTCCCGAAGAGACTAACAAATTTATTTGGTTTTTATTCACCATACGTTCGATTCGATAACTGGAAGAATTTATTTATGTCATCATATATTAAGTCGAGAAAATATTTTCATACTTTTATTATTATCGCTTACAAATTTGTCACCTGGTGATCTGAAACATCGCACATGTATGTTGTATGTATATCATGTAGAATGTTTCTATGGATGCCAACGTAGTTGTACAGACGACGCTTATTAAGAATAAGTATACTATTAAAAAACACCTGTACTTCTCCTGATCGATAAAGTATTCCATCTCACTTGGAAGTTGCCGCGATTGACGCGATTCGTTCAATGGCATCACGATGTTGAGAATTTCGGACGAAAAAAATGTCATTGTAAATAATAATATCATTATGTACATTAATACTGTAAAAGTTCAATATTCAAATTTTAAACAATGTTATCTCTAATTTCGTAATTGTACAGTTTAATGTATTTTTCGATTACTCACTCATCCAAAATAATGTGAAGCGTCTTCCGATGCTGCCATTTTTATGCATAATTTCAAGTTCCTCTTCCTCTTTCATGGAATTCCAATCATATCGCACTTGTTTTATAAATTCCATTATCTACGATAAAACACCAATAATCCACGTATGTGTGTCTTAATTCTACTCGAGGGAAGACTATCGGATTTTAGAATATGCTTCATCGTTGTAAATTAGATCGTTGTTACAACAATCGAATTTATACTATCCGTAAACTTACTTTATCACCGTTACAAAATATATGAAAATATGTATGTACACAATACATATTAAGATTGGTAACCGATAGAAATTGAAAAAGATAATCCACGCTATATCCATTAGTGATAAGCGATGATAGCTGAAATTAAATACGCACTTTTCGCTAATCAATGATAAAATTTACGCAAGCATTTGTGCAATACATATGAAAATTTGTCTGTTTGACATTAATGTAATTCCTGAGTTTCGAAATATTGACATTGTTGCATAATTTAATAACAATAAGGTGTAAATACTAAACTAAAGAACTTGTATCATTGTTGTAAAAAAAATTCATGGCAAATGATAAATTAGAAGAAACTGGGATGTATAAAACGAATTATCAATTACATAATAATTAACGTAATTAAATAACGCAATAAAATCGTTATCAATAAGCAACTAATTATAAATAGAAATCGCATCTTTGCATCAACATCGCCCGATCGTAAATGACAAACCTGAAAAATAATACCAGAGAAGAGAAAGGGAGATAGAAGTATGCACTGGATGTATTTCGTGCGTTTATGACATTGCCATAGACCAAGGCATGTAAACACTATTTGATTGATTCTATAATAACGACTTCCAGCAAAGTCCATGCCTACACGACGATACTGTCCCCTTGACGGCTTACGTATAGAGTTGCGTTTTCACTGGCGCCCTTTGTACAATATTTTTATTTTATAAAATGCCATAAAATTGCACGTGGCATTAAAAATAATCTTCGCGAAAAGTATAGCATGATTATTATCGAAAATTTACCAAAAAAAATAACGTCGTCATTATATATAATAAGATAATAAGTAAAAGTGACGATGATTCGGCGAACTGCGTATAAATAATAAATTCAGCAGCAGTAAGGCATTCGTAAAGGTCTAATGGTGATAATACATAGTTCTCTTCATTTTTTTCACGCAGGCGCACTAGAATTCATCTTTTATCACTCGTTTCTTCTGTTTTCATTTTCGTGTGAACCGTCGCGTCAGTCATTTCTTGTAACAGTGAAAGAAAAGCTAACATAAGTATGTTACAAGTATGTTATCGTGAACACACTAATTGATAATGCAATATCAATTATATCATCTCGTGGAAGATCAATTCAAATTGAGGAATTATACGGGTAATAAGATATTATGTTTTTACATTCATTTTCTATCATTGTGCTGTCTGTTTTCTTTTCCAAATTTATACATGAATATCGGTCATATTTTATGACATAATAAAAAAAGAAAAAGTTAGTATTTTGCAGTTATCGCAAGTACTAACTAATAGTGCAATAGTGATTATATTATCTTGTGAAAGAAAATCAATCTAAAAATTCAGAGATAATACGGATAATACGATTATATTTTTACGTATTGTATTTCTACATCCATTTTCATACAAATTTTGTGTGTGTGTATGTTAGGAATAAATATTTATTAAGTGACTTGCTTTTGTATTATTATATTTATATTTCTAGCAAATCTATTATTGGCACTACCTGTTTTGTTATAAAGTCTTACGTAATTTCATGAATTTTATTTTACGGGTGGAATTAACGGACCGAAAGAATCATCATGAAATATGAAAGTGACGTGTTTAGAAGCTGAAACAAAAATTCTATACTAAAAAGCGAATCTAACGTTATTGTTCGATAAAAAAAATGATCAATCTTTTTAGTTTCAAGCTTCTACCGTGACAAATCCTTGTAACGACGGAATATACAAGCCACCAACGGCGATCTTGCAATGTCGCGTGCTTCTTTGCATCAGAAACAGCAATAACTTTTGACTTTCTAACGGAGCTACATACCATTGCGTGTTGTATCTATACGATTTATCGTAACTGATATATTCGAAACTGTCGTCTAATATATATACATTTTTCTCTAAAATAAATCTTACTCACATTCTATAAAAGATATTGCCGCTGTAATCGATTACTTGCTGTCCCAAATAATTGCAATAGAACATGTAGCCAAAATGAGCAATGACAAATATAAAACTAATAATCATCTTATAATAATCCTCGTTTATTACCAATTGAGAAAGCTGCAACACAAGAAAGCATATCACTTTTTTTACCAGAAATAAGTAAACCTTTCATTTATGGATACGATAGTGCAAATGCTGCATTAATAACATTAATGATTCCGTCTCATTAGCATCGGTATGTGTATATTTATAATTACTTACGCGATAGAGATTAATACTTCGCGATAGCACTCCCAACGGCAATAGCACTAAATATGACCATTTAAAATTTGACTCCGTCAATGCAGCGAATCTTGAATGACAACATATATAGGATAAATATGCGTAAATAAATATTGTTGACAATTATGCGACGATTTGCACGATTTTTTGCGTGAAATTTTATATTTTTTACTCATGTAAATTTATCGTATTGCATATTTTAAAAAGAACATATTGAACAAAAATTTCATTCAAATTAGTGAATTACGAACTCAATCGCTTTCTTGTATATTTTTATTCCACTGATTATCTTCTGACGTGTTACTAATTTCTTTTTACCAGAAGATGCCATATTTTGTACCATATTCTTATGCAATGCTTGTTCTATGCGAAAGCTGAAATTCATAATTTACGAAAATTTTACAAGTTCCGTTTAAATGAATTAATTTATATTGTAGAGCATTAAACTTTGCTTTACCTGGCTATTTCGAATAAACTACACGTATGTTGCGTGTATGACATATGAAGTGTATCGGTGGCTAACACTGTATTTATTGCACATAAAAGGAAAAGAAATACGTGCACTAAAATCGGTATAAAATACTTTTGCTGATTTATAAAATACTCGGTTAGAATCGGAAGCCGCGGTGATTGGGAGTCGTTTACAGCCGTTACCTCATTCAGAATAAAGTTTGTTAAGAATAATATCAAAACGACGGAAAGTAAAGATATATACAAGACCACTATAAAGATTGAAGTTAGACCAAATTCAAATTATAAAAGTTTAGCGTGCTTGAAAATTATTCTACATGTTGCTTACGTGTGCAAAATATAGTGAGAAATCTTCCGATAGCTGAATACTTTTTTATTATTTCTATTTCCTGTGCGTTATTTAATTCATTCCAGTCACACTACATCTCGATTCATAAGATCTTGCATCTACGTTCATCAGTTATTTATGACTTCTTCGAAAAAAATTTGAAATTGATATGATGTCTAATGTATTAATGTTGTGACTTTCGTATGTTCAAGCATATTAAATTATATTTTAATAAATAGATAATTCACGGAATACTGGAATGTAAGAATATGCAGCATAATATCCACATCGTATTCTGTCGTTATAAAAGTCGCAAACTGAAAATAATATTTTCCTCCATTTTAACTATTGTTTATAAGCATATTACTCAATTATTATTCATTTATTTAGTATCGGCAATTTGTTCAGCTACAATTGCTTGAAAGAAATTATTTAAAATATATAAATTTTAACTAAAATATATAAAAATTTTAACTAAATATCAGTACATTTATTACAAAATTTTAATAAAATAATGAAAATAATTTTAATACAATTGATATTTTTCAACACAAACTATACTATTTTCCATTTTGGTGTATTTTTCAGCGCATCATTAGCATATTCTTAATGTACATTTTTTAAATGTTTATACAAAACAATAATGATGCAAAAAAGAAGAATTAGAGAAACGAGATATTAAAGGGAATCGTCATACCTAAACTACAAAGCTGGATATTAGCATTACGGTTATAAATGTTATTAAAATATGCCTAGAAGTAGATTTTTGATACGGCCACAAGCCAACACATCTTTCTACGTATTTGAAATAATATGTTGGTATCGTATAGAATTATAACAGAATAATAAATTATAATTTTTATGTTCTGCTAGGGTCTATATTCAAGCGCCGAGTGAGAAGGATGTTATTACGTGTACTGGTGCAGCCAATTATTTTTTTTCTCAGCGTATTAAACCCGTTATTTTTTTCGTCACACCATGTATTAGATGTTACCCTTTTATATTCGATAGACGCAGGCGCAACTGCGACATTGCTCTCACGTATTTTCAACGTTTCGTCATTCTTATTCCAGACGCGACACGTTGCAGTACTCTTTCCCGTAGTGTATACTGTAATAGTGCTAACATAGTAATATCGTACCAGCTTAATAGAGACAATTTGTTATGCCATTATAATTATCTAAGCGTTGTGATGTAGCTGCCATACTTGGATATCACGAAGATTTATTCTGGATCACATCGAAATCATGTTGACTTAGTAAGCCGCCGTAAATTAGTAAATCGTTGATGTATTAGTTGTGATGTAATGCCGTGCTTAAAATTTATGTCATAAAAAAATCTGCGTTTTTTAATACTGTTTTCATTAAATGAGTCTTCAAAGTTAAAATTAGACTGTCAAATTATACAAATATGCTTTGTAAGTTCTAGAAATAATTGTAATAATAATAATGATATTTCCATGTAATAACGTTTTTATTTTGCAAAATTGATTAGTTTTTGAATTCTCGTAAGGGAATCGTCATACTTGAACTACAAGGCTGGATATTAGCATTACGGTTACAAGTATTATTAAAATATGCCTAGAAGTAGATTTTTGATACGGCCACAAGCCAACACATAGTAATAGAATTCGATTAATCGTGTAGTAACTCTTCATTATGTCATGCAGTCTTGCCATTTCAGTGCAAGTATCGTAATATTTTTGTGCCAAACTTCTTTTTCACGGGATACAATAGCATATTTTATCGTGTTTTATAATTGTATTTTTATTTTTCTACTTCTATTTGAAATAATATGTTGGTATCGAATTACAACAGAAAAAGAAATTATAATTTTGTCTTATATTCTGCTAACGTCTATATCCAATCATTGGGTGAGAAAAATTACTTGCACCGGTGTAATCGATTACTTTTTTGTCACGTTATGTTACCCTCTTATGTTCGATTGACGTAAACTCAATCGCAAAGTCGCTTTCACATATCTTCGACGACTCGTCATTCCTATTCGAAATGTTGCAGTATCTTCTTTACATTGTGTGTATTGAATAGTGTTGATATATTATAATATCCCCAGTAAGTCAAATATTAGCAATGTTGGTAAATTGACGGTAAACTTGATGAAAATTTGATCAAATTTGCGATTAATCTACCAACATATTGCTAACTTTTGCTTACTGTGTCGTACGAAAATAATTAGAAAAGTTGTTACGTGATTATCTTTAACACGTGATGTGGTTGCTATGTTCGGGTACTACAATGATTTTTTTATGGTGTAACAATAGTACTTAAAATTTATTGTGTCGTAAGAAATTTGTGTTTGTTAATATTATTATTAAATTAGTTTTTGCAAACATGAAGAAAAAATATTATTATAATAGTATTATTTCTACATAATAATGCTCCATTTTGCAAAATTTATTAATTTTACTATCTTCGGAGAAAAATGTCGGAATGATACTTTAGCAATGTTTAACTTTTTTTTAAACATTGCTTTTTTTAAATATTGGTCGTTAACGTTATATTATATCGAATAACAAAAAACCAATTTTTTATTATAATACCGGCGCAATTAACGAATTTCATCAAAAGTCATCTGCTGCCAAAAAAAAAAAATTTATCTTTGTATATAAGAAACATTAATTGACACAGTTTTTTTTTGAACAATCTGCTTTAGTTTTATGTTGGTTTTGTATTATTACATTACAATTGCAACAAGTATATCAAAATTACTAGCATCGTGAAGTCCTATGTGCTCAACTAATGATAAATTCTTTTTACGAGCATGTTCAACGGAGAGAATAAATTACCATAAAGTATGAAAGTGACATGCTGGAAAGCTAAAACAAAAATTTTATACTTAAGATAATCTATATTCATAAAAGATTATTGTTAGATACCGAGATTTTTACCGTAGCGAATCCTTCTAACGATGGAATGAACAAGCCACCAATGACGATCGTGCAGTGTCGCATGCTCCTTTGCATCATAAGTAATAATAATTTCTGCACTTTCAACGGAGCCATGTACCACTGTACGTTGTATCTATAGCATATATTACATCGGAAACTCGTAATTGAATTTCGATATTGCCGCCCAACAAATTTATTCCTCTCTAATGTACATGTTACTCACATTCTCTGAAAGATATCGCTGCTATGATCGATCACTTCCTGCCCTAGATAGTTGCAAAAGAACATGTACCAAACATGACCGAGGACAAGCAGAAACGTAGAAATAATCTCGTGGTAATCCTCAGTCATTATCAGTCGAGAAAGCTGCGATCATATACAGACGATCAGTTTGTTTTCGCGTGGAATGCAGACCTTGCATCTACGAATACGATCGTGTACGCAGGTGTTGCGCTCGCAACGTCTAATCCAAGATACATTAATTACCCAGCTCATTAATATCGTACAACAAATCAATAATTACTTACGCGGTAAAGATTAATGCTTTGCGTCAGTACGCCCATCGGCAACACCAAGAAATACGCCAATGTAAAATTCGCTTTCGACATTTCGATAAACCTTGGATAACAATATGCGTAAAATAAACATATATGAATGTTGGCAATTGCGCGTATTGACGTATTCATGTGATTTCACATGTGGAATTTTATACTTTATAAAATACTTTCGAGTTATCGGAAGATTAATGACTTGATAAGAAATCATAATGTGCAATGCAAAAGAAATTTTTTCAAACAAATTAATAGTTACGAACTCGATTGCTTTCCTGTGTATATTGATCGCATTGATTAACCCTTGATGTACGATCGAGTTTCTTTCAGTAGTGGATACTGCAACTCGCGTTACACCCTCGTGCAACGCTTGTTCTATGCGATAGCTAAAATATAACACAGCTTGCAAACTTCATTAAAATTGGTTTAAAGTTGAACACAGTTTACCTGACTATTTGGAATAATCCGCATGCGTGTTGCGTGTACGACATGTAAATAGTTTCGGTAGCTATCATGGTAGACAGTCCACATAAAACGCAAAGGAATATGTGTAACAAAAGCGGGAGAAAATATTTTTGCTCATCTACAAAATACTCGAGGCTGACCGGCAGTCGTGAATGAGATTCGTTTACAGCCGTTACGTTATTTAGAAGAAAATTTGACAAAAGGTACACAAATATGAAGCTGAATATAGATAAATAGATAAAAGCTGCAATGGTTAAAGTAAGTTTGAACTTAGTCTGAATCATTATAGAATTCAGCGTGCGGAACAATTATTCGAGGCGCTTACATGTCGAAATCAATGTAATGAATCTTCCGATAGCTGAGTACTTTTTTATTATTTCAATTTCCTGCGTGTTGTTTAATTCATTCCAGTCGCAGCGTACTCGCTCCATAAGATCTCTCATCTATTAATACTGATATTCATTATTTTTTCCCAAAATTATTCGAAATAGGTTGATATCAAACGTGCTTACTTTTTTTATATTTTTGCAAAGAACATTATATTTTAACGCGTAGCTCATCCATGGAATACTGAACGCGAGAACTTTCAGAAGAAGGTCCACATCGTAATCTGTTGTGATAAAGGTCGTGAGCTGAAAGTTATATTTTTCTTTAGTTATTAAGCCTTGCATGTTAACGTTAATGCCAAGTCTCCTAGTTGGAATAATTTTGCAGTGGCTTTGCAGATATTAAAAATACGCATAAATACGAAAAATTTCTCCAATGAAACTTATCAAAACGCTTTACTATTATAACTTTATGACAAACGAGAAACAACACCTGTTTATTAAGATTAATTATGCATCCAATTTTTTAGCGAACTTTATTTAATTTTTTCATCAAATAACAATAGTTTGAAAAAAAAGATTGCTTATGATAGATATAAAATTTAAATGGAATTGCCATACCTGAAATGTTACGCTGGAATAAAGTATTACCGTTATAAATGTTACGAGAACATATCTGAAACTAGATTTTTGATACGGCCACAGACCGACACATGATAATAGAATCCGATTAATTGCGTAATACCTATTCACTACGCAGGCCATCTTGATGCAAATATCACAATGCGTTTGTATTAAAATTTTTTTAAAGAGCTCCTTTCTATCTACGCTTGTTTTATCGTCCATTATAATTCCGATAAAACTTCTGATATTTGAAAATATCGCTTGAAATTACGAAATTGTGTGGATAATTGGTGCAACTTATAGCTTACACTTGAATAGCGACCATATTTAAATATTTGCAACAAGAATAGAATGTTATTAGATGTGTATAGCCGATTATTTCTTTTTCAGCCTCGCATATGTTTTATATTTGGCATTACCCTCTTACGTTCGATCGACGCAAGCGCAATTGCAAAGTCGCCTTCACACATTTTCGATGTCTTCTCATTTCTATTCGAGACGTGAAGCGTTACAGTACGTTCCTTGAGGCGCGCTGATATAACATCGTGCGAATTTAACTAGAAAAGTTACTATGCTATTATAATTATACAAATGTGATGCGTGCATTATCAGAGTGTCGGATAATACTTATTATATAGTGATGAATGTTTGGTGAATATTTCGAAACCAGCTTATGTCTCACAACTGTGAATTAATAAGCCACTGTACTGTTGACGCAATACAGTAATTGCGCTGCACTAATGTAATTGCAATTAAAATTCACTACAGATTTGTGTTTCACAGCGCTTTCTACTAAATTAATTTCGGCTGTTAAAATTAAACTGTCAAGATATTAACACATTTTTCAAAAATACTTCGTAATATTCTATCTGGTTATTGCATAACATTTCGTTTTGCAGAACTCATAGATTTTATACATATTGCGGAAAAAGATATCAGGACGATATTATAAAATAATATTTGCCTTCTTCCAAGAATACTGCTTGACTGTTAACATTTCATTAGCTATTAATTCTTATTCTAATATCAATGCAATCAACAAGTTTCATTAAAATACATCTTTCTTTGTACGTCCTATTTGGAAAAGTGATACAGTTCGCGCGCAATTTCCCTCCCTTTTGTTCTCTTGTTCTAAAACATCCAGGTGCTTTCTTTTCATATTTTTCGTAGTAGGACGTTTTTAACGATGTTAGTGGATGGAATAAATGGGAACGTGGAAACTGCATCCACCTGGTGAGACGAAAAAAGAATATAGATGTCGGATCATTTACCGCGGATATGAAACTGCTGCGTAATGTAAAAAATTTCTTGTTCTATTTTATTTTTAAAATTTTATTTTCTGTATTCTATTTTTAATATTTTGTATATTCTTTTGATATATATGTATGCAAATGTGAATAGATTCGTATATCATGTTTTTGTCTGCAAATGGGTAGAAATTATTTGCACATTGTGATAATGATATACAGATATACAGATTATATACAGCTATTTCAGATCGACATTACATATACACGTGTTTTTTTAAATGTGAAAAAAAATATTTTATATAATATTCTTAATGTGTAAATTATTTCAAGTTGATTATATTCCTTAATTAAGAAGCAGATAGTTGTTTGATGGTTCAGTGCTTTCAATCATCACAAACGCTAATCTTTTAAATCATTTCTAATATGTATTAAATAATGTAATTTATTGAAAACCGTTAAAATTCTTCTGGCATTTACGTCTATCTTTACATTTATCTATTGAAAGAATCAAATGCTACAATTGAACAGTGAATGGTGTACAAATTAATATTATATCGTGAGCAATATATTTAGTATAATCATACTACAGTGAATCCTAAGACATTAATTCCATCGTTTCAACAGCATAAATCTTTCATGTCTTCTCGTATTTTGATGATCAGATTAGAAGAGTAGTTGTCGGTTTGAAAATTGTCGTCCACGATATTATGTGCAACGTCCACAAGAGTATTAAAGACTTACTGACGAAAAAAGCATGAAATAAGACAACGAGGTGCTGAAAATCTAGAATATAGATTGTTTTATTAGAATTAGTTTCATGAATTTGTTAAACCAAGACGGAATATCGCAATCGATAGCAAACTAAATTTTCGAGTATCTCTCATTACACCATCAAATCAAATTTATTGTATTTAATTGTTGAAATTGTTTACTTGGATTACAACTTATTACGTAAACATCACTAAGACTGTAGTTTAAAATTAATCAAATATATTGTAATATTGTTATATTTAACTTACACCTAATATTATTTTACAATAATTTATACAAACTTTTGGTATATTGCTTACCGAAGCAAAGCATTCGAGTGACCCTTCGAACATACCGCATAAAGTAAATTTACTAGACTTCATGCTTCTTTGCATTATGAAATAGAGTAATTTTTGTAAATGCACAGGGACTGAATGCCAAGGTAACTGACATCTATGAATAATAGTAATATTTCATATCATTTATTTTAGGCAGTTTTATTTCAAATCTCTCTCTGTCAGATTTAAAAATAGTACTTACGTTGTGTAAAATACTTGGTCACTTATATTTGTTGTATACTGTGCTATAGCGTTATTCAGAAACATATAAAAAAAATGAACGATGACAAATATTCCAACCATAATTAATTCTTCTACGTCTTTTTTAAGCATTGCTTGATTCAACTAGAGCGTGCAAGCAAACAATTTTTATCATCAATTTTTGATTTTGTGTACGATATAGATAGCACACAATAACTTACACGAAACAGGTTGATACTTAGAGAAAGCACACCCAGTATAAGTAAGAGGAAAAAAGATATTTCGAAGGAAGAGTTGAACATCTCAAAATACCTTAATAACATTCCAATATTAACGGAATTTTTATAAATTCAATGTTAATCATAGAGTATATACCTATTATTTATTTAGATTATCTTTATTATGTCTATTATTTAGATTATCTCAGATATTAATATTTAAACTGCAGTTTGTTATTTTTTATTCCGATCTTCTTGTGACATTAAGAAATTAGAAAAATGATATTTAACATAACATGCGCGCGCGTATAGTACGTACTCATAAGCTTTATTATGCATAAATATCACGTTGATTATATTCGTATAATATTTCTTATTCCTTTCCGAGACAGAAATATATAATTCGCAGTCGAATATATGCTGTATACGAAAGCTAGAAGAAGGAAGTACACATATTAGTAATTATGTTCAGTGCAATGAGAGATATCTTCGTAAAAATGTGCTGCAATATAAAATTAATAAAAAGTCAGACAGACTTTGACATTTTCAAGCATTTGAACTTAATTCCTCTGCTTTGAACATTACCTTGTAATCTGGAATAGCCCGACAATATGAACCGCGTATATTGCGGACAATGACTCTGTAGCCCATATAATAGTCGTTTCCAAGAAGAGCGCCACTGTCATATGTATGTATATCGGAACGAAGTACTTTTCTTGATCGAATAAATATGTAGCTACACCTAAAAGGTTGCACGGACGCGATTCGTTCAAGGGCGCAAATATATCAAGAAGTTTCGGTAAAATTTGTATTATTAAAAACATAATTGCGTTTAAGTACATCCCTGTAAAAATGTATCAAATTGAATATAAAGATGTATTAATATCGGAAAAAATACAAGAGATCAAGTAGCGCGAAATTATAAAAGTAAAGATACATATGTGTTTATATTGACATTAAATATAAATTTTCATATTCACATTTTATGGCGCATAAAAGTAATTATTTTACAATGTATTAAAAAGAATTTTATACCTGCGGCAAAAATTATTAATGCAGTCCCCATTATGGCAGATCGATGTAAAATTTTTAATTCCGCTTCACATTTGATTGTATCCAAATTATATTTTATTTGTTCTAATAGTTTCGTTAGCTATCGTTATCAATAATAATAATTGCATATACTACTTTATTTTAATATTTTTTTATTTATTAAACAAAATAGGAAATGTTTAAATACAGTTATTTAGTTCAGATATGCTTAGATGTTGCTATTGCAAAATTTGAATAAAATATTAAATGTATAAACTTTAAAACAATGTGCAGTATTTATAATGTCTGAAACAAATATGACTTACATCTTTAGCTTTTATGCAAAATGTAGCATATTTCAGAGAGAATACTAAACAAGGTATAGCGAATGATAGAACTTCAAGAAGGGACTCCATGTTAGATGTGTCTATTATAATCCTTTTCCACTAAAAAAAATTTTTATTAATAAAACTTTCATATATATATTATATATATTTTCTCTATATTCTATATTCTAAAATCTATATTCTAAAATCAAAGAAAAAAAAAGTTTGAGTCCTCAGTCAATACAATCATATATTTATTTTGTTAAAAATATAGTCAATAAAAAAATTGTTTATTTGCATTAATAAATGCATAAACTTAAATAAATTTTATTCATTTTTTATCATTACGCTGTTTCTAAAACTAAAATTAAAAGAGAATAAAAACAGAGATATATACCTGCGCACATATGGAAAATGCCAACAGTAGAGTGCAAAATATTCTCTTAATATATCTAAACTTTGATTTATTCGGCCATAAACCGATTAAAGTTAACATGTTTCGAATTATCTTGATGGAGTATTTGTTAGCGAAGTTCAAGAAACGGAATATTTGGTCCATCTTATTCTCACGAAGGTAAAAGCAAGAGTGCGCGACAGAATGCCAAGAAACCTCATAATTTTACTTTTCCTTATATTTTATGAAAAACTTTCGCTTTTCGATTTAGAATTTTTTGCACTTTTCTTCAACTATTATGTGAAATTACGGAAGTAACAGATGGCAAATAGCAATAGAAAAGTTTATCTAGCGAGGGAAAAGAGTCGATAATAAGCCGATCGATGCACTTTGCTTCCCAGATGTGCCCTCGTAATTGCGAAAATATGAACGGTAAAGCAAATATCGTCCCGCAAAGTGTGCAAATAAGATAATAATATAAAAAAAAATTCTTTCTCCAGAAGTTGACGCAAGCGCTTTCGTCCTCTTGCGCTAACGATCGTCCCTCAGTTCTGCTCGAGTCACCTTCCGGATAACGAGCACAGATAATGCTCCATTCGATTGCAAGTTGAATAGAAAGAAGACTAAGTGTCGGAAGCGTAGATATTATGATTATGAAACACGATTTTAACAGAATTTTTCAAGGTAATATGTTGTTCGTGTGCATGTTCAGTTTCAGTTTGCTTGTCCTATAGCACACAAATTATTAAATGAGTTAATTTATACGTACATATGTCTATTTAAAAAAAAGTAGCACTCCAAATTTTTATACATTTCTGTTTTAATAACGTGAAAAAGGGAATTATTATAATTAAATTAATGTTTTATATACTAGGAAAAAATATAACACTTAATAATTAACGTAATAATAAATGATAAAAATGATCAATTAAAAATAAGAAAATTAAAAAAGAGATTGTTTCATCAAAGTTTTAAATTAAGTTATTTATTAAAAATACGTTGTCAAAATTAATACGATTTTGTGAATTTCATGTAATATTATGCGTATCGTAAAAAATTGTAACTGTGATGAATATCTTTCACAATTGTTGTTCTCATTGTACGGAGCATAAAACCATGAAAAAAGAAAGCAATAAACTCATGGCCTAAAATAAAAAGTTATTCTTTATGCAGTTAATCAATAGGGTCAGAATATATTTTCGTTAATGCCGTGATTTCTTACCGCGGCTAAACCTTCCAAGGACGGACTGAAAAGACCACCAGCATCAACT
The DNA here is from genome assembly GCF_040581485.1 of Linepithema humile. NCBI lineage: Eukaryota > Metazoa > Arthropoda > Insecta > Hymenoptera > Formicidae > Linepithema > Linepithema humile. Next base: position 16,298,877 of record NC_090132.1, read on the forward strand.
CTGTAAGTTTTCGTATTTTTTTGTAGCAAGAAAAATATCAATTTTTGTATTTTCAATGGGGCATCATACCATTGCGTGCTGCATCTGTATGATTATAAGAGAGAATTAATTAATCTCCAAATAACTTTTATAAACAAATTATATGTATTTTAAAATTGCAAAAATTTAAATACAAATTTCTTCAAAGCATATTAATAGTTGTACTACCTACAATGCTTGGTGTATATGGCTGCCGCAATTTATAAATTGTTGCCCAGCAAAATTGCCCGCAATTATGAACAAAAAATGGAAGAATGTAAAAACAGCAAATTTAAGAGTTTCTAAAATTTCTTGTTTCATTGTTATCATCCAAAATAGCTATAAGAAAAATCAACCCTTAATTGCAAATAGCTTATAAAGTTAATGATAAGGACGCCTACTATGTGATGCTCTACTCACGTGATAAAGATTAACGCTTGCCGAACATAAAGCTATTGTAAACACAATTAGGTACGATACCCCAAAACTTGCTACTAATAATTCTGAAAATCTAGTAAAAAAAAATTTTTTTTATTTATTCAGAATAATATATCACGCAATTGAAAAACACAATTTTAAAATTCTCTCTCTCTCTCTCTCTTGTGATTATTATCACTTATAATTTCAAATAATTTTTTAACATATGCAAGTAAAATTGTATTCAAACAAAAAAATTGCAAAAATTGCGATAATTATTTCTGAATCTTGCCAGCATTAATAGAAAACGTGCAAAAGATAATTTTGAAATTTGTAGCATACTGACTCCATCGCTCTTCTATGCATGTTCACTGCAGCAACTATTTTGTGTTGAAGTATGATACATTTTTTTTCCACACATATTTGTAGATTATTGTCATTTAACATACGTTCCATACGATAACTATAAAATTCTGTATGTCACAAAAGATATCAGATATGTGATATATACAATAAATTGAATTTAATACTTTCTCCGCCAAGCTAATTCTGCGGGGAGTGTACTTTTCAAATTGGACCATGCGGAAACATACGCATCACTCAAATACGGATGGCAGTTAAAGTATTAATAAATAAGATCATGCGTATATACTAGGTGCGCAACTAAGTTTCCGGGTTTCACACATGAATGGCGCTAACGATACATGTAGTCGATATACATGTCTAAAGTTGTGTTTTTTTATTAACTTGGACATCTGTCAACAATAACCAGTCATAATACCAACACATATTGCAACGCAAAAATATTTTTTCTAACAATAAAGATGTCGAGTTTTGTGCCAAATAAACAGCATTTGCGGGAAGCTTTGCTTTTCTGCTTCAACTTGAAAGAAAATGCAGCTGAAGCACGCCGTTTGCTTGAGAAAGCCTACGGCGAACATGCACAATCGAAAACTACTTGTGAAGATTGGTTTAAACGCTTTAGAAATGGCGATTTCGACACTGAGGACAAGGAGCGCTCCGGAAGACCAAAAACATTTGAGGACGCCGATCTGCAAGCGTTATTGGATGAAAATGATACGCAAACACAAGACAACAACAACTGATAAATTTGAACCATGCATTGCTCGAAAAACGGCCAGAATGGGACACGAGACACGAACGAGTGATATTGCAGCACGACAACGTTCCGTGCCATCGCACTTCCATCGTCCAGGACACCATCAAAACGCTGAAATGGGATCTGCTACCGCACCCGCTGTATTCACCAGACCTGGCCCCTTCCAATTATCACTTGTTCCGGTCGATGGCACATGGCTTAGCTGGGCTACACTTGGCCAATTTCGAAGAAGTGCAAAACTGATTGGATAAATGGTTTCGATGCAAAGACGCGTCGTTTTATCGTCGCGGTATTCATGTATTGCCAGAGAGATGGCAAAAATGTGTAGCTAGCGAGGGACGATACTTTGAATAAACCGTTTTTTGTATTTCTCTTGAAATTTTCCATTTTGCATTGATAAAAAAAAACCCGGAAACTTAATTGCGCACCTAGTAATAAATATTGATTTTATTATAAACTATATTATTTGATTAAATATTAATCACGTGCTCTAAACATTCAAATAATAAGTACAGATGAAATACGAGAAAATTAAGTCAATAAATTTTACAAATAAAATGTTCTATAAATTAATATTAATCATATTTCCTTAATACAATTTAATATAACAGATGAAAGTAATTAAAAGCAATGAAAAAAATTATTTAGTAACAGAAATTATTTTACTTATTAGTTACCTAGCAATTTCAAACAATCCAAAAGCATGTACTGCGTTTGTTAATGAAAACGATTCAGTAGCTACTCCAGTAGTGACTGAAACGAGTATTCCTATATTTACATGTATTGCTACAATATGAAAATATTTTTGCTCATCGATAAAATATTCCGCTATAAGCAAAAGTGAACGCGGACGAGACTCATTTAATGGCAATATGATATCAAGTAAGCTTGGCATATATTGCATTAATATAAAGATGATACATCCAACATAAACACACACTAAAATTTTTTAATTTTATTATTTAATTAGAGAATAATCATACACACATCATAAGAGAAAATGTCAAAATTATTTGTTATGTTAAATACAGTGAATTTAATAATTTAATAAAACTTAATCACTGTGTCATTCTAAACAGTTTAAAATTGATAGAAAGTGAGTAATTAAGAATATATTCGCCACTTACGTGCTATGATCACCGTAAACAGTCTTCCGAGACTAGCATATTTGTGCATTATATCTATCTCTTGATCGTCCGTCAAAATGCTCCAATTATTCCGAACATGTTTCCGGAATTCTCTTAGCTTATTAATATATATGACAAATATTATCATACAATTAATTTTATAATATGTTATATTATTGTTGAACTTACATTTTTCACAATAGCATAAAATGCGACGTATTTGGTAGCCCATATCATAATCAATAACACCAAGCACAATACCTTCAGAAGAAGATTGGGATTGTATTCCGAAGTATATAATTTCATCAACTGTGAAAGTAACACTTATTCATGCGCAAAAATAATCTTATTTATAGAAAATGCCTATTAATGTTTCTTTTAATTATGTACCAAATTAAATATTTCGGATACCTATAAATGTTATTTTCACTAAAGAAAATAATTATATTAGTAATTCTTTGAACAAAACAAACAAATGAAACATATAAAACATATAAAAATATGAAAGTCTATATTTTATTAAGTAGCATGTTAAAATAAAATCATTATGTGCTTACAAAAATGTGATATTTATATGTTATGATCAGTATAGAACTGTTATATAACGAAAATAAATGCAAATAAAAATAACACAAGTACCTGAGCACCTATAAACGTTATGTATATCAATAATGAAAATGCGACTTTGATTTGCCTAATGTAGAAATTCTCATATGGCCAGAACCCAATCAATGATAAAAGAATGTGGTTAAGTTTATAGTACTGTTCTTCAGGGTACTCCATCTTAGGCGACAGTCGGAGCGTCACTGAACACTTATAGTAGTCTATAGAAATTTTTTCTCCCTTATCCTCTGTCATGTTCACATAATTATTTTATATATCTTTTTATTCTCAACTTTTCTACCTTTGCGACAATTTAATGTATGAGCAATAAAAGCTATATTTATGATTTGGATACAGCAAAACGCGCTTACAGTAAGCGTGTGAAAATAATGTAATCTAAAATAATTTGAAATAAAAGAGAAAAAAATAAGATAAATTTAAAAAAAAAGGTTATACTTGCTTTAATATGCAAATAGATAATGATCACTAGATTATATAATTTTTAGTTAGTATAGTGTACATCAATTGTCCTCAATGTTTTTTTTCTTCTAAAAACATACAGTAGAGAACAAGACATTTTATGTCTCGGTAGAATACATTTTTTTCCAAGTCAAGAGAAATACATTATAACATTTGATCCACGCGACAGATACACCACTTTACTACACTACATAGGTACTTTATATTTTTAAACTTTTTAGAAGTGATAAGATAGGAATAAGCAAAAAGTAAGTAATTACACATAAAAATATTATTTAATAATATTGATATTTAATTTCTTACACATAAAAGTATTATTTATAAATAGAAATAGTAAAGTAATTTAATTAGAAGAAAAAATAAAGGAAAAACATCTTTTAAATTATATTTATTAATTTAATAATTTTATTGTTAATAACATTATTTGTTACCTTAATCACATAATTCCAAAATAATAAAAAATTGATAGTGTTCTTTTTAATTCCAGACATCATAATTGTGTGGAGTGAAGAACCATAAAATAAGAAATTATCATACTCAAACTCTAAAACAAAGAATGTTCCACATGTAGCTAATTGACTGACGTTTCTATTAATTTTAACAAGATCTCTTACTGTAGCTAAACCTTCCAAAGAAGGACTAAACAAACCACCCGCATCTACTTTGTAAGATTTTGTAGTTTTTTGTATTAAGAAAAGTATCAAGCTTTGCGTCTTTAATGGAGCAATATACCATGGCGTACTACATCTACACATTTATAGGAAAATATTAAACATGACATGACGATAATATGCATTACAAAATGTAAAAAATAATATAAAGTATCGCAAAAAAATTATAATAATAATTAGATTATGCCTACATTGTGTGATAGAAATGCATATCACAATCTATGAACTCCTGCCCAACGAAATTGCCTACAGTTAAATAAATAATGGGCAAAGCTAGCATTGTAGTATATTTTATAATTTCCAACACTTCGTCTTCCGTCATTAATATCTGAGACATCTATAAGCAATAGTATAATTGTTTAAAGAATTGATAACTTTAAATACTATAAATACTTTTGGAAAATTAAATAATGTGTGATTAAATAAAATTGTAAAAAATATGTCATGTTTGTCACATTACTTACGTTATATAAACTGATACTTGCTGAAAACACACCAATTACAAACACACTTAAATATGCTGGTCCAAAAGTTGCTTGCAACAATTTAGAAAATCTTATGTAACAAAAATAATTTCTCGTTATTATTTTTTTAATGTGTCAATTATGTAGAAAAACATTATTTTAAATGTTAATTTAATTTTTAATATAAATATATGTTAAAATACATGAATGCAAAGGTATAATTATTAATGCAATTTGTAATAAACTCGAATCGTTGGTAATTACAATATAAACAATCAAATTCTTAAATTCTCGCTAATATTATTCGTATATGACATAATTTTGACATAAATAATGTACTAACTCGATCGCTCTTCTATGAAAGTCCACTGCAGCGATTATTTTATCGCGAGATATAATAAATTTTTCAGTTGAACACATTTGTGGATCAATTTCGCTTAATATATGTTCCATACGATAGCTAGAAAAAGCAAATATTATAAAATTAGTACGCCACATGGAATGTAGCGTAACATAAAATTAATTTCATAAAAAACGCAAATTATTGATAATATCAGAACTAAATTATTTTATTAAATCTCAATTGCGTATTGTGAATGCCCAAATAATAAAAATAAGTTAAATAAAAGAATCTAGAGTAATAAATGGAAAAAAATAAATATTTTTATTATTAGTAAATATTAACCATAAGAAGGTATACTTTTGTTTTGCAAATGGAGAGAATAGAATTTCAATTAAGAAGAAAATTAACTATCAAATTTAATGGAAATGCAAGTATAAGTAAAAGAAAGAAAAATACTTTGATGAAAGATATGATTTTCATACCTAGCAACTTTAAATAGACCGAAAGCATGTAATGCATTTGCAAAACAGAATGATTCGGTAGCTATTAGAATAGTTAGAACAACAACCACTCCTGTGCTTATGTGTATCGCTATAATATGAAAGTATTTTTCTTGATCGATAAAATATTCCGTCAGAAGTATAAGCTTACGCGGACGAGTCTCGTTCAATGGTTTGACCATATCGAGTAAAATTGAAAAATATTGTGTAGAGATATAGAAAAAAATTGAAAAATATACGGACACTGCAATGGATTAAAATATTATTAAAATTATATAATGCTATAAACACTTTAACACAGTAGTGTGACAGCAATATTTATAATTGTTTCTTTAAAAACATTTTTTCACTTTCCAAATCAATTAAAAATGTTCTTTACTTTTTAACTTACAATTAGCGTAGTATGACAAAAGTTATAAAAAACAATTGTCTTATTTTTAAATTGTTTCATGTCATTTTATATATTACATTCAATAATTTATTCATAATTATCATAAAATTCTATTGTAAGTGAGTAAATAAATATTTATTTGACATTTACTTAATATAAACATCGTGAATGATTTTCCTGTGTTTGCTTGCTTGCGTATGATCTCGATCTCTCGATTGTCAATCAAGGAGTACCAATTATTTCGAATGCGTTTTCGGAACTCTTTTACCTATTAATACAATTAGTATTATTATACGTGGTAATTCATTATAGATTAAATTGCTTTTAAACTTACATTTTCTGTAATAGCATAAAATGTGATATATTTTGCAAAAATTAGTGTAAAATTTGCGTATATAGATAATATTTTTAGAATAGGACCCAAATTGTTTTCCGAGAAAAATAATTTCATCAACTAAAAATATCATGGCATTTAGAATTATTCAATATTCTTTAAATATCATTGATAACGTATGACATTTATAAAACACAATATTTTATAATATAATAGCACAATAACAAACAAAATAAAATAGAATATCACTCTAAAATAGTATATTAGATAAACTTATTGTTTATTTCGTAATAATACAATACTATAAATAATTAAATATATAGTATATATATATATATTTTTTTTTTTTTTTAAATTATTAAATATAAACTATGAATTATAAAAGAATATCATATAAGAATAAAACACAAGTATCATAAAATTATGTATTACAAATACAGATTGTGATAATATAAATACCAGAGCAGCTGTCAACGATATAACTATTAGTGTCACTAAAAAGAAACGAAATTGTCTAACTTTAAAATTATCATATGGCCAAAGACCAATCACTGATAAAAGAATGTAGTTCAGTCTATAATACTGATCCTCGGGAAACTCCATTTCAGACGACAGTTCAAGCATAACTGAGAACGTGCGAGATCTATAGAAACAATTTCCTTTTACGCATATCTTAAACCCGCTGCAATTTCTATAATTATCTCCTTTTTTTATTCTTTTATAACATTTGTCTACTGTATGAATAGCTAAAGTATCATATATTTGAAATTGTGGGAATTCTTGAAATGTTTATATCCGTATAAATTCAATAGAAAAAAAGGTCTTACGAATAAAAAAAGGCGATTTGTTTCTTTAGAGAAAGACTATACCCATTTATATGCCTACCCCATTAAAGATAATAATGATGACACAAAATAAAATGTGAATTGTCATAATGTTTAGTTAAGTGTAGTGTATCAATATTTTCCATGTTTCTCCTCCTCTTTTCCAAGCGCAAGCGTAATGAAGAATACAAATGTTACGTCGGCAAAGCGTTGCCATTTACGCATCGGATAGCAAGTGTGATACTTCTATACTTCAATGTACAGTGTCAATAGTTTTAATACTGTCGTTTACATCATATTTCAGTATTTAATGAATGGCAAAAAATATCAAAATTCCTGGGAGCACAATCACGGTAAAATAATACAATTTCTTTCATAGTAAGCGTCTTTTATATGATAATTGCAACGTTACTGAAATTTCACATACAGGCTACTTGAATAACAGTACAAGAAAGGAAGAGAAGAAATGTATACGATTTATTTTGCACATCAGTTTACACCATTCGTATGGTGTCATAAAAAAAAAAATATATAAAAATTAAATTTGCAATAACATAATGATCAATATAATCTAAAAAAAATTTTTTTTAATGAGATGCTAAGGCAGTGAAAAATTATATTACTCCAGAAAAAATTATTTACTTACACGCCGAAAAGTGCACAGTGCATTATACAGTGTATAATTAATTATTCTTAGTGGAGTTCTGAATTAGAAAAACATTCATATCATAATAAATATATACAGGGTCCCATTTTATTTCTGACAGTCAAATATTTGGAAATCACAGGATTTTAGAAAAAAATAGTTCACACAAAAGTTATAAAGTTTCGAGGGGGACATAAGATAATGCTATTGAGATCACGTAAAGGTCACCTTTAATTTTTTGAATAGGAATCACTAATTTTTATAACATGTTCCTGCAGCTGATGTCCAGACATTTTCAAACTATAAGAAAGACTTTTCATTTACTACTTCCAGAGTTATGAGTCTTGACATTTACAGTAGAGCGAGAGAGAAAAAAAATGAAGCATTATCCAATCGCGCTCCTTTCTCTCTCACTCTACTGAACTCTATGTAAATTTCAGGACTCATAATTCTAGAAGTAGTAAACGGAAAGAGGATTTTTTATAGTGTTTTAAAAACTTTACGATGCCAGCTACAAGAATATGCAATAAAAAATAAGGATTCTCATTTAAAAAATTAAAAGTGATCTTTATGTGACCTTCAACCAGCTTCAAAGTGAAATTTTTCGTGGTACACAATATATACTTATCAAATAATTAAAGTAAAGAGAGAAAAAAAAAACACGCAATTTATTTTAAAAGTACAGCAACAATGTATGTATCACTGCATATATCAAATTAAAAAAGTGAATTTAGTTATATAAAAATCTGAAAAAAATCTTTTAATTTAAATTTATTTAACAGTTTACTAATTTTATTACTGATTATATTGTTTATTTGCATTGTATATTTTCAAAATAATAACGAATCAATAATGTCTTGTTTCGGACAAGACAACTATGTGGACTGAAGAACCATAAAATAAGAAACCATCATACTCATGCTCTAAAACAGAGAATATTCTATATGTAGATAATCGGTTATTGTTTCCATTGATTTTAACAAAATCTCTTACAGTAGCTAAACCTTCCAGAGAAGGACTAAACATGCCACCGGCGTCGACTTTGTAACATTTCGTAGTTTTTTGTATCAGAAAAAGTATTAAATTCTGAATCTTTAACGGAGCATTATACCATCGTGTATTACATCTATATAATTGCAAAAAAATAAAAACACATTAGAAAATAATAATATGCACTGCATGATTTAAAAATAACATAACATTATTTAATATTGTGAAAATATTGAATTATATTACGTACTACGTACATTATTCGATAAAAATTGGAATCCGAATTGATAAATTCCTGTCCAGCGTAATTAGCTACAGTTAAATAAATAAAATGCATGGCAAGAAATACAACATATTTAATTATTTCTAACGTCTCTTTCTTTAGTATTATTAATTGAGACAACTGTAAACAATAGCTCATATAGTTAAAAGAATGGATAGCTTTGAATACTTGCAGACTTATCGTTAAAAACTAGATTAAAAATATAATTAAATAAAATCATGCCACCCTACACACTCACGTGATACAAATTAATGCTTGCTGAAACCACTCCTGCCGCAAACAAAAACAAGTACGCTGGCCCAAAACTTGTTTTCAGTAAGTCAGAAAATCTTAGAATAATAAATTTCTCGTTATTACTCCTTCAATACAACAATTATGTAAAAAATGCAATCGTAAATATTAATTTAATATTTAAAATATATTAAAATACATGCATATATAGAATTACAATTAATAGTGCATTGTGTGATAAATTTGAAATGTTTATTTGTATGATTATAATATATAAACAATTAAAATCTTAAACACTCGCTAATATTATTATTCTTGTATGACATAATTTTGTCATGAACTGACTCGATCGCTCTTCTATGGAAGTCTACCGCAGCGATTATTTTACCATGAGATATGATATATCGTTTAGTTATACACGTCTGTGGATCCAGTCCACTTAATACATGTTCCATACGATAACTAAATAAAAAATATAAGTAATACAAAATTAGTAAATTTTATAAAAATATTTAATTATTTTATTGACAATAACAATAGTTTTATTAAACATTGATTGCATATTGTAATGTTCCGATAAAAAGTTAATTAAATAGAAAAATCTAAATTTACAAATACAGGTAATAAAACATTTTTCTAGAAATAGATATTAATCATAAACATAATAAGATAAATTATCTGGTTTTACGAAACAAAGCACTTTTAATAAAAAAAAAAAAAAGATAATTATCAAATACTATAATAGAAATGCGAAAATAAGTAAAAAAAATAATATGATGCGAAATACAATTGCTATTTTCATACCTAGCTATTTTAAACAGTCCGAAAGCATGCAATGCGTTTGTTACTGAAAATGTTTCAGTAGCTACTCCAGTAGTCACTGAATGAAGCAACCCAATATTTATGTGTATTGCTATGATGTGAAAGTATTTCTCTTGATCGATAAAATATTTCGCCAGAAACAGGATGTTACGTGGACGAGACTCGTTCAAAGGTATGACAATATCAAGTACGATTGAAATATATTGTGTAAAAATAAAAAAAAATACCGTAGAAAACATAATAACTGAAATTAATCAAAATGTAGTTAATTAACGAGAAAACGTTAAAATAATTTCTTTTGTTAATTATTACATGTAAATAGCTTGAATCAAAATTTAAAGAAACTGAGTAATCGTCATACTTTTTAAAATATATGTGATTTTAAAAAATAAGATAATTGATTTTCATTTATACATTTAGAATGTACTGTCACGTGTTCACTCATATTTAGAGAGTTACTTTTTAAACTTACAATCTACTTCTTTAATGACAATCTATGTGGAAATCTTTTGTTACAAAACGGTAAATTTGAATACTAAATACGTATAATTACAAACTAATTCTAAATTAAGTAAAAATATATCGGAAATTGTGAAAACCGATTACCTAATTTTTAAATTATATTCATTTTAGATCATACTCTTGCCATCAGTCATTAATTGTTATTATAAAAAAGTTTTATAATAAGCAAGTAATTAAGTATTTATTTGATATTTACTTATTATAAGTATTGTAAATAATTTTCCTAAGCTTGACTGTTTGCGTATGATTTCAATCTCTTCATTGTCAACTAAAGCGTCCCAATTATTTCGAACGCGTTCTCGAAATTCTTTTACCTATTAACCAAAAGTACTATTATATACAACTTATGGTTCATTGCGGATTAAATCGTATTTAAACTCACATTTTTCAAAATAGCATAAAATGTGATGTATTTTATAAACATTAAAACAAACAAAATACCGAAACTTAATACTTTTACAATAAGTTCAAATTTGTTTCCCGAATCAAATAATTTGACCACCTGAAAATGTCATGACAATTAGTAATATCCAAAAAAATATTTGAGATTAAATCATACAACCATAATAAAACTAAATATTAGTCTAATGTAGCAATCAGATCAGAAATAAAATAGTGTGCTTATTTCACTGCCATATTATAAATAATAAATATTGATTATATTTAAATTATTCTTTATATACCATGATTTATAGAAATATGTGAGAACAGAGCAAAAGCGTCGTAACATTTTATACTACAAATGCAGATTGCGATAATATAAATACCTGAGGACTTATAAACGATATCAGTATCAATAACGATAGAAAAAAACGATACATTCTGACTTTAAAATCATCATAAGGCCAAAGACCGATCGTTGATAAAAGAATACGATTCAGTCTGTAATACTGATCCTCGGGAAACTCCATTTCAGACGATGGTTCAAACATGACTGAGGACGCGTGTGAAATTGTCTATAAAAACATTTCCTCTTATGTATTCCTCTTAAACCCGCTGCAATTTCCGTAATTATTTTATCTTTTTTTATTTTTTTATAACACCCGTCTGCGATACGAATACCTGTGGTATTATAGTTTATCTTTGAAATTGTGGGAATTCTTAAGATGTTTACATTCACATAAATTAAATAAGAGAGGAACGATGAAAAGGAACGTGAATATAAGAAGAGAAATGTACAATTTGTTTTTGTGGGAAAAGAGTATACCTACTTACATTACTCAATTATAGATAATAGTAATGAGAGAAAATAAAATGTGAATTATCGTAATGTTTTCTTAACTTTTACATTGCAATATTTTCTGTGTTTCTTTTTTTTCTCCCGCAACGCAAGCGCAATGAAGAACAGAATATTACGTTGGCAAAGCGCGGTCACTTATACGCATCGAACCAAACCTGATACTTCAGTACTTGGACACTTGAAATATATTGTGTCCGTGAATTAGTATTCACTGAGTATTCAAATAAAAATATTAATATTTTCGCTTAAATTATAATGTTTCAGTATTTATTGAATAGTGAAAATGTCAAAATTGTTAAAAACACAGTCGCATAACTTGAAAGCAATATAACTTCTTTCAATAACATCTTTTATGATTTGGAACATGTAGTTGCGACATTTTTAAAACTTTAAATGTAAAGTTAACTGTATAACAATAAAACTTAAAGCAAAAAAATGCGCATAAATTATTGCGTCATCAATTTACGATATTTATATATGTCTATTGTGTCACGAAATTAGCAAACATAAAAAATAATCTTACAGTTAACGTAATGCTCAATAATCTCACATTTTTTTTTTCTCAGTGAAATACTAGTGTAGTACAAAACAATGATTTTCCAGAAGAAATGATCAATAATTTGTGCGTCAGACAACGAACAATGTTATTATTAATCGATCTAATTGTCAGTGGAACTCGTTGCCTGAATTGGAAAACATTCGAATCATAATAGCAAGTATGTATAAACAGTAAGTAACACATAATAATATGTTGAATAAAATGAGTAAATCTTATCAAATTGCGAGTAAAAGTATATTTGGGTTAAATATATAAGCTTATCGAATAAATACATTTCGCGGTAGACAATATACGCTTATCAAATAATTTAAAAAAAAAAAAAAAAAAACATGCAATCCATTTTACAGCAACGATATATGTAAGCATCACTGTATGTATCAAACTGAAAAAGTGAATTTAATTACGAAAATCTGAAAAAAATCTTTTATTTTAAATTTATTTGACAATTTACTAATTTCATTACTAATTACATTATTTATTGATATTTGCATTGTATATTTCCAAAATAATAACAAATCGATAGTGTCCTTTCTAGTTTCGGACAACATAATTATGTGGAACGAAGAACCATAAAATAAGAAACCATCATACTCATGCTCTAAAACAGAAGATGTTCTACATGTACCCAACCAATTATTGTTTCCATTGATTTTAACAAAATCTCTTACAGTAGCTAAACCTTCCAGAGAAGGAATAAACATACCACCGGCATCGACTTTGTAACATTTCGTAGTTTTCAGTATCAGTAAAAGTATCAAATTCTGAATCTTTAATGGAGCATCATACCATCGTGTATTACATCTATATAATTGCAAAAAAATAAAAATACAACATTAGAAAATAATAATATGCATTGCATGATTCAGAAATAACATAACATTTAATATTGTGAAAATATTGAATTATATCATACTACATACATTGCTCGATAAAACTTGGAATCCGAATTGATAAATTCCTGTCCAGCGTAATTAGCTAAAGTTATATAAATCCAAACCATGATAAGAAATATAGCATATTTCATTATGTCTAACGTCTCCTCCTTTAGTTTAGTTATTAATTGAGTAAGCTGTAAGCAAATAGCTTATATATTTAAAAGAATTGATAGCTTTAAATATATTGCAGATATTGTTAAAAACTTAGATGAAAAATGTAATTAAATAAAATCATGCCACGCTACATCACACGCTCTACACTCACGTGATACAAATTAATGCTTGCTAAAATCACTCCTCCCGCATACAAAATCAAGTATGTTGGCCCAAAACTTGCTTTCAATAATTCAGAAAATCTTAAAATAATAAATTTCTTGTTAGTATTCCTTAGGAATAATATATATATATAAAACACTTATGTAAAAAAATGCAATCGTAAATATTGTGTGATTTAATGTTTAAAATATATTAAAAATTATTTAATATATTAATAAATTATTTAATAATATATATTAAAATACATGCACATATAGAATTATCATTAATAGTGCATTATGTGATAAACTTGAAATGTTTGTACAATAATAATATACAAACAATCAAAATCCTAAACACTAGCTAATATTATTCTTGTATGACATAATTTTGTCATAAACTGACTCGATCGCTCTTCTATGGAAGTCCACCGCAGCGATTATTCTACCATGAGCTAGGATATATTGTTTAGTTATAGACATCTGTGGATCCAGTCCACTTAATACATGTTCCATACGATAACTAAATAAAAAATAAATAATATAAAATTAGTAAATTTTATAAAAATATATAGTTATTTTATTGACAATAACAATAGTTTTATTAAGCATTGATTGCATATTGTTCCAATGTTCCAATAAGTAGTTAATTAAGTAAAAAAATCCAAATTATTAAATACAGGTAATAGATTTTTTCAGAAACAGATATTAATCATAATCATAATAAGATAAACCATCTGGTTTTACAAAACAAATAATTTTTAATTAAAAAAAAAAAAAATTACTAAATTTAATAGAAATACAAAAATAAGTATTAAAAAAAAAAAAAAAAAAAAGCGAAATACAATTGCTATTTTCATACCTAGCTACTTTAAACAGTCCGAAAGCATGTACTGCATTTGCTAATGAGAATGTTTCGGTAGCTACAGTAATAATTATTATGCAAAATAATCCAATATCCATATGTATTGCTATGATGTGAAAGTATTTCTGTTGATCAATAAAATATTCCGCCACAAACAAAGGTTCACGCAAACGAGATTCATTCAAAGGTATAACAATATCAAGTAAGATGGAAATATATTGTGTCAAAATATAAAACAGCGTCATAAAAAACATAAAAACTGAAATTAATCAAAATATTGTTAATTAATGAGGAAACGTTAAAATAATTTTTTTATTAATTATTACATGTAAATAGCTTGAACCAAAATTTTAAGAAACTGAGTGATTGTCATACTTTTTATATTTTACTTGATTTATAAAAAAGATAATTGATTTTTATATTTATATGACATTTGGAATATACCGTCACATGCTCAGTCATATTTAGCCGGTTACTTTTTAATTTTACAATCTACTTTTCTTTAATGACAATGTCTGCTAATGCTCCGCTAATGAAGACCTTTTGTTGCAAAGCAGTAAATTTGAATATTCTTCTTCTTCTTTTTATATCTATTTTTTTAATGACAATGTAGAAACCTTTTGTTGCAAAACGATGAATTTAAATATTAAATATGTCTAATTTCAAACTAATTCTAAATTCATTGAAAATATATTGGAAATTGTGAAAAATGATTATTTGGTTTTTAAATTATATTCATTTCAGTTCATACTTTTGCCATTAGTTACTAATTATTATTATAAAAAAGTTTTATGATAAACAAGTAATTAAGTATTTATTTGGTATTTACTTGCTACACATATTGTAAATAATTTCCCTAAGCTTGCGTGTTTGCGTACGATTTCGATCTCTTGATTGTCAACTAAAGCGTCCCAGTTATTTCGAACGCGTTCCCGAAACTCTTTTACCTATTAACCGAAAGCACTATTATACACAACTTATGGTTCATTGCGGATTAAATCGCATTTAAACTCACATTTTTTAAAATTGCATAAAATGTAACGTATTTTATGAACATTAAAACACCAAAAATGCTGTAACACAATATTTTTATAACAAGATCATATTTGTTCCCCGAATCAAATAATTTGATCAACTGAAAATGTCATGACATGATATAATAATATTCAAAAAATATATGATATTAAAACATACAACCATAATAAAGCTAAATATCGGTTTAATGTGTAGCTAATGTATCAGATAAAAATTTAAATTACGTGTTTATTTCATTACTATACTATAAATAATTGATTATATTTAAATTATTCTATATATATTAATGTGATTTATAAATATCTGAGAACACAGCAAAAGCAAATTTTATAATATCGTAAAATTTTACATTACAAATGCAGATTACGATAATATAAATACCTGAGGACTTGTAAACGATATCACTATCAATAACGATAGAAAGAAACGGAAGTATCTGATTTTAAAATTATCATATGGCCAAAGACCAATTGTTGATAAAAGAATACGATTCAGTCTGTAATACTGATCCTCGGGAAACTCCATTTTAGACGACAGTTCAAACATGACTGAGGACGCATGTGAAATCGTCTATAGAAACATTTCCTCTTATGGTTCATAATTATCTTCTTTTTTGTTTTTCTTTAACATCTGTCTGCGGTACGAATACTTGAGGTATTATGGTTTATCTTTGGAATTGTGGGAATTCTTAAGATGTTTATATTCATGTAAATTAAACAAGAGAGGAAATATGAAGAGTAAATATAAGAAGAGAAATATACAATTCGTTTTTGTGGAAGAAAAGTATACCCACTTACATGGTTACTCAATTATAGATAATAGCAATGAGAGAAAGTAACACGTGAATTGTCGTAGTGTCTTTTTTTAATTTTACATTTCAATATTTTCTGTGCTTCTCTTTCTCTCCCTCAACGCAAGCGCAATGAAGAACAGAATATTAAGAGACCGCGCTTTGCGCGGTCACTTACGCATCGAACACCAAAACTGATACTTCAGTACTTGGACACTTGAAATATTATACCGTGTCCGTGAATTATTTCAAATAAAAATATTAATATTTTCACTTAAATTATAATGTTTCAGTATTTATTGAATAATGAAAATATCAAAATTGTTAGAAGCACAGTCGCATAACTTGAAAACAATATAATAACTTCTTTCAATGTAAACATTTTTTATGATTTGGAACATGATGTAGTTGCGACATTTTTAAAACTTTAAATGTAAGGTTAACTGTATAACAATAAAATTAATCTTACAGTTAACGTTATGTCCAACAATCTCACATTTTTCTTTTCTCAGTGAAATACTAGTGTAGTAAAAAATAATAATCTTCCAGAAGAAATAATCATTTGTGCGTCAAACAGCGAACAGTGCGTTATATCATTAATCAATCTCAGTGGAACTCGTTACCTGAATTAGAAAACATTCGAATTATAAAATCAAGTATGTAGAAATAGTAAATAATACATAATAATATGTTGAATAAAATAATTAGATCTAATCAAATTGCGACTAAAAATATACTTGGCGTAAAATATATAAGCTTATCGATTAATAAGAGCAGAAGAAAACACACAATCTATTTTAAAAGAATGGTAACAATATATTTAAGTATCATTCCGTAAACCAAAATAAAAATAAGAAAGTTTAATTATATAATAATCTAAAAACATTTCTTGTTTCAAATTTATTTATGTATTTACTACTTTATTATTAATTACATTGGTTATTAATATTTGCATCGTACATTTCCAAAATAATAACAACTTAAAAGTGTCCTTTCTAGTTTGAGACATAACAATTATGTAGAGTGAAGAACCATAAAATAAGAAATAATCATACTCACGCTCTAAAACAGAGAATGTTCTACATGTAGCTAATCGGTTATTGTTTCCGTTGATTATAATAAGATCTCTTACTGTAGCTAAACCTTCCAAAGAAGGACTAAACATACCACCGGCATCGACTTTGTAACATTTTGTAGTCTTTTGCATAAGAAAAAGTATCAAATTTTGCGACTTTAATGGAGCATCATACCATCGTGTATTACGTCTATATAATTGCAAGAAAAAATTATCCATAATATCAAAAAATAATAATATACACTGCATGATTTAAAAATAACATAAGTTGCTGTGAAAATATTTAATTATATACTACATACATTGCTCGATAAACTTTGGAATCCGAATTGATAAATTGCTGTCCAGCGTAATTGCCTAGAATTAAATAAATAAAATGCAGGGCAAGAAATAAAGTATATTTAATTATGTCCAACAATTCCTGTTCCACTTCTATTAACTGAGACAGCTGTAAACAATAGCATATCAATTTAGACTTTATAATTTTAAATATTACAGATATTAAAAAACTTAAATAAAATATATAATTATTCGAAATCTTGTCATGCTACTCACAGTATATAGATTGATACTTGCTGAAACTACACCTGCCGCGAACAAAAACAAATAAGTCGATCCAAAACTTGCTTTCAGTAATTCAGAAAATCTTAGAACAAAAAATTTCTCATTATTATTCCTCCAATATCATAATTATGTATAAAAGTGCAATTATAAATATCAATGATAAAATTTTTAAATATACATATCGGACATTCTATAAGATATATTAAAATACATATAAGATTATAATTAATATTGCGTTATATGATAAATTTAAAATGTTAGTGTTTAGTTATAATATATATATAGTTATAATATATAAAGAATCAAATTTCTAAACATTTGCTAATATTATTGTTGTATGGCATAATTTTGTCATAAACAGTAAACTGACTCGATCGCTCTTCTATGAAAGTCCACCGCAGCAACTATTCTGTCATGAGATATGATATACTGTTTAGTTATACACATGTATGGATCGAGTCCACTTAATATATGTTCCATACGATAACTACAGAAAAAATGAATAATTCAAATTTAGTAAATTTTACAAAGTATAACAAAAAACATAAATAATAATTGACAAATATAAGGCCATAATAAGGCCGGATAATTTTATTGAACGTTTATTGTGCATATTGTAAAATTGTTCGAATAAAAAGTAAATTAAATAAAACATGAAGTAATAGATACAAAACATAAAATGTTTCGCCATAAATAAATATCTAAAAAAAATGCAAATATAAGTAAAAGAAACAAACAAACATGCTTTTCACAAGACATGATTGCCATACCTAGCGACATTAAACAATCCAAAAGCATGTAATGCATTTGCTAATGAGAATGTTTCGGTAGCTACTCCAATAATCCCTATAATAAGTAGTCCAGCATCCATATGTATTACCATGATGTGAAAGTATTTCTGTTGATCGATATAAAAATATTCCGCCAGCAACAAAAGTTCACGCGGACGAGACTCGTTCAATGGTATGACAATATCAAGAAAGATTGAAATATATTGTATAAAAAAACAGAGGACCAATACAAAATACACAATCACTAAAATGAACAAAAATATTATTTATTTAATTATAAATAAGCACGTTTTTTTATATAAAAAAACTTTAAAATATACTTCTTATGTCCGTTATTAAATTCAGATTGCTTAAATTTAATTAGAATTAAATGAAATCAATATTTCTATTAAAAAATTTATCGAAATTTACGAAAAACAATTATTTCGTTTTTAAGTTACATTTATTTAGATCATATTGTTATCATAAGTTACGAATTATTATTGCAAATAAATTTAATGGCAAAGAAATAATCGTATAATTCATTTGATATTCACTTGTTATACATAATGTAAATAATTTCCCTAAGCTTGAGTATTTGCGTATGATTTCGATCTCTTGATTGTCAGCCAAAGCGTCCCAATTATTTCGAACACGTTCCCGAAACTCCTTTACCTGTTAGTATGATTAGTATTTTATATATGGTAATTCATTACAGATTGAATTGCTCTTGACTTACATTTTTCATGACAGCATAAAATGAAATGTATTTTATGAACAGTAGTATAATAGGGATGACTAAAGACAATATTTTTGTTTCAAAGTTATTTTCCAAGGAAAATAATTTTATCAACTAAAAATATTATAACATTTAATAACATCCAAAGACTATTTAATATTAGAATGTAACATATCATTACTCTAAAATAGCCGATGTATCAAATAAAAAATAAAACTATAAATACATATTTTTTTCATAATCGTACTATGCGACATGTAGTTAAATAAATTTTAATTATTCAATATACATATGCTGCGTTTTAAATATGTGAGAATAAAACAAAAGTGTCTAAAAATTTTATATTAAAATGTTGATAGCGATAATGCAAATACCTGAACACTTAGAAATGATATCATTATTAGTGACGTTAGAAAGAAACGAAAGTATCTGACTTTAAAATCATCATACGGCCAAAGACCAATTATTGATAAAAGAATACGATTCGGTTTGTAATACTGATCCTCCGGAAACTCCATTTCAGATGACAATTCAAACATGATTGAGAACGCGAGATCGTCTGTAGAAAATTTTTCTTTTTCACAGATATGACAAACGTGCTGCGTTTCTCATAATTATCTTTTTTTTTTTACTTATAGTGTAAAACTTGCCTGTTGTACGAATAGTTATAGTATTTGAAATTGAGGGAATTCTTAAAACGATTCGCATAAATTGAACAAAAAAGAAGGTAATAAACAAGAGTGTGCGTTTTTCCGCAGAAAGACTATGCCCATCTATAGCCTATTCTATTAAAGATAATAATGATGACAGAAAATAAAATGCGCATTGTTATGTTTGTGTTTTGCAACACAGCTAAGTGTTACATTTTCATTATTTTCTGTATTTCTCCTCCTCTTTTCTAAGCGCAAGCGCAATGGAGAACAAAATGTTACTATAGGCAAATGCATTCATTTACGTGTCGGACAGCAAGTGTGATACTTCCATACTTCCATACTTCGACTAAAATGTATAGTGTCAGTGTATAGTGTAAAATGTATATAATAAATGTATGTGTCAGTTGTATTGTCATTTAAATGATCATGTTTCGGTATTTAATGAATGACAAAAATATCAAAATTTCTGGCAGCACGGTAAAATAATTCAGTGATTCCTTTCATAGTAAGCGCCTTTTATACGATGTAATTGGAACATTTCTTAAATTTTGAATGCATTCTATTTGAATAGTAAAAAAAAAAAAAGAAGAAATGTATACGAACTATTTCGCAGTTTGTAGCATCCGTACACTTATGGTGTCATGAAATTAAAAGATACCGAAATTAAATTTGCAGTATCATCGCCGTAAATCAAAATAAAAGAGTAGATTTAAGTGTATAAAAATGTGGAAAAAATCTTTTTACTTCAAATTAATTTGTTAAGTTACTAATTTTATTACTAGACAAATAAATAGATAATGTAATAAAATAATATTATTTATTAATATACGTATGTTTCTAATGATAACGAGCAACAGTGTCCTTTCTAGTTTCCGACATCGTAATTACACAGAGTAAAGAACCATACAATAAGAAAGCACCATACTCACACTCTAAAACAGAGAACGTTTTATAAAATGTATTGGCTATAATTGGTGATTATTTCCGTTAATTGTAACAAGAACTCTTACTGTAGCTAAACCTTCCAAAGAAGGACTAAACATACCACCGGCATCAACTTTATAACACTTAGTAGTCTTTTGTAACAAAAAAAATATCAAGTTTTGCGTCTTTAATGGAGCATCATACCATTGCGTATTACATCTATAACATTTTACAAAAATGTTAAACATGACATAAAATTGTAATAATATGCTTTGCATAATTAAAAAAAATAATAACAAAATATTATAAAAATTTAACTATAAGAAATGTATTACGCACATTGTTCGATAGAAACACGTATCAGAATTTATAAATTCCTGCCCAGCATAATTAGCTAGAATTAAATAAATAACATGCAAACCAAGAAGTAAAGCATATTTAATAAATTCCAATATCTGATTGTTCATTGCTATTAGGTAACACAGCTGTAATCAATAGTTCAAAAGTATTAATTTAAAAGAATTTTAGTTTCAAAATACTATAGATATTTCTAAAAAATTATGTAAAAAGTACAGTTAAAAATTTTTGTGCCACGCTACTTACGTTGACTAAATTGATGCTTGCTGAAACCACACAAGTCACAAACACAATCAAATACGCCACTCCAAAACTTGCTTTCAATAGTTCAGAAAATCTTATGATATAAAAAGTTACTCATTATTATTCCTTCAATATGTCAATTATGTGAAAAAGTATTATTAGAAATGTTAATTTAATTTTTAATTTTTAATTTAAAAATACATTAAAATACATACACGGAAAATTATAATTAGGGTAAAATATCCAAATTTAGCAATACATTTTTTCTCTTTTTAAACAGAATTAATTGTGTTAAAAGTTTATTTCATTTCCTATTCATTATCTATACTTATAGTCTATCCGTAATTAACGTTATTTACTCGAGATAAGAAATTGCATCTCTGAAGGTATAATTTTATAACTCCTCAAAATAAAAAGTTATTGCATATTGCACAAGAATGTAACAAAGTAACAACATAAGGAGTGTAAAATGTATTTTTTCAAAATTTTTAACAATTCTATTTGATCAAAATTTAAACAAATACAAATGGTATCTGAAATTCGGGCACTTTACCCTAATAATGCAATTTGCAATAAATTTGAATTGTTGGCAATTACAATGTAAACAATCAAACTCCTAAATTCTCTCTAATGTTATTCGTGTATGATATAATTTTGATAAACAGTGACATAAACACTGACTCGATCGCTCTTCTATGAAAGTCCACCGCAGCGATTATTCTGCCACGAGATATGATATATCGTTTAGTTGTACACATTTGTGAATTAAGTTCACTTAATATATGCTCCATTCGATAACTAAAATTCAAAACAAAAATAATTTTATAAAAGAACATAGAGTTATGTACAATAGCAGAGATAATTTTATTAAATATTAATCGTGCATTTCAAATGGAATAAAAACATTAAAATAAAAAAATTGATAAATGCAAATAATCAAACATATTTTATTATAAATAGATTATTATAAAAAATATTAATCATAGTCACAATAAGATATGTTTTAAAGAGAGAATAGTACTTTTAATTAGAGACATGATATAGCCATTTTTATACCTAGCAACTTTAAACAGTCCAAAAGCGTGTAATGCATTTGCTAATGAGAATGATTCGGTAGCTACTCCAGTAGTCGCTATAAGAAGTAGTCCAATATCTATATGTAGTGCCATGATGTGAAAGTATTTCTGTTGATCAATAAAATATTCTGCCAGAAACAAAAGTTCACGCGGACGAGACTCATTCAAAGGTTGGACAATATCGAATAAAATTGAAATATATTGCATAACTATATAGAACAAAATTGTAAAATACGCGAATACTGGAATAAATCAAAATGTTATTAACTTATGAATAAACTAGAAAATATTGTTGTTTTTATATACATGTATAATATCCCGGTTATAATATCCAATTAGTTCCAAATTAATTAGAATTAAGTAAAATCAACACTTCCATGTTAATCTATATCTTAAAAATAAGATAATCGATTTTCACAATATATCATTCATATTTAGTCAGTTATCTTTCATCAATAAATTCTTTACATAATTTATAGCGAATTTTTCCTTAATATATATGGAGAGAAATTATCATTTATTGCGCAAAACTGTAATTTTCAATATTAATATGTTTAGCTATAATTCCAGATTGATCGAAAATATGTCAGGAATTGTGAAGAACGATTAATTCGCTTTTAAATTATATTTATTTTAGATCACATTGTTGTTATAAGTTACTATTATTACTATAAATAATTATTACTATAAATAAGTTTTATGGTAAGCAAATAATTAAATATCCGTTTGGCATTTACTTGCTATAAATATTGTTAATAATTTTCCTATGCTTGAATGTTTGCGTATGATTTCGATCTCTCGATTGTCAGCCAAAGCGTTCCAATTATTTCGAACGCGTTCCCGAAACTCCTTTACCTATTAGTATAGTTATGATAATTTTATTACACATATAGTTTAATATGGAATAAATCGCTTGTAAACTTACATTTTTCATGACAGCATAAAATGTGACGTACTTTATGAAAAGTAATAAAAAAAAACAGTTGCTAGATAATATTCTTATAATTATTTCAAAATTGTATTCTGCGTAAAATAATTTTATCCACTGAAAAATATTATGGAATTTAGTGATGTGAAAAAAATATTTTACATTATACGTACGTACGCGTAAACAGTAAGAAAGCAAAAAAATATTGCTCTAAAATATCGGCAAAAAATCGATTAAAATAATCGACGTATCAGATCAAAAATAAAATTGCATGTTTATTTTATTACTACGTTATGTCGTAAATAATTAAATATATTTCAATTATTCAACACACCATTTATAAATATGTGGAAACAAAAGCATTAAAATTTTGTATGATACAAATGCGAAAATAAATATACCTGAGTACTTATAAATGACATTAATATCAGTAATGATAAAAAAAAACGAAACTGTCTGACTTTAAAATCATTATACGGCCAGAGACCAAGGATCGACAGAAGAATACGATTCGATCTATAATACTGATCCTCAGGAAACTCCATTTCAGATGACAGTTCAAGCATTACTAAAAAAACGAAATCTATAAACACTTTTTTCCTTCTTATATCACTAAATTTTCTTATTTTTTTTTTTTTTTTTGTTTGATTATTTTGTAATTCTTTGCACTAGATAGACAACTGAAGTAAAAATTATATTTTTTTTTAACTGTGAATTTGTAGGATGCTTATATCCGCCTAAATGGAACTAAATATGAGATAATAAAAATAAGAAAAGGAACTTGGTACTCCGAAGGGAAACTATCCCTACTTATGTGCTTATAGCATTATGGATAATAATGGTGATGGCAAATAAAAAGTAAATTGTCGTAATTTACTTACACATTACATATCAACATTTTCTGTGCTTCTCCTTCCCTTGCGCAGACGCAATGAAGAACGAAATGTTCTTTCAGTCGAGCACACTTATTCGCGTATCGGATGGGAAACGTGACACTTCGATACTTCAGTAAGAATGTTTCACGTTCGTACATTATTTTAGACTGATAATTTTGTCACTTATAAATTTGTTAATAGTAATTTATTTTACATTAGAGCCGACGAGATTACAGTTTGCAGAAAATCTCAGATGTGTAGAGCGCTATACATGCGAAAATCGGAGCAAATGCTCTTCTATACTAGTACCCGATCTGATGTATCTTCGCGTGGAAAACATCAAAGTAAGTCAGCACATGTGCTATTTGTAACTATAGATTTATTAGATTTTATTATTTAATTTTACTCTCATTGTTTATGTAACGAATAGACAAGTCGTATGGTTTTAATCAAGATAATATACAGATAAGAAGCATAATAATTGCAATATTTCAATTGTATTTACGTAATAATTTTTAAAAAAATTAGTGAATTTTAAAAATTAATGTAACATTTAAGTATTAACGTCAGACAATTTTCGCATTCTGAATTGCATCGACTTAATCCAGAATCATCCGAAATATTGTTTAGTACTTTGTCGTGTAGAAATATCATGCAAGAGTAACGCCAGTGGTTTGGTATATGATCATTGGGCGCGATAAATTAACGTGATGCGAAAGTGCAATTATTCTCGCGATTGCCGCTGTCAACGCTCGACAGACGATAGTACTGTGGAATAAGATATCGACGTGGCGAGAAGCTGCAACGAGAGATATTAGCGTTACCGTCGAAAATCACAGTAATATGTCACAGTGATCGCACAGTCGGGTGGTCCGGGGGGGGGGGGAGGAGGGAGGGGGAGGTTACCGTAGTAAATCTTTCCAACGATAAAACAAAAATACCACCGGTGACACGCTGGCAACTATGCATGCTTCGATGCAGAATGAACAACATTAATTTCCGCTCTTGTAGAGGTACACGATATCACCGAGTATCACATTTATAAAATTTAACGAAAATCTTACACTACCTTTATTAGATTTATTGTGCGTGTCACACGCACAAACTTATTTATATTACTTTTTAGATGTGTAATTATGTGTAATTATAAAGATGCCAAGCATATTGAGCTTAAATTTTGGATGATAAAAATCGACCCTCGAAAAAAACTTGTGTTGCGGAAAAATGGATTGTATTTTGCAACAAATAGATAGATAGCTCTATGATTTTGAAATAGCAAAGAGAAAACAACGACGAAAGGTAAATAAATACACTTCTATTGATTCATTGATTCTATTAATTAATAAGTAATTCCAATCATTTTAAAAAAATGTTTTTATATTATTTTTTTCTCCAAGTCGATGCTAGGGAGCGCAAAAAGCCTCCGTTTAATTGGAGTTCAACACTTATTTGCGCAATCATATCTCATTTTACGCTCATTATAGCTTTATCGCAATAGTAAATAAAAGTAAAATAATATAACAAATTGCAAATTTAATTAAAAATTTCATTAAAAAGAATACTATTCTTTACTTACTTTAACTCTATTTATTCATATGAAATTTTATACATGTTTATAATGAAATACTGGTAAAGCCTTATAATGTTGAACAATTCTATTAAAAAGACAAGATTTAATAATTGTAAAAATATGAAAATCTAATATACTCACTGTAGTAAAATACATACGCTGCTAAACATCATTAATTACAGTATTTACTTTCAATTAATAATATTAATAATAATATAATAAAAATAGCAAAAAATTAAGGAAGTTGTTGATGTGACATCATTTATTAAATTTATTTAATTATTTTATCTCTAAATAATTTTTCCAGTTATTAATTAAAATAATTCTACTGATTTGGTGACTACAATTTATGTTATAAATTTTCATTACTGACAGCGTTACTTGTGTACTGACCAAAGTACCGTGAAATACGACACAGTTGTGCTCATAAGCTGAAATTCAAGATTTACGTTGATGAAAAACAGATTTTACCCGATGACTTTTACTTAATTCTTTTAATAGCAATAATTAAACGTTTATTCATACAGAATGTTTGAAAGAGTGACAAGTGAATTAATAGCGTGAATAGACGTTAAGCACCTAAAGATAAATGTTTTGAAAAAACTAAACACTAATAATAAATTAATTAAAATTGATTTAATTATATCTAAAATTTAATTATATCTAAACAAAAGAAATATTTTATTATTAGCGTGACATTTACCGTCGCAAATCCTTCGAATGACGGAACATACATACCGCCCACGACCATCTTACAACTTTTCATGCTTCTTTGCATTATCATTGGCAGTAATCTCTGCGCTTGTAAAGAAGTGCCGTGCCATTGTGTGATATATCTAAAAGTTGATCTAAATGTCAATCGATTGCAGTTTCGTATTATTGATTCTCGTTACATATCGGTTTGCACTAACCATTCATTAAAATTGTAAAACTTATTTTTCTCATTATATTACAGGAATAAATAAATAATTAGATTAAGTAAATTTAAAGTTAAGTGTACGTACAATCGCATATATTGTTAAGTGTACGTATACATATATTTCTGTTATTATTTTAATCGTATTATGATAATATATTACAAATTTTTATAAATATTTGAAAGTTTGAAATCTATTTAAACGAATTTACTTACGTGTTCTCAAAAATACCAGCGCTATGATCTATTAAAATTTGGCCAACATAGTTACCCAAGAATAAATAAAAAACATGACCAAACGTAAAAAAAGCTAATCTTATAACTTCCTCCACCTTCTTCACAGATAATGCTGCTTGAAAAAGCTAAAAAATTAATAATTTCGGCAATAAATTCGCCACAGATGCTAAGAAAGAAATATACACATAAATTTAATTTTTAAAAAATATATTTTTTAAACGTATAATTGCATATGTACAATATATATAACGTTTTAATCAGTAGAATAGATATGCTATTTAAATAAACAAATAGAACTCACACTGAAAAGATGAATAATCAAAGATGTAATACCGATTATAAGCAGAATACTGTACGACGCCGCCAAAGTAGACCATAGAATTTCAGAAAATCTTAAAAGGCAAAAAAAAAAAAATTAGTGCGATTATCAATTATTGTTGCAATATTTTCGCGTGCTATTTCTTAATCTGCATGGAATTATTTTCAAATTTAACAAAATAAATATTGTTTCACAGAGAATCAACAGTTCGATAATGTTAATCGAATATTTTTTCCATTTATTAACAACACACTGCATTATACCGACTCGAGAGCTCTTTTGTGAATATGTATAGCCTCGACTATCCTTCTATAAACGATGATTGCTTGTTTTTCAGTTGTGTACGCTTTTAAGAATTCATCGTCGAACGCTTGATTCATTCGATAACTGCAAAAATAGCGATCGACTATTATAAAATCTATAGCGACGTATCGATTGATTAAAAGACTCAAACTAAAATATCAATTAATCTGCATTATATACGAGCATATATAATTCAATGTTCGCACGACTATCTTTTATTTTATTACCTGGCAACTTGAAACATTCCACAAGCATGTTGCACGTACGTTACATACAAGGACTCAGTGCCTACCATAGTGATAACTACCATACCTATAGTAACGTTTAAGTGTAATACAATGGCATAAAAGTACTTTTGCTGATCAACAAAATATTCTCCTGGAAACAGGAGTTCTCGTGGACGTGAGACGTTCAATGGCGCTAAGATATCAAAGATGCTTGATGTAAGTGATAAGAAAAAAAAAAGTACTACAGCCACAGAACCAAGTACTGAAATTATAATTAAATTATAAAAAGATAATTTTCAGAACAATTATACATTATAAATTTATTCGAAGTCCATAAGCTACGCACATCTACTTCTTACTTGTAAAAATCAAGGTGCATATACTTCCAATGGAAGTGTAGTTTTTTAGAATCTCCAATTCTCTTTTATCCTTAAGCATGTTCCAATCTTTTTCTACATGATCCATAAGATACCTTATCTACTCATACGAAAGAGTATAAGAATTCAAGTGCATAAATAAATTTAATCGTTTTTTACAATAGATAGAGCACATTTTCAATTCTTGCTACAAAGATCCGTATCTTCATCGCGCATTTACAAAGAAGAAATTGAAAAGAAATTTACAAATTGTACACTACAATATTGCACAAGCAAAATAAAAAGTCTTGGTTAAGTAAATAAATAAATAAATATTTCAGATAGTTACAGAAGAGATATTTGTGTGTTGCGGTAAAATTAAATTCGTTTAATAAATAGGAATATATATAGAGAGAGCAGAAAATATTTACAAAAAAAATTTTTATCCTATAATAATATAAAACATAAAGATTTGATTATAAGATATTAACGGCGGAATAAAATGAATATTACAATGCGGAGAGAATCCGTAAATCTCTATGCATGTTAGTAAAACAAGTTAAATTTTTAAATGACATAATTGTACGCATATTCTTTTTATATAATGTAATATTTTAAATTGAAAAAGTATACTTAGCTCAAAAATTTTAATATGGACGCATTATCGACTCACCTTTCCAGCAAGAATATAGAATGTTTGATATTTTATAATGAAGATTACACAAAGTATGATAGGAGAGAGAAGTTTCAGCATAAAATCGAAATTTTGTTTCGATGTTATCAATTTCGCGATCTGAAATCGTGAATCAATAACTCAGAATTATATATCGCAAAGTATTAATCTCTAAAATATTTCCTTCATATATAAATAAGTTTTATGAGAAGTGTCAGATTATGTTTTATATTATATATCAATAGTTTTCTTGCAACGAGATTTTAAATAATATTCTTACTTGACAAATTGTCGTGTATGCTACGATAGTATTATAAAGTATCATTTGACAATATTTAAAGGTTGTATGTTCATATGGCCACAAGCCAGATAATCGTAAGAGACGTTGATTGAGTTTATAATATTCATTTCCAAGGAAGTTCATCTTCTTACGACAGACAAAATATTTCTACGCCGAGAGACAAGGAATTTTACCTTTACATGTTCTATCTCTCCCACTCTTACTCCATAAACTTATTGTATTTTTTATTCTTTTATGTCTCGCTTGTTTGTGAGATAAACGCATAATAAGCGCTACAATTTACATCTGCTGAAAAAATAAATATAAAAATTCCGTGTGCCGTTCTCATCTATTGAGAGACGCATAAACATGCGAAACTAATACGTGGAAAAAATTTATTAACATGTGCAATTTAAAGAGAATTTAGCCGAGAGAGATAATTTTCTTATACCTGTTCGTACAGGTGTTTTTTTTTGTTGCACATCGCTCAAGTTGTAAATGTTATGTGTCGCGTGTTAAAGTTGTTGGCTTTAGCACATTAGTTTTCTTACTTGAAATGTTTTAGAAATACAAAATACAGATATGTATATCCAAATAAAAAACTAAATTTTAAAATATATTTATACATTTCTGTAAAATGTGACATGTGCCATTTAAAAAAATAAACAAAAAATGTTCATTACAATTAAAAAAAATCCTAATACTCTCGTATAAACGACAGTACTTTTTATATATAAAATAAGATATTAATAATACATATAATAATAGAAATATTAACATTCTTTTTCAATATTAAAGTAATATTATGTTTCCTTTTTCTCTTTCCTTTCACTAAAATTTATCGAGTATTCTCATGTCTCGTAGAAAGATTTCATCGTAAAATCTTGCCCATAAAAATGGGCTATGTCGAATTTTTTCAATCTCACATATTGTGACAAACATGATGAAAAAACCTTCGCGCAGAAAGTTATAAAAGTGTTGTATGTTGTGTGAATCAGTCATTTGTTTTTCAACTGCGATATTTTCCCTGTGAATATATATAAAGTTTAAAAAACATTTTCCACTCTGTTTATTTTACAACTCCTTCGAAAACAAAACTGATCTGTTTCGACTGTTTTTGCATATATCAGTAAGTTGAAATAAATGGAAAGTTTTTTTTGGCTCACCCTGTATACTGTATGTATAGCCTATAGCCAGTATACGGTGCGATGCGGCATCGACGCCGGCGTCGCGGCACAGCGCGGGCGCAATAGCGAGCAACCCTCTTCATTTGTGACGCTTCAGTCAGTGCTGCGTGAACCGTCGAGCGGAAAGCTTCACTTCTTTTTTTATCGTCGTGAAAGTGTATCTCATAGCGTTATCAATATTAAGACATATGGTAACGTATTTGTGAATGATTGAATTTCTGGCTGCTCGCGAGACCGTTGTTCATCTAATTGCAATTTATTGGTGAATTGTGCTGTGTTTTTTTAAATTTCTAATCAAATTTGCAGCGAATTATGCATATAAAGCACATATTTCAAATTGACAGTTGACAGTTTAACTATATTTCAATACAAACAAGGAACACGTGGGCTGTGAGATGTATCGAGATAAGAGAATACAGAGTTAGTATGCAATATATAAATAATAATTCTTCCCTAAAATTTTTATCTAGAAATTTTTATAAATGAAATACGTTTTCTTAAGAAAATAATGTTGACATTATCTATAAAAAAATAAATAATTTTTAATGTAACATGTGGTTCTCCAAAGACAAACAACGATACAACAAGAACCAGAAGCGCGACTGCCGGAAAAACTCTATTGCTATAAATTAATTTATTATAAATTATTATTAATTTATTATTCGTTTATTATAAATTAATATACGAAAAATACAAGAAATACATATTGGCCACAATTTCGAGCCTTCCTCAATCTCACGGCATATAAAGAAGGAAGAAAAGAGTTCAGGTTATATGGAAAATATTAAAATTATATAAAAACACATTATTTGCATATTAATTTATAATTAGTTGCTCTTATACTCCGCGCTTCTAGTTCTTGTTGCTCTCTATATAATTGTTTAAATTATTCGTGCTAAAAAAAAGGCCGAATCATGCAAAACAACATTTTACATTTGAAATACGATTTTGTTCGCATTCAAATATAAATAATAATATGAAAATCCAGTATTACGAAAATCATTTAGGGATTGATGCATTCGGAAGATAATTAATGATAAAAATATATGATTTAGATTTGTTATGATAATTTCCAACAAAATTTTTTTCTTTTTTAAGCATTTTTTTGGGGTTTGGAAACTTTGCGTGACAGTTTTTCATTTCCTCCCCCGCGTTTTATTATATATCGATTTTTTTTTGTTCAGTCGACCTTACAACTCGGCCATCGTAAAATTGCAATGTACGAACGACAAGGTATTATTTTGACATTGCTGCCATATGTATCAAAAGGCGAACGACAAATCTATTAATTGTCGATTTTTGTAACGTATCAGAATGAAAGACAGGGCGGAAAGTGGTGTAACGTCAATGTTTAAAATAAATATTGCAAACTAATATTAAATATTAGCAGAAAAAACTTTTCGACACGATTTATGGAACAGAAGTATATAATGAAATATCGTGATAAAAACCTAAAACTATTCTGACATGGTACTCATTAATATTCATGATGAACGTATTTTATTCTACAAGTGAATATATGTCATAAATGTTACTAATACAATTTTTCATATCACTACAAAGTCAGACTCGCCATCGATTTTTATCTCAACGTACGGAATAAATTACAGTGAGATAAGACAGTGTCATACTTGCCATCTGAAAGAAATCGTGCATCGTTGTATAATTACACAACTCTCATTAATACTATTATAATTATTATCTTTTTAATTAATTGTTTAATAAAAATATATGATTTAGGTTTGTAAAATTTGTGATGGCACAAATATATTATCATTACCGATGCGAAACCCTCCAGCGACGCTATAATTACGCCACCGATACCCAACACGTAACCCTTCGCTGTTCTTTGCAAAATAAACGTGAGAAGTTTTTGAATTTGTATGGGCGCTGTATACCAGGGCACACCGTATCTACACAATTGTATATATTATAAAAATTCCGTCCAATTTTTATCCTGGTAAAATTTCCTCTTAAAAATATGATATTATTTGCACGTTGTGCATATAGTGCAAGTTATGAATGAGAATAAAAACTTACGCCTTATCGAACACAAGAATACTACGATCTGTTACTTTTTGCCCGAAATAGTTGGCGAAAAACAAGAAACCGTACTGGCCTCCAATAAAAGATCCAGCTGCTAATAATTCCTCAAAATCGTCCAACACTAAGATAGCCTCAATTAGCTAAAAAATAACAAAACGCCAAGCAAATCGAAAAAGCATTTTGATGCAAAAAGTAATCGTAGAGAAAAGATTGTTTATTAGAAAAAGTAACTTACGCGAAACATGTTAATGGTTATCGCAATCACACCAAGCACGAGCACAATTAAGTACGTTGAGATAAACGTGGATACTAAATAAT
The DNA here is from genome assembly GCF_040581485.1 of Linepithema humile. Lineage (NCBI taxonomy): Eukaryota > Metazoa > Arthropoda > Insecta > Hymenoptera > Formicidae > Linepithema > Linepithema humile. The sequence goes on from NC_090132.1 coordinate 16,331,977, forward strand.
CTAAAAATCTACAAGAACGAAAAGCCGTATAAATTAATTACAAACAGTGAAAAAGCGCATTAAATTTTTTTATAATAAAGATTTGTAGAAAAAACTTTTACTAATCTCTCAGTAAACTAAATTAAAGTGTTTCACGCCACCGTTATGATTTGTACACTCACTCGACACTTCTTCTGTGGATATTTATGGCCTCTACAATCCTCGCATGAACTATAGCATATTTTTCACTGTCAGACATGGAGGACTTTACATCATCAAAAGCATGTTTCAAACGATAACTATAAATATAAAATTGCATTATTTTTATATAAAAGAGATAAGATATTAATTCATTTTACATAAATGTATATTTATATGTAAAAGTATATACAAAGTGATCATTGGAAAGGTGTCCAAAGTAAATTGCTATAACTTTGCAATAATTAGGCAGAATAATATAACTAAACATCATTTTGTAGAGTAAACTTGTCAATTTTATTACATATAGCATGAAAAACGTATATAATAATTAAATATTTAAAATAAACATTGGAAAAAAAATACTATAAATCTGTCTAAGTGTTCAATGATAAATATTTTTTAAGTGTTGTCTATTGGAATCGGCAAAAACTCAAAAGTTTTTCAAAATTGTTAAATATACTTTTTAATATAACTGAGAAAATACCCTAAATGCATTTTCGAATACTCTGTTTCAGCTTATCATTGTTTTTCAATGGATAACATTTTTAAAATATTTATCACTGAGCGCTCAAACAAATTTGTAGTATTTTTTATATTGTTTACTTTAATTACTTAATTATTGTACATTCTTTTCATATTATATAAAGTTGACGGGTTACAAATGAATAAAATTGACGGGTTTTCTTTATGAAATAACGTTTAATTCATTTCATTTTGTCCATTCGTTGCCAAGTAATAACAATTTACTTTAGACACCGTTCCAATGGTCACCCTGTATTATCATTTTTTTAAATCATTTATAACACGGAATATGATTTGTAACAATAATTAACTGTTAAAGCAAAAAATTAATGTCAATATTTGGTGATAAAATCATGAAATATGATTTATAAAATTGATTTATTTAGATTTAAATGTTCCAATGTTTGGATAAAATAAAGTAAATGAAAATGTATGCACACGCTGCCAATTTTGGAAATTATTTAAAAATTTCTCACCTAGCTACTTCAAATAATCCACAAGCATGATGAACATATACCATGTTTAGTGATTCGGTGGCAAGTACCATAGTTACGCCTAATAGGGCTAGCAACGATTGATGTATCAGAATAGGATAAAAATGTTTCTGCTCGTCGAGAATATAATATTCCGCTAAGATGGGCAGTCTTCTTGAACGGGACTCATTTAAAGGATGAACAAAATCGAGAAAGCCCGGCAAGTAGAAGCCGAAAACAAAGCAAAGCAAAAGAGGGGAGCTTGCAGCTAAAACAATACGTTACATCATCATATATGCATGATCTAAATACCGAATATACATACACGCGATTCAAATTTACGCGATTGTAATTTAAATTACAATATCTGTGATGTCCTACCAAAAAATACTATCGTGTATCGCATTCCGATAATGGTGTAGTATCGTATAATCTCACATTCTTTCTCGTCCTCCAACGTATTCCAGTCATGCTGTATTCTTTCCAACATATCTCTCACCTAACGATATCGTTGATAATTATACGTCAACGCAATTAATATTATATTTTAATTAAAGTTATAAATATATTGTAATCTAAATGAATTTCTGGATACACTCTTACTTTGTCAATATTAATAATGTAACTGATAAATTTTAAGAGATAGATGTGAGAAGGAACAGCATATGTCAGATTATACAGAAGGCGATCGAGATCATGAACTGTGTTCTGTAATTTGGCGAGCTGCATAATAAAATTTTAATTACACATCACATTGACTTATTGATTCAACCGAAAAAATGTCAAAATAAAAAAAAAATAACTAAAGTTTAGAGAACTAATGTTTATAGAAAAAATGAAAAAAATGGTACATTATAAACATTTAAAAAATCAATATGAGAACTAAAGTAAATATAACTTTAAATAAATAACAAAGTTTGCCATTTATATCTAGAAACTTTAAATTTTATATAATATTTTTCAAAAAAATTTTTGAAAAAAGGTTTGAATTACTTTGACAAATAATAAATATTTTTATGCAATATTAATATTAATCTTATATTTAAATCATTGTATTAAAAAATGTAAACGTTACCTGAGTAACGCAAGAAGACGCGATGACCGAGATCGAAAATGCCCTGTAAATGTTTATATATATGGAATTGTTGTAGGGCCACAGTCCTAACATCTCTAGAACGAATCGATTGACTTTATAGTAACGCTGACCGTCGAAGTTCATTTGGCCTTAAATGTTCCGCTACATTTGTCATGAGTCATGCAGAAGGGGCTTTTATTACCCTCCCTGAGGGTTTCGTTTTTCTCACCAACATTCGTTATTGATTATCATCACTTTCATATATTTCTCGTGCAAAAATTTCATGAGTTTATTTCAGAGTTCGTGGTAAAAAAGAGGGATATGATGAAGAAGGGGAATGACGCAAAATGCGTGACGGAAAAGAGAAGTTTGCTGTTTTATTATTAATTTAGGGAGAAGACAAAATTCACGCAAGCGCAATTGTCACTTTGAGGCGCGTGTTTTCATTCTCACTCAAGCTGCTGAACTGTAAAAGTCACATTGTTTTATGGGACTATATATTACTTTTTTATATTATTATTAAAGAAGATACTAAAAAACGAATAATATCTAATTCAAGGACAAATATTAAAAAGGTTTGTTAATTAATATTGTTAATTTAATTAGTGATTAACATTCGTAGTTACAAAAATTTTTCATTTATTGTTGATTATTGCATAATCATTTATTAATTTAAATTATATGATTATTAATGGGATGCAAATAAAAAAAATCTCAAAATTAATTTATGGTGTATATAGTACGCGGTAAAAATAATTTCGAAAAGCAAAGAAATTTATTTTGATCAAACTTATTTTATTAATACAATTTTTATTGTAGTAATATATGCAAAACGGCACACATGCAATACTGAATGCATTCTAAATGCGAATTGAATTTTTGAAACGTGGCTATCATTCTTTTCATTCTTGTATTTGCACGGAGTGAAGAACCATAAAGTAGGACATGGCCATACTCATGAGCTGTAATAAACATTCTTAATGTTTTTCTTTCTTAAGATATTGGTCAAAATTAAGTTTTCTCATATAATGCACTTCTTACTGTAGCAAAACCTTCTAATGATGCATCAAATAAACCGCCAGCTGTTAAAGCACTCTTTTTGTTACTTCTTTGCATTATGAACAGCATCAATTTTTGCATCCACAATGGCGCTACGTGCCATTGCGTATTATATCTGTTAATATTTATGGATTTATAGATGCAATTAATAATATTATTTCAATAATTAATTAAATAAATTTTTTAATTTTTACCGAATTTTGTATTTACGGTGAACATTTAATAAAATATTTTATACAGGGTGATCCATTTTAAATGACGCATTGAGGTTTCTCGAAAACCAAGGTTTTCAATGAAAAACGTTTCGTATAAAAGTTTTGTAGTTTCGAGGGGGACATAAGATGGTGCCATTAGTTTGATTTTTAATAGTCGTTTGAAGGTCACGTGAAAGTCACCATCAATTTCTTAAATGGACATCCCCATTTGTCATTATATAATCTTGTAGCGGAAGTCAAGGCATTTGTCCTCCTCGACACTACAAAACTTTGGACCAAACATTTTTCAATGAAAGCCTTGGTTTTCGAGAAATCTCAACGCGTATTTAAAATTGTGTTATTCAGGGGGTATATTTTTAATTATTCATATGTACATTACAAAGCATTATTAGAATTATGTGAATAGAATGCTAGAAAGCATGAATATATTTATAACTTACGTTATCTGATGAATGTCAAGACTAGCATCTATAATATTTTGTCCGACATAATTTCCCAGAAATAAGTAATATAATTGTACAAATATAATGCCAACACTTATCAGTAATTCTATTACATTATTTAAGACTGTTGTCGCGTAAAGAAACTGAAAATAACATTATTTGTTAATTGTACATTTTTTTTTTGTACTTCTGTTTATATATTCGCAATGCAATTAATCTGTTGAGAAATGATATTTTGTTCTTTTTTGCATTGCATTTATGCTTACATTAAAGCTCACCGAAGCCACTCCAAATCCTAGTAATATGAAATATAAAGTCGCAAAACTGTTCGTCAAAATCTTTGCCAAACTTCAATAGCAAAACGTGAATTTATTATTTATTTATTGTAATAATGTCTAAAGCTTTGCGCTCGAGCCTTTCTGCGAGGGTTTTTGGACGTGTCACCTAAGAAAGAGAAAAATGTATTAGTTTTTTCTTTTTAAAGTAAAATTTAAAATTTTAATTTTAATTAATATTTTAAAATTTAAAATTTAATTTTATTTATAAGATTTGTGATAAAAAAAGTTACGCGTTTTTTTACAGTAGACAAAAAGTAATATTAATAATATATCATAAACATAGTTTTAATTTCCCGGGCAAAGCAGGCTTCGAGTGCAAAGGAGTAATATATTGACTAAAATTATAATATTAACTTAATAGCTCTGCGATGAATGTACACAGCGTAAATTAATTTTTCGTGAAGTATATGCTGTCTAATGTTTTTTGGCATTTGTAATACGTTATCATCGAATATATGTTCTATTCGATAGCTATAAAAATACGAAAGTGTTAATTTTATTCCTATTAAAAACGTAGCAGTTCTTCCAATCGTATCTTTAAATCAAATTAAATAAAATTATTTGTGAAATTGTAAAAGCTTAACTTTACCTGGCGATTTTAAACATGGCACAATTGTGCTGTACATATGCTATAAGCATCGTTCCAACAGCCGTTATTGTGATACCACCAGCATAATTGGTTATGATAGTATGTACTAAAATAGCAAAAAAATATGTCTCTTCATCAATGAAACAGTTCACTATAATTGGTAGTTGTAGCGGTCGTGATTCATTCCTAGGTACGATTATATCATATATATATGTTAGAGTATATAATGTAAAAAGTCCCAGTAGACCAATAGTAACCAACACTGAAATTATTTTTATAGAAATTACTTGATGAAGTTCGAAAAATATCATTGTTTCGAGTTTTATCAGAATTTTACTTAATTTTAATTAATTTAATTTTAATTTTAATTAATTTCAAAAAAGATTAGGAAAGTGTACGTTTAAGATTTTATTTCTTACACAAAAAATAGATCGTATAAAATCGTGCGTTATTTGCGTATCCACGTATTATTTTCAATTCCTCTTCAGCCTTTATTATGTTCCAATCATATTGAATTATGTTGAAGATATATTTGATCTACGATCACAAATAAGCAGGTATTCTATTCTGCAAGTTCTTTATAGTATCGTGCACTATGATTATTTTTTATTTGTCTAATATTATTAATTTTTAATATATCGCGCACTTTAAAAATTTATTCGTAATATTAGTGGTATTTTTGAATCAGAAGCAGCGGAAAAAATATTACTAAAGAAAAAATTTCAGGTGCATATAAAAATGAATAAATACTTACATTATTGGTAAGTAATATCCATGCGTTGTATTTTATAATAAAAATACAGTTGATAATGATAAACGTACACATTTTAACAACAAGATTAATGCTGTACTTTTTTGTGAGAAACGCATTAACCTGAAAACAATAATCTCACTGAACGATTATAGCATAAAAAAGATATAAACAAATATTAATTTATGTAAAACATATATTATCATTCATTACATACTGTAAATAATTGTTAATCTTCCATCGAAAATCACAAATTTTTATTTACATAAGTAAAATATGCGTGACATAAAACGCTGAATAATACCTGACATAATAAGAAGGATATGAATAATGTTTGATAAAAAATTGCTTGAATTATCTTCAAACGTGAATTTTGATAAGGCCACAGACCGAGACATAGCAAAAGAATTTTATTTAACTTATAGTATCGTTCCCCAATAAAGTCCATCTTTGGCGAAGGTTGAAATGCGAATGTGAGGACTGACGGTGCAGAGTTGTGCTCCCCCCACCACGCATCACAAGCATAGAGACATTCTTTTTCCGAAATCCATAGCATAATGTTTGGGGTAACAACCGTGGAATAAACAGCAGATGTGAGAAATTTATGAAGGGGAAAGTAAGTGAATAAAGAATATTTTCCTCAATTTCTATCTTTCTCAATCGTAAAATGAAAAGAATACTATCAAAGATAATACTGTAAAAATAATATTATCAAATTTGGCAATTTAGTGAATTATCATAATGTTTCAACATAAACATCGATATAGAAAGACGAGAATTTTCGCGGATAGCTTAGGTCGCTTCACTGCGATCTAAGCCGATGTTGTAGTAGTATCACATATTACAGAAATATTTTGCTAGATATAATATTTGTTAATTCAAGTCAAAAGAATCAGATCTGATGTAATAATCAAAGGAAGCTCTTGCGAAAATAAGGAAAATGCAGATTAAGAAATAGATATGTGTATATGATTCATCATAAAATACATACCATTTTTTATTCACTTTATGCAATTTTAATAACATATTGTCTCATTGTCATTTCAATTAGACGTTACTCTTTTGATATTCTTTTATGCGAACAGTACCGAAACTCAACTGAGAGCAAGATCAATGTGAGGATCATTATTTTTTCCTTTCCGTGATGTCGTATTACGTATTTCAATTCTCTTCCTCTTACATTTCACGTAAAAAGAGACGAATATATATTCTCAAAAGCGAATAAATGATATAATTTAAAGAACAAATATAATTGTTCCTAATACGTTGGACAATTGCGTAATTGTGTGTAATATTACTGCAACTTTTAGCAGGCCTGAGTGAAATTGTGAGAATTTTTCGACCGCAATTCCTTTCGTTTCTATTATTATTTAAAAGTCGCCAAAAACATTGTACTTTCATTTAATAGTATAAGAATTCCCGTAATTGTGCAAAGTAACGCATTCTTCGAAAACGACAGGCGCAAAGACACACGAACAAATGTAAGGGATGACAATCGATTGTCTTGGTAATATTTCGTGAAATATTATTAACTATTTCTAGTATAATATAATAAATAAACCATCGTATATAATTTTATTGTCTCTGATATTTTTTACCTTATGCGGTGTTTTTGTCGTGACATTTTTTTTTTTCGTAATGCTGCGATTTATCTTGTGATTTATCACGTTCAATAAAAATATTTTTTATGCACTCTGTACAAAGATACATACTTGCTTATATCATATGCTGATTATTGATAGAAACATTAATAATTAATTTCCTAACAATTCCTTTTTATCAGATTGTATCTTTACTGTTGCGTAGAGTAGATTACCATGAAGTAAGATAGTGACGTACTTGTAAACTAAAATTGTATTTTTCTCTTTTATCGTGCTTATTGTATTACTTATTTTATAATTAAATCTAGCTTTGTAAGAAATAACACGATATTATAAAGAAATCAGTAATAATAAAATGTGCAGTGCGCGCGGTTATTTTGGCGTAATTATCTAAATGCTTGCTTCTCTCTCTCTCTCTCTCTCTCTCTCTCTCTCTCATTGATTATAAGTTATCTCACCGTAAGATAATTTTCCATCGAAGCAACGTATATTCCTCCAATGACGAAACCGAAATTCTTCGTGTTTTTTAGCATCAGAAAAAGAATTAATTTTTGCACCCGGATGGGTGCTGTGTACCATTTTATGTTGTATCTAAAAATATATATTTGTGATATGAGCTATTTATTATCGGTATGATTAAATTGTGAAAATAACTTTATTGTTAAATTCCTTTTTGCCAATTAATTGTAGAATGTTGATTACAAAAGTTCGCAATTCCTGCATATTTACAATGCTGTTAATATGTTTGCGCTATGATCTGTAACCATCTGCCCGCCATAATGATTTACGAAAGAGTAAATAAAATGAGGAACTATATAAAATATAGACAATATCAGCTCACTCATGTTCTGAATTAATAAAGCTTGCAGTGTCTGAAATCAACGAAAAACGTAAAAACACACAAAAGTTACAAAATCGGAATAATCTGTATTATAATCAATCTAGCAAAATGTAATTATAAATATTACTCACAAGTAATAAATTAATAGCCAATGATAATACACTTATTCCAATCAAAAAGAAATAGCTCTGTTTGAAGCTAGACAAGAAATATTCAGAAAACCTTCAAAATAATAAAAAAATTCGATATCTTTTTTATTATTGGATCCGTTGTACGTTTTAAGTCAAACAATTAAACAATAATGTTTCTGTATCTCTCATTCTTATTATTAATTATTTTAAAGTAAATATTAAATCTATAACAATTAATTAAAAAATATAGAAAAATTATTAAAACAAATAATAATCGAACAAAATATTTAATAAAAAAAACTTTAAACCTTATATGGTATAAACATAATTAATATTCTTATATAATAAATTTAAGCTCAAAATTTGGAGAGCATTAAACCATGTACATACTTGCGAGAGGAATGGTTATTCTAAACTGATACTAACTTTATAGCTCTTCGATGAATATTGACGGCACTAATTAACTTTTGATACATCAGACGTTCTTTTCGAAAAATCGACATGTGTAAACCGTTCTCATCCAAAGAATGCTCGATACGGTAGCTATACAAAACACGTATTTTGCGTCATTTTCAGAAGAAATTCTGACAAACATTCGATACAAGCATTGAAGACTCCTACCAAGTAATTGTTAGCATCATACATATGTGTTGCAGGTATGCCAAAACCATTGTTGTAGAGGATGTTAATACAAACAAATCCACAAAGATGACTGTAAGATAATAAATGAGAAAATATATGTCTTTATCGATTTGTTTCCTTGAAACATCATCTTGTTTCAAAAATTCACTTGACGTTGAAAAGTTATTAAAGATGTTTGGAATAAGAAGCACTAGTGCCAGAATAATCCAGCTCAAAACAGTGTACACTGAAAAATACCTGAATTTGCAAAAAAAAAAAAAAACATTTATATGAAGTAAATTTGTTAAATAATACGTTTGTGTATATGATTCATTTGTCCGCATGAAGGGAGGTTTTGAAGGATTTCTTACTAAGTAAAATTATAGTAAATAGTCTCATGGATTTTCCATATTTTTTTGCTATTTCAACTTCCTTCGAATCTTTTAGTACATTCCAATCTTCGCAAATCTGATTTAGCAGCAGATTCGTCTGTAAATTGCAAACAAAATTTCTTTCGCTAACATTACGCTTAAATAGCTTAATCTAAGCAAAAAACAAAATATTTTTGTGTCACCCGTGCGATCGCCATTAAAATTAGCTAAGTTAATCGTGATTGATTATAAATTTAATTAATACTACATATAAGTAAGCTACTCAATTGCTATAAATGTTACTCAATTTATATAATGTTATATTTTTTAAAGCAAAGCTCTATCACCAGTATCATAGATATTTATATGTATGTTTATAAATTTCAGTTAAAAAAGAATAGACTCACTTTTCTCGAGTTCAATAAATACCCGATGTACTGCAGTATACAAAGAGTAACACCAAAAACTTCTGCAAGGACATTCATGACAATTCTGAAATTGCACTTGTGAGTAAGCACCGTCAACTAAAAACGATAATATAAAAATACAAAGAATGCATTAAAGTTAAGTAAATATGAAACATTTCCCTTTGGCAAGATCACATTACCTGATAAATCACGAAGGAGACAGATAGTCCAAATATGATCACAATTCGTATGTGCCGAAATTTTGTATTATCGTACGGCCACAAACCACATATCAGTAGAAGAATTCGATTAATTTTGTAATACCAGCTCTCAATCGCGATCATTTTTCCATGAAAGTCAAACAGTATATGCGCTCGACGACAATCGAAAGCTACTTCTCCCCTCTCCAAGATAATGCTAGGTATTGCATTACGGTAGGGTGACTGGGGTGAAAATAATAATAACTACAGAATTACGCTTGTGAACTGCCACAGAAAGCGAAATATACATCTCGATCGATTACCTACAATATTCTTGATATTCACGCCAAGAAAATAAGCCCAAATTGGCTAAAATACACATAAACATCGTGCATCTGATATTTTCCGGAGATGCGGCAAAATAAAATTCTTGAGATAAATTGCAACTTAGCGCAAGCGCATCAGTAAGCAATATTCGTTTATTCGTCAGACATAATCAGTCAAACTTTCACACATGTCAGTAAGCAATATCTTTTTATTTGGCTGATACTATTATTCAAGCTTGAGTTATTTGCTCATTTTATTATTATTTCGATTATGAAATTATTCATTACGTCAAGATTCAAGAAATCGAAGTAAGAGTATGCTACCAAATAAGACATAATCAAAAAACAAATAGTTAATTATTGATTTCTAAATAAATTGATCTTTTAATCTACAATGTAATAGTTGGTACGAGGAAAAATAAAAAGGTGAAGACATTTTTTTAAAACTCTTGTTAAATGTTTTTTATATATACATATATATATATATATATATATATATATATATATATTATGACGCGTTTATGTCCTACAGCATTGTTGATTTCCTAATCTAGGAGAGATAAAATGTTAGAAGCGTGGGGTCTGAGTAGTTTAATGGTCAGAACATTCGCCCGGCAAGCGAAAGACCCGGATTCAATTCCCGGCTTAGCCACTCGCGCCCTGATATTTTTTCTCTCTTCCTTTCTTTACAATAATTCCTATACGTACATTAAAGTTTCTCGATATATGAGAACAATGTACTTTAAAATTTTCGTACACTTTAAGTATCTCGAATTGAGATCGGTGTACAATTTAACTGTCTCTTGTAGACTAATTTACTAATTTCTTTAAGAAAAATTAAAAATTTAGCACGAACATCCTGCAACGGCTCTTATCGCCATTTTCATTATTTATCGTTTGTTAAAACATATGGAGCCTTCCATTATATGTGGTTTAAAGTTTTATATATATATAATGTATCGAATGATATTATAGAAACTTGAATAAAGCACTCAAGTTATATTAATTTCCAGGTTTGAATGTATGCTTAACCAAAAACTTTTGCAGACGATCAATAAGAAGGCAAATTGAAGGAATTGATTAAAAGGACGCTTCTTATTTTCAGTAACAACATTTTTGAAAGGATGTTTTTTAATGTGTATAAGATTTGATATGTTCGTTTATGGTGGCTAAATAATGTGCACGTAGCATGCATTTATTTAGCGGCCAAAACAAAATCGAAAATATCCGATAATAATCTCGATAATGTAACACCAGAAATGACAAACAGAAACACTTTATACAAAATATCTCGACTATTACAACAGTTTGTTTTGCTCCAAACAAATAGCAAGCACATTAACACAAGATTTAAAAAAATGTATTAATTATTAGAATTCATGGATATCGCTTAACGAGCACAATGTACATTTTTTCTGGGTTGATTATCTTTTACATTACTTCTTACACATAAGAAAAATCGTGGCGTGGTTTTCTTGGCGAGTATAACGTCCTACTATTTTTATTTCCTGCGCATTTATCAACATTCGCCGGTCGTTTATTACTTGTTCCATCATCTCTGTTTTATCTGCATTAGCTGAATTTACCATCTCCCGTAAGTGCAAAAATTTCTCATGAAAATTCAAATCATTAATTAAAATCAGAGCTTTATTCACTTTCTTAATAATAAAGAAAATCATGTTAAACTGTACGATATAAACGGCAATTGGAAAAATATTTAATGGAATCCTGAACATGATATATACACACACTGAAATCAGTTATAACAAATTTTATTAACTAAAAAAAACAGAAAATTCTATTTAAATCGTGTATGTAGCGATAAATATAAATAATTAATTTATTGTTTAAATTCCATCAATAAACTTTTTTTACGAAATAAATTTTGATCAATCTGAAATAACGATTACGCGTCATATTTGATATCGGCTTACAATCAGTTCTTCTAATTATACTTGTTTTTATATTTTTTATTATTTATTCTTATTTGCATATCATTTTTAAGTTAGAAAAATTCAATGTGCATTGGAATAAAAATCTGTAAATATAAATTCTTTGGATAATTTTTAAGGCATCGACATAGGTATGTCTTTCGAAGCAGTTAACACTTCGATAGTACTTTTACATTTCTTAGAGAAAGATACAAAAAAGTAGGATTACCTGAATGAGCACGTAAGAAATGAGCAATATGTGAAAGCACACTGTGTGAAGTCACTCAAACTTAGTTTTCTCATAAAGCCACAGATCAGAAAGCCTCAAAAGAGTTCGATTAAATTTATGATAGCAATCGTCGAGCGCGTAACATTCGTCTGCGGTGATCAAAAGACGAATGGAAGATTTCAGAGAGTGGATGTCAGAGAGCGCATGTCAGAGAACGGATTTCACTTCGTGCGCATTTTCTTTCGTAATGATTTATTTAATACAAAGATCAATTTCTTCTTGGATTTTTTTGCGGCGCATGATAGACAGCGGGCGATACGATGTCGAAGAATGAGTGACAGTTGTAGCAATTTAAGGGTTGCCTATGTCTACATGGTTGAAGAAAAAAGAAATCGAGTTTTTCCATTGGTTGCTAATACACTGAGATAAAAAAAAAAACAAAGGAAACATGATTCATGAGTAAATGTTCGGCAAAAAACTTCCTTCTGTTGGTAATTTTTTATAAGCAATTATATTTTTTTTTGTTCAGAATATGCGCAAGCGCATTTGCGCGCTATTGTCGCTATCAGTCCTCATTCCCGTATCAGCCGTTCAACAGAATTCTGCTCTTTTCATAAAATAATATTAAGAACGATACTCATGATTCTGTATGCCAAATGCAAAATTATAAGAAATCATCTAAGACACCTATATGCTTATTGAAATATACAACAATAAACTACTTTCCCATCCTAAGCGTAAAATTTTATGAATATAAACATTAGTTTATATAGCTATGAGGCACAAAATTAAAATATATAGATATATGTATAAAATATTAACGTATGTAAAATTGAGTTACCCTACATGTTGATTGTGTTTGTTTGATAACAATGTGTTTGTTTGATAACAAACACATTGTACTGATGTACAATATTTTTATTAATTCTTTTGATAAGAAGAACGACTTTGTTATAGCTTTTGCTGCATATATTCTTTATAATTTATATAAGAATTGCAATACATCTATCTTTTTTGATTTATTATTTTAAACTGTTTTTCATCTTTTTGATAAAAAAGAGATAAGAATGATAGCACACACTCAATGATTTATTTAATTCAACTGTAGAAGTTTTTACTATGATGCAACACATGAAAAAAGCAAGATTAAAATGTCATTGTCATATCATTAATACTATTTAATTTGAATAACAATTCAAATTACAAATTATCTATCTAAACATTTGTATCATTAATTTTTATTCCGTATGTTGCTACTTACTGTGAAGAAGAAAATGGCGCGCATCAATAGTCAGTGCCTTTTTCTCATATACACATTGCCTTTTTTTACTATTTTTTATTGGTTATTATATTATTTATAATCCGTGATCAATTCCAGTTATGTTGTTCCATTAGAGTAAAGAGTATATTACTGTGAAATAAGATATCGACGTGCTTGCGAGCTGTAAGATAAATTCGTTCAACATTTATATATCAGTAATATATTAATTAGAGCCTTGTGATTTTTTTCATATATACAATATATATATATTGTATGTTATTTACTTTAGAAAAACCTTCTACCGAAGCCAAAATTAAGTAGCCAATATTTAAAATATATGACTTTGTGGTATATTGAATTATAAATAATAACAACTTTTGGATTTCTACTGGAGCCACATACCATGAAATATTATACCTGTTGATAAAAAATTATTTTAAACTCGTGTTTTCTGAAGTTTCGAAATTTAATCTCATAAAAGTTCGATTTTCAATTGATAATAATGAGAGAGTTTATGTGCAACTGCAACAATACTCACGTATTCTGAAAAATTTCGTTATTATGATCCGTAATTTTCTGTCCATAGTAATTGGACGTAAACAGAAAGAAAAAATGCATACCAATAAATATAACTGATGCAATTATTTCGAACATATCTTGCAACAATATCGCTCTAAGTAGCTGGAAGGTGAAATGCGAATAAATATAATTATATAAAAAAGCCATAGCTTGAAGAAAAGCCACTATTTCATGAAGAATTACGAAATGTAAAGATTCTTCTAAAAGATACTTACTCGGAATAAATTTAAGCTTAAAGATGTAACGATGATAACAATTAGCACGAAAAAAGTTGATGAAAAATTATCTAGTAAAAATTGACAGCGCCTTCAATGATAAAGAATAAATATAAGTGATAACTATTGTATCAAATCATGAACAATCATAAATAAAAAATCAATAGAAATATTCAAATTTTTGCAAGAAGTTTGAATATATTGTACAGATACTAACTCAAGAGCTTTTCTGTGTATATAAACGGCGTCGGTTATGTTCTGAAGAACCGTACAATTTATCTTCTTTCGTATAGGATTATGCAATGTATATTCATCAATTGAATGTTCGATTCTGTAGCTGGAAATATATATTAAATTGCTTCCTTATTGCTTCCGTATGTGATATATTTTTCTTCTATAGTTTAATCTCATAATATCTTAATTAAAAACCATTGACGATTATAATATTTATAAATGACAATGTTAGCTTTGTTATATTATTATGTCGTATATATATATATATATTATACATATTTCTCGCATAAAAAATTTTATTATTTTGTCTTATAATATATTATATATTTCTTGACATTAAACACACATTTTTAGGCTACGGATATTAAAAAAAAAAAAGTTTTGCATTAAAAAATTTAAAGAGTTTGACAATTTTAACAATCAGTTATAAAAAAAGTAAAAGATTTAAGAGCAACGGATATGAATTCTGTATCGAGTCAAGTTAAAAAGTTAATAATCTGGAATTTTACATAAGTTTTGTAATTTATATACATTATCTCGATCCAATAGTTCCAAAGTCAATATGAAATGTTATTACTTTATTTTTTTTGTTATTTTAGCTTTAATATAGTCCTTTACACAAATTTTGAGCCTTACCTGGCAATTTTTAATAATCCGCAAATATGTTCGACGTATACCATTTCTAACGTAGTTGTGACTATAACGACAAATGCACCGAAAGTTACGCCAAACAACCAATGACATAAAATTGGGTAAAAGTATGTTTCCTCGTCGACAAAATATTCTGTCAATGCATGGAGATCACGTAGACGCGTTTCATTTAATGGAAAAATTATATCCAAAATGGTCGGCCACAATTCGACGAGCATATATAGAATCACGCCTGTTACGATGGCGACTAAAATTATATCGATATTTTCTTAACTTGAATATTATTGATTCATTAATTTAACAACTAAAAAATTCTTAATATGTGCCAAAAAATAGTTTATTGCACATGCTATCTGCAGTAGATCTTTGGCACGATCGAACCGAATAAATAATGTGTTTTAGCTGTGAAAAATGTAAAATGCGACTATATATAAACATAAAATCAATTAGATAATATATCAGAGTTGTGCTTTCAAAAGCAGTACGGCTAATAATGTCGTATTTATCAACTGTTATAACGTATAATGTAACTGTTATAATGTAACTGTTATAATGTGCGAAGAAGAGATTTATGCGTAAACGATATATTGCTGCTTATGGTTGTGTTTTCTTTTTTTAAATAATTCTCATACATAATATTATTATCGTGCCCAGTTCACCGGTGGATGAATGCTGCCGCATTATGTCGCGCTCTGCTTCGTTTTTCAAAAGATTCCAACTGTCACAAATATCTTTCCAAATTTGTTTTATCTGTATGTCAGATTATTTGAAATAATTTCTAAATGCTAATCAAGAAGAATGACGGGATACGGCAACTAACTTACTTGATTGGGTCTACTATAAAATGAGTAGTACTGTATCATATATAAAAAAGACGGTATAGCGTATGAGAGGACCATCACGACAAAATCCATGGTCAATTGAGACGTACAGAACGATGTGAACTGAAAGATAAGACTGAAAAACGGCTCGACAGATTCGCATACTCACTTCTGTATAAATCCAAAGTAAGGCACTATTAAACTAATCTAGTTAATTACAATGTATTTATATACAATCAAATACCAATGAACATAATAAGTACATTTTTTACTATAAAAAATTTTTATCCGGATTTTTGCAAAATCAAATCTGTGATAACATTGAGAAGATATTCGTATAAAACTAATATATAAAAGACAAAAAATATCGATACCTGAAAACTTATGAAAGAGATCAATATACCAAAATGAAAGGTATGAATAATTGTCGAAAATTTCGATTGTCGATACGGCCAGAAATTGAGTATCGAAAGAAGCATGTAATTTATTCTGTAATAATGATACTCGACGAAATCTTTTCCTTGGCGATTCAAAGACATGTTGAAAAAAATGACGTTGAGCTAACGCTCAATCCTCCAATCTAATAGTATAATTGTTTAATTCTTTTACCTTCGCTGTTTTTATAAAATATTACGGTTGTACTAATACTGTTAGTAAGATAGCGTTCATGGTAGCACACCGAGTTAAAAAAGATAATCGATCGCTCGCCTTCGCGTTTTGGCATCGAAGGGAACGGTAGAAAGTTAAATATTCAATTTCACCTTGTGTTCGCGCGATGTGGTTTTCCCAGGACAAGAGCGAACACAATGTCCCCGCTTTTTTTTCCCATATTGGCGCAAGCGCGATTACGGGTTTTTATGCGACCCGTCGCGACGCCTGCATTATCGTTCGCGACGTCGAGTATTGCATTATGATTGCTATGTTACGCGAGTGTCTTTATAATGTATATTATAATCGTGATTATCTTTTTATTAAAGATATGCAAAACAATTCTATCAAGTTCGATGCGTAAGTGAAATTTGCTACATAAATATATAAATTTAAAATATTAATAAATCCAAAGAAGAAAGTATATAACATATGTATATTTTGGAAATTTCTTTGAAAGTTCTTTTCTTTTCAAAAGTAAACGTTTATAAAATTATTCTTTATATGCATTTTAATTATTGTAAATTATTACGAAGAAAACAAATAAGAAATAATGAGAAGATGAAATAATAGCAAATGATAAAAGTTCACAAAAAAAAACGTAAAAAGAAAAGCAAAATAATATAGTAAAATATTTCAATACATATATTTAATAGATTTTTTAAATACCGCTTCATATGAAATAAAATTATAATTTACGTATTTATATTCTTATATGTGTGATATATGAAATGTTATTTTTCTTTACTATCGATGTATTTTTCAAAATATATTTTGGATATTTTGCAACAACAATATTATAATTTATTTAAATACGTTATTAACTTTATAGCAAATAATACCTTATTACATTGTATTAATTACTTGTAAAAATGTCTTAAATATATAAAATATATCAAGCAATATTGAAACTTGGCTCTAAAATTACATTAATTTCCAGGTTTGAATCCAATATTCTCAATCAAAAACTTTCGCCGATAATTAATAAAGGAGGAAATTTGAAATTGAGAGGAACGTAATAAGATGCTTTTTTATTTTCAAGTGACAAGTTTTTATCTCTCTCAGTTGCCGATCTAAGCTGCAGTTTGTATCAATATTTAATCTATATAGCTTAAATTACACCATCGCAAGCCTCGAGTGTTTAAGCATCTTTCCTCGCGGAGTATTTGGAAGCTGCGATATCAAGAGACACGGTAGTGTCTCGCGCCAAGTTCACGCGCAGCGCAAGACCGACCGTGTATCTTTACGCGAGCACATGAGCTGATAGGAGTCGAGATTTTCATATCTCAATAATGCGTGGACCGATCGAATTTATAATAGGCTCAATCAATAGAGCACATGCGATTTACATAATAAAAGTATCTTTACTTTTTTTGTACATGCTTTCTAAAAAAATATATTAATTGCCAAAGTTTGCCAAAGTCGAAATATGCCGAAATCTATGTAAGCCTTGGTCGTCGTCGTCTGTTCGTCATCCTTCTCTAATATATAAGTTTTTCCTTTGTCAACTAGAAGCATCAAAATGCGACATGGTTATCCTTTTCTACATCCCGTTAAATGTCAATTCCCGCATAAGAGCGTCTTTTTTCTTTCCTTTCTTTTTCTAAAAGATGTCTGTCCTTTTCCAACATGGCGGCGCTCAGACCTGTCAGCTCGCAGCTTTGATGATACTAATCACATTGATATAATTAATATCGGTCGTAAAATGTATATGTAACGTGTTGTGGAGACGAATAGAGATAGTGTATATCAAAATAATAGTATTCTTTATAAAAAAAATTTTTCTCGTCTTGAAGTGCAGAAGTGTAGCAATACACATGCTGACAACACTCTTAAAGGGAACGTTCACAAGTGTCCCCTCCCGATTTGATTCTCCTTGAAATATGTTGTAAAACATACAATTTGAGAAGACACGTATTTTTTTATAGCGGCCCTAACTCAAATTTAAAGGGTGAAACACCCTTTTGAAAAAAACGAGTTTTTTCTTTGTGTGTAACTATCGCCAAAACCGTAGGAGATATAAAAAAATGTTTCAAGTAGAAGTTGTATGGCTTGTAATGGGCTTTATAACTGTGTGTAGTTGGATTTTCAAAAATGTAATTTTTTTTAATTTACTCTTACCCCTTGGTATTATTTTTTCGAATTTCAAAATTTTTGTAATGACAAAAGTTGTAGCATTTTTTACGCTGAATTCAACCATATATGATTTTATTATGTTCCGAAATCGCATCTTTCAAAAATAAGTCATCAGTATCATATTATATGCGTCGCGCTGCATGACGCATTGTTTATACCGCACTTGTGTGTTGCGCAATAGTCGTTAAATAAATATAAAAATGACATGTTATCATATATTTAAGGAAGAAAAGTTAACTAAAATTGTTGCTAAAGCATCCCTTCCACATTACACTCTTATAGATAATCGCTGCATTTCGTATGCGACGCGTTGTCATATACAAGTTAGCTATCAGCGCATATTACACTTTGAAGTTTTGCTTGCAGTGACCACGGGAAAATAATTTATGAAACGAAAACAGTGAATGAATCAATCTATTCAACATATATCCACCCTGACTCTACTCTCTTGGCCCGACTTGACTGACAATGAATAAAATTCTGTACATACTCTTTTTCAATAATTTTAATATACTGCGCGATATATTCTACATACTATTACATTCTATTAAATTATTACGATTTTTTTAAACTATGGTATATAAAATCTTGAAATATAAAATGTATATTATAAGTATAATTATAATATATTGATACAATAAATAAGCTTTTATATATATATATAAGCTTATTTATATATATTATAATTATACTTATAATATATATTTTATATACCATAGTTTAAAAAAATCGTAGTAATTTAGTGGAATGTAATAGCATGTAGAATCACAGTATATTAAAATTATTGAAAAAGAGTAAACTGTACAGAATTTTATATTTTATTTCATTCTCAGTCAAGTCGGGCCAAGAAGGTAGAGTCAGGGTAGATATATGTTGAATAGATTGTGTGTGATTCATTCACTGTTTTCGTTTCATAAATTATTTTCCCGTGGTCACTGCAAGCAAAACTTCAAAGTGTAATATGCGCTGATAGCTAACTTGCATATAACAACGCGCTGCGCACGAAATGCAGCGATTATCTATAAGAGTGTAATGTGAAAGAGATGCTTTAGCAACAATTTTAGTTAACTTTTCTTTCTCAAATATATAATAACATGTCATTTTTATATTTGTTTTGCGACTATGCACAACACAAGTGCGGTATAAACGGTCATGCAGCGCGACGCATATAATGTGATACTGATGACTCATTTTTAAAAGATGTGATTTCGAAACATAATAAAATCATATATGGTTGAATTCAGCGTAAAAAATGCTACAACTTTTGTCATTACAAAAATTTTGAAATTCGAAAAAATAATAACAAGGGGTGGGGGTAAATTAAAAAAAATTTCATTTTTTGAAAATTTAACTACACAGTTATAAAGTCCATTACAAGCCATACAACTTCTATTTGAAATATTTTTTTATCTCCTACGGTTTTGGCGATAGTTACACACAAAGAAAAAAATCGTTTTTTTTTTCAAAGGAGTGTTTGATCCCTTAAATTTGAGTTAGGGCCGCTATAAAAAAATACGTGTCTCCTCAAATTGTATGTTTTACAACATATTTCAAGGAAAATCAAATCGGGGGAGGGGACACTTGTGAACGTTCCCTTGTTAGTATTCTGTAGTTAGTGGACAGAAAGTGTACTTTGTGCACATTGGTGGAATCGGCAGGTATGTAATGTTTATAGAGAAGAAATGCCTAACACTTGGATTGAAGCTGACGATACGCTAATTAAAAAAAGACAATGGCCTAGAGGTGCTAAAGATGTTTTTGTCATTCTTACAGAAATTTGATCAAAAGTAATCTGTTTTTATATATGAAAAAACGCAATAACTTAGAAATACAGATGGTTTTTTATACCCTTTTTATGATCACTAATAATTTTCTTATAAAACATGTTGTAAAATATAAAAAAAAATTATTAGGTTTGTATAAATTAAGATTTCTATAATCAAAAAGAGGATCGTCGTATTGAAAATATGACGGGAGTGATGGTGGGATATTATTACCATTATTTTTACTAAAAAAAAAGAATCATATTTATTAAAATTATTTTTACTAAAAAAAAGAAATGATATCTCACAGAAAAACCTTTTTTTTTTAAAAAGGTAAAAAAAGAGCGCCAAGTACACGCCTTGTTATATTAAAAAAAAGTTTTCCTCATAAAAAAACCTTTCCAAAAAATTGTTTTTTTTTTAAAAAAGTTTTCCTCATAAAAAACCTTTTCAAAGAACTGTACTTTCAAAAATATATTATATTAAAAAAAAGTTTTTTTTACAAAAAACCTTTCCAAAAAAAGTTGTATATATCATAAAAAACTTTTCAAAAAGATTGTATTTTTTTTTTTCCAAAAATATATTATAAAAAAATCTTTTCAAAAAAATTATATATATTTATTATAAAAAATCTTTCCAAAAAAATTGTACTTTTAAAAAAAGTTGTATATATTAAATAAAAATTTGCTACATATTCTGTCTATAAAAGAGGTGATATCAGAAAATGACGCCAAGTTTAAATAAAGAACCTTTCAAAAAAAGTTGCATGTATATCTAATTATTTATTTAAAAATAATATTTATGTTTATATCTAGTTAATTCTTCTTAAGTATACTTTTTAAAATAATTGCATCTGTATCTAGTTATTTTTTTTATATCTGTATCTAGTTAAATAAAAAAATTTTTTTAGTTTAATCAAAATAAAAAAATATTACAAAATTTCGCAAAAAACTTGGCGCTGCTATAAAATAGCCTTAAAATATTATTATACATCTTAAAATATTATAGAGCAATGAAGGCTATTAAAATATTATTATACATCTTAAAATATTATAGAGCAATGAAGGCTATTTTATAGCAGCGCCAAGTTTTTTGCGAAATTTTGTAATATTTTTTTATTTTGATTAAACTAAAAAAATTTTTTTATTTAACTAGATACAGATATAAAAAAAATAACTAGATACAGATGCAATTATTTTAAAAAGTATACTTAAGAAGAATTAACTAGATATAAACATAAATATTATTTTTAAATAAATAATTAGATATACATGCAACTTTTTTTGAAAGGTTCTTTATTTAAACTTGGCGTCATTTTCTGATATCACCTCTTTTATAGACAGAATATGTAGCAAATTTTTATTTAATATATACAACTTTTTTTAAAAGTACAATTTTTTTGGAAAGATTTTTTATAATAAATATATATAATTTTTTTGAAAAGATTTTTTTATAATATATTTTTGGAAATACAATCTTTTTGAAAAGTTTTTTATGATATATACAACTTTTTTTGGAAAGGTTTTTTGTGAGAAAAACTTTTTTTTAATATAATATATTTTTGAAAGTACAGTTCTTTGAAAAGGTTTTTTATGAGGAAAACTTTAAAAAAAAAAAACAATTTTTTGGAAAGGTTTTTTTATGAGGAAAACTTTTTTTTAATACTATATACCCGAGATCAAGCAAGTATGTTGATGACGTGTCAGCTTTTTTAATAATTTCATGTAAACATCTAAATGTTGACTACCAAGTGTTTAGTCGCATTTTGTCTGTGATTATTGTGTCGAATAGATCACCATAAAATAAGATATTGATACATTCGCCAACTAAAATTATTAGTTTATTCACATTTTCGTAAAAACATTTGAAATAAAAATAGATAGACTGTATCGTAATTACACTAGCAAAGGTTTCTACAGAAGAAGTCCAAATGCCGCCAACTACAAGATAGTAATTTTTCGTATTTTTTAGTAGTATGAACAGCAGCATCTTTTGCGCTTGTAACGAAACTGTGCACCAACGCGAATACCTGGGTGTTAAAATAAGTAGTTAATTGATTTCAATTAATCATACGAAAGTTCTCTAGAAGTTCAAAAATAAAGAAATAATGATCCTTTACTGAATTTGAGGTGTAATAATTGTTATAAAATATGTTACAAATTATGATATTCTTGTGATTATTAAATTATTAAACCTTAGTATTGCTTACGTTGCATTAGAAACATCGATGTTGTGATCTGTGATCATTTGCCCACACAAGGTAGATATGAATAAATACGTGAATTGGATGAAGATCATCACCGCGCATATTAAAATTTTTCTTATATCCGTCTTTAACGCCATAAAATTTATAAACTAAAATGCAAATTTTTTTCACAAAGAAATTGCATATTTTATCATATATTTGATTTATTTATATAACTACTTTTATATACTTTTTTTATGGTGTAATTATTTCTTTTAATGTAAGATATGCTTCCTCAAAAACGAACAACAATACAAAAATTTTACTTTTGAAAATAATTTCTGTGTTAAGCGATGTTAAAAACTAATAAATGATACATTTTTTCTCATTAATGTATATCAGAAAAATAAAATCTGAGTATAAAAATGTAATAATTTAAAATTTTTGGAAATATTTTAGAGAAATCACCATGTTAAAGAACATAAAAACATAACTGTATACTTACTTGAAACATGTTAAGTGATATCGATAAAATAGCTACAATAGTTAGAAAGAAGGTGATGATCGTAAAATTGGATACAACGATTTCGGCAAATCTGTTATTCAAAAACATACAAACAACAAAAAGTTATATCATCACGTAGAGTATTCGATCAGTAAAATCGATCCTTTCCGATCGATGCTGCTTGATATATAAAATACTAACTCTATTGCTCTTCGATGAATATCAACGGCGTTGATTATTCTCTTGCGAACAATATAATCTTTTTCAAATCTAGATACTGCTTGTATATTATCGCTTATATCAGCGCTCGGAATTAGTTGCACATTTCGGGCCGATTTCCGAGACAACGCCTCCTGTTCCCCCACTACCGCTCGGCTGCTGGCGGCCGGACCGCCGATAGCTCTGGCTCAGGAGCGTTTTATATTAGAAATAGGCTGGATTGTTTAGGCATCTTTCGGGAAATCGTAACACTTTCTTCACTACATAAATAATGTTTATTTTTATTAATACATAATATATATATATTTAATTATTAATGAAAATAAACATTATTTATGTAGCAAAAAAAATATTACTATTTTCTGAGAGGTGCCTCAACAACCCAGCCTATTTCTTATATAAAACGCTCCTGCGCCAGAGCTATCGGCGGCTCGGCCGCCAGCGGCCGAGCGGTAGTGGGGGAACAGGAGGCGTCATCTCGGGAATCGGCCCGAAATGTGCAACTAATTCCGAGCGCTGGCTTATATGTTCAAAACGATAACTGCAAATTGCGTAAAAAAGTGCTTTATTATTTACATATATTATTTACATTCTATACAAAAATTAATAGTAATTTTCAGCCAAATAAATATGAGTTTTGTTCATTGTTACATTATTATAACACAAATGAAAATAATTAAATTATTGGATAAGCAGGGCACGTAATTCGTGCGTAATTATTTTCAAATTAAGCCATACCGCGTAACTGTTAATTTTTTAAATATAGATTGTATTATATTAAATAATTAGTGTTAAGTGTTATTCTGTATTAATATATAATAGAGAAAATCCTTCATTTTCAATAATTAAATTATTTCTCAATGTTTGCCCCTTACCTTGCTATTTTTAACATTCCACAAATATGCAAAATCCATGCCATAAGCATACAACCAGTAGCGGCTAGTACAATACCACCTAATGTAACGGCTAGCAGACAATGTGTTATGATAAAATAAATGTATCGTTTCTGATCGACAAAATATTCGGTCACGAATATAAAATAATCTTCGCGAGATTCGTTAAGCGGTATAATAATATCAAGAAAATCCGGTAGAAAGTGAAATAAATCGAAAATGATTGTAAATGCTAAGACAAGTCCTATGAAAAGAGTAAAAAGAGCAATTACATTATTAAAAATTACATTCTTATTATAAGGTTTGCCACATTTTTAAAATGTTGTTTATCACGTTAAAACTGATTATATTCTGTTATATGCTTAAATGCACAAATTGTGAGAAATGGTATTGAAATACTTGTTTACTAAAGAAAAGTAGATTCGAGTGTTTTTTTTTTTTAAATTGATCCAAAACTAAATCAAATTTTAATATAGTGAAACTGTTGCTTTATTGATATATTTTAATATTACAATTTTATTATTATTGAGTTGGTTTTAAATTTAATAACAAGTTTAAGTACAAACAAAAATAATTAGCATTAAAATAACTGAATGGATTTTTTACCCGTTACAACCGTTGTAAATAGCTTGGATAGATCAGCATATTTTTTTAATATATCAACCTCAGCTGGAACTTTTAATGCGATCCATTCGCAATGAATCAGTTCATAGCATTGTTTTATCTACACTTTCGAATAATTTATAAATATGTTTGACAATACAGGCAGCCAATAATGTCGAGTACATTTTGTCGAATATGATTTCGAAAATAATTTACTTACTGTTGCGTTATTCTGCAGAAAGAAAATATATTTCAAGATAAGTAGTAAAAAAGGAAGTGCTTGCGGAAAAATCATTAAAGCAATATCTATGTTAAACTCTGACGTCATAAATGTGGTCAACTGCAATAATTTAATTATAAAAATTTAGTTTTCATGTTTAATTTAAACAATAAAGAATATTCTTCATAATAATCATACACACAGCTATGAGGTGCAATTTGACATCAATGTAACAATTAAAATCAATGTAACATTTATCTAATAATATTATTATTATAAACATGTATATTTCTGAAACTCATAACTTATATTTCATGTAGATTTTCGTTAATTAACTCAAAGTTGATAAAAAATAAAATGTGGAGACATTGTTATTTATCTTAAAAATGTGCAATGCGTATTTTCAAACATAATAAACAACTAATAGCAATTATCGAATCGTGAAATCGAATCATATAAAACCAAACCTGAGCAATTAGAAAAGAACTAATCGTACTTAAAAAAATTGTAGCTTGAATAGTACTGATTTTCCACTTCTGATAGGGCCACAATCCCGTAATCGTCAACAGTTTTCGATTTATATAATAGTATCGATCAAGCGATATCATTTCTCAACTGCTGAATGACATATGAGAACTCGTTCTTTCCCCAACATAGAATAATGTGACCGAATATTCCCCTAATTTCTTTTCTTCTAATATCTTTTGAATTTGTTTGCGCTATAGAAGGTTTTTCCACAAAACTAAAACTATTTTTTCAGAAGATGAATGACAAGACATGTAATTTAATATCCATAATTCAAGCGATAATCAACTTATATTCATATCGAAGAGGCAAGTGCGAGGAATATCCATTAAATATTCATCGTAATTGCGATATGAATATAAGATTACTATTGCTATTTATCTTTATTATTCTATAACTATGCAATTGTAAAACTATTTGTATTTTCATACTATAAAAATTATCAAAATGTTTTTTCTTTCCTATGTTTTTTCTCGTCGTCGCAAGTGCAATTGGTTGCTAAGTTTTAAAGTCTCAACATCAATACCGTTTCAAAAAAAGCTACGCATTTTTTATCTTTTAAACATTTCAATCATTACCGTACTTACTGCAAAATTCTTAGTATGTTTACAAGTAGCTTCGCAGATTATTCGTACACAAAGATTTTGATAATAAAGAAAACATTTGATGGAATATATTTATTAATATAAAAGTCACATATACAGATAGAAAACACAATTATAAAAATTATTTTTAATTTGCAGAATGGTTTTTTTTTATAATTACATTTTGATAATTAATTTTGTTGAATGTGCTAAAAAGAGTGGATTATATGTAAGTAATATTATACTTTTATATATTTATATATAAATACAATTATTTACAGCTGGATTTTGATGTTTTCTATTTAATGTGTGCATAAAAGAAGGTAAACAATTTTTTATCGAAATGCTTTTATTAAAAATTACGTCAATTACAGGAGTATTATTATTTTCCACTAATTACAAGTTTTTTCTTATTTTTTTTTTTTAATTTTCTGCATTTTTTCTTTTTTTAAATCTTTCTTCTTTCGTAACTTTAAAAATTTCATATAAAACCCATACATTCTGCTTAACGTTTCTAAAGTGTCCAACAGAAAATCCAGCTCTGACAATATTGATAAAAGACTAAGGTACCTCATAATTCTCGTATGACAACAATTTAAGTATTGGGTCATTTCTTTATTTTAGGATTTCAAGAGAAGTTTATTTCGCCATTTTTTCTTCTGTTAATTGCGTAGAGCATATTACCATAAAATACGACAATGATGCACTCAGTATCTAAAAGATACAGGTTCATTTATATTTATACGTTCATAAAAAAATCAACGTTATAATATTTCACACCCTTACCGAGGCAAAACCTTCTAGTGAGCCGATAAAAATACCTCCAAGAATAATGGTAAAATTTTTTGCACCACGTTGTAGCAGGAATAATATTAGTTTCTGAATTCGTAGCGGCGCTACATACCACGTTGAGCTATATCTATGAGTTTTTATGAGATAAAACAGTATTAAAAAATATTGCTATACGAAGATATCTGCTTACCAACAAACAAATTATATAAAAATTATTATTGTCCGAGATAAATTTAAATATACACGATTAAATGAAATTTGTTATGTTGTGATTAATTGTAAATAAAATTTAACGATATTTTTCTTCCCCTACTTTATGCGATTACATTTGATCTTGCAATACTCACGCTGCAAAAAACACGTCGTTACAATGATCAGAAATTTCTTGTGCCGCGTAATTCGCGATAAACATATATACGAAATGCCCAATCACCGACATCGCCATTATAAAAGCCTCACGCCAGTCGCTGTTTGTTTGTAAGATTCGAACAAGCTGGGACACAATTCAATTTTCACTTTGATAAGCTTGATATTGAAAATGTGCATAATTTTAATACGTGCACTACTTACTCGAAACATAGAGACACTTATAGAGATTGCGCCTATTATGATTAGAAGAAAATACATTATTGTGAAACAAGACATGATACGGTCTGTGAACCTTCAAAATCGAAATAATCTCTCAAGTACAAGTATATTTCATAGAACAAAATTTAATCTTTATTTGTGATTATATGCTTGCATTGTTGCATTTTAGTTAATATAAATCATTTTTAATTTAAATAATTTTATTAAATAAAAAATATATTTAACATATTTATTATATATATTTAATAAAATTATTTAAATTAAAAATGATTTATATTATATAATAAAAAATATATTTAGTAACACATTAGCTGATACGAACTTGAGCGCTTTTTGTTGGATGCTTACAGCTCGCATTATTTTTATGCACATAACATATTCTCTTTCTAGAGGAGAGATTGGTCGCATGTCTTCCACGTTCATTGCATGTTCGATTCGATAGCTATAAAATTTTCAAACATTATTCGATGATTAATGATAATTTCTAGATTTATTATTTCATTTTAATTATTACCTGGCAATTTTTAATAAACCGCAAGCATGTTTAAAGTATAATCCTATGAGCGCAGCAAAAGCTACAACTGTATTCAATGCAATGCATAAAAATGCGAAAAAATGCAATAATTTGACGTAAATGTATTTTTCCTGATTAACGGAGTAATCGATTGGAATGTACACATAATGCACATAAGTATTGTTGTGTGATAAGTAAATGTTTATAATATACGGTACCATGGTTGACATTGCATATACAAGCGGCACGCTGTAACAAAGCACTATGGTGCGTAAAAAATGATTAAAGTTTGTGTTTAAAGACATACTTCTAAAATATGTATAAAATAAAAATGATAATAAAAATATAAATATATAAAATTTTACTCAATTGTGAAATTAAAAAAGATATGAGATTAAAAAGACCTTTTAAATGAGTGATAAAATTGCAAATAAATAGATATGTATAGTTCCTAATATATGTATATAGATAATCGATTCTATTTATAAAAAATTCTTATAATAAAATAACAGTAACAGTAAATTAGCTTTATGTAAATAATATTGCGTAAAAATAAAATTTTGTATATCAGGAATGATTGGTAACACTTTTTTCTTACTCGTTGCAAAGATTGT
Source organism: Linepithema humile (assembly GCF_040581485.1). Classification (NCBI taxonomy): domain Eukaryota; kingdom Metazoa; phylum Arthropoda; class Insecta; order Hymenoptera; family Formicidae; genus Linepithema; species Linepithema humile. Next base: position 16,360,830 of record NC_090132.1, read on the forward strand.
AATTAATCTTCCAATTTCAGCATATGATTTTATTATTTCACGTTCGTGCTTATCTTTTAATGAGTTCCAATCGGCTTGAACTTGTTCCAACAGTCGCTTCATCTATTACCGAATATTTAAAAAGAATATTTTAATACATTTAAATAGCTTTCGGCATCGCTATAAATCATGATCGGACTATATTCGTAAGATCGGTCTGGAAAATCGGCACATTCTTCTTTCACCTTTACTAGCACTTGATCAGAATTAATCAAACAGATTAATAAACAATTAATTATAGTTAATTAAAAGATCTTGCAGAGAAATGAACAAAATTAGATATAATTTAGAATTGGTTTTCCAAACTGATTTTATTCTTCCACAATACATGATTGAGAACTCACAACTCCTGCTTTCATGTAAAAGTAGTAGTACTTTATCACAGCCACCAGAGTAGGAAACATATATGACAAAACATCGATGACGAGAATTGAGTTACACTCGTGTGTGATAAAAGGAATTAACTGCAATGTTACACAGCAATGTGTGTTTAGAAATGCAAAGAGTGTCATTCGAAAAAAGAATTTTAATTTACATTTGTGTAAAAAACGATGATTAATTGTCATCTTGAATAGATATCTCGAGATTTATCTTCATAATAATTATAAAGATAAGAAAAATATCGTAATCATACCTGAATATAAATTGAACTCCCCAGTATGCTGGAGATGAGCAAATTCTGTACTGTCGCGAGCGTCGAATTTTGGTAAGGCCATAAGCCGATTATCATCAGTAGTATACGATTGATTTTGTAGTAATATTCTTCGATATACATCTTGCATGAAAGTTGGGAACTGTTTGTGTAACGCGAGGTTCCGCCAGTTTTGCTTTTCTCTCTATTATATCTTTTTGCGCGAATATTACGATTTTTATTATACCAATTTCGTATTTCTCGAAAAAGTTAAAGCTTGAAAATAGTGGCGAAAAAATAGCGATGTATCGTGCATCAAGGTATAGCGCAAGGCTGATATAATTTTACTAACATTACGTAATTATGTGAGTAGGGATGATTGCAGAAATAGACGGAATGTAAGTGCTATTTTTTCTCAACAAAATATACCGAGAGAAAATTATTCGCTACATGAGCAACGCAAGCGCAGTGACGGAGGTGTTGACCGTATATTCCTTACATTGTCGATTGAACTATCGTACGTGCCGTTACTCCTTTTATTTCAGACATTTCGATTTGCTAGTTGAAGTGCTAAAAGTGTACACTGGCGTGGCACTAGTATTGTGCATTAGTTAATGCAAATAAAGTAACATATTACGTCGCAATTCTACAAAATAAAGCCGACTGTGTTGTCTTGACAAAATAGTGAAATAAAGATGCATAAGATGCTGTCTCACTCAATTAATTAATAATTTAACAATGCTCTTGAATAAACGAGAAAATTGAAGAAAGTAACTTTTGCAAATTTTTTTTGTGCGCTATATTTATTTCATAAAAAACATATTCACAGATGCTGTTGTCATACAAATATTTATTATATAGTTGGTTGGTCTTATTTTAAATAAAAAGTTTTGCGAAGAAGAAATGCAATAATATATTTTGTAAGTATCAGTATAAATTTGCATTAATGATGACTTTTAAGATAATCAATTATTTCTGATAGATTTAAAACTTTCGTATATCGCTGTACATAGAATAAAAAAGGATGTAAAAATTAAAAATCTTTTTACTTACTTATATATATTATATATATTATATATAATATTAACGCAAATTGATTTTTTATGTTTTCATTCTATGCAACGAAAAAATAAAAGTTTATTTACTAACCTTTTCGATCTAATTATTTTCATTGAATAGAGTACATTACGGCGACATAGGATAGCGCAGTATTAATCAACTAGAAAGATATTTTTAATTTTATATGCAGTTTAGAGCAGGAATCTGTTACTTTTAAGTTTTAGTGTTTCTTACCGTGGCAAAACTTTCCACCTTTGCCACAAATATATAGCCGAGCGTGAAGTAATAATCTTTACCAATTTTTTGCATTAGGAACAAAATTAATTTTTGCGATGGTACAGGCATTAAGTACCACGATGTATTATATCTAAAAATTAGAGCATAAGAATAAAGAAATAGCTATCATACACAAGAGAATTTGCATAAAAAACTTATTTTGCACCAATTAAAAAATATATTTTGTGGAAAGCAATGGAGGTTTTGTGCTGTCTAAAAATGCATACATTCTAATGTAAATAATGGATGATAATTACACATCTTATTTATTCCCCACGAAATTAAAAAAACCATAAAACCACAAAATAAAAAAAAAAAAACAAATAAAAATTGAATTTTTAATCAGAATAGTAAGCTCAGAATTTGTATCTTATGGAATTCGAGAGTTCACAAATAGCTCCTAGCATTTGTTAAAATACTCGTTCTTTGATTTCCACGCTATCAGTGTCAATTGAATAATGCATAATACTTACAATAATGTAAAAAGTTCTCTATTGCTATCACTAACAATCTGTCCGATATAATTTGCCGCAAACATGTATAATAGATGACCTAAAGTGGCTATAAAAGATAATATTGTGCTGCCCATGTCCTTTGACATTAAGTCTTGAACGAACTGCCATTAGAATTTATAGATTATAAGTTGAATTCTTAAAATATAAATTTACGTTGTCGTATAATTCACTACATCGTTAGATCGAGATTGGGATTATACTCACTCTGAATAAATTAATGCTTAATGAAAGTACCCCGACGACACATATAATGCAGTATGGCACATTAAATGATGTTATTATAGCATCGGCAAATCTTTAAAAATTAAAGAAAAGTAAAAAATAATTCCAATGAATAAAATCATCGTAATTCTACGATAACCACACATGCTACTTGTCGAATTTTCATGAATATTTTGTTTTATATTGTATTATATTAAATTGTAGGTGTTCTTATAATTATACAGAGTAGTTCTATTTTTCTATCGGATCATTGTAAAGACATTGTAAATCACAGCCCACTTGAGTATTCTATATTTATGTTCATATACCGAATTGTCAATGAAACAGTTATGAAGACTAATGGTTAAAAATAAAAAAATAAATATTATAAAAGTTATAAGAAACACTAAAACATGCAACAAAAATGTAACATACTAACCCTACGGCTCTACGATGAGCGATAACAGCGTGCATTATTCTGTTGCAAATTGCACTTTCTTTTTCAAGGTTTGTTGTGTACAATACACTCTCTTCAATAGAGTATTTTATTCTGTGACTGAAAATATTCGCTAGATTAAATCGTGATCGAATGGTAATTTATCAATAAATCATCACCTGGCAATTTTAAACATTCCGAAGGAATGATAGATAAGTATTAACAGTTGCGTTGCCGTGGCTAGTAAAACTGACCCAAATAATAAAACCATTATAAATTCATGAAGTATTATTGTATACAAGTACTCATCCTGAGGAACAAAATATTCCAACATTAAAATAGGTTTGCATGGTCGAGGCTCATCCAACGGTAAAATAATGTCAAGGATAATTGGAAAAAGTTGGAGAATCATTATACCGATCATTATACTCCCAAACAACACTGTAAGACATACGTAAATATATTTTGTAAACTAATATGTAATTAATTGACTAATTAATTAATTGATTTCACTTTCGAAGAATCAGGTACATTAATCTCACTTTCGGAAAATCAGAATGTACCAATTAAATAGGAAATTATTGAAAGGAAAGAAGGAAGATGAGAGAAAAAATATCAGGGCGTCTTGGCCACTCGCGTCCTGATATTTTTTCTCTCATCTTCCTTCTTTCCTTTCAATAATTTCCTATTTAATTGGTACATTCTGATTTTCCGAAAGTGAGATCAATGTACTTAATTTTCGTACACTCTATGTATCTCGAATCTGAGATCAGTGTACACTCTAATATGTCTCAATGTAGACGAATAAAAAGTTTCTATAAAAAGTAAAATTTGTAATAATAAACACTTTTTAAATAATTCATAAATTATTAAAGAATACTATTTTTATAACAGATAGATATAGAACGGCGTTAATAAAAGTTTTCTTACACAAAATTATGTTCATATAAAGTTGAGCGGCATGCGCATGTTTTTGTATTATCTCTTCCTCTAACTTATCTCGTAATATTTTAAAATCTTCTTGAATTTCATAATGCAGAATTTTTAACTGTTATTCGAAAATTTTGTAATTTAATTGATGTGTGAGTTGCAAATGAAATATATGTGTAAAGCATATAAACGTACACTTTAAAAAAAAACGTACAGATGAACTTAGAAACAACTTACAGTTTCTGATTTAAAAATAAAAGTGTAATACTTCAATGATATTAACAGAACGGGAAAAGTAATCGACATAATTTTAATAAAGAGAGTCATATTGTATCTTGAAGTAATGAAAACTGCTAGCTGTAAATAAATGCAGTGACTGCGATCAATTGCAATAAAAATATGTCCTATTGTTGTTACAAAATAAATAGACTTTAATCTTTAATGTTAATGTTAATATGTATATATTATAATATTCGCTCATTTAATGCTTTGCAGGATTATTGAAGTAGAAAACAAAAGAAACAATTTTTGATAAATATTATAAAGTTAATTGTGAACAATATACTGTGACGTTATGACAAATATAATCAATATACTACTACCTGTGTGCCAATACTTAATATAAATATAATGGTAATCAATATTCGTTGCAATAATACAAGTAGCGATTCTTCTTCAGACCAAATACCCAATATCTTTAGAATATTCTTGTTCACTATATAGTAACGTTCTTCGGTTATATACATGGTGGACTAAAAGCAAACTGCAAATTAAACAGCAGACTATCGAAACGCGTTTTCACCATAATACTTGTATCTTTCTTTTTTTTTTAAATTACGTGAGAAAAACGACAATATAGTCTTACTGAATTATTAATGCTTGCTATAACATTTATGTGGTATGCATTGCAGTACTTTATGATATTATTCCGACAAAAAAGTCGTGATCGCTGTGTCTCGAGCATTACAGAAACTAGTAAAATAATGTACACTTAAATTATCTAAATTGCTGTGAAACGTTTTTATGTCTCACTGCATAATAATATCGTTCCGTGTCTTCATTTTTCCAATTTTTTTTGTACATGCGCAGTTGCAAATATGTCTCGTGACGGAACACAGTCTCTTCTTAGCCGTAGAACACTACACTCGAATGTCTATTTTAACTTGAAGAAATGTATACATCCTATCATACTTCTATCTTTTCAAATGATTGAAATACGACTTACTTAATATTCTCAACTATCAGATCATGGCAATATTAAATAATATAGATAAAAAAAGAAAAATTTTTAAAATATATATTGCTAATAAAAGTGGTAATTAAATTATATTAGTTGATTATATTATGATACAATTGATATCGTATTTAATGTGCTATATGTATTTCATTGACAAATTGATTTCGAACTGAAAAGAATACAACTTTAAAAAATTATTTAATTATTTAATAATTCATGATTGGAATATTGTTGAAAACATTCGAAACATGGTTTCGATGTTTTATTATCATTATGACAATAAGTATGTACTTTTGGTTTCTTTATCTATTTACCGATATTCCGTTCACATTGCTAAACTCAATTAAGCTGCCTGTTTTCCTCTTTGAAGAAGATTATTTATTTATTATTATTATGTTTATCGAAAAAAACTATACATATAGCTATGCATTCTTTATTCAAATGTTATTTAATAAATTTTCAATGCATGTATACACAATTTTATCAATCACTTTGACATAAATCTACTTCATTAATAATAAATTTCACATTACAATTCAATAAAATTTTCCATGTAAAAGCTACACAGTTAATTACTATTGGAAATTAAACAGCTGTTATTATCCAATTTGATGAGTAAGAGGATTAAAAAATAAAATCAACTTTCCTATCACTGTATTTTATTTAATTTATGCAAACTTTGAATTACAGTTACGTTTGTTTAAACATGAAATATATATGTAGTTTTTCATTAACTGTATTTCATTATATTGTGAGGTGAAAATTCGTTACATTATATATAAAAAAGTTTCTTGCAAGTAAATCGCTATAAACATCGAGATATTCATCAGCTGTAACCATGACATATGTTGACTAATAACAAAATTTTATTTTTAAATACATGGCAAAATCAAGTTTCGTCATTTATTTGTATTTTTATTACTGAATGAAGAATTTATTGTAGTTCAATGTGCTTGCATTCTGAAAAACATTACACAACACGTCGCAACTCAATGATTCTATTCGTTCTTTGTGTTTATGACGCAATTGAATCGATTGCATGTGATTAACCATGTAAATAAAAGAATATGTTTTTTTGCAGAGTATTGCAAAGTAATTTATTACTTAATACGTGAAACTGTACATCAAGGTGACATAAGATAGCGCAGTATTTATAAGCTGAAATTAAGACATTTGATTTTTATATAAAAATTGGCTAGTGAAATTCTATATTATTTTTGTGTATTAGTACTTCTTACTGTGGTGGTATTTTGCAGCCTTGCCGCAAAAATAAAGCCGATCGTGAAATAATAATCTTTGCTAGCTTTTTGCAATAGAAACAGAATTAACTTTTGCGATTTTACAGGTGTCAAGTACCAGGATATGTTATATCTAAAAATTAGAGCACAAGAGTCAAAAAATACTTATCATATACAAAGATGTCGAGTAAATAGAAAAACAATCTATAACGATCATGATAAAATTAGAATATATACATTTTTAGACGCATATAAAATCTCTATCACTTTTTATAAAATTTATTTTTATACCTAAAAATTAGAACATAAGAATTAAGAAATAGTTATCGTACAAAAGACTATATAAGCATCTCAGAAGTATATCAAGCCACATTTTTTTGAAAACTGAGTTATTATTATCACAAGACTCTATACTCCAATTTTTACTCAATGGCAATTGTTTTCAATAAAAATAGAGATGTTGACTGTATGAAGTTGAGTCATAATACGATGACACATTCACCAGGTAAACAGTATTATAAAAGAACTTATTTTAGAACAATCAAGAAACAAATTTTATAAAAAGTGATGGAGATTTTATATGCGTCTAAAAATGTATACATTCTAATTTTAGTTATAGATTGTTTTTCTCACAACTCTGATGTACAGTAACGAGCTGAGAATTTTTATTTTTTGTAGAAATCGGGGGGATTCATAAATAATCATTCATTTGAAATATTGCTTCTTTGATTTCGTGTCAGTTAAACAATGCGTAATACTCACGCTACTTTAAACAGTTCACCGTTATAATCGCTAATCGTCTGACCGATAAAATTTGCCACAAACAAATAAGTTAAATGACCGACAGTCAGAAGAAAACATATCACTATATTGTCTACATCTTTGGATACCGTTGCTTCAACAAACTATCGTATATTAAAAGTTATTATTATTTATTAAAATTTAATAATAATAATATTAAGAGTTAAATTTAATAACATTACTGAAGAAAATTTATGTACACTGGAAAAAATTTCTGGTTGATTTTGAACGAACCTAAAAAACCAGATTCTGGTCGAATCTACCAGATTTCCTATTAATGCAATCAGACTTTTTCAGGTTCGTTAAAAATCAACCAGCAATTTTTTCCAGTGTATGTAAATAATTCATTACACAATGAAAACTTTACTCACTCCGAATAAATTTATGCTCAACGAAAATATCCCAACGATAATTATAACGCACAATGGCGCATTAAATATTGATTGAATAACATTGGTAAACCTTTAAAACCATGATAATATTAAATGAGAGAAAATTCTAATCAATGAAATTATTGTGCGATTAATGATATTTTTCACGAATTTTTTTAAATTCTTAAATTAGACAAAGATAAAAATATTCTAGCAAAAAAAAAAGGAAAAAGTCAACCATCTCTAGAAGATGTCTAATTATTGTCAACCACAGTTTACTCAAATCTCTTGTATTTATAATATTTTCGAAGCCATTGAAATTATATTATAAATAGCCATTAAAATTAATACTGCTTTAAAAAAATGATATTAAGAGTTATATAAGATTGTGAAAAAATGGTAATTCCAAAATATACTAACTCCATGGCTTCATGGTGTGCAATTACGGCATGCATTATCCTCTTGCAAATTGTACGTTCCTTTTCGGGATTTGACATACACAATATACTATCCTCAATAACGTGTTCTACCCGATGACTGCAAATATTTTCAAATTGAATTAATCGTAATCAAATTACCAATATAAATCGATTGTTACCTGGCAATTTTAAACATCCCGAACAAGTGAAAGATAAATACTAATGTTTGTGTTGCCGTGGCATATATTATGGACCCACATATTACAAGAAACACACATTGATGCAATAGTTTGGTATAGAAGTAATTCTCACGAAAGACGAAATATTCCACCATGAATAAAAGATTGCGCGATCGAGGCTCGTCTAACGGTAAAATAACATCAAGAATAATCGGAAAAAGTTCGATAATGATTATAGCAATTATTACAAAACTGATGTACACTGTAAAACGTAAAGAAATAGACTTGAACTTATGTAAAAATTATATAATACCTATATATATATTATATAATAAATATATATATAATAACTTGCGTAATAAATTTACTGCTTGCAATTATTGAAAAATTTTCCGTGAATTACATTTATTTTCATATACAACAATAGATATATATTTTGTATTTGCTATTAAATAAATTTATTTAGTTTTAAATATTTATAGAAGTGCATTTTTTCTATAGAATAATTGCGATAAAATATGTATTTTTAATCTATAACAAAAAAATAATGTATTAAAAAAATATTCTCTGAATATCATAAATTAAAATAAAAATTGTAGTATGCAATTTTTAAATATCTCTCAAATTAAAAGAATGAGTAAAAATATTCAATATATCAGAAGAATACTATCTTTATAATGCACTATAAATAGATATAAAACTGTGTCAAAAGAAAGTAATTATTTTCTTACAGCATATAAGGAAATCACAATATCGGCCAATATGAGCATATTTTTGTATAATCTCATTTTCCAGTTTAGTTCTCATCATCTCCAAGTCCTTTTGGACTAGGTAATGCAAATATTCTATCTGTTACTCAAATATTTATCAAATTGATTAATACTTGTTCAATGAAGATTTGTCAGTGAAACAAATTGTTCGCGTAAGAATAAAACTTAGAGACAACTTACAGTTTTTGATGTATAGATAAAAAAGTAGTAATGCAGTATAATTATTACAGAAACACAAACGATGGATAAAATTCTAATGAAGAGAGTGATACTGAATTTTGTTGTCATAAAAACACACAACTGAAAACAATCAATACAGTGATTGATAGTAATAAAAGTGTATTATATTGCAAGGCAAATAATAAATTTTAATATTAGATATAGATAGTTTACTTTCTATATAATATTTCGATTTGTTTATTTAGTACTTTAAAAAATTTTTGAAATAAAAAAATGGTTAATTTTTCAGAAACATTGGTTAATTTTCAGAATAGTTATAATTTTAACAACGCCTAAATGCATTGCTACAATTAAACGCACTATTACCTGCATGGCAATATATGTCATGGTTGTGACAATAATTAACATTCGCTTCAATAATATAAACCGCGATTTATCATGAGGCCATATGCCTAATGCTTTTAGAAAACCTATATTGAATGTATAATAAAGTTCTTCGATTTGATCCATATTGTACTAAAAATGGATTGCAACTGAACAGCGCGAAGTCAGTGAACGCATTGACTTTATCACGATATTTATTTTTCACTATTCCTTTTTTTGTAAATTATGGGGAAAAAACAGCAAACAGTAACAAATAGATTACTGTTAAATAACTGATGCCTCCTATAATATGCGTCAGGTGTGCAATGAAATTATTTTAAAAGAAAAGTCATTATTGAGAGAACTGGAAAGAGAACGTAAATTATCTAAATTGTTGTGAAACGTTTTATGCTTCGTTGCGTAATAATATTATTCTATGCCTTTACTACTTCTTATTTCTGTTACACATGCGCAGTTACGTTCAGTGTCCGATCGGCGCATCAGTCTTTCTTTGGCCGCCGGACACTACTCATCGAATCTAGCGACGAAATGTCGAATTCAGGTTTAATACAGACGTAAATTAATACATCTTGTAATATTTGTTTTTTTTTTTTTTTTTTAATTTAATTGTAGACTATACATTATTTTCAATAATTTGAATTAACTTGGAACGTATAAATAGAGAAACATGCGAATAATAAAAGAAATATTGAATTACATAACTATTGGATGATTGTATTCGATTTATTGCTACCATATATTTTCCTGGGAATATTATAAATATAATATTTTAGATATGTGTATTGCAACAAAATACGCAACCTATTAGTAAATAATCGATTCTATAATATTGTAAAATGTGACATAGAGCATATTTAAATTCCTTCAAGAATTATTTTCTTCTTTATTAAAATATATCGACGCTTATCATCAATATAATAGCAGCATTGCGATATATATTTTTCTTAAAACAAAGATCGCTTTATTTTCACGTTTTATACACATTCATACTTTACTCACCGCGAAAATACCCAGCACCCACACTTCGGTAATAAACTCTCTGCACACTTACCTGAAAATAAAAAAATATTTTGTTAGTGACAATGTTTAATATATAAATAATTATAGTAACCTTACGCAACAATTATGGAATAATTGTACAAATAGTGTAAAAAAAGGCTGTGATAAATATTTACGAATTTCTAAAAATTTCTCTTACATACTGTGTTATGTAAAAATCTTCGCTTGTATTGTTATAATTTTCAATATTTTTATATTGGATTTTATAAATATATCGTGGCTGATAAATGATCGAGGAAGAATGGTTGCTTGATGATTATTTAATAGCGTCAGGATGATATTGCACGACACAACCATTAACGTAACCAACTTCCTTTGTAGCCATCGCGCTTCCCATGCGTAAGTTGATGAAGGTACAAATTGTATCAATTGCTTGATCCGCTCTTTGCTACCTAACACTTGATGATGTTCTTACATTTATTTTCATCGTATCCAAAATTGATACAAATTACAGATTATTTTCACTGTTAATTTTAGTATTATTTAGACAGATGTAATTCACTTTCGAATACTGCAAAGAAATTCAATTCTTAACAGTGCCGATATTCTATAAGAAATACATCTAAGGAAAAGTTAATTTTGTTGAAAATTATATTGGCTAAAATCTCTCACATGAATAAAATGACACATACGATTAGATACGAAAATTTAGTGAAAAACATATATTGATTTGACAAACTAGCAAAAAATTACATCATAATTAGCAGCAAATTATATAATAATAATTTTAATATTAAACATAATCAAATTAAACTATATTAGTCTTAAATTCGATTATTGTTAATATTGAATGCAATAATTTTTTGTACATACTGTTTCGATTATACAACAAATCTGTGTAAGATATTAATACTTTAGTATTTTTTTATGACAAAATTATATCATACAAAATAAATACATGGAATAGCGCGTTTGGTGTCGCCGATGAATTTCCTAAAATTAATTAGAAATATTCATGTATCTATTTTTCGCTGGGTAGAATAAATTACTGTAAAGCACGATACTGATGTCATTGTAAACTAGAAAATGAAATTTTTCTTCGTACAATGCGTGTTAAGCCTGGCAAAGTTTCATCGGTGATGTAGCAGCTACACGTGTTGAGTGCGATCTGCAACGTGTTACACACGTGCTACATACCTAAGGAGCTCTAATCGCTTGCCACAACCACTATGATTATTTCTACACGATCGAGCGTTAGTTTCTACTTCAATGACTAAACTTTCTTCATTATTTCATCATTATCGCATAATGTATATTACAGTGAAGTATGATATTGATGAAGTAAATAGCTAGAACAAGAAATCTTCTTTATACCGTTAATTAGTGTTAAACTATTAGTTTATCGTTGACAAATTAGTTTACTTGTTATATATATCGATTAAAGCAATAACCGCAGTTTTAATATTTGCAAAACATTTATTACCGCAGTAAACCCTTCTAAAGACGGAATAAAAAGCCCACCAACGGCGAACTAAACCTTGAAATAATAACAATAATCAAATTTAATTTTGCGTGTATTCAGAACGGACATCATTACTGTTATAAATAACGTGAAGAACGAATCAAACGATTCTCTTTCGAATGGCATAAACAAAATTTAAAAATCTTGTAATCGGGGCGCTGGCCATTTTTCCACCCCCTTGTATTTTTTTACCCTTTGAGGTACAAACGAAATAAGAAGCGGTACAAACAGGTACAAACGAACCATATTATTAAATTTTAATTTTTGTAAAGTCGGGCGCCAAGTTCACATCGGTAAAAAAACGGAAGGCGTTATAGTTCCATTAATCGATTAAATAATGATTGGTTAATGCAGCTACAGCATGCTATACTGAAAGTGTTTTGTGCAAAAAAGCGAAAGTATAAAATATTTTTAAAAAATGCATATTTTTATTTTTAGTTTATGTAAACGCAGGCGCAGTTGGTAGTGGCATTTCTCAACAATCCGCGAGGGATCAGTTTACTTTGTATCACAGATACGCAAAGATCCATTCAGTCCAAAATATCTCATAAGCTCTAAATTTATATACCTACGTTTGTCATCGAGATAAGGTGTGACATCATGAAAATTGATACACATACATATTTTTATTTAATAAAAGAAAAATTTTTTATACCAAAAAAACTAAACGTTAATTTTAATCATTTTGAGTTCTCGATACGCTGGGAATTCTTGTGATAATAAAATGCTTTTAATAAAGTTTTATTTGTTAATTTTGTGCTTTTAAGTGAATTAATTCATTGCTTATTTTGCTATGCGACTCCTTTTTTCAATACTTAAGTGCTAGAATTCAAGATTACTTTTGTTATACCATAAGAAATATCGTTACAATACGCTTAAATTCGCATTTAAATGTAATGAATTACAAAGATATTTACATAAGTGTTTAAGCAAACAATTGCAATTACACAGAAACGGACAAGCAGTTTATAATAATAATATATTGAATTTCTTTAGTAGTGTCCAAATAAAAGAGGATAAAATGAAGAAGAAAGAAATCATAAAATAAAATGTGTAATTTGCAGCGTAATCGTTCTTCAGCGAATCACTCTAAATGAGCAAGAATATATATCCTTGTGTAAAATATAAGACATTTAATTTCTTTAAAGCATTTTTCTCTCATTGCGTGATGCTTCATATTATACAAATTATGCGAATATATTGTAATCGTTCTTTGTAAATATCGATTATAAATCATGTCACGTTTATTGTTTTAATGTTCTCTATGCTGTTCTTTTATTTTATTAACATTAATATAAAACCGTATCGATATTATTATATATATTATTTTTACGTTATCGTGCTGCATATGTAGCACGATAATCTAATGCTGTCAGCTGACGAGTTTCGCAAATGAATGGCATTAATTACAACATCCGGCGTTTCAAAACAGAACTGTTGGTTGATCGCGTCTCCGCGCAAAATTAATGCAAATTAGCTACAACTTTCTTTGTGACGGTACACACTATCAACGCACAGAATAAATTACCATGAAGTAAGACAGCGACAAGCTGATAAGCTGTAACATAAAGTGTTCACATCGCTGCTCAAAGTTATATCAGATTAGCGCGTGTATTTACGCTACTTTGAATGTGCGATGGATATATTGGATATTGTTGCTTTTTACGCTTTTTAGCATCGCTAAATGCCATAATCACGAGACAATACACGATATATTTGATAAAATCACGTTACTATCCAGACTTGTCATCCAATAAGTTAGGAATACTAATACTACACAACATTTATGTCGATCAAACTACACATTTGATTATTCTTTTCTCATCGTAGCCACATCGTAATTACGATCAAAAGATAAAACAAATAACGATTAAAATTTTTATTAGAAATATAGCTAGCTGATTTATGGTATTTACAGATTAATACAGTTTTTTAAAGCTCTCATTTATTATTATTTCATACAAGAAATGTGCTCTGAAATTTATATTTTTCGATAAAGATGCGTACTACTGTATATAATTGATGCTATAATCGCAACTCTGATATTATATTATTAAATAGAACGAATTACTGTGAAGTATGAAACTGACATACTGGTGATCTGAAACGAGAAACCTATTTTGTATTAAAACGGGAGCAACTAAATTTCATTATAGGAATAGGTCAAATGGTCTATTACCGTCGCGAAACCTTCCAACGATGGAACAAATATACCTCCCACAGTCATGGCGGTACCTCTGATGCTTTGTTGCATCATAAATAATAGTAACTTTTGTGCATGCAATGGAGCGATATACCATTGCGACACATATCTATGAATAAATATATATAAATTTTTATAGTAATCTTTTTATATTCTACATTTTATCTTTTTAAATCGCTGAGATAGTAAATCTTTTTTTTTATTATGTAATACTTGATATATAGATAAATAAAGCAAGCTATTTTTTCATTTCTTTATCTCTCTTTTTTTAGATATGCGATTAAATTTTTAAAAATATTTGTAGATCTCATGTACGCATATCTCAAATATTTCCATTGTTACAGGAACATATTTTAAATCCGTTCAGTTTCAGTACTTACGTTTTGTGAAACACATTTGTGCTATAATCTATTAATTGCTGACCAACATAATTGCCAAAAAACATATAAGAAATATGACTGAGAACTAATAATGTGACAATAATAAATTCTTCTAAATTGTTCAGACATCCAGATTGTGTAACTAAAAAAAGCTGCGATAGAAATCAGTTATGCTTTATACTCTTACCATAATTATTCTTACACAATTCTGTAAAACAACAGACTTACGCGTATTAAATTAGCAGTAAAAGAGATAACTCCCAAGCAAATTAAGAAAAAGTACGAAATGACGAAACCAGATCTTAAAAACTCGGTGAATCTTAAATAAAATAAATTTTAAAAATTATTGATTTTTATAATAAGTTTTACAAACGCATAATATTTTCAGCTTATTAATTACTAAGTATGCATATGTTTGTTGTAAAAAAATACAGATTAAAAGAGTTTGTAGTATAAAACAAGTGCAAGTTTTGTGAAAAGTACAAACTTAATAGCTCTCCTGTGAACGCTTACAGCACTTGTTACTTTTCTACAGTACGAACAATTTTTTCTCGATACATTTATGCCCAACATATCGTCAAATGCATGTTCTATTCTGTAACTAAGAACCGAATAAATTAACGGACTTACTCTCTTTCTATTACATAAAAATTAAGTAGATCTCCGTTTAATATAGAAAATCACAAAGTAAAAAAATTAATACCTATTATACAAATAAAACAGTTTTAAAACGATTTTACTTTTACATTTTCTATTCAATGTGCAATGTGATGCCGCCGTACATAAAAAAATACAAAAAAAAAATTTTAATTTAATTCAATGTTTACCTGGCAATTGCAAACATTCCTATGGCATGTTGAATATACGCTGCAAATAAAGTCTCGGTCGACATAATGGTGGTGAATCCTACAAGAGCTATTATATCGATGTGCAATAAAATTGGAAGATAATATTTCTGTTGATCGGCAAAATATTCTGCAGTTATCGGTATGCTGTGCAGTCGTGATTCGTTTCGTGGTGATATGATGTCGAGGAAATTTGGTACAAATTGAATCATCATATAAATAAATAAAGCAGAGTACGCACTCACTAAAAGTATGACAAACAATAATAATTTCCGTGTATTTTTAAATATCAATCAAATTATGCTAACTTCCAATGTTCAAGAAGAATAAGTTTGTTCAGAAAATTTGAAATGCCGCGAATAAGAAAGAATAATTTCTTACGTGCAAAAAATATTACATATAATCGTCCAAAATTGGAATGTTTTTTTATAATTTCAAACTCAACCTCGGTTTTCAACAAATTCCAATCACTCATAACATTTTCCATGAGATCTCTCACCTATAGATTTTTTAAACTCCATTAATAGAACCGAAATAAAGCGCGCCATCGTTACGATCGATAAGAAATATATTGTACAAATTTTATTCCTGGAACGTAATCATTATTGACTTACTGTTTCAGCACCGACGCAAAAAGAAACATATTTTATGACAAATGCCATGCATGGTGCTGCAATTGACAGAATCTTGACTAAAAGATCCAGGTTGCACTCGGTCGTGAGAAATTTTACTAACTGAAAATAATTATTGTAAGTTTTAATTTCAACAAATTTATCGCTAATTTTAATGTATAATTCTATTTAAAAATTGAATTTAAAGTTGCTCATTTTATCGATAATATATATCGATAATCTATTATATTTTATGAGACTAAATACCTTATTATTTTTTTTGCTATCTCATTAACGGTATTGCATGTTTACCTGAACTGCAACAGAAGATACAAGAATAATGGAAGAAATGACTCTTTGAATCTTCTTCATTTTCGAATCCTGATATGGCCACAAACCAACTAAAGACAAAAGAATGCGATGTATATTATAATAGCGATTTCCTATAAAGTCCATGTTCGTTCAATAGTCCACATACGTTTATTCACTCGGCTCTAAATAAATTTTCTTGACCATTCGTAGCATATTTTATTAAAGCCTTGGGTTATTTTAGTTTCCACAGTTGAATTGCAATTATTCGAAATTGCGGTGCTATAAGTATAACATCTTTGGTCTTCTATTTTATCGAGCTCGCTTATAAATCCATTATTTGTGATAAACAAAATTGCCCTACCTAAATTATGTAAATTATATGTTCTATAGCTACACGCGACGAATATAACGATATTTTTTCCCTACTAATGCAAACACAATAACAAATGGAACATCCTATGCTGTCCAAACACGTTACATTCACATTTGATACGTCCTGGGAGTAACATCTATTCTTATAGCTCGATTTAGTTCTACGACTTGGTGGCGGAGAGTCGGTGATAATGTAAAATACATAAAGTGAAGTGCATTTCGTTTATTCAAAAAAGAGATGTATATATGCAATAATGTTCACTCTATAACCGCATTCTTAATAATGAAGTTTATGTTTCACGTATAGCTATCACATCTTTATAATGCGATACTTATAAAGTTTGCTTTAAGATAAAAAAAAAATTATATTTTGCATATTATATATATAACTCGCATAATTCTATTTTAAATGGATTAATGCAATATATTTCAATTAGATTTCTTAATAATAAAAATAATTAGTGTCAAAATTATTGCATAAACATAGTATAAGTTAATATTGTATTATTATAATTTATAATACCACTTTTACTCAAATATCTTCCTTCATCTAATCACCGCGTAGAACACAATATTGTGAAATAAGACATACTTGAAATCTACAAAAGCGATTTCATATTGTTAAGATTTTCACGATTAATAACAATTTTTGTTGGTTAAATAAAATGTACAATCAAGAGCATTGAAAGTTATCCACTCAGGTATTCCCATTACTTTCCAAAAGCATTTATTACATTCTTTATTTTTCCATTTTTTCTTGGATATTAGATGGAAACTAGTAGATGGAGTGGGAACGCCAATTTCCATCTAACATCCAAGAAAAAATGAAAAAATTAAGAATGTAATAAATGCTTTTATAAAGTGGTAGGAATACCCGAGTGCTTTTAATGTACTTGATAGTACATTTTAACATTAATGTACATTTTATTCATTTTTATGCTTTAGTATTTAAAATGTTGCTTTACTGTAACGTATTTAAGGCAATAGTAATATCGATCTAAATGTGACGTATAATGAGAAGAGAGAGAAACCATGAGATTGCGAGATGCTGTTTATTGATACAGTATTTATAAAAAAAATTTATTGATTTAATAGCAAATGATGTTTATTGATCTGGCATAAAATATCCAGTTCAATCTGGTATAAAATATTTTCAGAGAGAGAGAGAGAGAGAGAGAGAGAGAGAGAGAGAGAGAGAGAGAGAGAGAGAGAGAGAGAATCATTATCTTCGAGTAGATATCACTACCGGCTGCTATATTTCCGTCTTTTTCATGAGTCTCATTACTGCATAGAATAAATTACCGTGAAGTAAGATAGAGACATACTCGCAAGCTGAGAAAATAAATTTGTTATTTTACGACAAACTAGAAATAAACCTTATTGTCATACACCCGTCGCACAAATTACCGTAGTAAAACTTTCCAATGACATTGTGTAAATACCGCCCATGATGAGTTTACAGGATTTCATGCTTCTTCGCATCACGAACAATAGTAACTTTTGTGTTTGTATAGACGTCGTGTACCACTGTGTATCGTATCTAGAATTGTCACAATATTCAAATGTACTTTGCGTTATTGTATAAAGAACTATTTGTTGTTACATTCAGCATATTTAAACACGATTAAAGTATCTTATTCATTTTTTAACGCTGATTAACTTTAGTAATTTGTTATTTTTCCGTTGATTTTTGACATATAAAGGCTCACTTGTAGTGAAATTAAAAACAATTGCAAATATCAAAATGATATAATGTTTAATTACACATTGATGGATCGCGGGAATCTCCATTTCAAATCACAAACTCACGTTTTTCTACAGATTTCCATACTGTTATCTGTGATTTTCTGTCCCATGTAGTTGCATACAAACATATAATAAAAGTGAGCAATTACAAATATCATAAATAGTACAGCAGTTTTCCGTTGATCTGGCACATTGACCATTCTAAAAACCTGAAGCGCGTTAAAAAATTGGATTTGAATTCAAGGTTTTTATCATACTAACGCCGAAATAAATACATAAATGAGAGTATTGTGATTAGAATACTAACATATTTGATAAATTTATTATTTACTTACGCGGAATAAGTTAATGCTCAAAGAAGCTACACCCAGAATAATTATAAAGAAATAGGAGAGCGAAAGTGTAGATCCTAAGTATTCAAAAAATCTTTAACAAAAAAGAAATTCTTATTAAGAACATTTCTGTCGAATATGTGCAAAACTTTATGATAAAATGCCGCACAACGTCTGCACCATCACAAATTAATTAAAATTATGAGAATAAATAAACATTGAAAATGTCGTATAGTTGTAACAATGCCTATACAACAAATAAAAATAATAAAAATATTTATAAAGTATGCAATAAAATTATTTAATAATGCTTATTTAAATTTTTTTACTTCAATTTATATAATATCGATTCCATAAAATTTGTGCAAAAATGAGATCTAATTTAAAATTTCTTTAAAATAGTTAAAAAAGAGAAAATCATGCAAAGTTTACAAGAGTCCACATATAATTTTACTGTTGTTCACAACAATATTAATATCCATGAAAGTAGTAAATCACTGACTTGATAGTTTTGTTATGGATCTTTACAGTATTAATAATTTTCATGTGAATTGCATTTTCTTTATCCGCTGCAGTTAGCATTGAGATATTCTCATCCAATACATGCTCTATTCGATAACTGTAACAGTTATGAATACCGATAGTCGTATGTGATTATTAAAATCATTCTTTTTGTCAATTTGAATCAATTTATCTTACCTAATTATTTTAAACATGCCACAAATGTGATAAACGCACGCAAAGAAAAACGTCTCCGTGCATACCACAGTCGTGATTCCTATGAGAACCACTGTGTTCATGTGAAAAAATGTCAAATAAAAGTACTTTTCTTCGTCGAGAAAGTATTCGGTTACGAATGGCAGATATCGCGAGCGGGATTCGTTTAGCGGCGCGAGAACATCAAGAACATCTGGCACCAAAGGCATTAAAATGAAACATATCGTACTGGGTCCAGCTAGGCCTGAAATCACGAGATATCTTCAGCTACTCTATAAGAAATCACGCACAACCGTCACTCATTCGACAAAATACTTTTAATCGTATCGTTTTGATTCGATTTCCTACCGGCAAGACCATACATATATTTTTGTCCAGACTTGGCATATTTTCTTATTATCTTAATTTCTTGTCCATCTTTCAACGCGGTCCAATCATTTTCAATTTGTCCCATTATTTCTTTGATCTACTTCATGCATTACAACTGATTATTGAAAAAAAGATTTAACTCGGCGAGTTAACTTCATGTAATAACTTACTTTTTGAGATTGTATGCAAAAAGTATTATATTTCGTAAAATAAACCATAAAAGGAAGAGCTAATGACAGATCAATCAATACAAGTTCGAGATTGTATTCCATTGTAAATAATTTTAACAACTGAAACCAATAAAGTATTTTTAACGTATTTTTATGTTGTCAAACTGTCGAAACGTTTTCTTCCTTTATCAATCAAGACAACGATGAGAGTACATTGTTTTTATATAAATTAAAAAATATTGCATTACTCTTTAAACATTTCACTAATCTCTTAAAATAAAATATTAATATATATATAGCGTAAGACAATATGGATGTTATATTGCGACATAATTATTAAAAATAAGATCATAATAGCGTATCAATATTCTATGTATGTTTACTTAGCGCTTTTAAAATTCTCTTGCTATTACCTGAACAATTATCGAAGATAGAAATATGATAGCCCAAACACTCACTTGGATTTTGTTAAGAAATGAATCTTTATACGGCCATAAACCGAGCGACAATAAACAAAATCGATACGCTTTATAATATCGATGTCCAAATAAATGTTCCATTCCTGTTCGAAGTTTATCGCACGTCTGTTCTTTCGGAAAGACGCTTCGGCATTCTTCGCTCTGTCATTCAGCAGCACCCTTTATTAAATATTACTTCCCTTTTCTTTTTGGAAAATTTCCTTCTATAATTTTAACCATTATTGAATGTCGCAAAATTCAATTTAACGGTCGGTTATACAAGGCGAGAAAAAAGCGACAAAATAAAGGCTATATTCGCAACACGATGAGAACGGTCGCCGGTGCCGGCAATTATGTAAATTATGCAACATTCTATTCACCATGAACTTCAAAGTGTTTCTCTTGGCATTTTCCCATTTCATTTGCTACCCACGCAAGCGCAGTTACCATTACGCTCCATTTGGCTCTGTCCAACTGTTAGTATCATCTTGTTTGTCGTACATAACACTTCGCAACCTTATCCGCAATAATAGAAAGAGTTCTCTACTTGCACGGGCAATAGAAATTTACAAAACTATATTAATTATAGATAATTAAAATTATGCTTGATTAATATAATTGGCGTGTTTCGTTAAGTTAAGAAACGTAGTGATTGAAATAAATGATATATTTATATTATTTAGTACACATAGAAGACAGACAAAATATATTTTTCGTGATGTCTTATCATTCTGTGGAATATGTCACAAATATTAAAAATTTCATTCCTTTGCGTAATACAGATTGCAAGAAATTCTCGTTCACGTCATTGTTGAATAAATTACCATAAAGTAGGATGTGGACGTGCTCATAGCCTAGAACGAAAAGACCGTCCGCAAAGAAGATGACGCACATGTTAAAGGTAATACCACATGTTAAAGAAACGAAAATAATTACCGTGGCAAAACCTTCTAACGATGCGACATAAATACCACCTACGAGCAGCATACAACTTTTCATACTTCTTTGCATTATAAATAATATCAATTTTTGCGTATGTAACGATGTCATGTGCCACTTAGAATTATATCTAAAAATTAATTATTATTAACATAATGAAAACAAATATTTGTATGATGTGCATAAATAAATTAAACATCACATGCCGCATTTATATTGTGCATGTTTTTCAAATTACAATTTTTAATTATGTCTTCAAGCGTTAAAAAATTTTTTTAATGTAATTTTTGTATCATAATAATTAATAATTTTTAATAATTTTTATTTAGTAAAAATTTCAGTGCTAGTGTAATATGAACTAAAACTGTTGTACTTTGTGTGCAATGCGAATTATAATTATAGCATAATTCAAAACACGTATTCATAAATATTAATTTACTCACATTCTCCAGGCAAAATTATTGCTGTGATCCAATATCTTTTGCCCCGAATAGTTAACAAAAAAGAAATAAAACAAATGAACAGACATGTTTATTATGGGTATGATATTTTCAACAATTCCTTCCGTGGTTACCGCCTAAAATATTTCAAAAATGTAGAAAAAGACTAGCGAGAAATCAAATCTTTGTGTTAAATGTATATTTTTGGAACTTATATATTGGAACTTATATTGGTAATGATTTCTTGTCATTATTACGAAAAATCTTATCATTCCGATCTTACCTCATTTCGAAAAATATATAATCTTACTCACGCGATATAGACTGATAGTTAAAGATGCCATACCGAAAAGCAGTAGAAAGAAATACATTATTACAAAAGTATCCTTCATAAATTCGAAAAACCTTTAACAACGAGAAAATGTGTTATATAGATCACTCGACGATATTTCGTTGTGTTCTGGGAATTTTGAAAATAGGATAAATAAATATATCACGAAAAAACACGCGAGAAAATTACCACACATGATTAAATTCGAAGAAAGATATGAATGATATTTAAATCCTGAATTACACGATGAGAAAATACCGACTCGATTGCTCGTCTGTGAACGTTGACGGCACTGATTATTCTGGTGCAAGCTGTGCAACATCTTCCAGAAATCACATCGTCTTTTTCACAATCGTCTAATGCATGTTCAATGCGATAGCTGAAAGAATATAAAATTATATTGCAAGAAGATCTCGGGAGAAACGCGGCTAACATTTTCGACACAGAATTTGATAGTGATTTGATGTTGAACATATTTGCATAATTTTTAATAATAATATATTCAAATTAGAAATAAGATTCAAAGCTATTGTGTGTTGTCAAGTTTGTATCTTTTCTCACCTAGCAATTTCAAACATTCCACACGCATGCTGTACATATGTTACATATATAGACGTGGTAGACATCAATGTAATTTGAAGTACAAAAACGACCACGACCAAATGCAAAACAGCAACATAAAAATACTTATCGATATCAAAGAAATACTCGACTAAAATTAAGATCTGATGTGGACGAGACTGATTCAGCGGCATCACGAGATCGAGAAGATTTGGTACAAGATGTGCGAAACCGAAGAACAACGGAAAAGTACAGGTAATTACTGTAATTATTAATATGAATTCAACACTGATTGACGCAATGAAATAAAATGTTACGATTAAAATAATTAAAACAAATTAGTATAAAAAACTTCTTAGTTAATTTCAAAGTCGATAACTTTATGCTCCTGACAAATAGTAATGAATGCAAACTTTGAAATTTAGCATCTTTCGAGTAAATAATGTTGATTTATGTAATATTGATACTTATTAATTTATAAATTAATAAAGTTTCGCGGATATCTTACGTGCAAATAACTGTGCGTAAAGTGTTCCAATATACGTATATTTCTGAATTATTTGATACTCCATGTTATTTTTTAACGAGTTCCAATCGTATTTTATCATATCCATTAGCTTTCTCATCTACGATTGAATATAATTTACGTTATCTCTACAAGTATGACAATGCTTAATCCTTAAATTATTGTATATTCACTCATTTTGAAATTTATCTTAAGCTTATCGCGATGCTTTACTTAAAAAATGTACAGTATTAATTTTCTAAGAATCTAACGAGTTTTGCAAATCAATCGTATAGTATTAAAAATATCGAATAATATTGTAGCAATCAATATGACTTACCGATTCCGTTTTCACGCAATATGCAACATATTTTAAGATGGCAATAAAACAAGGAATCGTAGATGACAAAACTTCAAGTAGAAGATTCAAATTGTATTCGTATGTGACGAATGTGAGTAACTAAAAAGTTGCTCGGTATATATATATATAATATAATTATGATATTAGATAAATAGATGTAAAAATAATACACAACTTGCAGTAATTGCATTATCCTCATTCAATAAAAAGAACATTTAACGATACCTGAAATATTATGCAAGTTATAAAACAAACTAAGCAAGAAAATCTTTGAATTCGGATGGACCATGAGTTCTGATATGGCCATAGCCCGATAGACGATAACATCAATCGATTAATCGTGTAGTATCGACTACCATCAAAGTCCATTTTTGCGACGTAACTGAGGACAAATTTTCAACCGCAGCCAAGAGGAAAATAAAATAATTGTGCTCGCTTTATACTATACATAAAGTTATTATAGTGCGATGAAAAAAAAAAGGAAAAATTACTTAAAAGTCAGAAATTGAAACAGCAATGTGTTCTTTACAACAGCATATTATCGTAAATAAGAGAAAATAATATAATTAAATAAATTACTGTTAGATTATATCCCCGGGTGTTCTTTTTCACACCGTACAATAGCTGTAAATTTCTTTGTATCTGAAGTAAAGGCAAGCGTGTAACTTGAAGTACAGTGCTTGGTTAGTTATATTCTCGTAGTTGTTCTGTAGTCTTTGCTATAATTCTCTCTTGATAGAACAGATATTTTCAACCATTTGTGAATAAATCAATGAGTCTTTTGTTAAGTTTAATAATAAAAAAAAATATTCTAAATACTAACAAGAAATCTATTGTATACGGAAACAACTGTCTTGTGTTGCAATTTAAAAAATGCCTATATTAAATTGATTCTAATACAACAAAAGTAACAAGTTGAAACGTGTTGTTGTGACAGTTGTTCCCGTTAATAGACGAATCGCTTGTAGCGACTCTTTTTTAGCTGAATAGGATATAATTTAGGTATTTTGATACGTATTATATATCGAATGCAATTGTATTTTTGGAGTTTGCTAAAACTTTTGTTTAAATCAGTCGACAAGAAACAGAATGAATCCTTCTTTTAATCTCTTTAATCTCATAACTATTGAGCCTGCTTTCGTCATCTACTACATCATATTCACATCGAATACAACACCGTAAAGTAAGACACTGATAAACTAACGATCTGAAAATAGTTTCCGTTATATTGTTCTTTTACGCTATACATAAATTTGTAAAATTATTACCGAAGCAAAACCCTCCATCGACGCATTTTGTAAACTGCTAAATAAATCAACGGTACACGTTTTCGATGATCTTTGTAATATAATAAATAACAATTTTTGAGTACGCAGAGGAGCCTTGTACCACCGTGTGTTGTATCTAAATATTTAAATAAAAATAAATATACTTATTTTTTCATTCGTGTTCTAAATTTTAATATAGCCTCGTATAGAAACATTTTGATATGACAATAATGCTTTCTTTTTAAACAAATATAAAGATTTAAGCTTTTAATAAATATTCTTTATAAATGTATTGCCACATCACTCAAGCTGCCTATTAATTAATATTCAATTTTAATATTACAAAAGAAGCAAAATATTATTTTGAATAAAAAAGATGGAGATTATTTAATACATGAATAATTAATTATTTCTATTTTTTATATTTCTATTTTCACGATACTCACGTTTGTTTAAAGATTTTTTCGCTATGATCAGACAAGTCTTGTCCAAAATAATTCACCCAAAATATGTAACTAAAATGAGTACAAACATATAAAGCAGACACATATATGTCGACAGTTATTTTACTCTCGATTGCTTGAAACAACTGAAACAAATCCTAGACTGTATTTACAAATAGATGTATAAATATATAAAAGTCCATTGCATCTAGCGAAAAGTCTACATTTCTTTTTTTTTATGCATCACTGGAAGTTGAGCAAAAGCATACAGACATCATGCATCCATTTGTACATCTTAATAATTTCACACTTACTGTAATATAGTTACGCGTGTAATTCATAAATTATACAAAACTTAATCACTTAAATCAGTGCTCGGAATTAGTCTGAACATTTCAGCCGATTTCCGTGGTATACGCCTCTTTTCCTCTCCTTACCGCGCGCGCCGCAGCCGCTAGGGCCAGCGCCGCCGAGCGTTAGGAGCGACACTATCTGATTGTGAGTGGGTTCTTCTCCCTATTTATTAAAATTAAAAAAAATGTATTAAAATTTATTAAAAATAAATTTTTTATTTTTAAATTTATTAAGTGGAAATATTTCAATAGATTTTGACGTCACCCATGAGATACTAATGCTGACGCGTTTTTTTTTAAGTGGTTTCCCCCGTAGACCTATTCCACTAAAGATAAAAATAAATTCTTAATTTAAAAAAAAATATATATAAAAGAGATTTTCTTAATTAGATTTTCTTGGCCTTTTATGAGAATGAACAATTGATGCAATAATGTAGATAAAAACCACTTTTTGAAAAACGTGTCAGTATTAGTACCTCATGGGTGACATAGAAATCTATTGAAATATTTCCACTTAATAAATTTAAAAATAAAAAATTTATTTTTAATAAATTTTAATACATTTTTTTAAATTTTAATAAATAGGGAGAAGAACCCACTCATAATCAGATAGTGTCGCTCCTAACGCTCGGCGGCGCTGGCCCTAGCGGCTGCGGCGCGCGCGGTAAGAAGAGGAAAGGAGGTGTATACCACGGAAATCGGCTGAAATGTTCAGACTAATTCCGAGCACTGACTTAAATGTACATAAAACAGATTTTTCGCAATATAAATTTTTTACTATTTAACAAAACAATACACAATGATAAATTAAAGAAAATTAAATATACTATTATTAAACATAATTCAACAATTTTGAAATATAACCAATTTAAGCGTGAAAGTATTAAATAACAAAAAAAAACAAATATTACTTACTCGTAACAAATTGACACTTAGAGAGAGCACGCCAATTCCTGCGACAAGCAAATAGTATAAAGAAAAACAGGAATTCACAAATTTTATGAATCTTCAACATTTAACATGATGATGTCCAATAGTATGATAAATACATGAAAAGAAATTATTTTGCTTTGCTATTTAAAAATATATATTACAAACAACTAATGTAGTTAATAACTAATAGAAACAACCAATTAATTTTTCGCTATTAAAATTGTCGTTATAGAATTATGAGGAAAGTAAACAAGTCAAGAAACTTTTTAAAAAGTTCAATTTTTTAATGTTTCTTTACTTTTTGACTTACCTCATATAAAACTTTTGACAAAAATATGTATTGGTTAATATCGTAATCATACATTCTTAAATTTTTATTAATATGCATTTTTGATCGAAATATAAATACGATACGTCTAAGCAATCAGATTTAATATAATAAAAATATTAAAAATACAAAAATCAAGATACGTACTCTAAAGATCGTCCATGAATTCTTATAGCGCGTATTAATTTTGCTTTAATAACAGATTCATTTTTGTAATCGTCAAATGCATGATTTATGCGGTAACTGTAAATATTTGAATAACATATTAAGTAAAATATTGTTTAAACGGATAACATTTTTATAAAAAAGGAAAAGGGCGAAGAGCCGCGGCCTGATGTACGTGCCGAAAAAGTTAAATGTTTATTCAATGTTCAAATGCAATTCTAGTATATTATTAATCATTAATTTTAAAAAATAATAAAATGTGTAATTAAAAATAATTTTCGTAATTTTTTTATTATTCTTTACAACATATAAAATAAAAATAATTTTATTAATAATATATGTATGTAAAATAAATGTATGTAAAATATGCGATATATAATAGCATATTTATAACGCAACGAAAAGAATTATAAAGTATCGTTGCATCTGCATTTCCCTTTAAAAAATAAATATAACGAACATTTTGAAAAATTTTAATCAATGTAGGTACTCAAAACGTTTTATTGTAAATAAATCTAAAAAAGTTTTTAAATTAATCGAAATTCTATATGTATTACTTTTTTGCCAAAATAAGATCTCACAAGCAATTGGTAAATTACAGCAAAAAATGACTTAAAATACACATCTTTCTGATCAGCTGTTTACCTTGCAATTGTAAATAACCCGCAAGCATGCCGTATTACTATCAAGAACATTGTTTCACTCGCCATTAACGTTGTGCTCCCTACGATACCGATCACACATATGTCAGACACTATTACATAAAAGTATTTTTGTTGATCAATAAAACATTCTATTGGAGTGGGTAGTTGTCGTAGACGAGGTTCATCAAGCGGTTTTACAAAATCGAGGATGTCTGGTACAAATAATGTCAAGAGAAAAGTTAATACGCCTAAATAAACGAACACTGAAATAATTGAAAAGAAATTTATTTTGAGCGTCGGTTTGTTGAGTTCGTACTGCAAATATTTAATTAATACGCCTGATTGTTCCACATTAAGTTATGCGAAATAATCAGGTCTGATAGTATATTGAAATAAACGTAAACATTATCTTACTAACTTCCGGAATAAACAGTATACATTCTTCCTTTAGAAGCGTATGTTTGTATTATTTTAATTTCTTGGGTATCCGTTAGCGCAATAAAATCAGAATTAATTTGTTCCAATAAAAATTTCACCTGTGATAAAAAAAACTACGAGTAAGAAAAATATATTTCTTTAACCAGTGATTGTTA
The DNA here is from genome assembly GCF_040581485.1 of Linepithema humile. NCBI lineage: Eukaryota > Metazoa > Arthropoda > Insecta > Hymenoptera > Formicidae > Linepithema > Linepithema humile. Next base: position 16,389,396 of record NC_090132.1, read on the forward strand.
AGAAACATCAATATCATAAAATTGCTAATATAATAAAAAATTGCTAATGTACAGATTTCATTGTAATAATTAAAAGAATTTTTCAACTTACGTTTTTGAAGTTCATATAAATCGTATTATATTTTACGATGAAAAAAAATAATAAAGTGTTGAAAGACATTAACTCAATGAACAATTTCAAATTGTACTGACGTGTAATGAAAGTCATATACTGTAAACAATATTATTAAGGTACATACGAGTGAAGGCTGACTAGTATATAAGCGTCCTTTACCTGAAATATTATACCCTGTATATAAACCATGGATACAAATACCCATATAGCTTTTCTGTAATTTGGATTCTGATAAGGCCAAAGCCCAACAGAAATCATGAAACGTCGAGTGAACCCGTAGAATCGATCGTCGTACACATCCATTCTCGCGAAAAGCTAAAACACATCTGTATGCATGAAAAGCATCTTTACGGTTTCTTTTCTCCCCTTTTTCCTCATTTAATAATTTTTTCGTCCTACATATATCCCCTTCGTAAAGATAATAGCTATATAGCTATATAGCTACATAGCTATATAGCTATATAGCTATTATCTTCACGAGGAGGATATATGTAGAACGAAAAAATTATTTGGTAATATTATCTAACATTACCAAATAATGATATATATGTTTTCCAAACCCTCTATACAATGGATAAAAAAAATGAAGTTGAACGATAAAAGCGAGTCGGAACATTTCAGTAACGGCGTGGAAAATCTACATCTATTAACTTAATGATACGTTATGGAATTTCGATCGTATCTATGAAGCATAAATAATTCACAAACAACTACTGTACTTTTCTTCTGACGAAGACGCAATGCACTTGACTGTTTGTATTATATTTCACTATTCTTTCAACTGCCGGCTGGTATAGATTCTTATACTATAAACAGAATCTGCATATTCGCTGCATAGTCGTTGTGTTTCTATGCTATCATTTTGATGCTTTTACATAATGCCGCAAATTTTCAACATTTTTGAAAGGTTATATTGTATTCTTCGAGATGCATGTAAATTATTTGTGTTGTTTGAAATATTTGCAAATATAATTTTTATCAACTTTTAAGGTAAATTTTTAGAATTGTGCAATAACAAGTACAAAATAATAGATCATTTATAAAAATTTTTATTGTTTAAATAAAAAAATGTTAGTAATAAAATTTTATCATATAAAATTGTATATCTTACTGTCAGATTTCCTGAACTGTAGATTGTTTTTAAAAAAATATTTTTACATTACATTAAAAATTATATAAAATAATTATCTCTATCGTTTTTTGCTATACTTTTATTTGTCTAATTAAATAATCCAATTTTTTATTCTTACTGATAGTGCTACTGTACTTACATTTTCATATAATTTTGTGCTGATAGTTACATTTATCGTATAAATGTAAATGTATTGTATAATTATATACGAACTGAATATAAGACCATGCAATAAGACATTGACATGCTGGAGAGCTAAAACAAAAATTTTTTTCACATTCTAACATTATTTTATTTTAATTAAGTAATATGTTTCCTATGTTTTCTTTTGTAAAATTATATTTTCTTAAATTTTTTTATATTCTTAGTAAAATATCGTTTTTTCTTATTAAAACATTAAATTATTTATTTTTATAAATACATTAAAAAAAAACAAACTAAAAATAATTTTTTACATAATCGATCAATTAAAATTTGTTAATACAATATATATGCAATATTACCGTGGCAAAACCTTCTAATGACGGAACAAATAAACTGCCAATAACAAGACTGCTATTCTTCATACTGCGTTGTAATGTAATAAGTAATAATTTTTGAATATGTAGCGGCGCTATATACCACTGAGTGTTGCATCTATACATACAATTAAAATCACTAATTCGGAAAATTATTTAAACAGATTATTTTCATATAACTATTATTTGATAAATTAATAACAGAAACTTTTACTAATTACAAATATATAAAATTACTTTTTTCTGTCAGACTTTCAGACGCGTTTTGTAATATGCAAGATATATGTACATACATATATTTTGGAAAGCAAAGATTTGCATAGTATCCAAGATATACTCACATTTGTTGAAAAAACCATTCACTGTGATCAATTATATCCTGCCCAAAATAGTTCATCCAAAATATATAACAAAAGTGAGCGTATACAAATAAACCGGTCAAAATAATTTCGGACATATCATGCATAGACATTGCTAGAAAAAGCTGTGATTAATAAACGATATGTTATCGAATTATTTATAATGTTTTATCAAACACTACATTTGATGCTGTTTCAAACAAACTCACGCGAAACATATTAATGCTCAACGATGCCACACCAAACCCGCATAGAACAAAATAGGATGTTGCAAATTTATGTTGAATATCTTCGAGAAATCTTGAAACATTAATACAATAATTTATGTTATAAGTAAAATAGCTGACTTGTATAGTATTTATCAGTGACATGCGAGTTAGATGTATCTTTTCACGTTTACAAAACTATTTTGTAAAATGTCATTAAAATTATATATTTTCTATCTTACATTACGCACAAATTATAAGTATTGCATGTCAAGCACTTACTCTAAACAATGTTGATGAATGCTAAGAGCACTTAATAATTTTATGTAAAAATTGCTTTTAAAGGGTACTGATGTTCTTGACGAACTTGTATTAAACGCATCTGTCAAGCGATAGCTATATAAAAATACAATTATATCTTTATGCCATTAGAAACTTCCAATCTATAATCGTAATGTAATTAATAAAAAATAAATAAAAATATTAATTAAAAAGTTTTATTAATAAAATTCTCTTGCGATCGATAAAATACTTAACGCCTATTTGAATTAAATGCTAGAAAAATATTTTTAATTAAGAAAAATATTAAATTTTACAATACCTGATAAGTTCAAATAGTCCGCAAGCGTGCTGTATAAATATCATATACATTGTTTCCGTCGCCATGAGTACCGTCATACCCAAAAAAGCGCATATTGTAAATACGAACGAGATCAAATAAAAATATTTCTCTTCATCGACAAAGCATTCTATTTGAGCCGGCAATTTTCGCGGACGAGGTTCGTCTAACGGTGCTATAATATCGAGAACATCAGGTATAAACATCGTTAAAATAAAGGCGAATGTTCCCGGGTAAACGATCACTGCAAATATTCATATTTAAAAAGATATTTAGGATAATTAATGGTAAATATTTTCATTATTTAAAAGGTAATTCATTCTTAAACATCTCATAGATTTTTCTTTCACAGTATTTAATATTTAATTATTTCAATTTAGTTCCATAAAATATAAGTATAATCAAGAATACACGAATATGTAAAATCGGATTTTCTAACTTACAGCCAGAGAAAATCGTATAGAATCTTGCTTTGTATGCATATTTTCGTATTATATTCAATTCATCTATGTTTTTTATTGAGTTCCAATCACGTCGGATTTTATCAAAGAGTTGCTTTACCTATAATTGTTAACAATAAGTATTTAAAGTTTCGAACGTTTAAAAATGTCGCTTTAAAACTCCAACCTCTCGAAATCGATTTAACTGACTTACATGATTTAAATTAAAATATACTATATTGTATTTCAGGGCATAAATTATACAAAGAATATTAAATGAAAAGACATCGATAAACAGCGTCGTACTATATTCGTGCGTGATAAATGTTGCCAACTAAAAACAAAATTCCTAGATAAATCAAATACAAACTTTTGTATAAAAAAATTATTATATATTAATATAACGTTTATCATGTTTCTGCAATTATACACCAAACCCATAATCATTGTATCTTAGAGATAATTTTGGTATTATATGTAAGCTTCTGAAAACGCAGATAAAATTTGACAGTATCCCAAAACTTATTTTCAATTTTAGAGCTTGAGACAATCATCACGAACATTCACTCACAACCTATCCTACGATTCACAAATTCGATAGACACAGATCTAACTGCAGTTAAGAACCCGCTTTTAAATATCGTATAGAATTTCTTTTGAATTTACAAAGCACACTTGTTATAGACATTCGGTTCAATGATTAGAGACACCTGAAGTAGTACGGCCTGAACGAGAAGGAAAGATACGCAGAACACTCGAATGACTCGACGTTCTGATTTCTCGTAAGGCCACAGACCGATCGACGCCATTAGATGCCGGGTGAGCCCGTAGTATTCATTGTCGAAGAAATCCATTTCGATTGGCGGTTGCTGCGATTTTGCGCACAGAGATTTGTAAAGATTGCAAGATTTGCAAAGATTGCAAGATTTGCAAAGATTGGTGGTTCTACCACCTACGGAATATTTTATCAGCTCTCACAATCTTATTGCATCCATTTTCCGCATTATGATGATGATAATACGCGGCATTGCGGAGAATCGAACACAGGAAGGTCAATTTATAAATTAGCTTACGACCGAGCGGTCTTTAAAGTAATATTAGTTGAATCATTCGATGCTACTGCATGCATGCCATAAATTACTGAGAAGCTGAACGCAACATAAAACAACCAAACCAAATTGCATGTTCAATGTAATCGCGAGGTTTTTCCAGGGGTGGAATAGCAGCAGTTACGAAGTATTATTGCGCAAACGTGACGCAACGCGGGATCTCTCATCGTTTGAGCGGTAGACCGTTGCGTGTTAGTTTTCCTTCCGAAGGTATACGTCTTGCAACTATGTCTGTTGTACGCGTTATAACATCAGAATAATACCCACAGGATACGTGTGAAATTATTAACTTGAAAATATCGACGAACTAAAGGTTTATTTATTTAAAAAAATATCAACATAGATGTGTGAAGAAAGTTTAAATAGTGTGTTTAACAGCAACGCTGGGAAATTATTGATATCGTCTTATTTCTGTAATGTAATATATTAATAATATTATAATAATAGTAAAAATCTTTTAAGAAATATCATATCCTTGTTTAAAATATCGAAAAGCTGTCACAATAAATATTAATTCCGACGTCTGCACGTGCAGCCACGCAGTGGTATTTCATTGCATGGTTCCAAAGTTTCAACTGGAAAGTTGTAGACTATTCCATTCACAATTTAGATCTCGCTCCGAGCGATATATATTTTTATTTGTTTTTGTTTTTGAAGAAACTTTTGTTTTTAAAGACCAGTAACAAGTTTGACGAAGACGATGAAAAATAAAATCGCTTTACTGCATGGTTGCGTACGCGCGGCAAAATTTTATGATATTGGAATACAAATTTCATACAAAATGCCTTGATCAATTATAGAAAATTGAAAAATAAATATTTTTATTGAATTTTGTAATAAATGTTTTTTTTATTTATATTATTTTTGTGCTTTCTGAACAATCCCGGTAACCATAAAAATTTTCTACTCATGTATTTGTAATGCATTTATAAATAATTCGCAAGTATGCTGCATAAATATCATAAAAGTGTTTCAGTAGCCATAAATGTAGTTATACGAATCATAACGATTACAGCTATGCCTGATACTACCAAATAAAAATATTTTTGTTGATCGAAAAAGCATTCTATCGGTGTAGGTAACTGTCGCAGATGGGGTTTATTTAATGGTTTCATAAAATTGAGAATATCAATGTACTAGTATTAAAAAAATATCAGATTTCCTTTGAATTAAAAAAACTCTTTCAATCACAAAGAAAAAAATGCACAGATTAATTTTTTAAACATATCTCTTAACTCTTTATGTGGCAAATTAAGAAAAAAACTAAATAAGTTATACATAATGATAATATATCATTATCATATAACATTGAAGCAAAAAAAAATATATTTTCAAAAATTGATTCCTTTTTTTATTTCAGTTTGCAGAGCTGTAATAATCGTCTTTACAGAGAATAGATAAAACTGCCGCACACAATTGAACAATGCATGCAGAAATCAGCGCATTTCATTTTGCCTCGAAACATCGAATTGATACTTCAGATCATATAATTATGGAATATCGGATCATTTGCTTTTCAGCAAATATTCTGTAAGTAAACACACGTCGATTTTAAAATAAATGAAATAATAGAATAAACAAATTAATATTATTTAAGAGTTAAACTTTTGTAATATACATACATTATATAAATTATGCGTAATTAATGATAATCTGCAACATATTAGAGAAATTCTCGACATTTCTTCTTTATACTATCTGTTGATATCGTTACATTGATAACACTATCTTCTATATTAATAATAAAAGAAATAATAAAATTCTAGTTATAAATATTATTTGAATAAAGAGCTTGCGCATAGATATATGTGTGTATATTCACTTGTCGAAACAATAACCTGGCACGAGTGATAAATATCGTAAAGAACTGAGGAAAAAATGCAGTAACACATAAAGATTCCATGTTTGCTGCAGTGTTTTTTACTACGTTTTTACGACTTACGAATGCTAGTCGTCCTAGTAAATTTTCTCAACCGTATTTTCCCGTAAAATGCTTCTACGCAAACAACATACACGTCGCGAAGATTTCGTGAAACATGTTCAGAAAACGTCATAAAACTAACTAACTATCTCCAAGTTGAAGTATTCTATTTTCGCTGTGACTTACAACACTTAAATTCTAATTATTTATTTGCTCACACTGTAAGTTATCAAAAGACATACGTGTTTTTATAAGAAACCGATATTTTCGTCCCCTCTTAAAAAAGGTTTGTTATCAATATTGTAATTTACATTTTCTTCACTACGATACATTAAAATCTTATATTCTAGAATTCTTTGTTAGACCATTTTTTTGTTTAACATGTAAAATTTCAATGTAACGCAGTAAAGAAAATGTACATTCTAACGTACATGTTCTAACCTAACAATATTATGATATAAAAACATAAAGTATAAAAGTATAAAAGTGAATAAAACGTATATTTTAACATTCTACGCCATTTTTTCCCTTAAAATATAAAATTTCAACACATCACAGTAAAATTCTAGGCCAAATAATATGATATAAGATTCTAAGGCACAAAAATGAATAAAATGTACATTTTAATCATTTTTAGTCTTTAGAATCATATATTGTAACATTTTTAGGTTTAGAATTTTAGAAATAATTCGGAATGTTAAAATGTATATTTTATTGAATTTTAGGCACTGAAATTTTATACTGTAAAATTTGGTAAACTCTGCATTTTAGAATTCACATTTTTTTTATAAGAAACCGATATTTTGCGAATATTCATAAAATATTAATTTGAAGTGTTTGAAAATCTTAAAATCTCCTTTTAAAAACCTTAGATATAAATATAAATTTAACAAAATATTTTATAAAATAGTTGATATTTTTCTTTCGCGCTATGGACACAGATATCGTTCATCTAGTTTCTATATAATATTATAATGTACAATTAGTTTTAATATACATCACAATTGTTATCGCATATCTTATCGTGCTAATTTAAAGCAATATTTGCAGGTATTCCAATGTAATGAACTTTTTGAGACGACTGCGCAACAGCTGTATGAAACATCGTTCACCCACGCGTGCACAAGTATACATTACACGCGTGATAGCGTGCATACAAGGCAGAATGGGGATCAGCTCGTGATGTATGCGTCTCTTCGTCGAGTGCTATAGCTAAATGCATTGCGCTATTAGACGAGATGTGGCATAACTGAGCGCTACGTGCACCTCGCATATCTCAGTACGCTTCCTTCCTTCCGTCCCGCCCTACGAGAGTTACCAGCATACCTGCCGAGCGCAATCTGCTCAATGTCGAATAGCGGGGGCGTGCGTCGATATGTCGATTCGCGCGTATCGCGGCCGGCAGTCGAAATGTTCATTCTTGTAAATGGCAAAAACCGACATACATGGATTAGCATCGCCAGAAGCAAAATGTTATCTCAAAATCGACTTACGACGCACTATATCAAAATTTGAGCAGAAGAATGCGCACGACACACTGTATATAATCGCGATAAAATGTTGCACGTGTATACTTTGTTAAGAGTTGAACGCTATATTTTAAATACCGTTGTCATTATATTAATAAGATATCGCTCCTTATTTTTTAACTTTCTGTAATTGATAAATGTTATCTGGTTTTGCTACAAACTCTATTGTTGTATTTATAAACAATTTAATTATGCGGTGAAACATCACATAGATATCAATCCTTGTGAAAAGAGTAATAATAGTAAAACGTCTAACATGAAACTCTGGAAGCAAGAGGAAGTGAATTGAGGTCGATATTGAATTAATAAATCACGAAACTATTTTAAACCATTGAAATTTTTAACTGGAATCGACATAGCGACTCTTATAAGCTCCGTTCTTGTTTCAGTTTATTTATTTCAATTTATACAATATAAAAGAATAATTAAATATTTATTGCATTATACGAATAATTCAGATTATCTCTGATAATCCGCGATCACTATTCTATGGATATAAATAAACTAATATTTTTAACACGGTTATTGTATAAAAAAAGGAAACTTTAAATTGCAAAAGATCTACTTTTTTTGTTTGTCGTCCAAATAAAGTTATTGTTAAAATATCTATTTTCTCTATTCTTGGGCACAAATTAAATTGTAAAAATTAGACATTTATGGAATACATAAATCATAAGTAATAACTTAAAGTACAATAACAACTCTAATTTTTAATTCATTAGCTGTCTTAAATCCTTTTAATTTATATGAAGTAACCATTATGTGTGCATTCATTATAAAATAATTATTGCATATATTTTCTGTTGTTATACGACCACGAAATGCTTTTTATAATTTGCATATTTCTATGAATTTTTGTGCCAACTTTTATATAAACAGATTGCTTATGAGATATTTATTATTCAAGGTGCACAAATAGAAATGGTTAAAATGCTATAAAGGAGCAGAAATAAATATGAAATTTAATGCCAATATTTTCCTCTTACTGTTTTTTTTTTCATCTTTAGATTCATTGTGCTATTATTGTATCAAGTTAGCTTAGAACTGATAAAATGGGGTTTTAAAATAGACAGAAAGGTTCTCAAACAACTCAGCGGCGACTTCATCAACACAATTTATGAAAATATGTTTATTATCTTCAACTCTTTTCGTAAGCTTTTACAGAATAGATACACGACCGTCGCTAATAAGCAGCTTTTAGTTAAGTATTTTTCCGTCCCCAGGGAAATTGCAAAGCAAAATTGCGTAATGTTTCTAGATGGTGGTTCTGATTTCAACTTGGCAAAATTAAAAAATATATATACAGACGAAGAAGCTAGCGACTAAAAATATTTTTATAATATCGTCTGTTTACTAAAAGCAAATGCGTGATGCATGACATAAATGTAAATGCAAGTGATATAAAAGTACGTTGTGAAAGCTGATATTATTGCAAAATCGCAAAAATATTGTGCAATATCACTCTTTTCGATGGTAGCAATATAATGGGAAATGTCAATAATTATAAAGCACGTGTAGAAACGTTCGGAAACTGTAGTTCGCTACAATATCACTTTTAGTAAGCCTTCGCGAGAATGCAGCGTCTTACACCGACAGCAACATCGACGTTCCATTGTCGTATAAAATCTGTATATTTCACCGTTTTTTTTCGTTTCTTTAATCCCGCGTGGTTGTGCATTAACGAGAAATGGCGGTGTGCGTCAGGTACTGGACTTTGGTGGCCTCGCACATTCACTCCTCCCATGTGCACGGTGCCTCCTCAGCGTATAATACGTGGACGCCGGTCTTCGTTTTATACTTGAAGCGGTTAGGCCCCTTCGGATACGGCTTCCCTCCCGAATTTATCGCCCGTCTGAATCGCGGACAAGTCCATATAACCCGTTCATGATCTCGGTTCCCACCTAGCCGGTGCAAAAGCCGCGCACTCGCCGCTGTTTTCATTCTTGTATAAATCTCATTGAAGGCGATATATTGCACGGTATTCCTTTGGCCAGCTCGCACATACCGGCCATTAAAATTTATTTCACTGACCGGATGCGAATAACCGAGATGAATCGTTACCGTGCCGCGCCTTTTAATTTCGTCCCTTATCATTATTATTGAACGCGCGTGAAATATACAGACTTCAAAGTCAAATTCTTCCTTATTATTTTCATTAATTTTAATTAGTCCCGGGACACTGCGTGACGACAGTGAGGTATATTAGAATGCGAAGCGCAATGTTAATAAATTTGTTCACAAATATCTGAATAGTTTGATAATGTGACGCATATATTTTCAACATTAATTTTCCAACGTTAATGGTTCAATGCGTATAAATACGACTTATTCGTGCCATTGAAATGTGTTTCTGAAAAATTTTCTAGAAAAGAAGCTCTGTAATTATAAATGCGAGTATTTGCAATGAAAGTAACGAAATTCTTGTCATAAATATTTCATGAAATTTAATGCAAATGTCTCGAAAACTCTCAATGCATTTCCTGTACAAGCAAGCAAATAGAAACGAACGAGTTATGGAAGGATAAGAGACGCGAAGTTTGTATCTAATATTCCTTAACGTAACTTTGCATCTCTTGCAGGCAAAACGACACCATGGAAAGAGTTTCAGAAGCAGCCGCGAAACAATAGGCATAACTTCTAACACGGTTGACACGCCGGTTACCGCAAGCCGAAAGCAGCTAATACGGCAAGTTATCCACTTAGAAATCCGACGTAACACCGCGAGAGAAGAGTTCGAGGGGCCGGAGGGTGCAGGAGGCTGTTACCAACTTTGGATAAACCGGGCTAAGTTTCCTGGCTCGGTACTTACAGAACTGCCACACGAAAACGTTCAAGTTTATTCTTCCCGCACGCACCGACAGAGAAATACCGCGGGCATCGATTTACATAACGATTAGGTTAATCAAGCGTTTAAGTGTGCTGGTTGTTAGTTCCTTTGAAGGTAACATATCCTCGGAAGCTATTGATTTTTGTGCTCTAGCGGCAAGAACGTTTCACAAAATAAATATGCTTACCGACAAAAGTTAAAAAGCACGATTATTCATATGCTGTTTATGAATAATTTGTGCAGAATATTTTCTTCTACTCGTATATACAATTAAATGTACCAAGTACAGAAAACATATATTCTTTCCTCCACAAAATAGATTTCTCCTTGTACTTTTTACATTTAATTAAATATATTAGCAATTGAATAAAATATAATTAATAATTCACGAGTGACTTGACTTCTTAAGTCGATAAATATATAGCTAACTAGCATAAAAAGAGAAGCGATCTCAATTAAGTATCATATCCATTTTCATAATATTATTAAGTCATAATGGATAAGTATCGCCGTACTTGAGAGCTTAAGCTGCATAAACGAGTTCTTCAATTCGCGTAAATATATGCAAAATGCTATGCATTATCAAATAATTCCTTTAAATATTATCAATTCGTTGCATGAATATTTGACGTCGCAATGGAATATTTCATGTCGTAAGCTGACAATTCGTGTCCTACAAAATGCTCCGCCGTGATATTTTATCGAGAAAATATTGGAGCGAACCAGGGGAATTTTAGATACTTCAGCGTAGTCCTGCTTTCCACAGATAAGATTCTTGTTCTTCATCAAGATCACGACGCGTCCACTTGGCGACAAGAAATAGACGCTCACAATTTTTAAAGGATTATCTCAAAGTCACCGTAAAAGTTAGCTTGCTACGAAAAAATTTGTTGTGCTATTATTTTTTCAACCTTATTTTACGTGCTGCATCGCGATAAAAAAAATTTATACTTGCAGTTATCGTAAATTAAAAAAGAAACAAAACGTGTTTTATTATTTAAGTCTGCTGCGAGATATTTACAGCGATGTTATTTCACTTCTTTATTACATTTTATGCGAATAGATCAGGCGCCACGAGAAAATCGAAAAGTGTCTTCGACGTCTCGTCAGAACGGGACTTTCTTCGACAGAGCAAACACATTTCCGGCATGTTCGATAACGAAAAAGTAAAGGGAGGGATGATGCGGCGAAGGAATAGTGTATGCAGACGCAAGCCTATATCAAAAGTTCCGCTTCCGTTGGGGGTCTGCGAAAAAGGAGACGATGACATGGCTGCATCGGGTAAGTTGACTCAGGACGAAATTGGTTTCGACGCGTGTCGGCGAATGTCGAACTTTCATCGTGATACCGCCACTTAGGCAGACATCACTGTACCTTCGCAGCCGTGGAAAAAAAGCCATGGAATTTCCTCAAAGAGATATACGCGGGAGATATATTCCTCGCTTGCAATTTTGTTAGAATACAGTTCGCGACTTATACTGCACTCAATAGTTATTTTTTCATGTCATATAAAATATTAAATTTTTTTTAAAGAATAAAAAATATGACAACTATTGCATAAACTTTTATGTTACATTTTGACGAAAAAAACGTTAAATTTATGAAAATTAATAAACGGGAGAGCTATTTCAATTTTCTGAAAGGAGAGAGAATAAAGTCAACACGGTAAAAGATATACTCGGTATAGTGAAATCCTTTCGCGTCAGCCAGATCCGAGATGATTAAAACGAACATCTGACAGATAATTTATTAAAAGTAATATGCGCGCGCTAAATCTGTCGCGCGTTATGAGTTTTACAAAAATATATTTTTATCAATGTATTGAGGTATAAAACGAAATTATTCCATCGACTTTTAAAGGGTCCCTAAATAATTTATTACAAGATTTATCTCGTGATTGTTAAAATGTTTTCGTACTTCACCGTCCTGATGCGCGTACTATAATTATCTTAACGTTCCGAGATTATCTCAGCGTTGTTCCAAATACGTTACGCTGATAAGAAACTTGCGAATATATGCAAAATATGCAAATCAAAAAGGGTACTCACGATATCGAAGTCCAGATTCTCGGCAATCCAATCGCGGCCCTGCTTAAACTCGTCGTGAAGACCCATGATGTAAAGAGTGTCGAGTCCATCGACGATAGTCGCGCCCATATTTGAGGCTCCGAAGATACTGGCGCTATGACCTCTCTTCGAGATTGGCCTCAGTTCGTTTTTCCCCCACGCGTATCGCACGTAGTTATCCCAACCATGCTTCATCATCTGTAAACAAATAAGAGACGAGCGATTAGTGCGGGAATTCGGTATCGTGTATCAATTGCTGTAGCAAAAAAATCCATTTGAAATATACGCAAAAAAACACAAGTCGATATTTTTAAAAATTTTCAAGTTTCTCTACTACGTGAAAGCACTGAAAACATTGAGTTTCTAGGACGTGCTACGTGAGCTATTCCGTGAATAATAAATATATTGCCGTTTGGTTCACCGTTATTTCCGTTCCTCTTGATTTTTCCAACCATTTGCCGAGCACAGTCGTGGTCACTTCATCACGTTTTTATGACGGCATAATTTAGAGGCAATATAATATCGAAAAGACCTGGCCAGTGGCACCGTCAGAAGAGTGGGTCCTCCTCTCTCATCGACTGCGGTTGTAATAAAAAAAAAAAAAAAAAATAGAAGGGCGAGAAAATTAGAGAGCGCGGAGAACTACGAAGTGACAATAAAAGAGAAACGCGTGTCATTTTAAAACCATTCGCGTTCTTCAGATTCTTAAGATGCAAATCGGATTTACTTTCTGCAATTTTCTGCGATTTTCCGCGATTTTTAGCGACAGAGAATCGCAAGATTAAACGGGAACGACACGTTTGTTTTACAGTTATGGTAAACTCCATTAAAACCGTCTGACGCAAGATAGAAATCTTCGGATCACCGAGATAAATTGGCGATAAGGTGGAGCAATGGCGGTCGCGATAAAGATGCGAAATTCCGAGGGGCTCGTAAGGCGACGCCGTCGCGTTATTACGTCGGCTTAGGCGGCGGACTGGCGATGCAGAAAATTGCAAAGGACGATCGCACGGGTTGACGGCGGCGCGTCGCGGCGTTCAACGCCTTCCGCCATTATCCACGTAATCGCGTGGATAATTTGTTCCGTAGAAAACCGCGGCGAGTGCGCTGGCCCACGGTGGACCTGTAATCGGTAATCTGGTTAACATCCGTGTTAGGATTAAATCATTAGCCTCGGTGTCGGTCGGCGGATCGAAGAGAAGCGGCGAGGAGCGGGACAGCGCGCGGAAGGGGACAGGCGCAAGGTGGACAGAGGCAAAACCTCGTGTCGGACGTGTGGCCTTGTTCAATTATTCTCCCTTTGTTACGTCACTTCCGTGGTAACCGGATTCTCTCCCCGGCGCGTCCGGAAGACCGGCGTTTCTTTTTTCGCTCTTGTAATCCAAGAGTAATCCATTAAAACCATTTAATGCGGTTAAGCAGTAAGCACTGGCTCGGAAAAACGCCGCGCGCCGGGCGTGCGAAGTACGCGAACGAGATGTCCGTTTTAAACGGCATAAACTTATGCGAGATTTATATTTATTTATTTATGTACAACAGTAGCACGCCGGGACATCTGGAGCGCATTCGAGAGATAATTAGAGAGTCAACTAAAAATTATTATACGTATTATTATACGGGATTTGATATTTCTCCCTTTTCACCCGAATGCGTCAAGTCTTTGGAAAAATGCCTGGAGTTTATTATTAATCTCGCATTTATTCCGAGTTTGCCTTTAATTAATTCGAGCTTATAGATAAATTCATTATTTTCGCGTGCGCATTACTCGCGCGTAGACGAACCGCGATGTTGGCGCATCGCAGACGATATGAATTCTGCAGGACACTCGTGGGAGTGCTCTCGCGTTTTGAGAGAGAGAAAATATCCTTTCAAATTGCCTGCGCTCCACGCATTTCCATTAATAAACAAAATGCACGCTGGAAGGGAGGAAAAGCAGCAGCTCCACCTCGGCGAAAAGGGACCGCGCGAGGTGAGGGAGGGGAAAAGAGGAGAGAACGGTGCTCCGTCAGGCGATTGAGTATGCATGGTACACAAACAAAGCGAAAGCTTTGGATACTCCAGGGGAGATGCACACAAATGCGCATCTGCGCTGGGCTCTGCGCGCGCGCGCGCGCACGGGTGTATCGCCGATACCGGGCACGTATAAGTGTACTTAACCGTGCCGCTTTTATTTCCTCTCTTTATTTCCCGCGGTTTTCAATTTACGTTATTTATTGCCCTCCACGAACGTCCCAGTCGTCCCGCCGCGTCGGCGTCCCACCGTGATTTTGTGAAAGCACCCCCAACTCTCTCCGCGTCCTTCCGCGTCAACGTATTCCGACACGTACGCGCGCACACGCGCGCACATGTGGAGCGATGTGCGCCCAACACAATCGGAAACAGCGTGTACTGATATATCCTTTCTTATCTGTTGGTGAAGTGAGCCTGCGCGAAGATCGACGTCATGAAGCCTTTCAGAAACGCTCCGCGCACGTCATAAAAGTCTAACCGCGCCCGAGCAACGTCAAGCGGCGAGGAGCGAATACGCTGCATCTTCGTAGGTAAGAAGAAAATTTGAATATTGATTAGAATAAACACAGATGCAGAGACAAGCGAAGTCGGTGGAAAAAAAAAAACAGGTAGAAGAAAATACGCAAAGTGATCAAACAAAATCGTTCTACAAAACAATCTGATATTCGCTAGATTTTCAATCGTATATTTGTTAACGATACGTATTTCATCGCGCGAGAATAGATACTTCGTACAACCAAGTTTAACATCTATTAACCTTCGTCAGCCGTTAAATTGCGCAAAATTCTGTGTAGTTCCGAGAATCTCACGCAAGCGTATCATCTTCCGTATGCGTACGCATCTTTTTGATATAAGACCCTGATGCATCCGAGTCAGCGCTCCTAATTATGACAGAGCGCGCTCAGTTATAACATCCAGTCGTTACTAAATCTCATTAAAACGCAAGTGGCAAGATCTGCGACGTATTTCCGTAATTAAATATGATAACGTGCGAAAGTTGCTCGTGCGAATGTCACCGCGGCGACGTCGCGAACAGAAGTCAAAAATTCATGCGATGCTTGATTCGCATTGCGTGAAAAAATGTCGCAAATCTGTATTGATTAATAATCAAATTTGTGGTGCTTCGCTATCCGTGTTTTTCTGTTAACCTTTTGTTTTCGCAAATCAATTTTCGTCTGAATTGATTTTGTCTAAATTGTTATAAAGAATTTATCATCCACGAAAATGTTATCGACTTTCTAAATTTCTTATCACTTTATAATTTACTTATTAAGTATACTCAATGTGTGTGTGTGTGTGTGTGTGTGTGTGTGTGTGTGTGTGTGTGTGTTTGTCGCGCGAATGTCTCGCGCGTAAAGTCTGGCACCATTGCATAATTGAAACTAAGCGCGCAGTAGAAAGAAGTATAAATGCATATTCATGCAACGTGTTGCGTGCGCTTCGAGTGGGAGAGCGACATTATGAGAACCGCAGCATAAAGGTGCAGGATATTTCACTCGTCTCAGGCACATATACAACACATTGCGACGCGGGGCTCGGCGCAATGCAACGAGTCTATGTACAAACGGTCCGAGACGTGTACATTCCTGCTCTTAAGAAGACGAGAGGAAGATTGCACGAGCGAAGGGAAGCGGCGGCGGGAATGGGAGCGAGAGGGTGAGGGGAAGGGAAAAGGAATGAAGACCGGGCAAAATGGGATGACAATAGACAGCGAAATCCTATATTCACGACGTGAGCCCACGACTCGTCAGCGGAGTTTAGCATAATTATGGCTTCGTTTATTATTGTTAGGCGAGCCGCGTATTGTATAAAAGCCCTCAAACTAACGCGAATTAATCTCTGCTAAGTGGAACCGATGGAACCGGCATCCCCGGTTTCTCTTTCGCGCCCATTCTGCGAGACCCCCGGGCTCGAAGGTGGCTTCCGAAGAGAACCGCACCTTCGCTTCCCCTCGTCTGCTCGTTCTGCTTCGCGAATCCCGTACTTCTATCATTATCCTATCCTGCCTCCCTTAACTAGTATCTTTCATTAAAGGAAGCCGCCACCATTGTGCCTAACTTGTACGAGCCGACAGACAATGCGACTTCGTCGGACTCCCGCGACTGCCGTTCACGCCGCGTGTTCTCACACGGAACCTCTCGCGGAATTTCAGGATATCTGTAGGCGCTAATCCGCGAGAAAAGGGATATATCCTGCGAACGTTATCGTAACGAAGCACTCGGAGCTTCAGAGGCAGCCTAAGGAAATTATCGATGGCTATAATTCGATGGCTCGCATTGAATGATAATAGTGCAACTTGACTAAGCTAATCGAAAATAGGATAAATGCAATTTGTCCTCGTGAGTTTATTTTAGTTTGTAAAGAGATTAAAAGCGCAGAGAAAATCATATTAAAATATATGGGAAACTGTAATTAATAAAATAAACTTGAAAATAAAATGGCATAATATTTTTAATAATATCTATTATATTAATTTGAATATATAAATTTAGAAAATTGCTTTTTTTTCTTGTTTTAAACTTGAACTAATATAATATAATTTTGGTTCTATAATCTGAGTCTTGGTTTTGCGAGTAAAAATATATGGAACAAAAGTAGAAGCGACAAACAAACAAATAACCAACGTTTACAACAAGTGCACGTAGATTTAATTTCTTACACGACATCCTGCGGCATGTTTATTCAATTTTCTTAAATGTATAAAATGTTTCATGATCAATGACAGCGTCGATTATTCCAAGCTCAAAAGGGTGAAAATTTAATATTGGATAATCGCGATTAAACGTAGCGGAGAAACGCCTTAAACGTGCGAGCATGAAAAATACGCGAGCGTTTATATCAGCGTCGGCATAATAATAGACAGTCACGCCTACTGCATTAGCTCGGCTAAAAACAATTAGCCTGATGGCTACCCACGTTTTCCCGTTCAGAATTATTCAAGAACCACGATATTACAATTCTCCTCGTTTCGCAGGTCGCACAAACGAATTTAGTGTCATCGCGTTTTTTCATCCAAAAAAAAAAACGCAAGGCGACCGTGATAAACTCGATAAACTCGTTAGCTCAAACTCTGAGACCAACCGATTAAACTCAAAATCGATATACCAACTTGCTATTTATTTCTAATATCTACTTTTCTCGCTTTATCGAAATTTTTTATTATATCATAAAGAGAAATAACAGATGTTTATCACATTATTGAGATATCTGAAGTTATTTCTGTAGAAACAAGACTCGAGAAAAATATTTCTTCGTGTTATAATAATCGAATTTGAGAACTCGAGTTTTTTAAACAGTTCGATATGTTGCTAAAATCCAGCTCTCTATATTATACAACTAAAGAGAAGTAAGCATTAAACGAAGGTACTTTGAGGATTTACGACTTAAATTACGTAACGTTAACTTTACGGTCGTTACGGGAAATAGTCTTACAATTAGGAAAATCATCGCTTTTGCCTGTAAATTGTATGTAATTACTGTCCGTCCCGATTTTCTGCGAATAATTAATTTTTTCTTTACGTGTGGATGGTTATTTCGCGAGACACGAAAGGAACACGATTAAACGCATATAGTAAAATGGAGCACGAAAGCTTAATTGAAATCTATTTTGAGCGTTTCGTAAGTTATGTCAGTCCACTAGTAAATTGCTTCGTTTGGAATGAACGCCTCTGGACAATATATAATCCACAGATAACTTGCAGTCTGGAGTTATCAAACTATAAGTCAGTTTGCGGTGGAGAAACGCTCATAATATTATAACTGCAACCATGTAGCAATGAGAGTCTTATCATTTTACGGTTTTATGATTTTACGGTTTTCTTTCCTTTTCTTTTAGAATAACAATTGTAACACTTATCAATTAATTGATTTTAAACAATAAAAAATATACTTATACCATGCATTTAACTAATAATATTATATATAAATATAATTGATTTTGTCCATCATACTTGTTTTATCAATATAATCATTATATAGAGTATTTTTCTCTAAAGATGGATATTGATTTTATTTATTGAAAGTAGGTTGACAAGAGGAACTGTTTCATTCTCGACATGTGCTCTCTATTTTCGCGTTTTTGAAAATGGATCATGGAAAAGGTATCAACAAAAAATATCGGTGACATCGAGCAACAAACTATTAATAAACTGAAGCTGAAATTTTTTTTTTTTTTTTTTTGTCAAGATACAAAAGCGAAATGTCCATTTCATGACGGTGAATATGACCGAATTAATTAACCTGCCCATCGAACTACAATCGAATCTTTCCTTCAACGAGTACCCCGCACGTCATACGTTACTGCGTGAGACAAGGGTCGATTAAACTCCAAATTGAGATGGCTGCATCGAATCGACTTAGTCATACTACGTCATGACACACTCGCGCGCAAGTCAGTTTGGCACTTCCCCGGCATCTGTCGTTCATTTTTTTTTTTTCACAGTGTCGTTCGCTCAGAAGTTAATTGATTGAGTTCCGTTTGTCCATTTCGGAAGTAAACTCGATATGTTGCGAGGATTGGATTAATTTCGCGCCGAGGATTGAAATTCTACATGAAAAACATACATTTCCTTGCATTATTAATGCCTCCGCCTCAATTTTGCGAAATTAATTTTCTCTCTGACACATTAATTTATACTTTGTCAATTTGTAATTCAATAAACATTGGAGTAAAAATACGAAATTTCAGGAGTTTTTATGTTTTGATTAATTTTAAGTAAAGTTTTTTTTCTTTAAGACGAAAAATAGTATTATATTAAAAGCTAATTACAAAGCTAGTCTGATTTGAACATCATTGAATTTTAAAGCAATCAAAATTCATTGTTCTTGATTCCCGCTAGATTTTTAATCTGAAATTACATCTCGTTTAAGAAAATTTCGTTTCATTAATCCATGCTCGCCATCCCAAATGGTTTCCTCCTACTTTCCTTCTACCCATGCCGCACTGTAATTCAAACGCGAATATTGATGTGGTAGGACGGACAAAGGATCGGTTTTCCCTTACGATCCTTTTCAATTTCCGTCTTTTCTGTGACGCCGCAATGACGAACGATGCAGCAGTAAAAAACCACACGGCAGATGAAATGAGTTTTTGAAAAATCTATGTTAGTCCAAATACGTTTTAAATACAGGAAATTGAATATTTTACCTTAAAATGTATGTTTTTCAACTCCAGATAAACTATATAGTTTTCAGTGCGTGCAGAATGTAAAAAACAAAAACATTTTCCCCCTCAAACGTAAAAAATATATATCTATAATAATAATAATAATAATAATAATAATAATAATAATAAAAAGTAAACCTAGTATAAAATCAAGTATTGAAGCACTTACCTGATCTTGTCTGAGTCTTTTGTACAGTTTTAATTCATCTCTTTTAAATCGCGGCATGCAAAACAAAAGCAAAAAAAATAGAAGTCTTACCTCTTTAACCTTTTCACGGCGTTGATTAGTTACGTCATCCAGAGGCGGATTAGGCGATCTAATAACGTAAATGCCAGGTGTAGATGCAGCCGGCGGTCCAACCGCCGAAAACTCAGACTGTTTATGCTTGTCTAAACGTCGATCTTTATCGTTATCTTTGTTCTGAATTTCAGATTCGTCCTGCCCAGGGACCACGTTGTCCTGCATCCAGGCTGGATTCACCTGTTCGCTGCGCTCTTCCGGCGCAACGCCACGATCGACGATGACACTCGCGAGATCACGTCGCGTCACCAAGGTTCCAGTCAGAAGGAGAATCAGGACCACGGACAGCAATCCGCTGATCGCTAATCTTTGCATGAGCCTCATCTCGTCCAGACACTTGCCGCAGCTCGTCCAGCCGCCTGGAGTCTCGGACTGAATTGCGCTCGTATTGGCAGAGCTACGAGGATAATGCGAAGGATCCTTTGTCAAATGGATCGATAATCGTCCTAACGGCAGCTTTCCGATGTAACGGCAACCAGCGATTATATAAAAGTCAACGCAACGATCGAAACACACGAGCCAAAGCTTTCGCGCATTTGTCTGTGTACGCATCAATTAAATTATTATTTCTAGACTCGAGTGATAAATTTAAAATCTCAATTTACTTTGGTAACATTTATTCGAAATTTTAAGATTAGAGAGACGAAATGAAGTTATATAATAATTTTTAAACCAAAATAATTTAAAGTTTTGCAAAAATTAGTAATTATAAAAAAGAAGAAAGAATATAACTTTGAATTATTTCTCCGATCTGATTTCTTTTATCTTTCGAGTTGATCAATCAGCCTCTTAAATCCAAACTTTATATCGTTAAGCCGTACATCGGAAATCACAAGTATAGATCGAGTTTATGGCACCTCGTGATACTTACTTGCGAACCACTTGTTGTACGTAATTCGAGCACGGCGGCAAGTGCGCGACTTTTGTTTCAAGTCCTTACAACCAATGAGCCTTTTCAGATTGTTCCTTGGAGATAACGTAACCCGACGAAGTTAAGGAACGAGCCGATTAGGCCTCGCGATTATCAGCAACTGCGAAGAAAAAGAATCGACTATCGTTACGCCGACCAAAATCTCGGACGAATAAGCAGGATCATCCGCGCGATCGATGATCGCACGCAGTCAGCCGTCGTGTGTGAAACCGCCCGAAACTATCGTCCGGCGAGTTCGTTGACTCGGGTCGCGAGACTGATCCACCTAAACGGAGGTAATTTTTCGAGAACGATTACATCAAAGCGTTGTGAAAAAAAATATTAAAGGCCATACGTATGCTGAGTGCTACGAGAGGCGGCGAGAGCGGTATCGCTGATCGAAAAAAACAAGGGTACGCGAGCGCGAGGCACGAAGAAGCGAGAATTAAAGAAGGCGAGATAGTTTGGAGATTCCAAAGTCTCTGCCGAAATGTGATCACTGCATTTTTTATCGGGCCCGAGGCATCGTGAATGGTTTCTTCGATCCTCCCTACATCGAGAGCCTGCGTGCATTTTATCGCCCGGTCGCTGCGGGCGTTACACCTGCAGATCTCGATTTTCTTTCCTTTTTGCCACGCAACGTGCACTTCGGCGCAGCCTAAAATTCCTCCATGCTCGCTCGCTCGCTCGTTATCTATTTCCTGACCGTTACCAGTAATTCTCCAAAATGGAAAGTTTTCAAAATTTTAGTTCCAATAGTAATTCTCGGTCGCAAAAATCGCGATAAATTGAGATGATTGATAAATATAATTAAACATCATGATTCACAAATGATATTCTAATTGGGAATTCGCTCTGGAAAACAAGAGATATTGCTTGAAATTTTATTCAAAACATTAAAAAAACATTTCTTTTTCATTTTTTTATATAGAAAATTCGTTATATTCATATCTACATTATTGGTCATTAGAATCATTAAAAAGTACTTATCATACATTTAAAATTATAAGTGGTCTGTTTAAATATATTATAGCTGCTGATATATATATATATATAACTAAAATCGTTCGTTATTTGCAGTAATACTTATTTTTGTACAATAATACTTATTTCATTATTTCTGAAAATAAGCATTGTAACGAATTCTTCTAGACGATATATATAATATGTAACGAGCTATTTCTATTGAAGCTAGTCGATCATTTGTTTTCTATGAAGCTAGTCGATCATTTGTCAAAATTGATATTATGTATGTACAGAGTTGTACGTTACTAAATTTCATTTCGTTTCAATGCTAAAACGGCAAATAAGGAGTATGAATCCTACGAATCCGTGCGTTAAATTATTCACAAGGCCACGAGTTTGTAGTTCGGTAAATGTCGATATCGCAAAATATCGAGGTCGAAAGTTTGAGATATCAGAGTTCAGGTAGAGAGACGGTAGCGTTCCAGCGTTGATTCAACTCGATCGTAAGCGGTCGGGATAGAAAAAGAGGACGGGAGGGAAAAAGAACGTGAGGGAGGGGAGGGGGAGGGAAAAAGAAAGAAGAAACGAGAGAGACAGAAGCGGCGAAGGAAGAAGAGATAGTGCGTGATGGTGAGGACGAAAGGGAAGATTGGAGAGGGAAGATAAATCGTCGAAGCTGCACTCGGTGGCCAATAAATTGTGCGGCACAGCCCCGAGGTTACCAAGATTGCTACGTGTCACATTCTTGCGGAAAATTGGACCGATGGAAGTATCTTAAAGCCAGGCAAATACGCGTCGCGAATGGACACACGTACGCGAACACGTCAGACCACCCACCCAATTGCGGAGCTATCGCGAAAATAATGGGTATTCGCGACCATTTCTTTGCTCTTCGGTAAATACAATGCGAGTTCCCGCTTCTCCCCTCGTCCGTCTTATCATGTGTTTGAAGAGCATGAAGCAGTTACTTTCCCATTAATCATCGATATTACGCGTCGGAACGGTCACGTTTTCAGCAATGTCGCATAAAGATGCGCCGGAATGGAGAACTGCTTCACGAAAGCGTGCTACATTGGAACTATGTCGTTCTCGATGTTGAACAGGTGGCTACACGCTGAAGAGCTCATCAAAATTCTAATGAAACTTTTGAGCCTAATGCATTGTAATGTAATAATATTTTAGTAATGTAACGGAAATTACATCACAATCAGGTAACTTTTATGATTATGCTATCTATTTAGCATTTTACTATATTGCTTAAGTAAATCGTTAACCGTAAATTAAGAATGCTTAAACTATAACTATTTTATCCAAAAAAAAATAAAAAATTTATTAACAAGTAAATATTGTTATCTTGTAAAATAATAGATACACAATAAAAGATAAAGATAGACAGTTTTTGAGAATATTTTTGAAAATAATAAATGTTTGAAAGCACAGTTTCTTTTACATCTTTAATTATCTAATGATATTTAATACGAATTTAATGACACATTTAATAAACAAACGACGCGTTTCTAAAAACAGATATTCTAAATATTACTTTCATCCTAATTACTTTTTCGTGCATGATTTCCTATTCATATGTTCCACGTGTGAAATGTAACCGCCCATCGGGACGGAAGCTTCCTCCTTGGGATGCAGAACCACTCTTTTGATCTTATCCCCGTAGGATAAGCGACCGTCGATCGTAAAGGTCGTATCTGCTCGCACATCGAGTTCAATGCGGCACATGGCAGAGATCCACCATAGTGAAGCGAAGGAGGATTGGGCGCTAAGAAGGAAGATGAAGAAAACGAAAAAAAAAAAAAAAAAAAATAATAAAAAAAAGGCGAGGGAGCGAAATAAAAGACGCGGGGGCAAGAGCGAGACGTCGAAAGGTTAGCGGGTGGCTGGACCGATCTTCCACTTTGTCTGAGGTTTTACGAAAGGACCAACAAATAGGAAAGGGTGGAGAGGAAGGACGAATAGCCAAGGAGGCGGCGGGAGCACTCGAGAAGTTTACGAGAGGACCGGTGCATGAACACGTCAAGGTGGAGCCCGGGGCGCACCGGTGGTTACCGTCCCGAACGTCCAGCGCGTACGTGAATTTGTATGCGCGTGTGCGCGTGATATACGTACACTCCGGAGAGGCGGCGAAGATCTTGGAACTTGCCCAAGTCGAGTGTCGGGACACACTGTACCTCACTCTGAATACCCGGCATTAAAGCCAACTATAACGCTCTTTTGATCTCGATTATCGACGATCCCATCCTCTCTGAGGATAAAATATACAACTCCGATAGTCCGAAACGTCATTAAAGAACGCCTGGTATTTAAACATTTCGGACGTAAATTAATTTACGGATGTATTATCCG
This sequence comes from Linepithema humile, assembly GCF_040581485.1. Lineage (NCBI taxonomy): Eukaryota > Metazoa > Arthropoda > Insecta > Hymenoptera > Formicidae > Linepithema > Linepithema humile. The sequence goes on from NC_090132.1 coordinate 16,413,946, forward strand.
TTCATTGAATACCATTAAACTCGACTTCATCGAACCCTCAGTTATATAAAATTAAATCATTACGCGGAAGCAAATTATGATTTTATCAAGATCGAACGGGCAATTAAATGTAAGAAATACACTGTATGATAAAAAAAGATTAATATTGTTGAGATTCTCGATTTTTATAGTAATTCGTATCATTAAGGCAGAACATAATCAAAGCATTTTTATCAATTATCTTGCGAATCAGAAGAAAAAGACACAGTTGTAATATAAACTTTCACCGTGTCTATGAGTACTTAAAAAAAATGTTATCTTTTACAATTTAATCAATCAAAAATTGCTAGATTTAAAGAAATTAATGCAGATTTTCGCGGTAACCGTATCGGTCGAGATACCGAAAGTTTTTTTCTCGTACGAAACAAATCGTCATTGATTTGCAAAGACACTGTAGGTCAACCTAGCGAAAAGCTAGCGCGTTTTTAATACAACCTTCGCTATAATTTCTTCTCACGAGTACACACTGCTCGCGTGACTAGTAACGTATCCCAGCATTTGTTCCCGGTGTACTTCGTAATTTACTCAGTGCGTTTGCATGTTTTATGGACGTTATATAAAACGTCGGAAATATATGGCGTCTCAAATATTTAAAGTTCGCTGGGGAATAGAAGGCGAGACCTTCTCGCTCCCTATCCGGCTACGTTTGAAATTTCCACAGTCAATCTCTCTTTGCGCCCTCCTCGCCCGCTTCACGCCCGCTTCGTCGCTCTGCAGAAACCCGCTACGCCGCGCAAGTCTGCAGAAGCTCCGATGGAAGTTTGCTTTCGTAAGCGAACGTACCGCTTCTCTAACTAGCGCAAACGGAAACAGCCGAGAGTGTGAAAGAGAAAGAGAAAGAGAGAGAGAGAGAGAGAGAGAGAGAGAGAAAGAGCGAGAGAGAGAGAGGAAAGGAGAGTCCAGCCGATGGTTCTCAAGCGAGATCGGCGGTGCATACTAGCGAATCGTACCTAAACTTCGAGGTTTGATTCCGTCTCGCTCCCCGACGATGCAGCCTGAGACTTTGGCCCGGAGGTATGTCTACTTAGTTTGCCAACTCATTACCCAATTATCGTTATAAGATCAGAAACCAGTCCGACTTCATAGCAAAGGCGGATCGGAGTAGTCGAGCGGAAATCTAAAGCGATGCTAATTGCGCCTTCCGATTCGAAAGACCTCGTTAGATATTCGGCGGAGTGGCCGGATGTTTGAAAATAAAGTTTCAGCGCAAAGCCCCGCCGAAGCTTGCCCACTTATTCTCCGCGTTACGAAATCACGGGGGATCGCGTCGACAATCGCTGTCGCGAGCGAGCGGGGATAAACGCGAAACAATATGCCACTTCCGCTTCATACTGGTATGCGAGTTAGTTATTAATTAAATCAGTCGTAAGCAGAGCTAAGTTTTTATGGCATTAATCAACGACTATTAAGCTCGAAATGAATGCGAGACTGTAATTAACGATCCTCGTCAGCAGTCGCTGCTGGTGTTACATATTTATGTCCGCCCGTGGATAGACGTGTACGCGTATATATGTATACATACATATATTCGTGCGCGCGCATACACAGAGAGAGAGAGAGAGAGAGAGAGAGAGAGAGAGGGAGGGGGTGAGAGGGAGAGTCAGTTAGCCGAAGACAATGCGGGCAATGTGTTAATCCCAGGATACCGCGTGTTTATCGCAGTTCGTCCAAGCGCCTCGAGGCTCTGGGCGGATGTCCTTACGGTTCCTTCATACCTCCGAGGTATCACAAGAGGGTCACCGCCCGCCAGCTTTGTCAGTGGCGAGGCACCGAAGTCACCAACATCCGCGGCCACTAACTTACGTCGTGCGATTAAGTCAAGGACTTGCCACTTTGCGCACCAAGTAGCGCCGCGAGACGTATATGTATACCCACCGAGGTTCCGAGACCTGGTGGTTATGTATACAGCAGAACCCGCATTATTTCATACCGGAAATAAATTCGGCATATTTGAAATATGCAGTCAATAGCATCCATAAACTTTAATAATAACGTTATATTAATATCTCATTATATCGGCGCGGCAGCGATTTCGTTTAAATGCCATTGTTCCGATTGGCATTAATATCATTAGTGATAGTTTATGTGGTTATTGCGTTGTACAATATTAAACTCGTATCGAAATCACGCAAACAACCATACGCGCGTCGCTAATTAGCTTATAATTTCTCCCACGCGCAAGTATCGAGTTTTTAACGGAATAATCATGACAACGGCGTAAATCGAATATTATCGGTAATCAAGCTTCAATTAATTACCACCGCGCGCCGTCGAGATTTCTACGTGAAGATAATGCAAAATGCCAACATTGTATTTTGACAAACATTAAACAAAGTACCAAATTGTGCAGTCGTATTCTAACGTAAATATTAAAATCATACGTTTCGCTCGTTTAAAATAAATCCAGCTTCTTCGTACGAAATTGGATGCATTAATAATATAACTAATTAGTCAAACTTGCGAAAGAAAACTTCATTAGTGGCAAGTTTGAAAATTCCATCGCGAACTAACACAAAGACACGATAGGTGATTAACAAGTGTCTTGCGTCGACGCGAGGTCGTTAGCTCGTAAAGTTAGTTGATACAATGCGTCGCGCGGCGCGTCAGGTTGTCTTAGGTGGCTTCTGTGTCTTATGTACGGTTTCCGTCGGATGCGAATACATCTTGAGTCGGCTAAGACGCCGTCTCGCTGTCGCCAGCCAATAACCTGTTCGTTGACCGAGGCGTCTAAAGTTGTTAGATCTTCAAATTCGTGACTGTCGCGTAAATAACTGTTTCACCGTGCAAATTGCGTTTAATTTAACGACAGAAAAATAACAATGCGCACGGCTCAATTTGATTTTATTAATGTTGAGCGAACTCAAGTTCGTTAAATTGGGTTTAATTGAGGATTGCGTTAATACGTAAAATAAATATTTCGCGCAGTGATTTTATCACGAGATTTCATTTCCGTATTGTATTACGGTATCAATAGCAACGAAAATATTATGTTTACGAGTGCCGTTTTTGTTTCGTGTAATCATTAAATGTGCAGTATAAAGTCTGCGATATATCCTTTCTTGCAGTGCTGCGTATTCGATACGCGAGTGTTACACATCCCAAGTACGTACGAATCGCATGACATACATTATTCAATTAGATTACGACGGGAGGGAATAACGTGTGTGAATAACATTGGGGAAAGCAATGGAACGAGTCGAGAATCAAATTTAATTTCATCCATAAAGGAAGAGGAAAAAACTCGAAGCCTGAGATACGTGCGCAGCGAAATTGCCTAACCGAAAAAGTCTGTTATACTAAAAGACAGCTATTCGTTTGGCTCGTTCTTCGATTACTCCAATCAGATTTTAGTCGTCACGGCTGCGAGTGACAGCTGAAAGAGTTACCTCGTCGAATTGGGAGTCACACGCGAGCGGTGACTACAATATGAGAGTCAATTTGTTTCTTGAATATTAAAAAAATATTTTTAAAAATGTCTTGAATATAAAAAAATTGTACTTCCAGATTTAATGTCTTTATAAATAGCTGAATATGTTATATATATTGTTTCATCATTAATGAGTATATATTATTTCACTATTAATAAGCAATTTCATAAATTTCGAAAATTATACGTACAAAGACAATGTCATAAATTGTAATAACAATAAATTTCACATAGCTGTTCGCGAGTGGTTTCCGACCTGTCCCAACTAAAGGCACAGTCACCGAGGATTCAATAATACCCCGATCAGTTTTCGTGAGCGCCATCGGGACAGAACAATGGTAACATGAAGACCGCATGAGAAGGCCAATCACTTCTCCCAGAAGAATACGATGAATTTAAATTTGGCTTTCGCCGTCGTCGGTGCATCATCTGCGATGCTCAAACCGGTCATCTGACCTGTTGAGCTAATGATCTACGTTCGAAAAGTGAGTAGTTTTTATTACAGATTGTAAGCAAAAGCTCTCAATTTGGCGCATCGAGTAAGCAATGAAGCAATTACGTGAAATTTATGTCTGTTATACATATGTATAATGCAGCTGCCGAGCGCTTAAATACGCGACCCTTTAATTCAGATTTACTCAGTTATTTGTGTCGAATGAATAATCGTTATTGAACTTATCGAACACGACCATTCAATTAGTCACTATTTGTGCTCGCAAGGAAACGCATCGGAAGACTAAAAACGATCGTGGCGGACACAAATGCACGCGACGAATTTAAATTTGGCACAGGTCGTTTGCCCGCCTCCATTCCTCACGTTGCACGACTGCAAGAGACCATCCAACCTGTTGGCCCGCGACCACACGCCAGAGACACCGAAACCTCGTTCAAAGTTTCGAGCTTGATGTAATAAAAGAGGATCTCCGACACGTCAGCTACAACTGCTATCGTCTATTTTGCTGTTGTCCATTAAACTTGAATTTAACTCATTTTACAGAGTAAATTAATTCGTTATCTTTATTCATGACACAACTAAATCAGAAGTTTACTAATCTTCCTACAATATCCTTGCAATGTTAGCCTTGCTATCTGAAATTAATTTTAAAAATTTCTAGAAAAGTACACATGTTACAGCATAAATTCACAAATTTGGAAAAAGAAGTGTTTTTATGAGCAATTATTAAGCAAATACAACAGTTATATACTTACAATCAGTAATAGAAACATAAAAATTGCAGCATCTGTTAATGTTATTAAAAAGCATAATTGCAAATTATTAAATTTGAGTATTATAATAAAAGAGAGCTAAATGTGTGGTCATGCTAAATGTAGATCGAAATTAACGTGTTCATTTATTAATCAATTCCGTTTAAAGTGAATAAAGTAAAAAAAAAGCAATATAATCTCGATTTTACGATTAGTTGGGCAGATGAATGACTCTTGGAAGTTGATCCAACCGAAACTTTAATAAGAAAAGAACCACTATGCTTTTGTCGACTATAACTCGTGCTGCTAAATCAATTACGAAACAGGTGTGTCTGATATTTTCGTTGAGAATGAGTAAACAGAAGCCGTGGTTGGCAACTGCAGCTGGAAGATCGCCAAGACATGATGCCTTGCACCTCTGGACAATAGAGATCGAAAAGAAGCCGATTTGCGAACAATTCGCGAAACTATATATACGCGTTTAGATCAATTAAATAACCCCGAGATATACAGCAATCGGAAGAATTAAATTCAACCGGAACTTTTACAATGAGCTCAAGATTTACGATCAAACATTTCTTTATTGTCTATTTTTCCAGAATTAAAGAAAATAAACTCGCATTATATTATTTATTTGGAATTGGAAAATATTATAACTCTAACCACATTCAAGATATTATAATAGACTTTAAATATTGCAAGATTTCAACAATTATGAATAAATAAATCGATCAATATCTCTAAGCTTCTTCCACTTCGGCGTTGGAATTTTTTTGGCATCGACGTCTCACATTATAATATTTAAAGAGAGCTAATAGATTATTTTAGAATTCGCCAAATTCAATATTTCTTTAATAAAAAAACAATAACGATGTTGTAAACGATATCACTTTGCGGTCACGAGTCAAATCAAGTCTTTCAGTTCGCAAGAAATCTCAATGAAAATATAGAGCCCATTCACGGATTTACGTTTCACAGAAGCTCTCGCTTCCGCATCGGTGGGCCACTGTCGTTATTAAAACAGTCCCAACGGCACTTAATCACACCGAGTGCGAGACTTGCAATACGAAATACGCGACCTTTTTCCAACCGCAATTTCCGCTTTGCTCTCTCATACACTTGTGACTTTCGAATGTGCTCATCAAGTATATACTCCACTGACGAAGTAGATTACCCATGCATTTTACAACAGTTTGGAGGTAACTTCCTAATCGATATGTAATAGCAGTTTAATATCAACATTATCGGCACATTAATCTTGCAACACAGTTATTTTAACTAATCTGTTAAACTCGGATAAGCGGATGTCCAACGAATTTTATGTCAATCAATCATGTTTTTCAGTTTGAGCAAACTTAATTTTTACACGTTTAAAGAGAAATCGATACGTCAAACTGCTCTTAATATCTTTTTTCGCGAAACGAGAAAAAGCTATTTCTGTACAAAGGTGAGATGTCATTTCTCATTGACATTTCTCGAAACAAAAGTAAGAAGGTAGAAAAATGCATTTCAGTACTGTCAAATATCAAAGTATGACGAGCATAATGGACAGTTCAATGTTCATTCACGTCGATGTCCTGGCATAAGTAACGTTATAAGCGTCGTCGACTCATAAATTCGCGTTCGCATGTCCCTTCGACAGTTCTGCTATTTTACAAATGCTTCTATCTGCTTTACGATCGTCACGATTTCTCAGAAAATGGTCGACACGTTCAATCTTTTCAAAAGAAATATGATCTTAAACTTATAACGCAGGAAATATGCTTAAAAAGAAATCATCCGTTATCGTGCGATAAATTATATTCTCGTTAATTGTTTGTTTTCAAAGATAATTACGAAAAATCCACAAAAAATTCGCACAAGCGATTAACAAAGCTTTAAGCTTCTTAATTATTATTTGCTGCTTCTTGAAATTTTTAAGAGTTATTATTTGCTAAAATATCTTGCAGGAATGCAAAAGATTGTCAAGAATTCGCGAAAGACGCAATTAGAGTGATCGATTACATGAAAACACAAGGAAAAGCTACAAAGACTAATTAGAAGGATTTGAAACCTCAGAGATTTCAAGGAACTCGTCGAATTGTAAAAATGTCTCAAGAAGTTTCACGTTGGATAGAAGAATGAATTTCAAGTTGAGAACACAAAGCGTTATTTTTGCATTACTTTTTCTAAATTACTATTATATGAAAAGTATCAAAAGAAAATAATTATATGTATTCTATTTTTATTTTATATTACTTATTTTATTTTAAGTTAAGAGAAAGAATATTTTTGATTTTGTGATAAAAATTTTACGCTTATTGAATATCAGAACTAAGTATTTTAGAGTATCAAATTTCACAATGCGAGTTAAAAATATCTGTCTTTTTCCATAAAAATTATTGATGGCAGTATGCGATATCTAAATTTAACATCGTTTTTAAAAAAAGTCAAAACGCATATAGATAACTTTAGTAAAAATATATACTGTTGATTTTTGACTTTTAAAAGCATAAAATATTGTAATCTATATTTTAAAGAGTAATATATTATTAGAACAGTGATAAAAAAAGATCATCTGGAATCATAACATTTTTTTGTGTAATAGAGTTAAAATTATAGATTAAAATTTTTCTTATTAAATTACATTAAATCGAGATTTGTAAATTGATAATAATTATTTTATAATAAATATATACACATACTTATTAGAACAAGTCATTGTTGTAAAAAATTGTTGCAAAATATGTTGATCGCATTATGTAATTAAAAAAGACTTTTTAAAGTAAACGCCAGTAATAAATATCGTCCAAGCATCTTGAAACTCACAAGTCTCATTTCCTCCTTATTATGTTCACTGCATTTTACATCACTCGCACGTTTAATCGTTCTATAATTAAAAAGATTCCAGAGAACGGTGTACTTGCTTTCAAGCACATTCCAGAAATTACAGAGAGAGGAATTTTGCAAGTTTTAAATAAGCTATGCTCTTCAACTTTTATCCGGTCTTTGCGCATTCATATAATATTTAATAAGACTGATTTAATTCACAAATCAGAAGCAATTTTAAAGAGTTTCCTGTTAGCGACGACAACATTCGTATAAAAGCATTCCACATCGGAATTTCAAAGGTGCAAGGCGCCAAGGATCATGGGATCCTCCGAAAGCCTTGCGGTCACGCTTCAGGTGGTGCTTTCGATTCGCGTTTCCGAGGCGATAAAGATTCGTCGGAGATTACAAAAATTCCTCAGCGTACAAGGGTACAAACGATCGGCGGTACATCGAATTCAGAAACGGCGGCATCCCACGCATTCTACGTCGACTGTATCCGAATGTAGCTCGGAGGGACACTGAAGGAACCGCGAAGCATTCGTTGTGCCCACAAGTTGAACGGACACTCGAGCTGCGTCGGACGTGCTCTATGACCATGTCGACCCCGATACCCTCGTAATCGCTATCGCAGCGATTTATCTTGATCCGCGTGCGAAATAAAAGGAGGGCGAGTGCAAGGGCGAGGGGAATGACGGGAAAGAATTTGCGGAGCGGTTCGCGGGATCGTTGAACCGGCGCGATGCGACGTCTCGACAACGATCGATTCGAGTTGGACGAAACAACCTTGCTTGTTCGCGGTTAACCAGAGCTTCTTATTTATGTGAAGAGCGCAACGTGTTCTCGTTTCTGCTACACAAAATTAAGTTAGCTGCAACAATAGATCGCTTGCAGTTGTGAGGGAAAAATCCTGATTTTGTCAGATTTGTTAATGATGTTCTTTAGCCTTTAAACTTTTAACATAAATATCAGTATTATTATTAGATTCCGGAAAAGATACATTTAATATCCAAACTATAAGTGTGCAGATGGAAAAAAAAAAAAAAAAAATATATATTTAATGCATTACGAACCGCGGTTGCAAAAAGAATAAATGCTCTTTTAATAATCTCTTCTGTTAATAACCGCAAGCGCATCGTTCCTGGGCTCCACAAATTGGAATAAAGAGACTCTTCTGGACAGAAATACGGGATGACGCTTATTTTGATCACGACGTAAAAGAGAAAGTAGGGCACAAATGATATGACGACATCCGGTTTTATGAAGCCAACTGTACTCAACGGACTAACGTTCTCAAAGATTCACGGAGATAATTTTGCGCAGGAAATTCAACATTATATCCGAATATGAAAAAGATATTTTCTTATTTAAAAGAAATATCTTATTTATTTATTTCCCTTAAAAGCTTTCAGCAAGTCCATATTTATTACCTTCTCTGCTAAAGTAAATATTTAAAAATATTTCGATTATTTTTCTGGGGTGACGTTTATTTAAAATAAAGTAGGTCGCTATGAGCGGTTAATTGTAAATAAGCGATTAAAAATACTTTTAGAATTACGATCAGCTTTCCACATACATATAAGAGCTACAGTTCACGGCGCGCCTATATTTACCTATGTTCTAACGCCACAAATTATCTATAGTGGTGCAGGCCATATCGTACTACGTATCCGACGTTTTACGGGTAAACTTGCGACCCCGAGTTTCGAGCAACATGCTGCTTCCATCACATAGTTGTGGTCACGATACCCGAATCGAATGCGGCTTGTATGCGGCTTGTGTATGTGTATGTGATGCGCAACGTTGCATACTTCGAAACTAGAATTCGTGAAACGTTTTCAAACTTCCGCAGTCGTAAAATTTTCGGCGCGAATGTTTCATACTTGGCCGCGATACTATATTCTTATCTTCTTCAAAAAGGAACAAACTGTGTTCGACTGCCCCAAAATAAAGGACGTTTCGCCATATGCGAAAATATAGCATATATATAGAAACTATATTTTTGGGGGTCAACGGAAACTTATTAATAAATATTAGTATTAAATATAATAAAGTAAATTAACGCTTTAGTAAATAAATGCTTAATAATGTTATCGAAAACATACATATGCATCAATTTGCTTTAATTCTTTCTTATGCGTCTTATTTATTGTTAAGTCTTTCTATTACTTAAAAATTATATTAATATAATGTAAAATAAAATAGCAAAATTTTATATTGCTTATGTAGGTGTGTAGTGTCTAATCTAGTGATCAATGAATAATAAAATATATATCTACATCACAATCAAAACAATTTATTAATTTATAAAAAGTGCATATTGCTTACGTCATAATTTTATTATTTTTTTATTAAATCATTTTTACGTCTAAATTTTTCATGGCATAAAAATAAACAAAAAAAAAATTCTTTTTTGGAAATTTAATGCTGAATGCATATTTCAACAAATATCTCAAAAATCTCGCACATTGCGTCAGGAATGCCCTGCCATTATCATTATGTTCGCTGTTGTCGACAATTCTCAAAAATGGCGTCTAGCTGGTGATTGTAGTTCCGAGGAATGCGGCGATATTTTATCTCGTGCCTCGTGTTCGAATGGCACGTGCAGCCACGTGTATACGTGCGATGTACGCATAGCACGTTTCCCCAGATGCGCGCACACGTTCGAAAGAAATCGACCGATATCGCCTTTGTGGCTTTTGATCGGTGCTATACTTCAATATTTGCGCAAAAACATAGCCACCACGCTTTCAAGTGCTTCCCGCTAATATCACGAAATAGCGCGGCTGGGAAATTTAATTTTGACCGTAGTAAAAAAAAAAAAAAAAAAAAGACTTGCGGTCGACATTTTTACATTCTCCGATATTAGATTATTCTCCCGCGTAATTAAATAATGCTTCTCCGTTGCATGTATCCGGTCCACATCGTATAATTATGTAATCGTCGCAACGTTCTCAGCAACGCTCGTTCCGCGCGTACCTGGCTTTTCCAAGCGATTATCGGATAGTTCACTCCGACAGCGACCTAAGTTGGCCTTTGTGGTTCGTGGCGCGTCGAACGGACGGCGAGCGAGACGCGTTCGTTATAAATACGCCTGCAAAACGGTGCCATTAATCAACCCCGTTCTTCGTCGCGCAGGAGAATGCTAGACGTTCTGGTAGACCGCTCTGCCGGGCGCATTCACTAATAAATGTTTCACGGTGACATGTGCACCGGCGACGTTCCCTGCGGTTCCCGTCGTTGTGCCGTAAGCGGAACGTCCGTCCGAGCTCATCCCGCTCATTCCTTCGCTCACTGACGCGCAGGCCACTGCGCTGCGCGATTTCGCTTCGTGACATTAAAAGATAAAAGTCTCCACGCATCAGCTTGACCGCATTTGACTGCATTCCCCGGTCCAATGCACATGCCATTAAATATGTCGCGTTCGTGTGCTTCGAATTTTCCAAATTTAGTACACGAAACATCGAGCTTTTCACCCAAAAACAAATTTTTCGTTAACGTTACAAAATCTATGCGTCTTGTGTATTTTTTATATTTTCCAATAGTTTCTACATTTACGCTTTTTCATCCAATATGCAGACGCTGCTCCGTATAAAGTCAACGTGCTCTATCAATGCTCTATCAATTTTAAATGTACGTTTTAAACGAAAAAAATTTGTTGAACATCGAACTCGGTATTCTCGTTCCGCTTCGAACCTCGAATTTCATCCCGGCGTTATAAATGCGCAGACAATTCTCCCAGCAGGATACATAATCTGCAATTGCATTGTACGCGTTGCTCGCCATACGTACGGCCATACGGATTAAATTAATTTAGTAACGCGCGACGTCGAGAGCTGCGAATGCATCGACCGCGTCACGTGGGAATTGCTGCAAGTTTTCGGAACTGCGTTTTCGTCGGCGGTCTCGCACTTCTGTTTCCCCGCGTCTCTCTCTCTTTCTCTTTCGCACTCACATGCTTTCTCTTCCCCCTTTTCCTTCCCCTGCCACCCTGTTCTTTATAACTGTGCGACATGTTGTATGCATCTCCCGCTACCGGACGACACGTGGATTAAATTAATTTTCCGGAGGGCGTCCCAGCTACTTGCGCAAGAGCGGCGTTAATGCTGGCGTGGCAGGTGGTTGGGCAAAATGATTTTCGCGTGGAAACTGTAACCAGAGCCGTGGTCTTAAAATTAAGAACCAGGATTAAAAAGTGAGTCGTACCGAGCGCGCCGGCGAAGTCATAAGTCACATCATATTTATGAGACTCTTAAGTTTAAATTTTCTTGATTAAACTTTTCTTTTATTGCTAATGGCGACTGTATTCGTAAAATCTGTACTAAACGCTACACTGCTTTTAAATTCTTCAAATGCCGCGGCACGGGTAAATTTGATATCGTCTACATAATTACTCAGGCAGTTAACCTGTATATGAATTATATTTAATCTCATATTCTTACCGCGTAAAGTATAACAATACTTAAGATATAATGTGATTTGTAATTTGAAGCATAATCTTATGATAATTTTACGATTCCTACCCTGCTGGTTTCTTAATTAACAGTATATAATACGTATTATAGGATTCATAAGCATATTTAAATATTTACAATTAAGCATAACACATAATTCTGCGTTTAAATAATATTTTTTCTCTTTTAGCACACACATTGAAATGTATTACTATAATAAACACTGTAATATAATACAATAAAACCTTTTTTAAAAAACAAAGATAAGTAACAGATAAATCTTTCATTGTTGAAAAAATGCAATGAAAAACTTATTTCCCAAATTTTTTCCGATTATACAAATTATATGTTAATTAATTATCCTTGTTGCTGAATTGACACGTAAGAATAAAGCAAAGAGCGTTTGGCGTTTGATTCGCATGTTAGTACGCTAATGTATTTCCTATTAGCGTATCCGACCGAATTATTACCGAGCATCGATCATAGAAATTTGACACTTATATGCACCGAAATCTCGCTAATACCGCTGTGGGCCCGCTACTCGAGAATGATCGATTGCCCTTTACCGTGATTGATCCAGAGCCACCGTCTAATGTTCGACGTAAGGTGAAGGGTGGCACCCTTCTCTTCGAGCATAAAGAAACTTTGGTCGCACGCGATCGATCGTGGCAATCAGAAAATCATGACGAACCAATCAGATTAGATTAGTCGAATAATCAATCAACGTCTTGTTGATTTAAATACGACTAATCCTCTTTTTAGTAATCACATGAAACATTCATTGAGACGGAAAAATCGCAAGTAATAGTAGCAGTGGATTTCTTTCCTTGTATCACGTTTTATTCTGGCAAACAGTATATGCGCGTATAACTTTTGATTGTAATTTTATATTACATTCTTTTCTATAATGTATCATAATTTTCACTAATTTATTTATTTTTTATATTTAAATATAGATTAAATTAGATTTATTTGCGTGAACGCAAATTACGTTCAAATATAATTTTCGATCATATTACGTGCCAAAAAAGAATATCATGCAGATCAAGTAGTGTTTCGACGATAAAAAGCTCAAAAAAAAAAAAAAAAAAAAAGAAAAATCAGATTGATCGGAAAGGCAAAATTCGTATCCGTTGCACGCGAAAACCTTACAGGCATTACATCGTCCTTGATTAAAGATTACTGAAATCGACAACAGGATCAATTGGTTGACATATTGTCGTTAGTCGATAAGGCACAATGTAATTTTGTCATATTGGTTGCAGTAAATATATTTATAATCAACCGTAATCGCCGTACTTGGCTTTTTCAAGGTTGGTAATCAGTGCAAGTTTGGCGAAGAAAGACCGGGTGAATGAAAAACGCCGTGAGGGAATCCGCAAGGATTTTTCAAGATCGATATACGATATCGCAGACGAAGGCTCCATTTTTCGAGAAATAAGTATCATCGTGCTTATCGTTCGATAAACTTAAAAAATTTCCATAATTCTATCAGGCATACATAATCGATCTTTTTTCTTCATCGGAATAATAATCGGATATATAATCCTTCTAAATTATTATTTTTATAACTTAAACTTATAGAAAAATTGTAAAAGCTTTGAGAATTTTTTTAATTAGAAAAAATCTCGCAGAATCTCCAATATTAGCAAGCTATTATTGAAATCTAATGTACTTTGTATATTTGCTAAGCCGTTGTGTCTCGATAGCCCGCTCCGCTTCGCGCGGTCTTGACACACGACGAGACAGGAGCAAGCGGTGTTGCTTAATAGGAGAGATCAAGGCTCGGCGGTCTCCTTAATGTGAATCAACAGCGGTCAAGTTGCGGCAAGTATTCGCAGTTTGGCTACCAGGTTTCAAGTAGCCTATCAAAGTGCATACCGACACGTTCTCCTAAACATCAGATCTGTGCGTCTCTGTATATGCATATCGATGTAAGTGTACATGCACTTTGCAGTTCGGCCGAGCAGTCGCCTTCGACTTCTTCGAATATATCGCGCAAAACATTTCCATGCAAACTTCACCAAGCGGTTTTACTTATCCCTCTACGGCGCTAATCAAGTTCTACGGTTGCCCGCTCTCGTCGGACTCGTCTTTCGTTTCACCGGTTACAACGAGCGCTTAAAGTACTTCAACTACAGAGAACGAACACTATAGCGCGAAGCGAAGTACCTGTACTAACCGTTCACTCTCGGGACTCTCTAAGGCTTAGGGCTGTTTTTAGCGGTATAAAGTGTCCCGTACAACTTCCTAGCAGTTAAGACTGGGCGGTCTCTGGTTACCAAAATATGCATAATACATGAGAAGGATCTTCTTCGGTCTTCAAGTAGGTTATGAACGTTGTTATGGATTAGCATTTCTAGGGCAAGAAAGTGACCTTCATCCTTATGATTATTTCACCAATTTGCATAAAGTTATTGTAATTTACGTACGATCTTATTTGATTCTTTATTCAAATTCAACGCTTGAAATATGTGACACAAATTATAAATTGTCCTAATATCTTTTTATAAATTCAATAAATTTTTAATTATCAGCAAACAGACGATTTCGAGAAAAGATACGACGCCGACCTCGAATGTTTTCTAGACGAATGAGTGTTTATTGGAATTTCGCTCGACAGTATACATGACGACCATCCACTCCGCTGTGCTTGCTTTCATTCAAAACCCCTCATATTCGCCGCCCTTCTAGACAGTCCTTCTCCTGCTTACGGCGAAGCGCGACTGCCTCGGATATTTCCATTTACCTTTTACTCCGGCAAACAAGGCGGGATCCTCGTGGCTGTTCAAACGAGATCTCCAATAGCCCGTGGAAATTGGGTAGACATTGGAAATGAATCGAAAGAGCAAATAACGCGGAGTGTGGTGGAGGGAGGGGAGGTGCACTTCGGTGGAGTGGCGGCGGACCGATGGGTGGCGTCGGGACTTGGTTGCAGCCTTTGTGTCGGCGAGGGGTAGACGAGGTTGAAACAGCGAGGAGCTGAAGCGCACTTCGACGTACGTACGGAACACGATTTTACGGCACTCACGGGGGATGCTCGGGACGCCCTCGATAATCCCACGAGCGCTCTTGATCTGCTTGATCCGTTTCCACTGTCGTCTCCATCCTCTCACCCCCCCCCCCTCCATCGATGCGAATTGTATGAGCGGCCCGGACGAATTACACGCGGTGAATTCTGTTTGCGATAATTCAGTATTTGGTGATAAACTGTGGCAATTTGGTATTTGACAATCCTAAATGCAATTTGACGATGGCACGAGCGGCGAACGGAACTTGGAGCTTTCGGAAGTAAACTTTCGACCGATATGCATATTTAACGATCACACCGTGTTATATATTTAGCGCTGGCGGTGGAGCTCACAAGTTGTAGCGGCGCTTTTTAACATTGCTCGCGCGGAAAGGTTACGGAAGTACTTGTTAACAAGTTCAAAGTTTCTACATGGGGAAGGAGGCGTGTGCCGGGGCGGGAATATACGTCCGGAATTAATAATGCGCCGCTAAAGCTTTATCCATATAATACGCGGCTAAGTACGGCAGGTGTGCGACTCACCGCGTATATTTAGGTTAGTCGAGCCAGTACTACTACTACTAGTATCAGCGGCGTACTCGATACTACTAACAACGTAAGAATTACATACACACACACCCACATGGATACCATAAAATATATTATCAATTATTTACCCATAAGATGTTTCGACACCTAATCGCTGTGGTTTTGAACACTTTGAAGAAAGTGCTTAACTCGATAAAATATGTGCAAGCTCGATAAAATTCGTAAACAAAATTTCACTTTTTCTTAACAAATTAATAGTGCAAAACACATTTTAATAATAAATATCTGATTTTTTAGTAATCGGTGTACATAATCTTTTTTTCTTTTTTAATGTAATGCAATTAATCTTAAAAAATAAATTTAAAATATTAAATATCATCGATCAATGTGTTTGTTTAATCATATTCTGAATATCTTGGTTTCAAGGAATTTATCGCATAATAGCGACAAGATAAAGCTATTTCTTGTCATAATTATATATTATGTTACTGATCACAGACACAAATAGCATGTCAATTGCTTTATATAGAGAACGTAGAGTAATTCCAACTATTCTCTCTCTCTATATGTAAAGTAAACTGTTCCACTCACACAGCGAATTGTCCGCCTGCTATTCGAGGGCGAAATTGAATTTTTCCCATCTGTCGCAAGAGACGAAGACGAAAGTGTAAAGTGGAATATTCGTGAAAGTTATTTCCGCATTCCAGGAATGCAAAACAATATAGGTAGAAAATGCACTATTTCGATGCAGGCGTTAATCGAAATGAGAGTACAAAGTTCGTAACTGATGATAGTGATTATTCAATGTCACGTGTAATATTAAATTAGCAATCATTATCACGAACAAAAATAAAAAGGCATAATTTATATTGACAGATAATAGTGATAAGTGAGAAAATCGATGTATTTGACAAGAATATATATATATATATATATATATATCCGTTCCATAGTATTTAAAGAATTTTTTTTAACGTACATATACACACGTATCTATAATTTTTTCAATTAAATGGAAAACGGTATGAATGATATGAAGTATGATAATTAATTGATTATATGACTACCTCTTTTTGATTACATTAGTAAAGCTGATATTTTAAAATCTGTTTCATCGCCGTTTGCATAGGGAATAATCGACGAGCATGCACAGCATTCTAATTAATGAAGACACGAGAGACGAATGGCACGTTGGAGAATATAGTAACGCATCTATTATTTTTTTCTTGTTGCTTCATATCAATTTATGAAGTTGAAAATAATGCTATTATATGTAATAATAGTTTGTGAATAAAACTTCATAAATTATTACGGAGCCTAAAATTATAGTTGAAATTTAATTGAATGATTTCAGTTTCGAAATTCAAAGGAAGAGTGATGTATCACGTTAAATGTGATAGATTATTCTTCTGAGAAGCAAATAAAAAAGATTAATTCCGATATATAAGCAAGAGACTAAATCTAAACCAAACTCGACAAAATAGATATTAGAAGATAGCCGTTTCACGGCGCAAATACCGAGGATTCCTGGGATACACGGAATAGGAAACTAGAGAGATAGACACCGACAAGATCGTTCTTCCACGAACGTTCTTCTGTGTGGTAATTCAAATCGCGTAAAATCACTATTGGATTCCCTGAAAAGAATCTTTGTAACAGCAATGGAATCGATGAATGCAAAACCGCGTAAACATTTAATTGCTCATCCTGTTTTGCTTAATTTAATCCTATTTTAATATTCTGCAATTAATTCCTGACTGGAAAAAATTACTTAATCCGATTTATTGCAACATGCGATTTTTCTAATTTAACCAAGAAATTTTTGAAATGCTTTCTATAACATTAATTTAAAATCTCGATAAAAAATAAATTATATTAATTAGTATTAAGAAATATAGAACTCATTAAAAATTAGAATAAATAAAAACTACTTTCTATCCATTTTTCGATATTCCTCAATTAATGTCTTTCTTAAAAAAATATCAATTTTTTAAATAAATCTTTTATGTATACTTTATTATATTTTGCTTTCTATAAAAAATTTATTAACATTATTAAAAAAAACTAATATTTCATAGCTTCGAATTTTGAATCTTTCCTTGATCTTTTAACTATAAAATAGTGCTCAACAGCGATTGGAAAAAAAAGGATGTTGGGAAGATAACGTATGCTACAAATAAGAAAACGGAAATAAAGCAGAGGGAGTAATATACATATGAATATACATATAGCGAAAAGGGTTGATTCCCTCAGCACTTCGTGCAACCGTGAGTGCGGAAGTCGAGGTACGTAAGGTGATTAGCATTTTACTGTTCGGCGAGTTTTATTTCGCAGAAAAGTTTCATAAAAAAAAAACGTAGTAGCTTTAATAAGAAATAAGCCTATCATCAACGTTCTCGATGAGAACATTCCTGTTTTCTTTCTTAGTTCTTCCTTATTGCTTTTCTTCATTTTTTAAACAGCTTTACGGAATTTCCACATCGCTTTTATCATTATTTTTGTTATCGACATTCGGAAGATATGACCTTTATATATTTTCATTAAATCTTTCATTTTTATGCAGCTAATTCCACTTCTACTATCTATCGTTTACGGATACAACGCGTAATTTTCGTTTACGAAGTATTTAAATAATATTTTTTTTTTAAATATTTTTAAATACTTTTTTGTTTTTATTCCGAGCTAAAAAATTTATAGCATCCATCAACTTGAATTCATGAAAGAAATTATGAAACAATATATAGACTCCTCAAAGGTTTTTTCGACTTTTATCCACTTCAACGCGTAGAAGAGAAGATACGGAATGGAGGGGTTAGTGGAACTTAATTGGACAAAGTGCAGCGTCGTGCAAGATTTTGCATAATGCAGATAGAGTAAACGCACTTGTTATGAAAGTAGGAAAACAAATCGCTAACGCTGGAAACCCTAGTTTTCTCTAGCCTCTCCCGAGATGCCCGTGAATTTTAATACAACCCGCGAGTCTTCTCCGTACTTAATAAACTTTGCCGCGGAATAATTTCTAAAGTACTTGAAGCAGCTTCTTGTTTTTGAATTAATATGGCGATCGCGGCGATGCATCCTTAAATATTTATTGCGCGAATCAGACGCTCGAGCTTAATGTGAAAGCTCACGGAATGAACATGACGTGCGGAAAATAAATTTTTCACCAGTTTTTATTATTATGTATGCACTCCGGACGGGTGTTTATTCAATGTACAATGTGAACGTGACTATCCATCTCGGAACACAATTTCTTTGTCTAGCGTTCGTCCGACCGTCCGTCCGTCCGTCCGTTCGTTCGTTCGTTCGTTCGTTCATTCGTTCGCTCGCTCGCTCGTTCAGTATTTGCTCCCGTGGCGAAGAAAAATGCGAGCGTCGCATTTGCACGTTAAATCGGATAAAACGAGCGCTCGATTTACCACGGAAGTAACGCGCCATTTCAGTCATTTCGCGACACATCCTCGTTACACGATATTCTAGTAAAATGTAAAACTGCGTTAAATTTTTACTGAAAAATTTTCAAGTGAATAATTTATAAACGTCCCCTTTTTATTCGTTATCAAAATTATATTATAAATTTCACTTTTCTACTTTGCATTTTATTACAGTATCATTTAGAATTGTACTTTGATAAGTGAATGTTACGATGTACTTTTCAGAAAATCTAGATATACTAGCGAATCCGCAACTACTGTCCAAATAACTAACGGAAAAAAGCCCACGAGATAAAAACGTGCAATTTCACGTACCGTAGAGTCAACCTAATAATCCCAACGGGTTAATTTTGAGTCTCTTTAATTACGACATCGCTGGCGCTCTCGGAAACTTGGAAAGAGTAAATAGAGAGAGTAAACGCGACGAGTTCGACAAACGAATGGTGCAGCTTAACATTTTCTTTCCGTTACGTAAACTAGTTGACTCTTCTAGCTCTAGAAACAGAGCTTTCGTTGTAAAGCACCGTATCTCTCGTTAGAAAGGAGAAAATAGAGGAAGGTAAAGGATGGCGCGCGGAAAGAGCAGCTTTTACTCCGTGAGAGCATTCTTTACTACATACTATAGTGCGTCGCTCTCGCACGAGAATCGTTCTTTGTAAGATATTGTTACATTCTCGCATGATCAGAGTTACTCCATAAGAATCTCGATAATCAAATGTTTCGTGGTGCACGTCATCATTATAAACAGTAAATCGCGATAGAAAGTCTGAAAAATTTAAAAATCGACAAATTTAAAATAATATTTTAATAAGTTGTTGTGTTAATAACAACAAAACAGGTTAGAAAAATCAGAAACGCGCGTGTTGAAACGCAAAAGATAAATTTATATATGGAAAAATCACAAAAACCTTTCGGTCAATTTCGAGTCCTTTTCAGGTCAACAGGATGCTGCTAAAAATACAGGTGAAAAAATTCTGCTTTGTACCCAGTTGAACTAAAGAGGGTCAAAACATGTAGCCGAAACAATTCTGTATTTTTCCGTACGTTAATTTATAATATCATTTGTGTTCCAATATCCGTACTTCTGGTTCTTACAATATATTTTGTCGTATTAATACGATATAATTTATTATGTAACTAAAGCAAACAGGCAAATCTTATCTTATTCCATAAGTCAAATTCCATAAAATTAAACTAAAAATTTTTTAGTACAACATTAGAAATGTTCTTGAGTACAACGATAGAAATTACAAGTTTTTGGTTGCAATATATATAACCATATGTGAGAACAATGTACTAAAATTTTCGTACACTTTAAGTATCACTTAAAAAAATGATCTTGCAATAATAGCTAAAATTTTCTAGGTGTAAAAAATTAACTAAAACAGATAAATGATTAGCAACTGTTGTGATATTGCATATGTAATTACTTAATCAGTTTAGATGACAGAAACAGAATATATATCTGTATTGTTTGTGAACTTTAAAAAGAAAGTTTCTCTAAAGCGCCTATCTATATAAGATCAATCACGTGTTAGATCATGCAATGAATAACATTTAGCAATGGTACCTAAATTTTTCAGAAGCTATTGCTAGAACATTACTGCTATAAATTCTATATGTGACAAACAATGTTTTCACAGATACGAAAAATAGCGATACATTCTTGTTGCGATATCTAGAAATCTAACTACATTAGCGAAATATTTTTTTGAGTGATCTCGAACCAGAGATCGGTGTACAAAGTTAACTGTCTCACGTAGACTAATAAATTAATTTCTTTAAGAAAAATTAAAAATTTCGCACTAATATCCCGCGACGGCTCTCAATGCCTTTCTATTATATTATTTGATAGTTATCATTTGAGCCTTTTATGTGTTAGATTAATATATACAACCGTAATGTATAAAATATACATTTACACAAATAAAAGTTTTAGCAGCGGAAACGCCACAGAAAAAATATTTACAGCGAAAATTGTTTGCACCACGCAAATTTGTTAAACGCAACATAATTTAATTAATAATATAACGACTCAGCGTTTCTCTATTAAAGAAATTGTTCAATTTAATCGGATAGAATATTGCCGTGCAATTTTGCGAGTGCTGTGTTAAAGTTCGGCCCGGTTAGAATAGATAACCGAGCAAGGCGTAACCTTGCGATCGGTGACCCGATTCACTTGGTACGAAGATATGAGGCCGCGGCGCTTTGGGGCTTCGATGGCCCACTTCTCGAACTTGGAGAGACGATAGAGCACTTCGGTCCACATTGACAATGGACCGGTGGAAAAGCTGACATTGTTATAAGGAACAATGAGTTTGAACAATCCTGACCGATAAAAGTCCTGTTTTGATACGCATGTCAAACTACCAAGCCACTTTTTATCACCATGTCCAAATCAGCACGCGAAAATCAACACAGTTTCCGTATTTAAACGCCGATCGTTATTTCAGCGTTAAATCGGTGGAAAAGAGTAGAGACCGAAACAATAGAATAAATCTATTTCAGTCCTATCATTTATTTTCGCTCGTTAGACAAACCTAGTCCGATCATTTATTTTCACTCGTTAGACAGATTTGGATTTTTTTCACCGCGAAGAGATATTTGCGTCAAACGCTGACCGCTTGCTTCATATCTCTACAACAGAAAATTCCACGCTATTCGTTCACAAAATACGATTTAGTCGATGAATTTGCACAGACGGGTGATAATCGAATTACGTCAGCAATAATAGCGAACATCAACAAAAGAGTTCTGTTCCTCTACATGAAAATCAAGCGTGTCGGGATTAATCGTGACGAAATTGTCATCTGTGGCTCAGTGAAAGCCGGCCTAAATGACGAATCGCTCGTCAAGGCGCGCGAAGCGATGCTGATTGCGTGGAGCTGCCTGCGAGAATGCAGTGCAAGTGATTCACGGAACGATCGATCGCGCCGCATATATTCTCCTGCCAATACGTCGATAAATCATCCTGACAGGACGAAGGAAAAGTTTTTAGGGAAGACGAAAGAACCACCGGTGTGATCTTAGGTCAGAAAAACAGCACGGATTTGCCGGGCATTACCTGCCGAACAGGTATGCGATTCTGTTTCTTTTTTTCTCCAGAACTTTGTCCCGCCTGAGACGAGAGAAAATCAAGAATTGTAATCGTGCGCGCGCGCGCGCGCGCGCATATATATGTAGAATTTGTGCAAACATGATTTAAATTACACGTTCCAAATATTCCACGTATCTTCAGATAGATGTATACTATCCGTCATATGATATCAAACTTTGCAAATATTTATCTAACTCAAACAGTTGCATTAATTATCATTGTTATTGTATGTATAACTTTTGCTCATGTACAATCTTATTAAAATAGAATTTTTTTATTGAATTGTTATTAAAAGTAATTTTGGATTTTACAATATATGGCGCTATTGTTTTTTATGCAGTACGCTTAAAAAGTCATGATACGGTCAAAACTTGATTACAACTTCGATAAGCTATATTTCATTTACGTGTTAATCAAACTGTGCTTTGTTTGACAAAAAAAAAAAAAAAAAAAAAAAAAAAAAACAGACAGATTTATGTGAAAAATCCGAAATTACTTTTTATAAAACCCAATACAATCATTAATATACAATACTTTAGTATAAACGCGATGACAAGCGGAAACTTTTGTAGTAGATCAAAGAAAAAAAAGAACGTTAACGCGATTCCACGGCTCGTTAACTAAAGCAGATAAATCGACCGGACTCTCGAATTCTTTAGGCTTGAATTACGTCTTCTCCTTCGATTACGTCGAGGGAGAAAACGTAAAAGCCGTTCGGATCAACCCGAGGAAGATTCCAATGAAAGTTCTCTCGGTGAACTTTCATTACGTACGTCGTAATTCCTTCCCGTTGTCACTGGTTCCTTTATTCCGTCGTCACGGTGAAAGATATGATTGGAAAAGTTCGTAAGAAACCGAGTGTTTCCGTCGATTTCGGACAGTATCTCCATGCATACGATTAATCGGTGACTTTAGGAAACCGTAAATCTCCGAAGGAGACAACTCTGTTAACGAGTCGCTGATCATTCGATCTAAATGCCGATGAAAGTAACGAGTTCCGTAAGAAAAGTGTCTTTTACAAAGTTTAATCACCAGTTTCAGTCGCGATTATCAAAAACGGCTCCGCCGACTAGGCTTGTCAGTTACAACGAGCCGTTAATCTTTTGCACATTTGCAAAGTATTGCTTGCGAGACCATTAATCTTTGAACATTTCTTTTATATTTTGCTAATAAATAAACCGAGTGATAAATGATAGCAGTTCCACTAAAAAGCGATAACGAGAGCCATAATTATGGAAATAATTACGCGACTTGTAAATACAGCGGCGCAATGAAAGTTAAGCAAACAAAATTAATTAAAGAAATGTTTTTGCATTTCTCTGACAAATAATCTTTTTTCTCGCGTTCATTATCGTCCTCAAAATCCTCCTTCGTTCTTCGGAGTGTTGAGAGGTGCATTTTCTCGTTCACAAGCCTACAAAGAGCACGTAGCGTGCCAGAGGCGCAGCATCCCGCACGGTATGGTTAAGGTAATGATCATACCGCGCGAATGCCGATCTATTTACGATCCGCGTTTACGTCTCGCGGATAGTACGCACGTAGCTTACAATACGACATGAATGGCGATTCTACTTCTGAACGGATCATTCAAGCCGCGCGTCACGCGGCTCACGCGCGCTTTCGCTGACCGAACACGGTGCATCTCGTCATATCGGATCGCGACACAGCGTTTTGTTACATGTCCATACTCGGCGCGGGAACAAGTTCGGATTGTCGTCGACACGATTTCCGATCGTTTGCATTCCATGTTTCCCTCGCGTATACTCGGTGAATGGCGTTTCGCACACGCGCGTAGAATGTAAAGAGCCGAAGCGGTAGTAAAAGGCGTAGACAAATTGCAGAATCACACATGACATTGGACTTTTCATGTCCCGAGAACACATTTGATTCACTGGCTTGCTTTTATAAATGTTATATTACATTACTTAAAATTCTGTTGCGATCAATTTAACTTTTATCGCCGGGGAAACCAGCAGAGGCATGTCACAAGCTGTATCTCTTTCGCTTTAATCGTTTTGACGTTTTGATACGACTATCGCGAAAATAAAATATACGACCGCCGTTCAACATTGACAAATTTGCTAAATACTTCCCACGGCTTATCCCGCGCGTTATCGGAAAGCCTTATCTATAATCCAACTCACGGCTGCGCGGTACAAATGCCTCGTGTCTGTACGACACGTGAACCACGTACAGTGTGGAGTTTGCAAATGACAGTTGCGAACGTGAATCGGCTGTGCAAACAGCGTACCGGATTTGAACGACGCGATGACGGTAGACGCGCAGAATCAACCCGCGCGCTTTCGAGACGTGAGATAGCGGAATATATTACGCGATGATCCGCATTGACCTTTCGCGTGCCAGCAGCTTACGCTGTATCGCTATTCAGTATGATTGCCAGGGACAATGGTCAAACAAAACGGTAATTGCTGACGATTGCACGTAATTGTACAATACGCGGCGATCAAATAATATTCATTGTGAGAATTGCGAAGCAATAAAGTCGACGAATCATCATGATCAAGGATCAATATAATTTTTCTTATTCAAATTCTTCGATTGAAAATAAAACGATCAAAGAACTGTCGAAAATAATGAAAAAACGAGTTTTCAGAAGACGCAAAACACGCAATAAACTCGCGACGACACGTGTAATTCGAATTATGTCGAAATTTCATGCAGTCTGCAGAAAGCCAGCACAAATTTCAGCTACCACGATAACTCGCTAAACCTTTCGTCGGTTTACACGCGGGCGAGTAACGGCGTTGTAAACATAAAAAGTTTCGCGGAGCCGAGACGTTTTATTCACCTACACTCCATCCGCCACCCTCAAACGCCTCACGGGCCTGCCCATTATTTTTTCAGACGTGCTAATGCCTCGCCGGTGAGGAGCGACCCGACGCGACGTGACATCTCGCCGCGATGCCGCGGGCGCAGCGCGGATTTTCGTCGCGACGCTTTATTCTCTTTATTCCCTTACGCGACAGTTTACTCGCTTTCCCAAAACGGGCTAACCGTCGCGCGCGCGCCTCTCTTCCTTGATTGCAGCTATCGAGGTAACTCCTTGCATAATGCATATCGGCCTAACACGGGGAGACGGAGAGGAAAGAGGGACACAGCGTGGAACGGAGAAAGCCGGAGAGGCGACCGGTATGAAGGCGCGCTTCGCTGTACAAGAGTGCAATTTAAATTTTCGGACTGACTCACCGCAGCGGGAACTTTTTCAATGTATACAGTTTTAAAAGCCCCCGCGTCCTGTGCTGCCTGCTCTGCATAATGCAAAGTGGCTGCGTATCATCCCCACTCCGCAAGCAACGCGGCATACCACCGACTATCTGCTGGTTCGTGAATTTGTACGGGTATGGAATATGCACAGCGCGGGGTCACGTCGCGTCGTGTCGCGTCGCGTCGTGGGTCACCATTTAGCGCGACATTTTCCTTTTTCCCGTCGCTCTCTGTCCGCGGGACATTTTAAAACCGGACGCTAGATTTACGACTCTTCCTCACTGATTTCGTCGTCCTGCGCTTCTATTTTTCGTAGGTCGATTCGGCGAAAGGTACGGGACGACCGATTCGCGCATTAGACTTTCATATTCGCACGCGAGTGCCCTAGTTCTTCCGCCGCTTTCCGTCATGAATAGAAACGCTAGCTGAAAAAACGACCGATAAATGCCGAATTATCCGGGCGCGGAGCTTCTGCATGCGAGCGATACGTTTTCTGCGACGAAATGCGCACCGCGTGGACATCGAAAACTTGCGAAACGAAATGTTTCATGAAAACTAACTGGTTTGCCTGTCAAATTACGCGGTTCGGTATCCCCAGAGGAAATCTTCGAATTGACTAAAAATGATGTACAAAGAGAGTTTCTTATGAGATATAACGTTCCGAAACGTTGAAACTAATAAAATTGCGAGAAGACAAACACATGGGAAGAACGTTTTAATTGGATTGTCGTAATCCATCGAGTCGTGATTGGTAATTATAAATATGCGCAAGAATATAAGTAAAATTGTATCATTTATACCGTAAAATTATTATATAATGCGTTTTAATATTAATTACGATTTGCAATTGCACGTGAGTGAGAAAAGGATGATACAAATGAAATTAAATAAATAAATTGGCATTCCACTTAATTGCCATTCATCGAAGCCATCAAACTTCTCCAAAATTATGTTCAAATGTGATAGATATAGCGGTAAGATAAAAAATATCGGTGTTATTAAACATAAATGCTCATATAATAACAATCAATTTATAGCATAACATAGTAAAAAAGTATTTCTTTTACAAATAACGATTTGTATCTATGTAAGCATTCAAACTTTTCAATTTAATTTTTTACCCACTTAATAATGATATTAATGCAAATAATAAATTAATAAAAATAATACTCGAATAAAAACACACCCCGCTAAGAAATTATATGTTTAAATATGACCGTTCGAAAAAAAAGCACAATCCAATGTTAGATACTGATTTATGAAATTCGTTCTATCAAAACAGATTCATAAATATTACTTTTTCACAACGTAACAAACGTCTGACGATATCGCGAATATTTATAAAAGATCACTCGCATATTTTAGAGCCAAGGAAAAATTTTTTAATATATATTTTTAATACACGCACGGATTTGACATCTACGAAAATACGGTTCCCTACAAATGATTACTTCGTAACAGCCGTGCTATAAATAGATCTGAACGGCCTTGGTCAACCTTCTTTGGGGTCGTCGGCTTCAACCGGCATTCTCACGCGTAAAGATATATATTCTTAGCAATATTGAAATTCATCTAAGAAATCATGAACGGGATACTTTCGATGAGGAAGTATTCAATTGTTGACAAATAACATACGCTTCTCCAGAAGCAGCTTCACTTTTATGATACTAAACATTTGTAAATAAATCATATTAAAATTCGCGCATTTTGTTTCACAAATTTGCAGCAATTAATTTTAAAAATTAATATGTTAAAAAATTGAATTTAATACTATTTTTTCTCCATAGTTTTTTTTATTTTCAAAAATAATTAAAACATTGATCGTGTAAAAAACTTTATGGAAAATGAAACGAAGAAAAAACTTTTGTTTGCATATACGTATTACTAAAATTTAATTCGACAAAATTCTTCAATTCTGTATTCTGTATGAATAAAAGTATATTGTATAGATAGGGTAAAAGCCTTTACTAAATTACTATCTTTTTTCTCCTTCAATTTCATACAGAAAATACACAGAAGTTTTTGAAGTAAAATTTCTCATTTCTAACTCATTTTTGAGAAACAAAAATGTTCAACTGCATTCTACACAAAGGAATCAACCAACTATTATGTTTTGTTCGCTAGTAATTTATTTATATGATCCGTAATTTATTTATATGATCGAATTAAGATTTCACTGTGCGGACAACAGTCGAGTACCAAAGATTGAATTTTGTCAGTGGTCATTGGACACGGTCAGAAAATTGCGGCCCTTGTTCGTTTTCAAGCTACGTCTTCGTTGAACCGAAAAATCGCCCAAATATCTCATTTGCTTCCTTTTCGGACTTAACGTACTCGCGAATCAATAGTGGTTCAGTCTTGCGCGACGTTATCTCTATTCGCACGGTCGGAAAATGATTTCGTAATCGTTAAAGTATTTTTTTATTCGACGATTCTGTTAACGCTTTGACGGCTGAACTGCGATGATATAACTGTGATAAGATAAAAAGCAGTAACGTGCGTACTAAAATTCTTCATACAGAAGATCGCAGCAATGCATTGTGCTATTGCGGTATTGCTCCGATTTATCAGAATTTCTATGCAACACACAGAGTGCAACGATAATAATAATATGTAATAGTTAAGTCAGTTTACACTGTAACGGGAGGAAATAGTAGCAAAAAGCAGCACTCCAACCTGCAAATTACTGCACTTTATCTTATCACACGACAGAAATCTGTGATTTAAGGCCTCAATACTTTACCGACTTCCGGAGACGAAAAAGAGCCGGTCCTCTCGTCGATCTCGGTGAAATCTTCGGATATCACAGGTTTTATCACAGAACGATATATGGGCAGTATTCGGTGGGACGTCCAAGTTTCACTTGACGCAAAATTAATCGCAGTTGTTTCTCGCAGAGAAACTCAACTCGCGCAAATAAATAATCCTGTCCGATCTGTCTAGACAGGCAGCGATTATTGCGTTCGTGCTAATCGCATTAAAATATGTACGATGCGACACGAAGCAGCGAGGTCGACGATCGGCGACGTGTCGGCATGCGTCCGCGTGAGTTGTTATCTTTATCTACGTAAGCGCATAACGTGGTGCCGGCTTTTTGCAATCGGCGACGACGAGCAAACTCTCGAGAGTTTTGCGTGCGGCGAGCTTCGATCGTCGATATAGGCCGGTGGACGACTACCTGACACGATCGTGCTATTTCGGCTGTACAGATTGCATTTCAAAAGGTCACACGGAGCTGTTGCATGTCCCGACGAGCGAACCGGCAAAAGTCAAGCTTCGCCGCTATGCACGTCCTCGATCTGGCAGTCGATTATTATTATTGGCAGCGATTCCGCGTCAGCGCCAAAACTGGAGCACGTTAGTGTCCGATTGTGCCTGAAATCCGGCCGGGCGTAACAACAATAGTGCTAATTGTTGACAATTGACGTTAAGGTTATGTTGTATTGAAATTGGCGAGCGACAATGGAGTAGATCGGAAACGTAGCCCAAGCAGAAATGTAGCGGTGAAAAATTGATGACGACCGGCGGACACGCGCTGCCACGTCACTCGTGTGTAATTGCCGGCGTGAATTCACGCGTATTGTGTGTATTAACTAGCCGTGAATAGCGCGTACGATATACGTATGGAATTAGGCGTTTCGCTTTCATTCGAAGTCGAACTCGATGATTTTCTTTAACGTTAGTGAGGTCACAAAAAGTGAATCACGAGGAACAATTTCGTCTGCGACGAGTTATGGATAAGTGAGTTATTGATAATCGTGGACGTCCGCTGACTATTCTCCCGCCCAAACGATTTCCACCGTTACGACGGAAGACGCGGAACTTGCGCGAGGATTCGCCACGGAAACTTCGAAATTGAACGGCGTCTTTTCACTTCGGGACACAGCGCGCTCGCGAGGAATGTCGGGAACGCTCGGAATGTTGCGGAGCGACTCTCGTTTTTCCGGAAACGAACGGCTTCCACTTGCACGACTATGCCTCACTCACACGCACCACACTTTAAAAGCACTCGACGTATTCGTTGCACACGATGAGCTTCACGCTACACGACGTAATAGGAACCGCCGAGATGAATAAAAATGAAACGATAGGACACAGTACGCCCGCGATCGTGTCCGCTGGAGCACTGACGCGCGGTTACCAACTAACTCCACGAGTAACTGCGGCCGACTTCAGTCGGAGGACTTCGGCGGCTCCGCTCGCCAGCCGAATGGACCCGAGGCGTTACGAAGCACCCGTCTATCCGACGGGGTGTGCGGCCCGACGCCTGATGACACTCCAGTCTCGACCTCGGATCGAGATAGAGCGAAGCGGGGATTTTTCACGCTGTATCAGATCTTTTGAAGAAAGGATCTTTTGTAAGGTTTCTATTTGGCAAGAAATGTTGAGATACGTTAATTGCGATATCAGGTGCAATTTATACGGATGTCACAGATGCTCCGAAACATCTCAAGCTTATCCGGCTTATTTAACAAAGTATTTTAAATGTATATTATTAATACGTTATAACTTTTACTCAACTCATTTCAAAAATTTTAATCAGAAAGATAATGAAATGAAATTTTGAAAATAAGTCTATTTGCATAGAATTAACAGCATAATGAGTACTAGTAAGCTGCTCTGTGAAATTTTAAGCGACAAAAAGACAAAATATTCAGAAATAATTAAATAGATTGCATTTTATGCCAGTATAATGCAGATAACTGTGATCTATATTAATCTATGTTGATTTTGGCTAAATTTACGATAAATTAAAAAAAAATAATATTCCACAATGTATACGATCTACGAATAATACAATCGATAAATATTGTTCATAATTAAAACAACAATATTATCCGAAACACGGTAATATTAGGGGTGAATTTTCAAGCGAAATCAGCATCAAGAAACTGAAACGATAATAACGCGCACGATGCGGCACTTAAATTACGCTATTCCGAATCTGTTTCTCGCGTTGTGCAACGTCTTCATGCATGATAGTCGTCAATTATCGTCGTTGCATGAGCTTCGCGTTGGATTAAAACGGGAACGGCGATGGCTGGTGCGTGATGGAAATCGTTTTCACGCCAGGTTGAAGATTTTCGTGCCCCGTTGGGATCCGACCTTGTCGTACAGACTCGGCCGAGTAACGAAGGTAAACGTATGTACAGACGTGTGCATATAACTCGCGCGCTACGAGTTCATCAGAATCTAGTTAACTCCTCGACCTGCCGAACTTCGATCTAATAACGAAGCGCACGCGAGCCTATCTAATAATCATCGCGATTATATCTTCATTAAGGTCCGAGGATATATCATATTTACCCCTCGTTGTTAATTCTCCCACGCAAACATCCATTATAAATGTTTGCATATGTCGTTCATGAATAATAGCAGAAAGTAAAGCTATCATTAATCAAATGTTTCTTTCTTTCATAAAAAGCAAAACTTGCGCCGCGCAACGCACAGTTACATATCGGACAAAGTACGATCATTTTTCTCTCATAGTAAAATGATTCTTCGCAACGAACAAATATACTGATTGTCTTATACGCGATTATTAGGCTGCCATCAAATTTTGGTTCACAAGATTTGCACGTTGATCAAAATTTTCATTTTGATGCGCTCGTGGACTTCATAGTAACAAACTCCTTCTCGCGCCTTGCGAAGTACATCGCATAAAGATATCCAAGATATTCTTTATGAACTGTGAGTATGTTCGCGTTCGCTTTTAATCTTCCGCTGAAATTTCTCTAGAATTCCGTGACGCGTGCATGTGCACGAAAGAGACCCGGATGAAATTTTATTACACGCATACATTCTGTTCGCGTGGGCATTTGGCAATTTCAAACTTGCATAATTTCTTTCCTTTGTTTTTTCTTTGCTTTTCGATGCCGGCGGTTATTTTCCGCAACGGGAGAGTTTAATTATCCGCAATTCCGGCCGCGTAAGGCACGCGAAGGTTTGGAGGAAAACGAAAAAGATTGTCAAAAGCACGATCTGTGAGTCTTCCGAACGAGATTACAAAATCCGGATGACCGGATGGACGCTCGCGGATTTACATTTTCATTAAATCTCTGATTGCGAACCGCGGGCTCCTTGGGCGTTGCTGAAAGCCTGTCGCCGCGTAATAAAGTGCACGGAAAATCCTTTTCTTTTTTTTTTGCGAACTGCCGACACATTCCAACTTTGATCTTCCTTTCAGGAACGACCTTATTCTCCATCTTCCTTCTCTTCTCGGCGGCCCATCGACTTCGTTCCCGCATGAGTCTCTCCCAAACCTGTTTCCCGAGCAAACCCTCATAAAAAATACAATATTTTCCTTTCATTTGATCCGACAACTTCGTTCCTTCCCCTCCCTCCCTACCTACGATTCCTCCGTGTCTGTTCATCTCTTTGTGTGCCTGGCGGATCTGTAAGTTTAATTCGACGCGGAAGTCCAGGCGAGTCCGCGTCACAACCGCTCGCTCTAGGCGACTTGATTGCTTTGTCCTCTGAGACTCTAATATGAATTACAAACCTGCTCCTTGACTCTCCTCCATTCTCATCCTCTCATCTTTCCCTGAATCTCATCCTATTCCTCACCGACTGCGTACCCGTTTAGAGAAGTGAGAAGGACGTTTGGACATCGTGTCTTGTTGCCAGAAATGTGCATTAAGATGAAAGCCCCCGCCCATCTCTCTTCCCCCCCCCCTCTTTCTATTTATAATTCAAATAAATAGTACTCGCATTAATTAACTATAATATTTCTGTGAGCTTTTTTTTAACGCGAATATAGATTTATATCTGCAAAATAATAAAGAGAAAAGAAATGATAAAAATGTGGGAGAATAATATTTCGCACATCGACGTACGTCGATCTGAGTCGTATTAGAGGCGAGTCGACGGTTTATGTTAGCCCGACTATGTATATATTATTTAACGAGGTCAGCGATGTTTTTGAGGAGCGATGCTTTTGACCGACGATGACAATCTCGTTTTAGGAAGGACGTCCGCGACCGTTGACGAGAGAACAACTGTAATCTTCCGTATCTTTTAACGTACTTTACTTCAATAAATCTACTTGTTTTAAATAAAATAAATTAGTTAATAACCAAACCAAGATTCCTACAAAAATTTGTCCACAGATCGTAATATAGAAAACAATTCTAATAATGAAAACAGGAAATCAAGATTTCTAGATATGTAAAATAATCGCGTTTTTTTAATCGCGTTTTTTAATCGCGAGTTTATAGACAATTCTCAATGTAAAATTGCAAACATAGTAAAAATCTTGGTGATCGACACTTACGTTTCTGCAACGCAATCACAATTTATAGTGTACTCGCTGCATCGGAGCGATAAAAAAGCTTCTGACATGTCCGGACGCGCGCGTGTTCCTTTTACGAGTTTCGCAATGTCACGGAAACGCATCTCCGGATGCGAACGATAAAAAGAACGTAGCACGTCGCGATGATCGCATTTCTGCAGACGAAGACATAGAAGACAAACAAAAAACTCATCGTACTTCTGAGCAATAAAATTTGTCTGTGTATGTGTTCACCTTTTTTCTTAACTTTTCATTTTTCATAGATGTTTTGCGACTCGAAAATAGCAATTTCAATAATAAATTTAAAAAAATTTCTATCATTCAAAAGAAAGTTTAATAGCGCAAAGCATAGATTGCAAACAGTTAAAAAATACACATAAGTATCGCACTGCGATAAAGAAAAATTCGAAAGAATTTCGAACAATCAAAATACTATTTTCGCAATTTCTATTCTTGTCTTCTACGAGACATTGAAATTTATAAGAATCGTTACAGAGGAAACACTACCGCACTATAAGAAATCTGATATTCCTATATCAAACTTTCATAGAATCTGTGGGAAATCTATTTAGGATGGAACAGAGGAACCCCTTCATAGATATGCGATTACGATGCGACGGAAACGGATATGTAAAATAGGCGGCCTGTAAACGAAAATCTATAGAAATATGGAACTATGAAATCGCTATTCCCCACTTTCTAGTATCTGCAGTGATGAATCGCTACGAGGACAAAAATATTGGCCGGTATTTCAAGAAAAATATTGAAGTTTCTTTTTTCGTTCTTTCTACAAAAGTTTCAACAAGCAATATCAAATAACTCGCGTAAAAATATTCATTCATGATATGATCACCTACCATTTAAATTAACATTTTAATTATTTTAAATCTTCATGTTGTTAAACAAAGATCAAAAATATCAAGTTTTCTGCACTGTAATAAAAAAATATGGTGTTAAATAGTTATTTTTCAATATAAATACGAGAAACGTTTCAAATTTTTATTCTTTTGAACAGCTTTGTTCGAGCAATGTATACTACTTAAAATTTAAAGAATTATAGATATAGATATTTGCCCAAACATAACACAATTTCCTAATTCGATGTGAATTGGAAATCCAAATTCGCGTAAAACATCCGTCGAATACAATTTGAAAATTCATTTCTTCGCATGAACGATTCGTGACGTGAGCAGGATCATACTTTGAGCGCTTATAGGATTTGCTCGGCTATACGTGGATTCGATAAATCAACGACTAATCGTATTTCTCGTATGCAAAGCGTCGTTTCTGAATATCGCGAGAAACAATCGTGCGAATAAATAAATGCATACCATTGTTACCCTATACAACATGTCTTTATTAGTTAATCGTGTGTATATACAAATATTCAGTCAAATATTTTGTTACGGCTTTTACCCCTGCACTACGTGTGCACATATTGATCTACTATATTGCATACACTCCGTGTTATACTCAATGGGCTTCTAAAAGCTTCCAAAAATTATTCAAATTTTGCATTTGTTCGTAAATGTGCAAATATACTTCAGAATGTTTATATTTATAGATGCAATAAAATTTTTTATATTAGATATGACTTGCTATCTTTTATCGTAAAACGCGATAAGAACATTTCTGCCAGCAAACAATTATAGATTAATATGTTATTAAAAATGTTGTTAAAAAAATATTGAACAAATAAAAACTAAAATACATGTTTACTTAGCTTAAATATGCTTCATGCAATTAATTGATATTGTGGCATTTACACAATAGCATGTTTAAAAGCGAAACCTATTGATTGCTACACGAGTTGCGCCATGCAGAGAAACTCAATATTCGTATCACGTTCGTGAAGCTGACGAATAAAGTGGTTTACCTAAACGTATAGGTCAAGCGTGTCATGAAAGTTTTCTGTCGCTGCTAAAAAATTTGCTGAGAACAGACATGTCCCTCTCGTATAATATTTGTGAAGAGAGTGTGACGGTTCAAGTTTACACTACTTGATTTCTTTAAACATTTGAATTTGTGTCACGGTCTTGCGACAATTAGTTCCGTTATCGCCGGACTGTTAAAAGATCTCAAGCCGCTGATAATTGTATGAAGGGGCGTGATAATAGGTACACTAAGACGGTACGCGACCTCATTGAAATTCGAGATAATTGGAGGAAACGGCGAAGTTCAGAAGAGAATATTATCGCTGATCATTCCCGCCGCGTGTCGCGTAATCGGCAACAGTTGGCCGATATGTGTATTTTCACGATACTACTAGTTTATGTATAGTTAGAATTTATTTTACTACATCTAAATAATAATGGGACTACGCAAGTAAATATCCCTGTAACTTATAAGAGTTTTACGATACACGCAAATTTTTAAAATTTATCCATGTATCAAAGAATATGCGTTATCTGCATTGCTATCTGCAAGACGATGTGCGATGTTGGTCTGCATTAAACTTTCATTTTCCACGAGCGTCGAGCAACAATGTAAGGAGGAGAGCTCTTTGTAAGATCGTTCGCTCACAAAGGCAGCCGAGAGCACAATGGACCCTCTAAGTTCTGTGAGATACGTTAGAATGGCGGCTCCAAGTACGGGAGGACCACCTTCGACGGGATGTATTTGTCATACAAGAGTTTATCGTAAACGTTGATAAAGTTCGATGAAGAAAAGATCAAATTCACACTTATTGTATAAACAATATTGCATCAAGTAGTTTACACTCCTAAAAGTTCTGTCACCGTAGAAATGCTAATTTTACCGGTATCTTTGTTCTTCGTCCGCTTATTCTACAGTTTTCACAAACACTGCGATTTTGGATAAATTGAAATTTTCACAAAATTTATTATTGCATCTCATTTTAATTTGACACATTCGCTGCGCTATTTATAACACAGTTTCGTAAATATTTTGTAAACTTGTAAAACAAAATTTATAAAAAATTATATAGATATTGTCCAGTGTTTTTCAAATAAATGTTTGTAAATTTGTCAATGATTTTTTTAGCAAAACGTCGATCTCAATACGCAGTTCCCGCAATTGTTAGAAAGTGGCCTTTGCAAACGATACAAACGTGTGATAAGTTATATATTGGAGATCAACTTCAACTCGTTTATCAACAATAAACTCAAAACGGATCACGATAGTCCCATTTGTTGAGACGAATACCGCCATAATCCATGAAAGTGGATTTTCTCGTGAAGGAGGTTCGATCGCATTGGATTCTAAAACGTCCGAGTAACCCATGATGGCGGCGGTCGCGCTGTGTAAACTCGGAACAGAAATACGACAGCTAAAGGGACGACACCCTGTGCTGAGTCATGGCCACTGAAACTACCCGAGTCCCAGATCGGACCAACTCAGCAAACCACTGACAGTCGAAGCGTTCTGATTCTAAACTATCGATTTTTTTTTTTTTTTTGAATCTGTACCTCAGGTAGATCCACCACAGACTGACTGAGACACGAATGAAATAACTGTACTCATAATATTCTTGACATACAGACCGATTGTTGAAAAAACAATCTTTCAATTTTTCCAAACTCTATTGTCTAGCTATATTTAAACATCTCATGCAAGTCACTTATTTGGATATCCTAGAAATTATAAAAACAAAGGGAACAAAATAGTATATATTGCTAAGAAAAGATTCTATATCTACCACTGCATCGACTTGAATTTCTTGCAGTTCATCCTACATCCACATAAATTCGCGAAAGCATCGGATCTATTCGCCGACCAGCTTCAGGCGAAAGTAAGCTTGACGCATTGCGACTTGCCTTTAAAACGAAAGCACGATAATAATGACCGTAAAATGTATTTGCCATTCTCACTCTTTAGACGGCTGGAATATTTAGTAATTATTCTTTTCCCATGAGGCAGTAAATGGTGCTCCATTATCGGTTTTCCAAGCAGCGTCGGAAAAAGATGGATTCTCTGTGGAGGTCGAAGGAGAGGCGTCGTGTCATTCCACGGTCGTTAATAAATCATGGCGCGAAGTCTCGTTTTCCCAATGCGCCGTCGAAAGGTAGAGCAAAGGGAAAACGACTCCGGAAGTGGACTTGTGAGCTACGTCAAACTAAGGCTGACGTAAAAAAGAAACATCCAGCGATCGAACCGAAAGATATCCAACCTATACGAGTTTTCGATATCGCAACGAAAATACGAGCACGTTTCGTTACACGGTTTACATGTCCACCATATGCGCTCGTGAAGCGACAGAAAACATTTTTGATTTTATCCATAACGGACGTTACACCGTCACAGAAGAAATATTGGTTTTTTATATGTTTTTCGAACAAATCCGACTTTTCTATTGATAATAAATCATGTGCACTCTCAAATGCACAGTTTGCACACGCTACGCATTTTGATCCAATAAATAATAAAATATTTTTGATTTAAGCATTTACGATACATATTAAATTATTTTATCATTTTTCACTCTTAAAATAGAAGTAAACATCGATAATTATATGCAATAAAAATTATATTAATAATTATTTGATAAATGTTTTGATAAATATTTTAATAGACATTTCTTTTAATATATTGTGCGTTATCATAAATAATATAAATATTTAAATGATGAGTACATAATTATATGCACTCACTAATTAAGGTATTGTATAATAGTAGTTTGCTTTACATCGGCTATAGATTATTTCGCAACAGCTTCAATAAGGATCGATGAATATCGAAAATCCGCACTTATTTACGTGCACTACCGAATGAAAATCAACCCGCATACTTTGCTTAATTTGTGAAAATCACGAATTTATCGCAGATTTGTCATATTGCAATACACAAAATGCAAACGCGACGCAAACATATCTTATGCCGCATTCACGCATATTTATAGCTAATTTATGCTCACTCGACATTATACACGCAAATACATACATTCAAACAAACGACGACTCGAGGATCATATTGAAATTGTCAAGTATGAATCATACAGAACAATAATTACATTTTACATGATTTAATTCTGAGAGCTAAATTTTGGACACACTGCATATATTATATTTACTGCATTTAATGAAAAGTATCGCACTTTGATTCGCTTGGGAGTGAATAGAAATCATTGATCAAGATTATAAAACAAAATCTGTACTCTCTGGAACCGTAGCGATTTTAATTCTGCGCCAATTACAATGCGATGAAACGCCGCATAATCGCGAACATTCGTGGCAATTAGTACGTTCCGGCAATCGCCCGTCACTTTAATCTGCACTTTCGACAAAAATTCCCACTCGTTATGCATTATTAACGAGTAAAATACGCAATTAATTGCAGAGCGTCCGTGTTTTGCGTTTCGAACTAACACGACGCGGTGCAGACTATATAGAGACGCGTTCGACATACCAATAATCGAAATATTCGATACTACGCGAGCGATATTTCACGTACTATAAGTCTCTTCTACGACACATCGGCAGAATACGAATTACCTCGCTATTAATCGTTTATTGTATCTATGAATAGTACATAAAAGTGCAAGCTTTCGTGGAGAATGCCAATTAAAGTGACAGACAATTGCCGGAACGTATTATTTACAACGGACGTTCGCGAATAACGCCGTTTAGCCGATCGTCCGGCGATTATAGACGAACCGTTTCAGTGAGTGCAGATTCCTATGTTCGGAGCGCAATAAGAAACGGGGTATTTTTCATTTGTACACGCTTTCATTTGTTGCATGCTGAAAGTTCAGCTCGTCGGAATTAAATCGATTAAAACGTACCTGTGTGTATCTATTTACATGATGACCGTCGAAATAATCGTTCGGCAGGATAAATGTTGCTCGTCTCGCTCATTTGAAGTGTGCGCACAGTACTGAATAGATTGCCGAATGTATGAAGTAACAATAATCACACAATTACATGCATATCGCGGCACAAAGTACGTTTTAAATGTACTAGCGTTTCGTGTATCGCAACGTGCCAAATATGCGACGTTATTCTAAGATTTTCGTGCAAGTAAAGTATGCGAGTTGACCTTCGTTTAAGTGCGGGTTTCTGGTCATTCATCGATTCTTCGATGGAGCTGATGCAGTCTGCAGCAAATGCAAACTGTAATCTTTGTTAGTGTGAGTATAATTATACTTATTATTTAAATATGTATAAAATTCGTGATAGCACACACATACATAATCACATAATTATGTATTAATTAACTACTTATTAAAATGTTCAAAACTATTCGTTAAAATATTACAGCACGTATTAAATATTCATCGAAATTTCTTCAAATAATTATTCATGCAAATTGCATTTATTGCATATAGTTGTTTTAATCAAGATAGAAATGATTAAATAATATGAAATAATCAACATAAAATATTTGATAATTTACAATAACTAAAATACATATTAATTTCTGCAGATAAAGTTAAAGGCGTACTTAGAGAGCTAGGATACAACAACTGGTGAATGAATTTATTCCATACAATTTGTATAATTTAAAAAAGGAAGCGCGTGGATAAAAAATATGGAAATTTGATTGTAATAATGATTGTCATTACATTATTATTAATTTGCAAAGTGAAATTAATTGTACGTTTTAGAAACAACCGATTTATCGTATATGTTACATTTATGATTATATGACTATAACCTCATACATAGTAATTCATAATAATTTGCAAAATTGTTACAATTTCAATCATTAATTTGCGCCATTTGTAGTGCGAATATCCGGCATGCTCACTTGAATATTGTAATCTCGGATGTTATAATAAACGCGACAATTGCGTTTTTTTTTTTTTTTTTTTTTCGTACAATATTTTATTGCACCGCGCTAATTATTTTCGGCTTAACACATCAGGACATAGACGAAAATATATATTTGTCAAAAAAATTCACGGTGAATCGAACAGAGAGCAATTAGCGAACGCGTTGGATGACAGATCGGAATCAATGTTCGGATGTCAACGGCTAAACGGCAGGCTCCAGCCCATCGTTACACCATCGTAGTACTGTCAATATAGAGATATATCTGGAGCAAAAAAGCGGATCTGGCACGTAAAAATATTTTTGTGATGGTTTAAAATGGATGTTATTCCCGAACACGCGCATGACGGACTATCGAAACTATATTTTCGCGTTCTTTCGCAATGACTGCACGCTTGATCGAAGAAACGGTATTCTTTTTTATAAAATTCGGCAACAAGTGGCGAGCACGAAAGTCAGTGCTAGATGGAATTATATTGAAGCGCCAACTAACGCGGGGAGCCATACTACTCGCCGGCAAGGAAAAAAACTACGTAATCGTTTCACCATTTGCACGTTTCTCTTGAAGAAATGCTCTTCCGATAGTATGGCCGACTTTTACTGAGTGATACGAGATTCTATTGACTGCCGCGACAGATTTAACGCGCATTCATCATTCCGGCCAGTGACACAACTCTCCCCGACATAATAGCTTCTCACTTGGAATATTCGAAAGCTGCTCGTCCCAAATAGATTTTCCACGGATAAAGACGATTGAGCGGCGCACCTTTCTTATTTCGACTGAAAATAGCTTCGGTCGTGTTTGTATAAGCTATAGCCGAGCTATCGTTATCGATTACGATAGCACAATGCAATTTAGGATATTATTCGCCAAGCTGCGCTTTTATTGACAGCCAACACGAAGCGATGCTCGCATAAACGAATGAACGGATAGCCGAAAAAAACTCACAAATAAATATCTATAATGCAAATAAAATCTCTGATGAGAAAATAGATTTCTCATAGTTACATGTATAGTGTGTTGAAATTTACGATACTTAGGAATTAAATATTAAAATATATAAATTTCAAAGTTTTAGAAAAATTTAGTAACTTTATTAATGATCGTCGCTGGATTATATTATTAATAATCAGGCATTACATGTAAATTTATTTGTACTTAGTGTTGGTAATATAATTGTGACACGCGTAAAGCCATACGGTCGCCATAAACCGCGAATGTAATCAGAGTTATAGATAAATCCGCTTTGCTGGCGACAATAAATTTCCGAAATCCACCTACGGCCGTATTGCGCGGATTCTGCGGTAAGATATAGTGAAACGCGCGTAGGGGAAATTTGGCCTGGGGACGTACCCACTAATCCTTCCGTGGTAATCGACGATTTCCGCCCCTAAATTGTCTCGCCGCTGTGGGACTGCATAGTTAAGGGGTTCCTGCGAAATTAACCTTAGATCGGACCGCACCAAAGCGGTCGGCGCTTTTGTTCTTCGGCAGCAGTAGCAGAGAAATAATTATTTCGATTATCAACAAATCGCTGGTCCTTCCTTCCTTTTCGGAAGAACGTTATTAATGTTATCTGATCCATACCGAAACTGTAGGTTTATCTGTACAAAGTGGCATTATTTATGTAAGATTTTCTGCATGCAATCTCTATTTGTCCGTACTTGATAAGAATTTTAAAAGTTTTAAAAATTCCACGTATTATATTACATGTTTAGTTATAAAAAACTTTGATAAAGTTTTTAGCGCGCAAAAAAAAAATTCATTTAAATGTTTGGATATATCATATCAGATTCTATATGTTTCATGCATGTGTATAATTTTGCTAAAGACGGATTAAATCCACACGTCTATCTTTAATGAAACGCCTTAGGCTAATAGGAAATGGCATCTTGGTAAACACTAATAAGTACTCGCTTATAGTATGAGCGTGTTACTATGAATACCACTGTGTACACAGAACCAATACATCTACAATAGAGTTTCCATTTTCGGTTGAAACCCATAGTATCCAATTTCAATTAGAAGTTTGCTTCGCTTAGTTGAGACGCCACGGTCTAGACAAAATATTTAATCAAAGTACCGTGTTTAAAAGAGAAAGTAGTATCAGAGAGAAGGCTGAAAGAAAAAGAGAAAGAAAGAAAAAGAGAGAGAGAGAGAGAGAGAGAGAGAAAGTGCAACCATCCTGATGTTTTTGGTTTACTAAATCCTCCCTTTTAAGTACTACTACTATTAATCGTATTTATTTTAGAGTTGAAAGTATATAACCGCTTTCATATTTCGATACTGCCATATTCGGAAATTAAATTAATAAGTCAGAAATTCGCCCTGCGCATTTAATTATTTAATTCAATGTATAAGCTTAATCCTAAAATAAATGCAAACTTATATGCAATTGTTAACTGATAAATATGGGGATCGGTAGAGTAGTGATATAATAAAAAGTACGATTTGTACAATTAATAATTATGATTTGTGTTTACTCTTACAACACGCTAATTTAATATGTTTTTCTCTCTAGTCTATCCGTCTGTATTTATAAATAATAAAGTGCATCTATTTTAGAGATAAAACTACAGCGTATTGTATTATATAATTAAATTCTGGAATTTAGAAATAATTCATGATGGATTACTAATTCAATGTTAGACAACTTAATGTACTTCGATTATAAACAGCCATTTGTAGTTAGATTGTTTGTGTAATTTTAACAAATAAAGCAAATTGAAAATGTATTATGATGGAATGAAAAGATAATAACGCTCGATTGTTTGAATTTTCGCGTTTAAAGTAACAGAGTGTAATTGTCGTTAATTGTATCAATGCTTTATTGTGCTTTCGAAATATACGCTTTACTTACTTTTTGTCAAATTGTCACGTGCAGGTAAAATTTCATTTTACATGATATTTGGTCCTCGTAATTTTATAAAATTAAATTGATGTGAATTATACAAATTACACTGAAGTATATAAACTGTCTGCAAAAATTATTAATACATTTTCGATTGTCAAAAATAATATTTTCGAATTTCTTTTTATATATTTATCAAGCGATAGATTTTCAAATTAAATATTTTATGATTTTTCATTACAATCCATTTAGATAAAAAAGTATGAAGGACCAAACAACGCAAACGATTGCAATTCGAAGATACTTGTCTAAAGCAATCAGTTAGATGTTGATTTTCCGCTAGAAATCCCTCAAAAGTCTTTTCTTTCTTCGATAATGAACTCATTTAACTGATTCTTTGGCAAAAATCTTTTCAAAAATTAAGGATCCATAAAATTGCCTCTTTCTTTGTGCAATCTCTTATTGTTATATTCGAATGAATTGATCTATACTCATTAAAAGGTTTATGATTAAATAATAAAATTTCTTTCGTAATATTGCAAACCAAAAAAATATCTAGAAAATAAATATCTGCAAAATGTAATTATTTAATTCATAAAATTAGTGGCAATCATTTACAGCATACGAGAACTTCAAAAATTATTTGACAAATTAATAAAGTTACGTATTTAAATTTGCAACAGGTTTAAATATACAAATCAAATGTTAAATTTTAGTTAGCTTAACCTATTAGAAAATAAATTAATTTAATTGACTAAAATTAATTAAAATCTGCAAAGGCGTTCGTAAGCGCCGCCGCACCTCGATGATGCATGGTTTATGTTTAAAGCATCGAGCGATTCGTGCAATGCCGAGTTTACCTTTAACAATGTGTAAATTTCGTAGGTAGGTTAATGTACGTTACATGCAACGTCACCGAGATATACGAACACAATA
Organism: Linepithema humile; assembly: GCF_040581485.1. NCBI lineage: Eukaryota > Metazoa > Arthropoda > Insecta > Hymenoptera > Formicidae > Linepithema > Linepithema humile. The sequence continues at coordinate 16,457,002 of NC_090132.1, forward strand.
GCCGTGCTTCTCGTTGTAGGTTCGATATTACCGTCGTCCATTGTATCGCGTCCGACTCCGGCTCGGAGTAACCGTGAGCTTGATGAAACCGTAGGAGCGACGTGTTACTTTCGTACCATCAGAAGTGTTTATCTCTTCATCTGGCTTCATCCGACTAGATCCAAGCTTGCTCCGCGTGAAAGTTCGTGATCTCAATCACCGCGAGACCCAGGACAATCTCGATTTAATTATCTTGTGACGTAAAGGAAGGCGTCAAGGACAAACGAGGTCGTTTCATCCACCACCCATCGGATTCCCGATTTTTCTCGTTTATTCCGTCGCTCGCCAAGTTTTTTCCCCGCGTTCGAATATAATTAGAAAAGCAATACAAAAAAAGCCTCCTTTCTTTCTCTCTGATCTAAAAGTTCTTCAGTTTCGATCTAAAGTTTTTCACAGTCTGTGTGATTTTATTTACAACCCACACAGAAAGATAAAGTAATCCTGCCGATATCGTTTAAATTACTGTTTCAAGCATATCGAGCACATATACATAGACATATGTTTGAAAAGTCGCATGTTAGAAATCGACTTTATAAATTGCATTTGAGAAAGAGTCGCGGATTGTTCGTGCCGGCCGAAAGGAAGTTTCCGCCCGTTAGTTTCCGACTACCAATAAACGATTTTCCGACAGCGTTGGTAACCGCAGGAAGGAAAGCCGCGTTGCGCGCGGAGACACGTAGCAATTTCGGAGCGATGACCGCACCATTTTCGCCCTCGACACCTGTACAAACGGAAGTAGCTTATTCTCCACGTAGAAGTTTGCGGTTTCTGTGCGCGCTGGCTGTTGTTTGCCGAAATAACATGAGTGACGACTATTTTAAGGGGACAATGAGAGGAATCCGGTGCATCGTAAGAGTAAATTTTCGTAATATCAGGCCTCTTAACGCTCGCAAAATATTAGTCGAGATTGTTTTCAAACGATTTCCAACCTCTCATGAAGGAAGACACTCATCGCGTTGGAGTAAACACTCTAACGTCTCGCGAACAAACGTTTCGGAAACAGCGCGGGACAAAGAACCGCGCTGTGCAAACACACTTGTTCGTTTTCTCCTTTGACTCGAATGCTCTCTGCTTGTAAATCGAAGAAAGGCTGACGTGTTCGGAATAATGATAGGGGATCGGTAAAAAGCCTCTTGCGCTGATGAAAAATATCGTATTATTCATTCTGCGATTTAATTTTTCTATGTTACATGGATTTGCTACAGAGTTTCGCTCCTAATTAAAATAATTTAAATAATCGTTTATTTGTTGCAGCATTTAGAACACGAATAAAATGCAATTGGAAATTATGCCGATTATATCTACGTGCACGTTTGTGAAATGTAATCAAAATATATGGCTCTGAAATGTTTATGTAAATATTTATTTAATAACCGTATAATTAATATGTATCGATAATTTGAAATAAAATGGGGAATAAATGTCATGAGCGTAAAAAGTACGAAAGACGAAGAAGAATTGTCGATGAGTAAAGTCGTTGACTAGAAAGAATCGAAATACAAACTTTTGGGTTTTATGACGAAGAGTATCTCAAGTATCGGTCGTTATTTATGCACTAGTCACAATTTAAGATATCGGCCTAAAATAATGTATTTAAGAGATTCGCGTTTACGTACGCGAAGGTTCTCAAGATGCGATTTATAGCTCGGGGGAATTATAGTCACAACGATCTAAAATGCTTCGCGGCTAATTAACTAAATTTATTAAATTCCGATTGTTATCGCACGAGAGTGGAAAATGGAGAGTGTTAGGGAACCGGTATGTAATTTTCATGCGTGCGGGGAGACGAGCGCCAATTTAATGGACGACGCATCGTACAACGGCCACATCCGGTTTGTGCAGTATGCAAGAAGATCGACGGATAAGGTAGCCCAATAATAAAATAATGGCATTCGCACGCGATCCGCGAAGATAGCGCTTGCTTTGCGTCGCATGCACGAACACTTTGTGACTTTACCATTGTAGAGATTATTTCTTCGATTCAGATACACGTAAGTTTTATTATCGCGATACGATCGCAGACGTTGAACTTTAAGTATCTTCGATCCGTTCGAAAGATTTGCCCAAAGCCAATAAAAATCTCGATTCCAAGTATTATCAGTAACTAGTGGAATGTTATCAGCGTACATGCACAAAACGCATGAAATCAAAATTATGACGATAACGTTCGCTGCGAATAAATTGATAACCAAACGTATAAGCGATTAGGAAATGTTCATGAGAATTAAAATTAATTTTTATTGATCAATTTTCAGACTTGCGTTTTTTCAAGAAATATAAGCGCGTCTTCGATTAAAACATATATATAGTCTCATATATAACTCAAGATCTTAAGTAAAAGTTAGAATACGTTCATCAAATATGTCATCAAAAATGCATATGCATGAAAAATAAACTCGTAGTCCACATTAAGTTAGATTTTTTATTCCCACAAAAATTTAAAAGAATTTTTACGATTCTATCTTTAAAATTATTTTAAAATATTTTAATATTAATTTTTCAATCATTAAAATTAAATTTGTAGAAAATTAAAATTTCGCTGTAATATTTTGCATGTTAGAGAAAGTATTCCATATTATATAAATTTATTCAATATATGCATATGGCTCGGTTCCCTCACTTGTCGCTGTCAGCGTTGCGTCTGCAGTTCCTAAAATATCTAATTATGAAGTTGTCAAAGGATAACAAAGTTTCTCCGGTCCGGCAATAGCGCGGCACTGGCGGCAGCCACCAATTAGCGACATTTTTGGACCTTCGCGTGCGCCCCGCCAACTTCATGAAGCCGATATATTTCAGCATATTGCTCCTGGCTCTGGTTATTACGACAAATTGAATATACAAAAGCACCTGCTGCCAGGCGGCTCGATATACAGCGCCGACTCGGTGCAGCTTTATGCATGATATTCGAGTAGCTCCACGGTTCCTGTAGCGAACCGTATCCGGCGTAGCTTTCGCCCCGAAATAGTCCCATTAAACATTCCATCCTTTTTGCCCGCGCGGGCATCCTCCCCCCCTCCCCCCTCTTTCTCATTTCCCTAAACCTTCTTCCACATTTTCTCGCTATTTCGGATTGACTGCGATGTTCGCAGAATAAAACAAGGACTAACGGGAGATGTACAATAAACATAGTCGACTTTCTCACGCCTACACTCGTTGTCGTAAACTATGCAACAGATAAAATTTATGACAAGTAAATGATAGACAAAAGAGTAACGTTCTATTATTGTTTATTCAAAACGCAGTCTCGACGTAGGCAGATATGCGCAACTCGATCTCCCGGCCGGGCATTTTTCCTTTCAAGTGTAGGAAGCAGAACTCGTTCACAACGGTTATAGTATACTTTAGAAACTATTTTCAATGATGACGCATCTGGTTTTCCATTTATGTTTTATGGGCGATAAAAGAACAGAGTGGCTCAGTATAATGACATATGCAACGCGAGAGAAATATATGGAATCACAGGGCTTTCTAATCATTAAGTTTATTTTTCCCGTTCATTTATCTCGAGACATAAATGTCGCGTGCGCGTTGTGCGATTTTAAACGATCACAAAGAACATTCAATATTAATAATCTGTAAAATCTGACAAAAAGAAACCCATCTTTATAACTGTTGTACATTTCAGCTAGTTTCGCACACGCGAAACTGGTTCGATTCTGGTTGTGCAACTGCAACATTCGCGCAAATTGCATCTTAGGAAATGCCTTAGCCTCGTAATTAAGTAATTAACGATCTTGATGTGCCAGGTGGCATCTATAGTAGGCAACTAGCGAATAGTTTTACGCTCACAAGTTTGCGATTACGCTCACTAGCTAAGTGAGGACAACTTTAATTGGAGACCTTGCGACACACACTAAAGTGCGGCACATACCAATCCTTGGATGTCATTAGAGAAGTGCGAAATGGTTGGTGTTACCTCAACATTTTCACGCACTTTCCGACTTTGATACTATTTGCTTGAGGATTAAAACTTTGCTTATTTATATTTATATGTCAACTGCAGAGAAATTTTGATTAAAGAAATTCAAGGAACATTTTTGTCCTTATTTCCAACGCGGACGAGTCATATTTCTTTCGTTCAAAGGGAAATTATTTCATAAGTCACTGCTTGAAAGTTAATTGCAGTAGGCGATGACGTATCGCCAAGTCATGGATGATGAGAGTCGTTCGTCAAAAGAAATCCTATGCGTACGTTGTAAACGCAGAGCTTTCAGATTATTCATCAATCAATTCTTTAGAATTCGTTACATCGTATCTGACTCTTTAAAAAGTTTTTATATTTATTATATGTGTCGTTTGTAAATTTTTCTACTTTAATGAAATTTCTTGTTTAAACAAAATGTCACAATTTTCTGACGACAAAGATACATTTATGTTTCTTGTTAACGGTTCCTAATTGCTGGCAGTTTGCGAATTATTTGATTAAATCTTTCAAGTATTAAGCCCCCCCCTTCCATTTTCCGAATATATAGAAGCATGCGTGAGAAGATTTCTCTGTACACAATTTTTCGCTTAAAGTAGATAATGTAGAAAATAAAACGCTTCGACAGTGGGCTTCTATTGAGAGACTTCTTGCCGTGACGGTCTCCCGCCGCTCGCATCCTACGCGGGTTTTGCGACGGATTTTCAGTTCCGGCCCATGGAGAGCGGTTCAAAGGTCCCCGCATCTGCTCACCCTCCCTGTCAGCTCTGTCGCGCTATTCCCTGGCCATGCCAAGAGAGAAAGAGAGATAGAGAGAAATTGCTGAGCGCTGAGCGACCACTTGTTGCTAGTCTTCGATCCGTCTCGACTGTTCGCACTCATCTTTTGTCTACCCCCACATTATTTGCGAGAGAGGGGGAAGGGAGAAAGAGAGAGATAGTGCAAGAAAGGAAAGAATAGACGGAAAAATGAGGAAGGCGTGAGAGATAAAATAGGGGGATTATTAACCTACGCACCCATCCGTATCACTGTCGCGTACGATGACACGTGATGGCTTATGTGCTTAACGATCTCGGTGAACATAACATTTTTTATTCAGAAAGTCGACACTTTTATGCAATCTACCTAATCACTCTAGAAACTGATATACCCAAGCGATATAAAAAAAATATTAGACATAAATTTTCAGCTTTTCAATTTTTATACTTAAAAGCGTCTTTTAATTGTACAATGTTACTATTTTATTAACCAGCTCATAAAATAAAAAATTGTATTTTTAGTTCTGCACGTTATTAAAAATTTAATTTTTCATAAATTTTGTTCTGCAAAAAATATCAGTTAGATGCACAAAATTGATATTCCATTAGAAAGATATATGTCATGCGATAGTTTAACTAAAAATAAATTTTTGGTTATCTGGAAATAATGCAGGCAGGTAAATTCCTTTCCAGTGCCGAGAACTCGGTAGTACAATAGACAGGGAAAGCAAGATTTTGTACGATAATCGTCGCTAAACTAGAATAGACGCATACAATGCGTCGACGCAAGAGCCTATTCGTATCTAATAGTGGCGCAGCCGGCCGAAATCGATGGTAAAGCAATTTGCCGAGCGTTTACACGACGTATTAATGCAATTTGCATGGCTGTATGGTTCAAACGGCTCGGCGAGCTTCGTGGTACGAGTCAATACACCCGATTTCGCGTGGGTCATTTTTATTGAAGTTCCGATACGGTTTGACGACTACACACATGAGCTACGGCGACGTTTATGTCTTCTTCGATCCGCCGTAAAGCGTCCCGTGAGATTTGCCCTATAAATGGCTGACAGTAAAATAAGACATTATGAAAGGCGCATAGGCAGCATAAAATATTTTCGTCATGCTTTTACTGCCAGCCAGTTCACATATTCATATATTCTATAACGACGTTGAAATCAATAGCGTTACATGCATTATGTATAATTATACATATACGAACACGTTAAATTTAACAACAGTCGATAAACGCTTCAGTGTAATCTATTGATTGTACCTTGGAATCAATTGTGCACAATTTACAAGAAGAAAATTAAGATAAACGTTTATAAAAATTATTAAATTATGTGATGATAAATTGCTGAGTGACAATAAAAAAAATTTAACAAATTCAACGTATAAGTATCGAATGCAAATAAACTTATGCAAACATGTCTATCCTTGGGCCTCATTAAATTATTTACTGAAAAAAATCTATCATAAATTCGTGATTTTTAAAGAGCAATTTTTGCTTTGCCTTCAGAAGTTTGAAACGTACAAAGGGCGCATCTGACATCGTGGGAACTTTCTATCAGCACTGCTGTGAGAAAAAAGAATACACGTAGTGTCAAGTCATAAAATATAATTTTAATTATCATCTTGAGTCACTTGCTTTTATATCAGCCACCGTTATGATAACATCTTCATAAATAAACGCCCGGCTGAATCGTAATTAATAAATTACCAGTCTTTAACGAGTGGTCAATTTCTTAATTAGTCGCCCAGCTTCACGGAATAATTTACGGCAGGAAGAACATAAATCGCAGAAGCAGACATAAATCGCACCGATTTCATGAGCAAACACTTGCCACAGGGCAAACAGGTGCCTTGAACATCATCCAAATCCAGATTAAACTATAAGACTACAAATATTTTGAAATATATAATAACTATTATTAAGATAATGATTGTAATTATTACTGTTATTATATAATATAACAGTATATACGTGTAAACAAAATTAGTTGATCTAATTACTTTGATCTATTACAATTTTTCAGATCGACAAAAATGGTCTTAATTTTAGATTATATTACACATACCATTACTTAATATGTATTTTTTATAAAATTTCTTGTTACTCTTTTTTTACATTATTAATGTCTCCAACTCTTCTGAAATTAAAGCTCTGATTAATCCGTCTCTGTGTCGTGCGAAAGTTATTTTTTGCGACATCTAGAAATTTCTTGAAATCTTCTTAAAGTAAATTGCAATAGAAAAAGATCTCCCGCGCAATGCAAACTTAAAACTTCTTGAAATGCTGAATCGTCCACTAGGGCATAATAAAAAACGAAAATTTATTCAAAAGATAATCCACTTACAATTTTTCCAGAACTGACAAGTTCTCCGAGATCAAGATCTAATACCAAATTCCAAGGTAAAATCTGCGAGAAATAGTTTTTCTTTATAAGATAAGTCCAACTCCTTAACGAATTTTCGTAAACGATAAAAAGAGAGAAGTCGGTATCGAATATCTTAGAAATGATCTTTAATCAACAACTTCAGAAATTGGATTTTTCAGATCTTTCAGATTCTTTATTTAAAATCGACTCAATTTTCAAAACAAATTTGTAGAGAAAATCTTTAAAAATGACAAATTCACAGATAAATAAAGCAAACGTGAAAAAATATTATAGTTTGCTTCTTATAAAAGAACTATCAGAAAATAATATTGTATATTAATTATATGTGACATGTAGCTCCTCTCTTTTTGATAAATTTTTTATACCACGAAGAAAACCATTTATTTATAAAAATGCAACCTATATCTCTGCCTTTGTCCCATCGCCAAGAAACGTGTTAACCATTCGTAAAACCTTCATGTTTTGTTGAAGAATCTTTTCGTCTTTCTTGCTTCCACAGCCAAGAATGTACAGTAACGTTCAAAAGTTCTAACCAAGAAAGCATTACATGAAATAAGATTTTTGATAAATCTTTATTCTCTGTAAATTATTTACAACTCACGAATATGCGTGCTAACATGATAATATTTATACTTTACTAAAAAAAATTGTCATATTATTGAATATATTCTGTTTTTCACAATTATATGAACACAATTTAATATTTTATCATACATTAATTCATCAATTCGTATATTCAGCCGGCTAATACAAAATACAAATCAACTAATATGATACTTTTCACATAAAATTAACGATATTTGAAAATGACTGTACTTGTACGTAATGTATAGTCTTCTGTAAAAGCTTTCTGAGACATATACGTTTCAAAAGGTCCGCGAGCTCAACCATTACTTAGCTTCTTTACAGCAAATAAATTGTCTTTACTGGATGGAACCTATCTAAAAACTTTTCTTACTAGCCGTTATTACGACTGCAATTTGAGACAACTTTTTCAATTTTCAAGAATGTTTATCGTATATCTGTTGCGGATATAAGATTTTTGTATTACGGAGAAAAGTCTTGTGCTCAAAATTTTGTGCCCGCAACAATTAACTACGTTTGTCCGCTCTTACGAATTCAGCGTAGTTTACGGTGCAAACAATATAATTTTGCTACCAAGTTTAGATCGCGAATGAATAAAATAACACGTTATTGTAGCTTAATAAGAATGATACAAACTTGCGAAGTGTACGGGAAGTGATGGTATCGCGAAAATCGCGGCTAACGACTTAATCATGATTTAACGGTATATTACCGTTCCCTTAGAGATATGGATTTACGATTCCTAGTCTCGTTTTTAAAATATGTCGGGTATTACACTCCATCCTTCGCTCTTTACCGAGAACGTTGAGCGCGTTACATCGAGCCGCGACGCCGAGACATTCCCATACGGCGCGTATGTGTCGCGTCCTCGGTAAAATTAATTGCCCATAAAATGAAACGGCTATTTTTTATGGTTCTGAGGATGTCCAATTACGGAAAAGGGACAGGGCGAGCATATGGCAGGATACCGTACAAACGCAAAAATACCAGCAGACCATGAGTTTTGCTTTTCGCAATTTTGTCTTTCCTCAACGACAATTGATAGTTCGCAGAGCTGGCAGTGATAATTAAACTTGTGCGTTAGCAACAATAAAAGAATTATCTTTTGCAAATGTTACATATTTTTGCTACGTATCGATCGTGCAATAAAATTCTCCTTTTGTGTATATATTTTCCGTTACTTTTAAAGTTATTATCTTGATATTGATATAAAACAAATTGGACTTATAGCGGTACGATGCGCAGCAGCAGCAGTAGCAGCAAATAAAACCGATTTCTTCACTTTAAACTCGATTTCAACTCGATTTCAATTTGATTTCGATAAATGCTTTAAGAATTTCGAAGCCGAATCGCAAGGTTAGTGGGATTGTTCGTTGTCGTGCTTAGCCCGAGGGTCCTATATTCCCCAACTCTCTGTTTCTCTCTCTCTTTCTTGCGCTATGTATCAACACACGCTAATATGACAAAATAAGTGTCGGGAGTGCCGTCTAAAATATTACATATTTGTATAAAAAATAAATAAGTGTAATAATTATTTTAAACATATAAACTGACGCGCTTTTATCGAAAGTTCGCTATTTTCGATACCGCAAATTACAGAAAGTCTATCCATCGTTATAATTTTAAAGAATGATAATAGAGAAAGAATCTTTGATTGTGTTCAATTTTTATAGGGAATAGCTATACTTTGTATGTTATAGATAAACTTGTAAAACGATTCGTAACTCTGCTGCTGCGCATCGCATCGTTAAATACAATTTATTTTACTTCAATATCAAAAAAAGGGATTTAAAAATAAAAAACATATGTGTACGACAAATTGTGAATTACAAAACTATAGTTTTGTAATTTGTAGTTATGTTGAAATAATAAAATGTATTTATCAGAAAATACTTCACACACAAACGATATTTAATTAACTATTTTCGAATTAAATTAAAAAAGCTAAACAAATTTACGCTAATCGACAACAGCATAAACCGAGCGATTTTATTTCTGCCAGCGTGAGCCGATTATTCGTGGACAGGTGCTTCGCGGTTGCCGATAAAACTCGATAGCACGTCGCTTCCAGTAATCGACGATGGTAGATTAATATCGCGACCGTTCGCAGATAGCGCGCAGGAGCGGTATTAATCCAGAATAGCGACACGCGCATCGACAGTGACATACGTATCGCGTTAAATTGCCGGTTCGCCAGCCACTTTTACGCGCGGCGGCTTTCCGCTTCGATCGGAGCAGTCGAGAACGTACCGCCTTCCCGTGAGGATTTCTCTGTGAGTGTCGATCGCGTTTCCCCGGGGTTCGAGTCGATGTCCGGCAATTATTTATCGCCGCCCTATCATCCGCCCTATCGTCCGCCCCTCGGTTCGCAAAGCGGTCAGGCGATTCGATCCTCGGCGGAACTTTATAAATCGTTTATAAGCTGACGCGCTTTCATCGAAAATTCGCTATTTTCGATACCGCGAATTACAGAAAGCCTATCCGTCGTTATAATTTTAAAGAATAATAATAGAGAAAGAATTTTTAATTGTGTTCAATTTTTATGGGAAATATTTCAGTTCATTCCTTTTAACCGTGAAAATAAATAAACTAAATAAAATGAGATTACTTCAATATTAATGCAATAATTATCGGTATCAATAAATCCTAGAACAGTTGTATCAACAGTTTTTCTATTATAAGTTAAGTTAGAGAATATTTCATGCTACAATAAAGTGATAAGAAAAGTTTCTGCTAAAATTTTAATTAACCAAAAATATAAATGTAAAATTAACTTAACGATTTATTCAATACCTACAATTTGTTTAATTCTGGTTGTTGCATTTAATAAATAAATGCAAGAATAATAATAGATTAATACTAAGTTAAACTAATTTTAAAAGCGAGAGTACATTTTCCATTCATGGCGTTTGGTAAATAATGAAATTTAGAAGACATGATCCTCGGTGTTGCTGCATAATGCCTTTCCGGAACCCCATAATATGCGACCGCCTACCGTGAGCTCTTGTAATATGTTTCTTGAAGTCGCCTGACGTACTCGACAAAAGGTGAAATATAAGGGATACGCGTGCTCGCAGCGCAACAGGCTGCGTTGTTCAGCATAGAATCATTTGTCGCAGTAGGTGACTTGCGGCGGGATATATAGATGCGATAGCATCGCTTTTCACCTCGAAACAAAAATAATTAGTTATCCGCGGTATGTTATTCTCGCGTGATCGTTAATCGTGCGCATATGCCGCGCGCAAATACACTGCATTGTGTGAATGAAAACAATCGATTCGCCCAGCCGGAAATTCGACCCGTTCGATTTGGCACTTTCTCAATGATATTTAGCGCTTAACAAACATTAAACCGAATTGGAGAGAGTTCCCGCGTCAGACGCCCGCGCTGCAAATGGAGTGGAAATAATGATAAATAGATACCTCATCGAAACGCGAGTATAGATAGAGAACCGAGCAAAATTATCACGTAAATTAATGATAAAATACTCTTTATTATTTGAAAAGAACTATTGTGATTTAACTGCCAGAAGTATTCACCGAAATACTTCCGTTTATATATATGTATTGTATAATGAAGCGATGAAAAGTAATGAATTTATCATAATCAAAATTGTAAATTATATATCATAATTGTAATCATATATATTAATTATCATCTAATATCTATGACTCCCTATAAGTATTACCTATATTAGATGATAATTAATCGATACGTGTGTTATGAAATTGTGCATACTATTATAATTAGAGATGCACAATGATTAATATCCGTTATGAATAATTAATCGCTCTCCCGCAATTATTCGCAATAATGTCCCAGAATGCTCGCTTTAATTTAAAGTTCTGCACGGATCTCCAGCGCAGGGTCGTATATAATACTTGCTCGGTAATTTTGAGGGCTCCGGTAAATAGTCTCCGCGCAAAATGGCCGCGAGAGGATAAGAGAAAAGAGCGGTAGAAGCGAAAGCCGAGATAGATAACGGTAACCGGTGCTAATTTATTTGCCTTATCCTATTGCGCCCAGCACACCGGTGTGTTCGTACCGCTGGTGGATGTTTCCTGATTACGACGCTGCCATTGTTTTCAACCTCGACAATGTACGTACTCAGATTAAAAGCATGAAATGGCATTATTGTAATCTTTTATTGTGCTGTAATACGCGATTTGTATTACCGCTGGATTTTAATTTCGTTTTAAACCGCTATGTTTTAATTAGCAGGAAAAACGAACGGAACGTCCGTCGCGCGATTTTCTTCGCGAAACGCGCGGCGCTCACCGCCTTTGCAACAATAAGACGCAGGCAAGATGCAAAATTTTCAAGATGGATATAGCAAGCTAGTTTTGTCGCGTCGGTCCTTTTTCTCCTTTCGTCTAAACAGCTTGTTATATACGAAGCTGCCCTCTTAGGTGATTATTCTCCACCTCATATTTCAAGCTGGCGTACAGGCTCGTCACTTCATGCCAAGTTCACTGAACTTTTCTTCGGAGCGCGGTACCATTTATACTTACCACATTTCCCTCAGCTTACAGCAGTGGAGCAAAGTCAAAGTAGGTCGTTATGTCGCAGGGTTACTACGTCCTTTATTAACGAGATGTCAACAATGTTAAATTACATCTACTCGCTTGACAATTAAAACTTACTAACAAATTCAACGAATTTGTTACACAATTGCAGACTCTCGCGAGATAAAAAGTACGAATTAACATTATTTTGTTGCAATAAAAACATTATATATATATATAATTATTTCTTACCGGATAGACATCATATTTAACATCAAAGCAAAAAATTAATATTTAATTTACTGGAAAAACCGCTAGGTCAACATGCCATTCATTAATTATATATATATATTTACACTGCCATATGAATTTGCAAGAACACATCATTAATATGATACAATTTCTCTACGTTCAACGATAACATAGATAATAATTTGTTCAAATTGTGTATGTTCGATATATTTATGTAATAATTATATTAAAAAATATTAGGAAAACTTTTCCTACAATCGCGCTTACAAGTAGAATGTTAGTTCTTTCTTCAAGCGGGCACATGCACATGCAATTTTACTTACCGTGCAATTGATGATTGAGCCCCGCGAGCAGATTCTTTTTCTTTAAAGATTATCCAAAATCTTACCTGAAAAAGAAAAAAAAAATTAATTATAAATTAAATAACAAAATAAATATCGCAATGCGGCGAGCAACAATGTACAATTCAAGAAACAAAATAAGATTAAATTTATTTACAGAATTCACCAGACGCAAATTATTTGTGCTTAACAATAAGAAGATAATTTTTAGCTTTGTTGAATTCTATATGGCAGATAAAAAGAACATAAAGTTCCGATAAGCTGCACGTGCAGCAGGCATGGCTCGGCTGCAAGCGGGAGGCGTTTAGGGGCGATTAATTCGGGATTTAATTCAATCAAGGCGACAAGCATGCCTGACACCGGCCATTATTAATTACTAATTGGTCCGGCAGTACGATACGCCGGTTATAAGATACAGGCAACGTCTCCCGGGCCTGTATAATTAGTCGCAGAGGGCGAGGTGGCTGGCAACGATCATTAAGGATTTATTTACAACTTGTACAATGGCTTTTTGCCGATCTACCTGGCGATACCGCGCGATTCCTCAGAACCGTTCCTCGGCCTCACTCCACCGTCCCCGCCATTTCCGCGTCGTTAAATTCAGCTAATGCGGTCGACTTGTATTTCCGGACTTTAATTAGGCATTCTCAGAACCGGCGGGTGCATTGAGTCCGCCAATCGGGTGGCTCCAATCTTTTATTTACATACAATCGCCGATTGGCTTATCGGCGGGAATTAAATATATAATCGAAATCAATATCTAATATTATTGATATTATGGATTCACTCAGTCTAAATGGAGTTTACCTTCCGCATTGATAATTAAATAAAGGCAACACGAACATGATCGATGTGTATCAATAGCGAAGTTTCTGCACTGTTGTTCCCATCGAAATAATGAGATAGGATGCATCGATAATCCCTTTAAGATAAAAGGATCTTCTCTTTGATACCGGATACAATATAGATACAATATAGATAGTGCTTCAATTCCAGCATTCTTCTAATAAGAAAAGATGCAATTTTTATTAAAAATGCTTTCTCAATTAAGCCAATTAGAGCGGCAAATCATATTCAATTTCAAATAAGTAAGAGGTAAAAAGTTCACTGAGTCTTTGATACTCAAACACAAGCCTACTCCTAGTTTTTAATTTTAATAAACTATACTGACTGCAAAAAAAAACAGTCCATATATTCGAATAAAATATACGTCAACTAATTAAAAGTTATACATTGTAAGAATATTCGGTAAATTACACAAATAAAATGTAATAATTATTTATCATGCTGTTTTTACATCTTATTTGTAAATGTTTCGTAAAAATTTACCAAATTTTTTTTGTACAGTGCGGAAGTGTCGCGCGCGATTCTCTCCTAAATAGGCAAGCAAGATAGGCAGTTCAAATTGGCAGCTGAAAAAGTTGTTTCGTCTGAATCTTTACACAAGCACGGAAATCATCGGATAGCCGTTGCTAGACGCGCCGTCCTTCAGACTGAAGTGCACCGGTACTTTCCAGTCTTCTGGGTCCTCGTCATCTGTCGCGCGCCTGATTCTCCGGCGCCAACGGTCGGCACTGGATGATGCTAGAGGAGCAGACAATCAGACATGCTCCAAATGCCAGGCGGACGAGTATAAACTAGTCTTCCTTCCTCTTCTCGGTATCTTATTTCAGGCAACGTTTCTCGATTTCTCTCTCGCGAATCTTGACGAGATGTCTCGAGTATGTTTACAAATTATCCTCCGCTTCAATGTGATCCGCCAGCTAACAAGATTCCGATGATAAACGCGCGTTGTCGGGGGAAAATTATGCTAAATATAATGTACGCATTATTTATATCGCATAGAGATTTCACCCATTTATCCAGCAATTACGGAAATTATTTATCGTGCGCAAAATCGCATGCGATATAATTATCATCTGTCATCGTTTATTATCGGCCGTCTCTCGTAACTACGTAAAACCGCAGACGGGCTTAATGAACGACTTGCCGAAAGTTTCGCGGATCGGCGAAATCCCCGGAGAATCGTGCATCTGCACCGTCGGGATTCGAGCTTAAACTATAAGGGGTCTACGTAATGTGGTTTAATGCGGTATCCTTGTCCTCCTCATCCCGGCTACACCCTCTCGAGATACGAGCCTAGTCCCGGGCTGTGAAGTGGGTTTACGTGAAATCGATTTGCCGAAGAGGATTACGAGACGCGGAGGGCAACGGTCGTCGGTCAAGCCGCGGATGATCGATACCCGCGCTTCCGATATCTCACGACCTCTCCCATCCTTTAGTCGCATTATGATAGAAATTTTTGCTTCGCCGTCATCCGTTCCTGTCTCTCGCGCCGCGCCAGCTCGAAAACCCGTAATTAACTTTATTACCAGTCAGGTAATATTCATGTCGGAATTTTGCGCGTAGATAGAGTGGAAAATTGAAACGCGCGCGGATTAATTACTATAAAATACTCGCGGCGAGTGCACGCGACACCGACACGAGCACTTGAAATTTTCGCTCGACTTAATTTGATGGCCGACGCGTGTAATAAATTCGCACCAGCGCGAGAAGAGCCGACCAAATTATTTCATAACGCTTCAACCGAACGCGATCGTATTGTATCCGGCGGCAAACGCGGAGCACGTCGCGCATGTATGTGTGCACCGAACGCAAATATTGATTTTCGTAGACAAAAACCACGCACAGTCAGCGGTAGTTATTGTTAAAATCATTTTATCGCATCGATGCGTTCGCCGATGGACGGTGATTGCTGTCATTATCGTTACGGCATTGGTCCCCGATGATAGCATTATCACTGTTCACGTTAATATTGCGGACATTACGATGCAATTACCGATAGTCGTGCTAAAATAACGATGACATTGCACTCGACGGTCACCAATCACCGATACGCCATTGCGTATGCAAATCCCCGCGACGTGACGATCCTTAAAACATTAATCGGCGAGAGTGACGGGGGAGCCGATATAAAGCCGCCACGATAAAATCACCGCGCGATCCAAGCTGGATTTAAATTGATCGTCCATTGAGACGAGCATGATACGGGGGATCCGATACAGGAATATTGCGTTTTGATGAGACTCGACTGAGAGCCGGAAAAATGCCGAGCGATGCTCCTACGTTAAATAGCGCACGCAAACAGAAATACTGGAAGCAGTAATGATTATGCAGTATTTTGCCGGTCGTAACAACAATGACTAACGGATTAACGCTGCGGTAACTGTGGATGAGAGCCGTTTAATACTTCGTTGCCGAGCTTTTGTCGAAATTTCCTGGCGAGGGAGCACCGAAGAACGAAGACAAAGGAAGACCGGCTCATCTAACAGAAGGACAGCAGAGCATAAAGTTGAAATAAGAACAAAGAGAAGGCACGACGGGAGGAACGAGGAAAGAGTATTAAGAAAAAAGAATAAGAGAGCCCGTGGAAAAGAAGAGAGAAAGAGAGAGAGAACGGGAGAAGTAAATTCTTTTCTCGGGTGCCTCATGCCATCTCGCAAATAGCCCATAGAGTCAAGATGGTTTGTATGGGTGCCGTGGGACTACCTCGCACCTTCTGGCTTCTCCAAATACCCACACGGAAGACCCGAAGAACCGCATCGACCAAGACATCCGCGGTTATTTACTTTTACCCCGGATCGATGCCGTCGCTCCGCACACAAACTTTGTCTCTCAGCTTCGTCCGTGTGAATAACAACGTATCGTCGCAAACTGTTCTCTTTATCCTTCCCAATCCGTTTTCACGGCGGGGAATATTAGCCCGGCATTTTAGCCCGAATGAAAAAGCCGAGTTGCGCCGACAACGGTAATGTTCGAACTGTTCCGTAAATAGCTGCAATTATCGGCAAACAGTATCACATCGGTTCAAATCGCATTTGCGTTACTTTATTATCTCTCGTGAGTAATAATAAAATAATAAAATAATTTAATAAATCATATATTTATTTTTACCGTTAAAATACGAACATTTAGTTCATCGGACTCTTGTTTAATTGTTTAACCGTTATAATCAAAATTCCCAAAAACGTCTACAATAAAAGTAGATATTCATCGTTTATCAAGTCACTTGATAGCTTATATATAACTTTATATATAACTTATTTAATATAATTTTATTATACAACTTATTTAAGCACAGGGATAATTTTCAATACATCGGTGCCCCAAATTTCGTTAATCACATTTTCACACCAAGTGCTAAATCTAAATTTAAATTTCTCATTCAAATATTGCATGAATGTCACTCTCTCTTATAATCAGTAGAATTTAATAAGTCGCATAATTAACTCCGACGTTGAATAATAACGATGAAAACACGGAACTCTGATTCACCTTCAAGTTCGAATTAGCGGCATATGGTGGATGGATGCCGTGATTTATAAAAACTCACGTGCATCCTGCTGCCCAGGGGGGGAATATCAGGACTATCGCCATCGGGCCGTCTACACGAATCCGACAGTGTCTGCTTCTCGCGCACGTCTAAACCGTAAATTGTATCCGGTCTAAGTCCAACCCGACAACACCATTTCTTATTGATTCATCGTATATCCACGTAAGCGAAATTCACATTAAAAATCTTATTTTTCAGTTTATCGATTGCGATTGCTTCGCGAAGAGAAATTTGAAATTGGGATTTCCAATTTTATAACTCATCAATACGTAGATAAAATAGAAATATTAGAATCTACAGATTTTCGTAAGTCTTCAAAAGAGATCAATTGTCGAAGCTACTTCTTGACTATGAAAAGAATTGTATATCCAGCGATTATTGAATTAACAGCAGATTACAACGGAATCTCGTAATCTGCACAATCACAATTCAAGTGGGTCATCGGTTATTGATATTCGGCTATGCGAACCGTGCACCTGCGAGCTACTATTATATGCAAATCCATTCGTCTTCGACGCTATGTGTCATAGATGAGTTATAGATGACGGCATTGAAATAGATAAGCGGCGGAGTGCTCTGGCACCGATGCCGAAATTAAGGCAAGCCTGCACCGAAAATTTGACGGACAGTGAAAATAACGATGGACGTCGTATAGGGCAGTCTTGCGAGCCACGCGATGGATCTACGTCCGTCCGACCTATCGGGCAGCTGTTTCACAATCGATTATCGCTGCCACGGGGCGAAATCCTTTCACGGCCTCAGCCGAGAAAATTTCGCGCGGCCGACAGGACAGTAAGATCGATACATCATGCAGAAGCGCGTTGCGTAGGGCGGAGGAAAGATAGGAAGGTATGACGCGCTCGCATACCTCAATAATGGCACCACCTACGATGCCTTCGTGCATTATACCATTCCTTTGCCTTACCGAAGATACGAATGCGCGAATAACGTGCGTGCAATGCGAACATTCGAGAAATGCGACTTGCTTCAGCCTTTTTCTAATATATTTATTCGCTGTCTTACCGAGCTTTCGTTAGCAAAATAATATACAATACACATTTGTTGCTTATATCATCTAATTATTCGCATTTCTTTAAAAAAAAAAAAAAAATAGTTTCTGTAATAGCAATATTGTTATAAATTGATAACTTCTGCATTCTAGTTGTAAAAATAATTCTGCAAATATAGTATTTCTTTCTTGAAGGCGACTCAATTTTGATTTGTACATTGATTTCCGTCCGAAATAAAATTAATATATTCGAGTTAATATGAATGAAAGATCGAATTATGAATTGAATGGTCCATTGAGTTCGGCTGCTTTTCCTCAAGATAACTGACCTCACCTCAGACACGACACGGTACATTATAACGGCGAACCCGTATACAATATGCAAATATTAACGGCAAATTCTGAGGGTAGAGGGTCGAAGAAGCATCAAGTACATCGCGTGACGACGCGACGTGACACGAGCGGGAAATTATCTCATCCTCGCATAGTCCGCACGCTATTGCGAAAGGCCAAGACTAACGCGCGCATGTAGAGCAGCGAGCTGGAGGGAATGGAAATGCTAATGAGAAGGTATAGTATCGTTAATATGTCTATAATACAATGTGAAAAATCAAACTAACATGATATTGCGAAATAATCTCAAAATAATGGTAAAATAATGATAAAATAATTGCAAAATAATGACTACACTGCTACGAATTAATTATTATACAATATTACGCATGTTTGGATTTAACTAGCACAATACTGAGATATGCAGAGAATCATTTTGTCATATTTGATAGCTAGATAAATTGTTGATGACGACATTTTCTTAAAGTTATGTGACTTAATGATGATCTACCGTATTTCGCGATATACAGATTTAATGGTTCCTTAAAAAAAGACTAACGCTGCATTTACGACACGATATGAGTGCCGACAGGAATCGTAAAGTTAAAATATTTTGTGCCGGCTTCTCCGTCGAAACGAGGGAACGCCGAGCACTTTTCTTTGGCGCGAGATATCTTAAATACAGTGTTTGATGGGCAGTTCGTTCTTTAAAGCTTGTAGAATGTAGAATAACGTTATTTTTAACGAGACATGCATAAAAAGAGCCGTTGTCTTATCTAATCTTTGTGGGAAATTTAAATATATAGCGGCTACGCAAAATTTAATTAATTGTATATTTTACTTGTTCTCATTTTTGATGACTTAATTTTAGATTGAAAAAATTATTTCAATTTGTGAAAGAAAGAAAAATGTGGCTTCCCTTTCATCGCAATTATGTTGAACGGATCTTAATGTTGAAATCTCGTGCAAAGTCGATAATCGATTATGAGTGCAAGTGCGGTCCGATGATAAAATCTCCTTGTCGGAATCGTTCTCGGTGGAAAACCGGTCGAGTTGGGACTTAGTTCTTGCCGTGAAGCAAATTCCACTTTAGCTGGAAAGCGAACAGCAGACCCGAGAACGATAAACGTTGACCTCATCCGGGAGTAATGATGCAACAAAGAGACTCTGATAGAGGACTCGCACGTCAAGATACCAGCGTAATGAATATTTTAGCGCCTCGGGAATAGGTTTTCTCCTGCGGCACAAACTATAAGCATATTGCTAGTTCCTAAGGGCTCTTCATTCACTGACACCGGCCGTAATTCCTACGCTTGATTACGATCGCGATGCAAAACCGGCCCAGAATATTTAACGCATCCGCAAACCCAGATATGCAAATATTACGATTATTACGCGGAAATAAACACGCGCTGAAATTTATTGTAACTTTCGATTTAACAAATTGTGGCTTATACGCAAACGGCAATAATCGGTTTACTCTATTGACTCGTTTTTCGCTAATTGCTCGCCGATTTTCGCGTTGTTATCCAAATTATTCGGTCGCCCGATGAAGTGCTGAGAATCAAAGTCGCGGAGAGGAGCCCATTGGTTATTCCATTATTCTGCGATTTCTAAGCGAATGAAAATAATCCTATTAAAGCGCGAGTGCAGAATTGCCGATGGTCGGCCGTTCTTTCATTTCAAATAATCAGGAACTGACCCGCGAATAACGTTCGCAAAAGCGAAACGGTGCTTTTCCCGTGTGAGTTCATTCCCGTGCCACGGACTAATCCAGGAAACTCCGCTCGATTGCATGTCGGTGCCGGGATAACCAGCAGGGTTAGACCTACGGCCAGCGCGCCAGCCCTGAGAGGTTTGGATAACATATCGATATCGGAGAAAAAGATTAATACCCCGTAGGTTGGGCTCGGCCGCGCCGTTTGTTTCCGCTTGTTTGTAAACCAATAGGGGGGCTCCGCGTGCCGATGAGAGACACGGACGCTGGTTGTAAACACGAAGTTTCGTCGATTATGCTTTAACGATGCGATACGCACAAGATGAAAATAATTAGCGGAAGTTAAACATCGGCATAAAAAAAAAAAAGCACTACAATATCACGACTGGACAATAGAATATTCACAGTTAAATGCAGATCCATCAATTAAATCATCTGTGTAGCAGTCTAAAATTTGTTGTCTCCGATTATTAATAATGTTAAGTAAGCGAAAAAATTGAACGTAAACATATGTGAAAAGTTGGCATGTGTTCTGCATTAAGTAGCGTGAAAAATGTGTGAAAAATAAAGGATAGTCTTTTGATTACGGCGCGAAGCAAGACTTCATTTTCTCGTGAAATTATTTTAAATAAGCTTTCAATCGAGATTATTATTCAACAAGCTATCCGCTGTTAAATAAAATGTTAATAAGTTATCAGAATAACATTAGCACCTACAGACTTTAATCTAATTTCCATATTTCACGCTGCATCGAGTATCAGGTTAATATTCGATTACACAGTGGATCATTGATATTCTAATTCATTGTTGTACCACGTATCACGGAAGCTTCCCGTTTACTGACATATCGATCACGGTATCATATTTGAAACTCAATATCTTTGTTCGTTGTTTTTTCCTGTATCACTTTCCGCTATTTGTAACAGTACACGTGCATTCGCAAATTAGAATCGCTTCGCTTGTCGCTTCATTTTCGTTATCCAGCGCGCGTGTCAGGATTGAATTTACAATGATAAATTGTCATGCTGTAAAATTTACTATGTTTTGGAAAAGCGCGCACAATGCGCGTTATTTATTCAGAATTTGTCCATATTAACGCGTTATCAGCAGTGATATACTATCGTTTCGATTTTCGGAAAGTATTGTTCCGCTGTGGTCATGGAGATTTAACAGAAACTCTATTTTCGCATTCTATTATATTATAACGTGCGAGAAGTGATTATAAACGGAATTAGCGTCTAGAAAAATCCCTTCCAAAAATTGCAATATTTTTTTTCACGCGCGATTGCGTTGCGACAATAAATCGATAAAAAGTTTCCAATTTCAATAAATAAAAATTTCTATTTTCAATTTCGTTTTCTGCTATTGGAATTACTTCATCATCAAATTGATGGAATTGTCGAAGCCTTGCTCGGTAAGCGAACCGATTCTCAAATGATGATCGAATTTGCGCTCTCCCGTTACAGCTGCGGCGGACATAAGCGTGATTTATCTGGTTTTGCATACCAATTTTGCTGGTTTCCGTTCGCGGACCATTGGGACTTCCGATTTCCACTCGGATAAATTACCGTTTCATTTAAACGCGTTTCGATTTTAGGTGGATTTGGCTTTTTATAAAGTACAAAGTAATCATTTTCTTATTAATATAACTTTTGAGATATTGATATATCTACAAATAAAAAAATCATCTATAAAAAGAGATTAATCCTCTTTTTATTTTAATTTTAAATAAATCATCAATAAAAATCTTGATGTAAAACAAAAACTGGACATACTCGTAAATAACAAAATGAATATAAATGAGAGTTCTCGTTCGTATACAGCAATTCAAGATACAACAAAATAAAAAAAAAAAAATTCCCACAAAATTAACATCAGACTATTTTTTCAGAAATTCTATATATTTTTATATAATTGACAGAATTTTTGGTTCTTTCCAAAACAATCTTTTCAAGAATCTTGAAAGCAAGAGAACGAAGTACCACTTCCACACAGTTCAAAAAAGATCAAAATAATTTACTGCATAATATTTCGCTCGCTATTCATACGGGAACATGCCAAACCGGCCGTTTCGTGCGTCCTCCTCGTTGTTATGTCACGCCATATTCAAGGGAAGGGAAGGGGGGGAGGGGGGCACGACCCCCGAGTCTCGCGTCCGCGCCCGTGGGACAAGTTTCGTTCACGTTGGACCCTTACATCCGCTAATGAGGAAGCTATAATATTGCGCTATGTAAGTAATGGACGGGCTGGGTGCACCGTTACGACGAGGTTTAGCCCCGGGTGCTGGTTAGCGGCTAACGATCCGCCTTCTTCCTCCTTTCTTTCACGATCGTCCCGTACGTTTCGCGTACCGTACGTATCGCGTATACCGACGCGCGTACGCGACGAGCAGAATCCTCAAAGTTCACACGAGCGATCTAGCAGCCGTTTGAGTCCCGCTCTCCCAATCCCGCTGTGTGCGCAGATATATATAGAGATTTCTCGGGAATCCCTCTTAAGATTTTAGCCGGTTCGCAGCCAGGGTGCTGTTCGAGCACGTCGTTCGGATCTCACGGTTGATAGACTGATCAACGGGAATCCCGGAATTTACGAGCGTTTAATCATGGATTATTTCGGATTTATTCCTCAGACGTATCAATTGCGTTATCTTCGAAAGTGATGGAAATATCGTTAAAGCAATGAGTTAGTTTATTGTCAAGTAATTTCTCTGACGTTAAGCACAAGTATCTGCTTAAAGAATTTTGAATATAATCCCTCTTAATCTTTATATACATGCAAGTGGTTAAATATTCAAAGCCAGAATAAATAACTCTGCGGCTGCCATTTAAACAAATATTTGAAAAAAAAAACTAAATTTCTTCTCAAAAGTATTATAGAATAAAAAAATAGAGTTTCTTTTCTAGATTAGAATATTCTTCGTACATAATTACAATATTTTTTCTCTACTATTTTATTTAAATTACTTAATAAGCCTACTTTGTGTACAAAACATTTTACAAATGTTTTCAATAAATGATTTGCACTCGTTCGCGATGACACCTCGTGGTTTTGCATTGAGTATATCGTTTCTGCAAACACCCGCGGTGCTTTGGCCAGAAGAATTCACTATCTCTATTCTCGTTCATCTTGATTCCTCTTGCCAAACCGCTCTTCTCTCCCACCGCGCAAAGGTCATCCTCAGGGAAAAGTTAGGCTGCCGTTTCTCACCCCTTTCCCCATCCTTCACGAATACATGTCCGCCGTAGTTTACGGTACGACACGCGCGTAAAGCTGTCGCATTGACTGCAAAGAATTCTAAAGACATCCACCCTTCGTGGATAATGAATGATGCGCGAGATAATGGTCGATGTTATCTTGGCCACACCGGGCCATTTGCGGCACGGAACATGATAGATGACGCTGGGTCATGTCTCGAAGAAATACACTACTCGCCGTCCTCGTCGCCGTAAATTTCCTGTTTCTGAATGAAAACAGAAGATCGTCGTATGCGATCGCGCCACGTTTCCGTAATCAGTGAGCGCGCCGAAAGCTGCGATCGATACAGAAAGATGCTTGTCGCGTGCGTTAATTCGCCGCGTGTTTATTTTCGCATTAAGATAAAAATCGGAACAAATACTGCAACATACGCGACTACATTACAATTATCGAACATCGCGTTTCGAAAATGTAACTGGCACACATTTCCGTTCCCGTGACATCTGAAGGGATTAAAATATCTGACCTGTATTTCCGATGCGCCGCGCGGCGTGCATATAAAATAGTTATACGGTTGAAAACGAAAATAAAGTCGCGCCAAGGCGAAACGACGGGTCGACGCGACCGGGAAATATATCGCATCCCCTAATGGTCGCTTCGGGAGGAGAAAAAGCTATTTATTCTATGGATACAGATGGCCGTTTGTGTGGGGGATAAGACTCGTTTCTTGGCGTACCTCCGGGCGCCGTAAGCACCCAACTCTCTCTCCCGCGTCGAGCCGATAAGAAGTTCTCGGGAACTACTACGCCTTCTTGCAGCAAGCTGGCTGCAAAGTGCGCAAAGATGCGCTAGAAAATGCGTCGAATGTACGATACGGCGTCGTACACTGCGAGGCAATGGTCTACCGCGCGATATCGATCCCCTCGCCATCGAACGTGAAGATGTTTAATAATTACATCGAAGCCGTTGTAAGGAGAATTATTGAAAGAAACAAATTCTTCTGTTTTCACAGTACGTTATGTGAATAAAACGACAGAGTCATCGTGCTTCTCGATAATCTGACGCAGCACGTTGTGCAAGAAAGTCATGAATCGCGGCTAATAACAGCATCTTCAAAAGGAATTTGTAACTTTTATCTCGCTATCGTAGACTCGTCATCTCTCTCTCTCTCGTCATTTTATCTCGATCTTTTAATTTACTATTCGTCTTTAAATCGCTCTCGCAGTTAATAACGTCCACGCGCTTGGACAAACCGATTAGGATCTGCAGAAGCAAGCGTACTTGCCAGTTAACTAACACGCCATCACGAGTAACTCAATCACCGACGAGAGGAAGCAAATTCTCAGCGGTAATAGCGAGAAGCTATCCAGATTGCATACATGATACAACTGATCTTATGCTATAAATTCAAAATACAGTGATGCGTTTTAACACTCTGTAATAGTTTTCTTTTATTTTAGCGCGCTTCATTGTTTAATCTTTAATTATTTACGTTATGCAATCGGTCGCTCCTACGTTCGTGTGCTCACTCGGAATTAAAAAAAATTCCGTAGACAATGACTGCATCTAGCGGTACATTGACATACGTCACTCTTCTCATTCGAATTTTTATGACAACGCTTCTCCTTTGTGCCGTCAAATAATCCGCTCTCGCGTCTCGCCTACTCGTGCATTAGAAACAAGACAAAACACATTTACTTCAAATAATTTAATACTAATTTGAAAAAATGGAACTTTGAGAAATCCTAAATTTTTATTTCTAAAAAAAACATGAATGCACGCAGAGAGTGAAATATTTCATATATTCCGAATTAGAAAAAAAAATATACTGGAGGAATCGTAAGGACAAGTATTTTGCAATCCAAAATA
Organism: Linepithema humile; assembly: GCF_040581485.1. Taxonomy (NCBI): domain Eukaryota; kingdom Metazoa; phylum Arthropoda; class Insecta; order Hymenoptera; family Formicidae; genus Linepithema; species Linepithema humile. Next base: position 16,482,319 of record NC_090132.1, read on the forward strand.
GTGCTTGATGTTCAGAGAAATTCAGACAGATTAATTTCGCGCAGCCGACAACCGCGGTCTGGCGTGACAGCGAACTGACAACTCTCATCAGACGTAATTTGGCCAAAGACGAGGGTGGTGAAAATCCGTGCGGCGCTGACGAGCAAGGTGGAGAAGATCGTGTACGAGGAAGGATAGCGCCATTCTTCCGACGTTTCGACCTGAAAGCACTGCGTATAGCGGCGCGAAGCGCGGGAATAAATCCGCGTCGGTTCCCCACGCACCGGCATTTCACCACCGTTCCCGTTGACGGTCCTAGCAGCCGGCACTTCCCGCGATATATCGAACGATACGGTGTTAGGTGAGACTCGGCGCTATCTCACCTCCCTGCATATCTATGCGCGACACAACAGCGTAGCGAAGACTACGAATGGCTACTGTCTCTCGAGTGTCTTTAGTCGCGAACAAAATACGCCTACCGCAAACCAGGCGTATTTTATATCTCGGCGAGAAAATTCAATATTCAACAAGCGACTTCACTTTCGCTTCAATCTCATTGTCCTTTTTTCTGGATCACAAAATCGTAATTGCATAATTCAATCGGATCATCATTTTAAAGCACGAATTTGAATAATCTAGTCACTTAGTTATGTTACTTGATCGATCGAAGAAAATAAAAAGCCGATGTCTGCTTTACCGATTAATTCAATTTTTCAAATATTTTTTAAGCAATAGACGTTGCTTTGATAATGCGAAGCCATTGAGAAACGCTGCTTATCACACTAATAATAAGTTGTGCGGAAAAATTCACTCCAAAATTAATGAAAATCTAAAGATACGTGACCTGATGATTTATATGCGAATAAAACGTAATGCAAGCGTGCTAAAAAAAACGAAACACAAACGCTATCCACCGTTAAACTTGCGAGAAAGAAACTTGGAGTTTACTTAACTCTTTCACCACTGGTTTTATATCGCGTTCTTCTATCCAGTCTTCCATCTTTCTGTCTTATTTTCTCCTTTCTCGGCTCCTCTGGCATGCTTTATAGCTTACTATAGAGTTGGGTATGTAAGTATATTCATGGCTAAAAAGGGCGTTGCGCTCGCCGCAAGGTTTGCATTTTCAAGCACGCAGCTGTTGCGTTATTGAAGTTTTCTTACGTGGCTTTTGGGCACAAGAGAAGAGCAAAATATTAAAATAACAGTTTAGCAATTTTAGGTATACGTATTAATTATCAGTTACAAAAAAAGTCTTATTAAAGAAATAATGAGTACTGCTGTTACATCTGTCCATCTTTGCACGGATTTCGCATCCGCGACAGTACGCAGTATTTTTCGCATAAAAGCCAAGTCGTTCTTCTTTCTTCGCACGATAAAACGTGCTAAATCATCCGACAGTCCTCCGGCCTTTTCTTCGTAGCAGTATCAAAAACGATCGGCCGTATTATTGTATCGCGACGTGGCTATTCGTGACCCGATCGTCGGATAAAGGATACGTCGATATCTCGCGTTATTAGGTCGGACAAAGGATTCCATTGTGCCAGCCACCTTTCTCTTTCTGCTTCATGGTCCGTCTTCGAAAGGTAATGTCTCCCACGAGAACGAAAAACGGAGATATATACGATCGTGGAATGTCCTTGGCAAAATTCCGAATTAGCAGTCACATTTAAAAGTGCAAACGTTCAGTCACGATTAAATCGCGTATTTACGTAACAAATTAGAAATCATATTTTGTTTGTAACAAAAGAAAAGAAATAAGCAACCGGCAAAATTAATCTGTTAAGATCGTTTGTTACGTTTTATTAAATTAAAATGGAGCATGCAAAATGTTCTAATTATTTCTGGATCGGTTCGCTGGAACTGCACTCGCTTTTAATCTGCTACGGATATTTTGCAATTCCATGAACAGCATACGCAAGTGCACACGATCGATATGCTTCGTAATGCCGATTTACTTCGTTTCTCTTGCGATACGCTACGTTTAGAGCACACAGTGTCTATTTGTGCCAATGTGGAATAAAGTAAAGCGATGTTCTTTCAGTTTAAAATAATAATCGCGTCAATTATTTCAGCAGACTTACTATGAAAATTTATTTTGCATTTCGACGACTCGTGTTTCACTCCTAGTAACGTAAATTTTAAAGAATTGTAACTATAATTATGTATTTTATATTATATTTTTCAGCATGTAAATTTTTCCAGTACTCGCAGAGCTTTAAAATTATTTATGACGTAAGCTTTCTACCATCATTTTTTATCATTTAAATTGCACGCAAAAAATTGCATTTTTATCATTTAAATTGCGCAAAAGAAGTTGCGAACAAAAGTGGATGATAATAATAAATCATTATAACAAATGTTATTTATTACGATAGTTCTCGAAATATGGAACGTACCTATAATTCAATATTCAGAATTTTATTTGTATTCATATTTTGTTCAATCAGTGTTGGAATTAATTTGTAAAGTGATAGTTCGCGTCATCGTGTCAATATATTGGAAAATAACGTTCAATAAGATTGGCAGCGTAGCCCATAAATACGCTTCCGGCCTTTTCAATAAAAAAGTTTTTTTCCGATCAGTAACATCTCACCATTTAATTAGCTCTTAATTCATTACACGCGATGAAAGAGTGAGATTGCAAAGCTCTCAAATACATAAAATATTTCACCAGTAAAAACTTCACACATATTCCCACTGTCAATTAATCAAACAACTTGATCTATCATCATTTTTACATCACGTAAAAATGTTTTTCATCTATTTTACATTTTTCATATTCAATTTGCAGACAATTTAACGATATAAAAATTAATTGAGACTGCAATATTTAATCGTAATAAATGGTAGAAGCTGCGCACACTACCGTCTACGGATTTCCCGGCGAGGACAAAATTTCATCCCAAAAAGATCTGATCGATTATCGATAAACTGATTATCGCTGAGGCGTGATTATCGGATCTTCATTATGTGCTCCAACGATCTGACAAAGTAGAAGTTTCTCGGAAGTTTAATTGAAATCCGTCTGAGATGCGCACGTTGGAACCATTTTTCAGAATCATGAATTCGTTCAAACGACTTTCGGTCTTAAACCACTTCAAGATTCTCTTTATTCATATTCTCGTTAGCGGATAGAGCGATAGTCGAGACAATCGGCTTTACCGTGAATATTAATCTCTAATAACCAACTTCTCCCGTCTTAAACGGTGCAGTTGAATAAGTAAAGCTACTACAATTGAATAAGTAAAGTTACTAGACAATGATTCTATTGCAACTGATATAAGAATGGCTGTCTAAGAAAAAAAAGTAATCAAGAGCAGAAAAAGAACAGAGAAGTCGTAGGAATGTTTTCGAAGAGAATTGATTTTAAACGACGGGTTCGACGACGTAAATGAATATTATTTGCATTTTATTTAAAGACAGTTCATACGAGATCGACTGCGAATCGACAGTTTATTGGAGAGTTATGTCTGCAGGAGACAAAGACGCTCTGGTGATTTCTCTAGGAACAGGAGATAAGACGTAGGTGTGTCCATCACCGTAAAGTTACGACTCTCGCCGTTGCCATTCCTTATGTTTAATGCTAGTGCGCTGTCGCGATAGGATCCGTAAGTCATTCGTTATTTGGATACGAAGAGAAATCACACTTCGTACATATTCAGAAACTGTAGAAACGTGAACTGCATAATTTGAGATAAAACATAATTTAACTTTATCAAGTTATGGATAATTCTTTTGCTAAATAATTATTTATTAATATTCTACATTTGCGCGGGACAAGCCAGATGTTATAATGAATGAATAATGCCATTTAAGTAGCCAAGATAGTTCAACTTTCTGTCTTTGAAACATGTAGAGCTCGGTACTGGCTGATAAGTACTAATGTACCACCCACACAACGATCTTGTCGCACGAGGAGGTTTGCCTCGCGTACATGATAAGATGGCTTGCGCCGTACAATTGTAGAACTGTATCCTGCAAGAACAAAACCGTCGCTGAGAGAAAAAAAGCGAGAACAAACATGATCACGCGTTGCTAAGCGTGGGCGAAGAGATTGTGATGAAACGCTGCTACAGCCGATTCGACTAAAAATTCCGTTCGCTTTTATCAACCGGATGTCGGTGCAGCCCGATCTTCAATCTCCTTACAACCAGACTTACGCGCGATTGCCAAATAGAGATAGTCCATTATAGAAACAAATGTAAAACCGGAAATAAATATGAATATAAATAAAAAAGTATTTAGACTTGCTTATCACATAAATATTTTATGCTATCAAATTTTTGAGAAAAAAATATCTAAAATTTGCGTATTCTAGTAAAAATATATACGCAATTTATAAATATTATAAACCTTTTATTTTCATCAGCTGTGTGAAAGTTGAATTAATTCAATTTAATGGGAAAGATATGTCCATATTTTCGATCTAAAATATTTTCAACTATTTTGTAATAAAAAAATTTGTGATAAAATTAAAGATAAAAGGAAATGCGCGTTTCAATGATAGAACCTGTTAAACTGTACAACTTTGGTTACTTCAATCGTTAAATGCAATGTCCCATTAAATTGCAATGTAGCACTTGTGCAGAGCTGACCACGAAAGGAGAGTACAGCGTAATTTGGACGAACATCTCCATGTACATTTAGAGAAGGAATTGATAGAAGGCTACTTTAATTGGATAGCAGTAAACAGCCACAGAGTACTTTCATGAATTACGAATCAGGATGTAATAGATTCATCGATAAACTGCTACGTGTTAGTTTAATAATTATTCAGGGATATCAAAGTCCCAAAAAAAAAAAAATACCATTAAATTATCAAATTGTTCTTCATCGTAAAACGATTAACTACTCGACCCTTTCTGATCGTAAACATTTATAATTGTGAAAAATTGATCTATTATTGAATTAATTCATATTAAATATGTTATTAATTATGTTCTTGTTCGTTAAATGTGTATTAGATTAATTACTATTCTATGTAATAATTTGTAAATAACGTATTTCAATCACACATTTTGTTTCAAGATGTAATATTTGAATATGTTAAATATTATGCGCGCAAAAAGCTACACGTGTACGATCTGCATGTTAATCAATCGGTATTCTGTAGACAAAATCACATTGAACTATGAGTTGGGTAGCATTGCTGAATATTCATTACTGCCAAATGGTACGAATACCATCGGTCAATTCGCCTTTCCATCATCACCCCTGACCTCTTCAACGTAATCCATTTCTCATCGGGAACAGCAATCGGCACTTCTGAAGTTGACGCCGCATTGCAAATATTGAATAGGATCTCCACTGAATGGACAGTTAGAAGGAAACAAGAACAATTGCTACAACCAAAAATCGCGCGATATATATGTATACCCATAATTTAATTTCGCAAAATCACAAATTCACTATTATTTAGGTCATCTAAACTTTTTTTAAGCAACAACAAATTAAAAACTAAAAATTAATAAAAAATTTATTCGCTTCCTGACATTTGACATTGCGCGGATTACCTCGTCAAACTGTTTCTTAAATTTTTACGTATTTTTCACTTATTTATTTTATTCTCATTTTTCCTTTTCTTTGTTTTCATCTCTTTCGTTCGCGGAATAGTCAGTGTTGTGTCGGGAATATTCAACACCATCTAGCAAATAGGAAATGTATAGCGTTAGCTTTGTCGAAATCCTCACAAATGAGAGTTCACAGAGAGTCGGCAAAAGACTGTCAGTCGATTGCCATTAGAGGATTACGCCCCCGGCATTATGTCGACGGCGAGAGGTGACCACCCTCAATGTGCCATAGACGCTCATGTCGCGTAATCCTGTATGTGTCTCTCGCTTGAACCAGAAACGACGCAGAGGAATTCCAGTCCGTCCAGCAAGTTTGAGAGATTAACTCCATTAACTGACAATGCGACATTGTGCGTGCTGTGTGCGCGTCAGTATAGCCGCAGCATTCTTCATCCCTCTGATCATTATTGCCGCAATTCCCCACATTGGCCTCGATGCGTCTGCATATCAATCTCGTCACAAGCATCACGAGCGGAGCACGTCCGAAGAAGCGCATCCCGGATTCGAGCGTAACGCAGCAGACCGAAGAGAATGTGCGAGCTATTCCAGAATGCAAGGAAGGAATGAGTCGAGCATCCCCTATCGCATCGTGCCGCACGGAACGACCTTGATCGAAAGCGCTCGGAGGGGCGCAAGGGGGGGGGGGGGACGAATGGAAAGGTGATTCGATATCCGATCACAATGGCCAATCAGAAACGAAACCCCGGATTATCCGTAGCTCGTCATCTTCGTCACAGACTCCTCGGATTCGCGGATCCGCAAAGCAAACGGCATTATCTCGGCGATCTTCTGACACGCCGCGGTAAAAGATCGAGGAATTTGCATACCGACCCAGCAGTCGCTCGGAAGAGGATCGAGAGGGAAAGGGACGCTAACGACACGGGTGTTTACATTGATACAATCGGCGAAGATCAACCGGTTTCGCGAAAAGAAAGCAAAATACGATGCAAGGTATGAAATAAGATCAACTTATGCAAGTCATCGCCATAACTGTGTGCACGCGCATTGTGTGTATCCTTCTTATAATATAATGCCATTATTAATAAACATACTTAATTACGAAACATATAATTACGCGATTATGAAAAACTAAACATTTTAAAACGTAATTTATTTACAATACTGATTCTTGCAAACAGTAACTCACGAATAATGATATCTAGAATTATATCAAGTTGATAAATTATTTAGCGAAAAAATTTATAAAAAATAATACGTAAAAATAATCCGTAAATGTTATATCCTTAAAAGAGGCATGCTATTTACTTTGAAGCCTCTTTTCCGCGTTGCTCATTGATCAATTCGCGTTGGGCGTTACTACGTGTCACATGTGACGATTTAGTTTATTACCGATCGGTTGTCACCGAGACGACTGCGTTTGACAGCTTGTATCTTTATTATTATACAAAAAGCGGAAATGTTTTAAAGAAAGTGGAAATGTAAATTATTATATAACGGAAAAAATAACGCGCACGTGGCGCGCGCTTGTGTGGCCTAGTTAATTTAAATTATAAATGGAATTGAGAGATAAACATTTCCGGTCTAGACATGTTACATTTGTGTGAAACAAAGCGGATTAAATTTGGTTTTGCTCAACTGAAAAAATATATTTTAAATATTTGATCTTATAATCCAAAATATATTTTAAATATTTGATTAAACTTTTTATAGTTTAGTTAAGTTTATAAAGTGCAAATGTATGCAATCAAATACATGTGAAAATATATTTTATGCGATTATATAACGATATAAAATAACACATGATTTTTGACAATGTTCCAAAAACAAGATAAAAGTTCAAGTAAACGCAATCAAATTAGTTAAACTATGTATATTACATTTAAAGAATCAATACAAGAAAATTATTCATAAGCGGCACAAATTTAAACGATATCGCCATGAAATTCTTCGAGTACTTCAGTTTACTGAGTTTTATTTTAATTTGGAGCTTAACGCTACCTAAACTTTGCTCGACATCAAATTCTTCGGGAGTGTCTCGCACAAGACGCCTGAGAATTTCCATGCTTTTGCAAGATGATTCTCTCCGCTGTTCGCAAAAACGAATGGCAAGACAAAAGGTCCTTAAGAGTTAGAATTCATAAACCAGTCAACTGTTTCTCCTCTCTAACCCATTCCAGTCTTGCCATCATCCCCGATGACATCTCGTTTCCATCTTCCACTTCGTCTGCCTTACACGCCTGTCTTCAAATCCTCGTTAAGAACTTTAAGTTAAATGTTTCTCCACGACATTCAGAAATAGAATAAGACGTCTTCACCAACCAAATGATATATGTATAACGCCTTACATTAAACACAAGCGTCTAGACAGACATTTTGAGACGATAATTATAAAAATCGTGCAACCGAAGTTTAATTAAGAGAAATTTAAAAAATCTCACGAAGAAAGAAAATATAATAATCAAATGACAATGTTATATAATACACATAACAGTATATAGAATCTTGACAAACTCTTCGTCCAATAAGTTTGTGAAATACGCAGCGACGTACTTCAGACATCAAGATTTGTAATTTGGTACGAGTATCCACGTGTAGTTCGCTAACGACGGCATTGGAACAATGACGAGCATCCAGACTCTCTCTCTCTCTCTCTTTCTGCCCACACTTCGCCCCTCCCAGCCACGCTTTCACTCGCGCACTTCCCTGCGCGAGTCGGCGGGCGAGCTTTGCCGTGCTTGTAGGAAAAAATTACTCAGCGACCTGTATTGCGTTTCGATGGTCGTTAGCAGAGAATTTACAGTAATTTAGGTGCAACAGCGTATAGCTCTTGCCGAGAAGCGCAAACCCGCTGCGTCTATATACACCCGCGTATATTTTTCTTTTGAACGTCGTTACGTTCCGACTTCACGCTTAGCTTTTTCAACGCGAAAAGCACGCTTTTAATGCAAGTTAATGTACTTGCGAGATTGGACGAGTATCGTTTCTGTTCTCTCTTGCGGATTTTTTAAGACTCTTGAAAAATTTAAGGGGCTGCTGCTTATGCGCATATTGGTAGTAATATTGCGAAACATTCAGCATGCCAATCTTACAGCGAAATTTAACTTCAAGAGTTAAGATCAAATATTTCCGTGAAAAAAATTACAAATACTTTAGCACTTATTATATTATCTATATAAATAATACTAATATATTTCATTAAAGAATCTATTTACAGAATAAGAAACCACAATCTATCTAAAATTGGTCCGCAATTTTTTCGATTTTTTGTCGCAATGACATTTGCACGAATAAAGGGATGAAAACTTGCAATTTTAATTTTAACACGTGACGCAAAATGTGTCAGGGAAATTTTTAACCGGCTTATATGGCAATTTTGTTATTGATTTTTTCATTTAATTGATAGGATTGATAGGTGAAATTTCAATTTTGAACTACTTACTCACGGCTGTCAAATTATTCGTTTTAACCGCAACGTATTTTTCAATCCAATAGAAAAATGCGATAGTCATTGCGAGACCGCACACTCGCACGCATGCGAGGTTGCACAAGACTAGTCACGAGATCGCACACGGAAAGAGAATCGACGATGTAGCATCGTTGTTCGCCCCAAGGCCGATTCCAGCTTCGGTGTACTCCGCTGGTAATTAAATACTGGCCGCCGAAGCATTGTCGCTAGCACGCTAGGCAACCGGACGTTCCGGTTACTCGTTACTATTTGCCGGGAAACCCGAACCAGTGATGACCTTTTGTTTCGTTCTCGTACAATCTGCAACTCGATTCCGATTTGCATTCGGATCGCCGATGTGCAATTGACTGTAATGATCCTTGAGCCGAACATTTCGATCCCCCCATTGTCTCTACTCCTTTTCAATTCGTCCCGCTCGATCGAATGTTCACGCTTGTGAAGTAGATTCGCTCGCTAAGCTCATCTCTGTCACGGCAATAGATTTAATGGACGCGAGCGTAAACGCCGTCGCTCGATAGGCGATACAACTTCCGGAATCAGCTCGATAAGCCGTGGCGCTTGGAAACGCGATTTTAATACATCGGAAAAATTTTCATTAAAACGGCCGATAGGCGATAGACGTTTACCTGATCGACCGTGACTTTCCGCTTTTTTGGCGCGCGCTGAGAGCTGCAGCCCCACAACGATAAGGAACGACGTTTTTCGATTATCACGGCTGTATCAAGTAGATCTCCACTTGCGGAAATGTCGATACCGTATCTCGTTATTTTATCAGGTGTCGATACGGTTCTAATAGATATAGGTACATTTTGCAGGCGGGAGGCAGCTAATTATGTTTCTATCATCGTCTCTTTTGTTTATTACGACAACGTATAATATCGAAATTGCGCAGAATGCCTCTTCGTTGATGTATTCCTGCTCAATGTAATACAATCAACACGCTGGTTTTTTAAAAGTCGATTTAGATGACGTATAATTCGTGACAGGATTCGAGATGAAATTCTATTTATAATTCTATACGCCATGTAATACCAAAAACGTCTGAAAAATTAACACACAAATATAAACTATATCAGTCATATATTTCTTTAATATTTGTCCTAATTATATATGTGTGTATATTTCGATCATATTTCGATTTCTATCTCAAATTCAAAGCGAGCTTAAAAAAAAATCACCGTGTAAATAGTTAAGTACTAATATTTAGAACAGACACCAGAAAATATAAAAATTCGATAATTCCAATGATATATAATTTAGCGTAAGTTACTTTATGTGCCCGTCTATTTAGCGCGTTAAAAAACGCAAATGCCATTACAGCATGCTGATATTCTTATCTCCATGGAAGAATATTGCCGCCGGTTCTATAATAGCGATAAGTATAGGTAAATGAGAAATCGCACTAACGACGAGCGTTTAATTACTCGAAGAAGCTCGGCTCTCGGGTGCAATTATCCAATCGTTCGCCGCATATTGATCTCATTAAAAAGCGCAGTAAATATTCGCCGCCAGATCTGTCCAATGAAACCGGGCGATTTTTCGCCCCTCGCGTCTTCCGTCTGCTCTCGATTCCTCGAGGATCGAAGTAATTACGCTCGAGAATGTACGAGCCACATAAATTGCCGGTAGCTGAATTGGAACTGAAAGAACGTGGAACATCAGTTTCTTCCCGTCGTTTCGGTACCGCGTGTCCATTTACGATCGATCGGCGTAGAAGCGGTCAGTGCGATTGCGTTCGTTCAAAGTTGCGAGAGGGATCCGATTGATATATTACGCAGTCAGCAATTTTGATTGATATATTTTTTTCACGGTGGATTAGTGAAAAAATACATCACAACAGAAGGGCAAATAATTTTTAACAGTCCAAATTATTTTCCCAGTAATCCCGGTTTTTAGCTCCATCGTTTCATGCATCCACATTTAATAGTTTATACACATATATAACTATTCGAATTCCGCTAAATAACTATAGCTCTTCATGTTGCTATAAAATTTACAAATAAACATATTATATTTCCTCTTCAAATAATTTCGTGTAGAAATTTAATTGCTTACGTGTGTGCGTCTATAAACAACCAACTTGTGTATGCATTACGCGGAAAAATGAAAAAATAAAAATGTTATTCATAAATGCATATATATATATAGAAATCTTTGCCCGCTCGTTTCGTCACGAAGATAGAATATCTATGGAAACGTTATAAATATTCAAAAATATAGAATTTTCCGATGCCGATAGATGAAAACTATTTTCCGCGGCGCATGATCGACAGGATATTCCTCTTTATCCGCTTTCTTTCTCCACAGCCGTCTCTTGTCATCTTTCATCTCGGTTGTCTCTCTCTCTTTCTCTTTGTCTTTCACACCTGTGTAACATAGTTTCGTCATTGTCGTTCGTCGTCGTTCCGCTTCATCCTTTTCTTTCTCCCGAGAGTTTGCTCCCGGTGCTTCTCGCTGTCGAGTCTCGCTCTCTTTTTGCAGCGGCTGTCTTCATCCTTTCTACGGTTTGCCACTCAATATGCTGGCAGGCTCACTTATTTAGAACCGACCATAAAAGAACAATGATGTCGTACTTTGTCAGCACTCAGAGGGCTCGCTTAATTGAGCCGAATCGCGAAAGGAGCGCGAGCCTTTTTGTCGCATCGATGCTTTTTCGAGCCTTCTCATCCACCGCTGCGTTCAAGGGCAGGACTCGCCTTTGACGTCGCAAATTGCGTTAGTTTTCAACTTTGCCAAATGTTATCCAACTTTTTTTACTTGTTTTGGCTCGCCGCTTTTCAGTTTCTGCATATTTCCCGCAAATATTTCTAAAAACTATTCCACATTTCAGGCGTCGCTTTCATTGCCGTCACGTCGCGCCGTCCGCGACAATCAATATGCGACTTTACACAAATCATTGCTCCACACCGCGCAGTAAAATATCAATTCGGCGCAATACAAATATTCAGCGAACAAATTTAACCGTGCGGCATTCGCCGTCGAAATATTATGGCGTTTTCCAGGAAACGGAAGGGGAGGCAACGTATATTTTTTCCATGGCTATCGCGCGACTATGATTTATGTGAGCGCGGGGAGGAGGAAATGCGATATGTGGATATGGGAGTAACATTTGTAGGTCGGCGGGGAAACGAGTACAAATAGATCACGATTATCCAACGACAGACTCCGGGAACTCCAGGCGTGTCAAGACGACACATTTCACTCCGACGCGAAAGCGAATCTGATAAATAATGCAACAATCTTGAGAACGCGCGAGTCCACTCAAAGAATCCCCCTAACTCGTGATTTGCTGAAAGAGTACTCTCTTGAAATTTTTATCTTTTCCATTTTCGCTGCGTAAAAGAACGGTATGACAATTTCAACAATGTCCACACGCAAAATAATATATGAGAAAGATAAAACAAGCGTTCTTTCAAGTGTAATAAATGTAAGCGCGCATAATATTTAATGAAATCATATATTCGAGATACAAAAAAAGGATCGTGTATTTTACGAACGTTACGAGTGTGCGTAAAAAGTTATGTAAGAGAATCTTCTCACGGAAACACGCGAATAAATCCGAGTCGGTCCACCAGAATTTACAACATTGTCACAAAATGAACGACGCGTAACTTAGACGCGATGGCGACGCGGCACTGGAAAAATGTCGGATCATAAATTAAGCAAGCCCCGGTCGTCAGCTACGGGGAAACATTTGTCGCGGCACGCTATTTCAAGGCCGTTTCGATTTAGATCTCTCAGTGATATGTCGTCGTAAAGGAAAGGGTCCCTTCGTGCACGTGAGGTAAATTCAACCCCCCCTTCATCCTCCGTAGATGCACGCACGAGATATGATAATCGAATTTTGGTTTCCCGCGTTGTGACATCATTACCTGAGGGAAATATCATTTTGGCGAAGCCGGAGGCCGGCTAAGGCCCGAGGGAGCGCACAGAGCGGAGAAATGATCTTTGTCCTTCCTAATTTTCTACAAAATCAAATTGCAACTTGACCAAAATGTTCCGCGCGTCGCGGCGAGTTGCAAATTTCCGATATTATGTTACACGATATTATGTGCCGTTAAGTACCACCTTATGCAAATGTAATATAACTTCGGCAAATCGTTAGAAAATTTCATTCCGACGGAAAGCACCAGCGCATTCTCCGTAATGATCATTCATTCGTGACAACACGGCCCTCCAGAATTTAATAAAGACGATGTGAGGAATATTGAATAGCCTGAGTAAAACCGTGATCGAATACGACTGTCACTTCGTCTTCTTTTCTCTGTACTCCTCTTTATTGTGGAACGCATCAAAAGCATTTCGATTTGTATCTAGACAGTCCTTCTGGCAGCCGTATGTTTTCATCCTGCAGTGGGATCGTTGCCAGCACCTGGCAATAATGCGAAAGTTACTGCAATTCTCCTTGGGAGACGCTCCTTGGTTCGATAAATCGTGGACAGTCACTTCGACGTTCAGTCGCGAACAGAAGAACGAACTGTAAAGAGAAACTGATCCTCCCGCAGGATATTTCATTTCCTAAGTCAAATAGTTTCAAAGAATACGAAAAGCACTCTTCAAGGATCGCGCAAACAAATCCCTCAATGGCGCAGAAATTTAAAACTTCTCATCGCATATATGTCAAACAATGCAAGTACATTCCATTTGTTGAATGAAAGTTTTTTATTAAACGTCAACAGTTTATATTTTATTTTACGTACGTATCAAATATTGAGCGACGTCGAATAAGATGTTTCAACAAGATCTTGGAGAATTTAAAAACAGAAATATTACGACTCTATCATTAATAAATTTCTCGACCAATCGAACTGACATCCTCTTCTCGACATAAAGTAAAGAAAAGCAGCGCAGTTGGACGCCAGTTTAACGGCTATTTAGATTGAATTATTAATATTTACCGTCGAAGCGCGGTGCAAGCAGTTATAAACGTAAAGCACGACAGAGAAACTCGTGAGATCAGAAAGTTGACGGTGCAGGAAGTTCATGGACCCCAATAATCGGTCACGACAGCAATCAAATATGGACTTCCTGTGGTGTCAGAGGCTTCATAGTCCCAAGTTCACTCCAGTTCACTCTAGGTCCGATCGACCTGACTTCGTGAACTCGCGGCAAGATTATCCCACGGGAGATTGCCTCGCACCATCCACGTGTCCTCGCAATTATTGTACTGTAAACTCCGTCGGGGCATCGATCGGGTTATCATCTACAGCCGCCTTATGAATTTCAGTAATTATATAATTAATGTTCAATAATTAATCAAGTAGCTACCTCTTCGAGAGAGCGAGAGAGAGAGAGAGAATGATTACTTTAATTATTTTAATTATACATTATTATCTGCATTTACTTCTCACGTCTTTAAATTTGGTTCTACAAATCATTATTTTAATTGAAATTCAATAAACTCCTCGCTAAATATATCACGTTTCGAGCTTACTAAAATACAAGCGAAAATTATCGACGAATAAAATTAAATTGCAATAAGATTTCATGTAACGATAAATTTTTCCAAGCTAACAGATTCTAAGCCGAAAGCTCTCACGTAATCATCGACCGTTTAAAAAATTCGGCTACCACCCAAAGTTCTTTAAATCGCTGCTCAATCAGGATCAACGTTCACTCTATATCAATACACGAACGGCGGAGACCTTGGGTCTCGGCCTCGGCAAACTCACGCCGTGATATCCCGATGCGAGATTATCTCGCGATCCCGGGTCTCTATTATGATTCAACTGACAAGCTATTTGTAGTCCCCAAGGGAAGAACGAAGAACCTACGTCGCCTTCCATGCAGAGTTACGACGAAGGAAGGTGAACGAAGGGAGACCCGGGTCGGGACAAGACGTTACAAAGAAAGGACACGATCGTGCTCTCTCTCTCTCTATCTCTCGCTCTCTCGTCTTTTCGCGTCGAGTCGAGACTAACCGCACAGGACACAACAGAGCCGCGGCATTTTTACCGCGACCGCGAGAGTCACGAGCACCGTCGAGAGGCGCTCGAAAGGAGAGATGCCGCGACCCGATATTCCCTTCGTAACCTACGAGCCGACTTGCGCGGCTTTTGTGAATTTCGAGCCAAGTTCATCCCGATCTTACAAATCGTTGTAATCGTTATATCATATTGTCATGAATTCCAATCGAGTCTCTCCGGGAGGGGAAAAAAAAACTTTATCTCGCGGAAATAATTAATAGAACATTCGTATTAATAAATTGTTCCGGAGACCGTCAGAGTGAAATAGAACACACAACACAAACAATAATAAGAAGATCGCGTTCTTCGCCAATGTCAGTTTATGTCGCTTGACAACGAGTCATAAATATCCAGCGCCGAGCTCCGACGGAACACGCAGAGATGTCCTCGGGACTGTCTGTCGCTCGCACGCTGGAAGGTTCATATTTGATGGAGAATCCGACCGCGAGATCCCAGCGCGACACAACGTTCGCCTTGGCCCTTATCCCCGCTTGTTGTACGACTTAAAGCCGGGACGGGAATTGTGGCTGTTGCGTGATGTATCGCCGGTGCCTGTTCGACTCACGTTCGAGACTAGTCGCCCGCTGAGTCCGCGAACGAGGACACCGGTTTGTCCGAAATGCATCGGTAGGAGGCGGGGCGAGCGGCCTCGGTCGCCACGCGGCCAAGGACGAGAGGCCGGTTTCGTCCTGTGCATCCCGACGTATGTAGTTCTCCGCGGCGACCCTCCAAGGTTCTGTCACCGCGGATCTTGACCCTTATTCGGGCGAACCGGTGGCCAGAAGTTTGAGCCACGTGTCGTCCGAATTGTTTAATGATAGTGATTTGTCGCGTGTACGAGAATCGGGCATTGCTCGATAAGCGCATCAGCAATCGATTTAAAAAATGTAATCAAGACATAAAACAGACATTATTACGAAATAAAATAATCTTACAAGCGCACGCGGCGCTAAAAATAAGTTCACGCGCATGGAACAATATCAACGAAATGTATGTGTTATACGTCGCGAGAAATTGCCGAGATTAATGATACAAGAAATTCATGACGCGGGTTTTGCGGCGCATAATTTATTCCGACTCGTGATGAACTCATCGCGGAGAGTGTGCTAATTAATTTGTGGAGACTTTATACACAAAGCTCAAAGCAGCGCCGCCGTTTACCATCGCGTAAGAACAAAAAAGCTGCAAAGGAGAAACGAGAAAAGGAAGACGGGGAAATTCGTTCACGCGAACTCACTAAGTTCTTGTGCAAGCACTCCGTCTGGTCGACATCGTCGTCGTCGTCTGTGCGAAGCCACGATTGAAAAACATCTTTTTATTTCGCTAACATTAGCGGGTTTTTTTCCTTCCTTCCGGAGAAGAAAAATAACGTGCGGTGAATAAAATTGTATCGCAGTACGAAGAAATACATGCCGTATCGCGAGATACGTAAAAATCACAGCGACGTATCGATCTATTCCATCTATTATGTACTCGCATATCAGAAGAAAAATTCAGATAATAAAGTATGAAAATCACAGTTGCTTCACTCACCAACTGCAATGTGAAAACTTGTCCACGGAACGGTGCTTACCTGTAACGAAAAAAAAAAAACATGTCAAAACGTGATTCAGTTAATATTTTCTCGATTTTCTGACATTCAATTTTCGAGAAAAGTTGAAAATGCGTCGCAACAAATTGAGTGCTTCAAATCGACTTTGATTTCTGATGACGTAAAAAGTATGTAAGGTTAAATTAAACTTTCTCGTTATTCCTCATGCATTTTATTTGTTTCCATTTGCGATTGTTAGCGAAATGCTTTTTCGCGCATTAGTGCTTTATCGTTTTTACTCGCAGTAAAATCAGTTGTTCAATAATACTGCGTTCCAAAAAATGCTGCAGCAGAGTTTATGTAGGAAATGTACGTATATATTGATTTTAACTGACTTTTTGACGTAAACTCTGAACGAAGGGAAGAAGAGTATCATGCCGTAGACCACACCGATTTCTCACGATAAAACAATCTCAGGAAACGGCGATCACGAGCGTCGGTACTTGTACACGGATCGGGGCGCCGAATCGCGGATAATGAGCTCTTGAAATCCTGTTTCGCGGATATGAGGCCGAGGAGGACGTGCCTCCACTCATCGCGATGAGGTCGGCTGCGAAGAGAGCTGATTATTTGAACTTAATGGAGCAAAGATGGGGATAAGGGGGATGAAGGGTGGGCTAGCGAGATAGGACGGGGAGGTGAAGGATGTAGACGGGACGTTTAATGGCGGCCGCGAAACGGCCCGGGTCTTCGATCGATAAAAGTGGCCGGTTTATTTTCCAGAGGCAATGCGTATCCACTCTAAAAAATAAGAAGAGAAAAAGCGCGCACTTGAATCTTTTCGCCTTCCCTACATCTTTGCGGGCGAAGAAATTACTTATCTTTTTTGCTTAGTCGACTAATTTCGGTGGAGAGCTTCAAGCATACTTTAACATTCGCGAAGAAGAGAAAAAAAAGAGATAGATGCAAAGTGTGCACTGGGTGTTTTTTTTCCCTCATAATTAGTTTTGATGATCCATAATTCTGCGTCGGCGAGATAAACTGTGAGCTAAGAAAAATCTTGGAAAATTTCTAACCTAAATCGCAGAAAATTATTATGTCTCTACGCTTCCATATAAAGAATGCAAGCTACGTTGCTCATTAATGAACTAAATGTAATTAAAATTCAAAACAATTAGCAAATCTTCGAAAGATAAATAATTCTTCACTCTCTTACCAGGTTCGAAAATTATATATTTATCAACTTTGTTATTTGTCTACATTGTGCACTAAAAATTAAGGATGCTTACAGTTCAATTTCCCAGCTTATAGTTAAAATTACCATAGATATCATATAATAAAAAGTTACGTACTGCTTGTACAAAATTTCCTCCATTATTAAGCTGCTAGTTGTTACATTAAAAACCTGAAAAGATTGTGCGAAAGAAAGCGGAAACAAAAATCCTTTTTCAGCGATAATTCGTCCTGCTGAGTTTAAGGACAGACAGAATGCAGCTTGCGTGTAAGCCAAGTTCTATCTTCATGATGCAGTGATACAGATATACCGAATGCGGCGGAAACTAAATACTAGCGCATCGGAAATGACGTCAGCTACCTCCGCGCATTTCCCCTTTCTAATGGAGGAAATTCAATCGCGCTCGCATGCTACTGAATGAAGCCATCGCGAGTCTAAATCGTAAACAAACGATTTTATCCTGTCGATGAGACAGAATCACCGAATCGCGCATACCGCGGGGCGAATTTGTCATAAACACCGTTGCGTGGGGTTGATCGACGCGCGTCGACGGAGCGATCGCGAGCTTTTCAGAAGGGATTTGTGGCGTTTTTAATCGGGCCGAGCCGAGAGCAGCGTAATCGCTAGCGATCTCTATTCCTCTATTAACCCTGTCATTCCCAAATTATGATTTATCGGTTTTAACGGGTTTCCGTCCCGAGCTGGATTGATATTCAGCAAAAATTCATCACCGGTTTAATATAAAGGTATGCTCAATGCAAAAATACGAACTCATAAAAGAGACGATGAGCGTTCCATATATTTCGTTAAACGCTGCAGTCGACTCGAATATCCTTCCCGCGCCTCCGACCGAATTCCTCACATCGGGCGTTAATTAAGCAGCTTTGGGGATCGCGTGAAAAAAAGAAACCAGCTTCGACGACGTCGCGAAGAAACATCGGTGCCATAAAATCGCATCGCGCACACGCGTTCTCGGCCCAGCCACTTCACTCATGAATCTACTTTTTTTTTCGTCTAATCTTCGCTAATGCGAAATGCAAATCTTGCTTCCGACGGCAAAAAGCCGGCGGATCCGGCTAATAATTGAATTTGCGTTGACACTAATTGTTTCCTCGGTTCGCACGAAATGCGTGTTGTTCCGTCCTGATCGTTCGACCGTTGTTTCGTTACGGCCGTCACGCAACACGCGTGATTCTATAACGAGGAACGGCGCGCCGACGGCCACCGCCGTCGCCGTCGCCGTCGACATCCAATCGGCGCACGGAAAGCCCTGATCCGTATTCCCCTCCGTCGATCCGTATCGCCCGTAACTATTACCCGTGAGGTTATTAAATCGGAATATAGCTCGCGTAACACGTCGCCCTCGTGACGTAATTAATGCATACGGTAACATTAAATGGCCGCTCTAATTTTACGCAAAATTGCGGCCACACATGTGCGATAGTAACTGCGACGCAATCATTTCCAAATGTCGGTCATTTGTTATGTCAATTAGAACGCACATAATTCTCTTCCTCGATGTTAAGTTGCTCGAATGGAAAGTTCGTAAAAAGTAATTTTTTTCTCGGAAAGTCAAGAAATACGGATGTATAGTTGATATTCATGTGAATCTATCTTAAAATATTTTAAAAATATTTGTCTATAAATAAATTTTCCATCGTAATTAAATTCATTACTGGCTTTTGATCCGAATAATCAGAAATAGAAAGTTAATTAAATATAAAGTAACCTTTGCAATGTAGAGTAATTGAATAAAATTGTGAATATATTTCGCTAAATTAATTCCCTTCGATCTGTATCTTCTGTATGACACCGTACTTTTGAATCCGCTCAATAAATTTAACGCCACGAGTTATTTACGGTGAGATATGTCTGTAATGTGCAGCAGATGGTTGCGAATGTTTATCACGATGACGAACGATCGCAGTTCTTTCCCCCGCCATTTTATTGAATAAGAACGCGGAATAAGATTTACCGGAAAGCTAAGTATTCTTTATGGACTCTCCGGCCAACTCGTAAACTCGGAATCGGCTCGCACGGTCAACGACTTTCTGTCCGATAATCCCCGGAAGACGACGATCGGTGAGCGCCGTCCCTTCGGCTTCGCCGTTTTCCGGCATCTTTTTAACAGCGAAGCCGTGACCATTCTGGTATTTATGGTCGGTGAACTCGCGGCGCATAGAGCGGCCCACGAGCGGAAATAAAATTCGATGGGGCGGAACGGCTGATGGTGGCAGAACGCCAAAAAAAAAGTCGCGATGCGGTACCAGCTTCGCGTGCATACGATAAATCTCCATAAATATGTATGAACGTGCAGCCCGTCCGCTGGGAACTCCTTGTTCATGTAGGTTGGTGGCTTCAAAATTTCCTAGGTTTCACCGCGGTACAGGCGGTAACTTATGAGAAATTAAGTTTATCGACCCGCATATCGTCCGCAATTTACGCATCCCGTAATCGGACAGAAGTTTTCGAATGCGTGGTAACGCGAGTTAACTGCTCGAACAACCGCGACGCGTCGTGCATTTGAAATGAATTTAGCATAATTAATGTATATTTCAAAATGAACATTCTGCTGACGTTTTACTTCGCTCATGATCCTCGATTAAATAATAACTTTCAGATTACAAAAATCTGAATCTCGATTACACTGCACACGTAGATGCAATATTGACAGATAGTTCAGCAATTTATGATGGGTTAGGCAGATCGCTTACTTTGTACCCCTCGCTGAGTAATCGAGCGACATCGAGTAGACAGTCGTCGGGCGAGACCCCGGCGTCGTCGGTCATTCAAAAATAGTTTCGAGATATGGTTACGGGGACGCCGCTGAGATCATTTTTCAGCGGCGTTATCGACGAATCATCCTGCGCGGGTCTCCGCAGCGACGACGAGGCTACCCTTTGTACGAGGTGGTATGGCAAACCCCGTGGCGGTAATAATACGAGAGGCCATGAGTAATGTCGCACTTGAAACGTTGCCATCGTGGCGATGCATAACATGGGGTAAGCATGACGTTTCACATATTAGCCGACTTTCATTATTAAAAGGTTCCAAAAAATTGTCGCCATTAATAAAATCGCTGGGAGGTCACCGAGAGAAATTCTTACAAAATCCGAAAAAAAAAAAAAAAAATTCTTCATGCAAGATGAAATAAAATTAAAATAAATAGCTTGATTAAATCAAGATATCTCGAAGTGTGCAAGTTACACATATTTCGCGACTATGTGTTGTGCAATTAAAAATATCTCGAAACAGATATTATTTCACTTTCTTTCAGATTATCACTGATGTATAAATAAACGCTTACAAAGTGACTTTGTAATTTCGCGTCAATTTGTACTTTACGCGTTTTATTACAAATATATTGCAAGATATGGCGACGAAAATGCATTTTACAATGAGCACTCGAAATATCTCCGCTAAAATGGAATTGCTGAACGGCGACGAGCCCATTAAAATCGAGGGCCGCACTTCAAAACTATTAAATGGTTCGCCGAACTTTGTCCATTTCGTTGGTACCGAATTCAATTTACGACATTAAATTAAGGACCAAAATTATAATTAGATGAACGTAGATTTGTATTGAATAGAATACAATTGCACATTGCAGATGTATGAGAGATGTGTAATTCTTGCTTTTCAAATTTACAATGTGTAAATTAAATACGTACAAAAGTAGAAAACAACATAACCAATCAAAAGTTCTTCTTGTTATTTCATTTTCAAGCGTTAATTATCAAATATTTAATAAATTTTTATTGTGCCTTTGAAATAAAAAAAAATAAATTATTTTACTATAATAAATTATTTTTAGCACCGCATAAATAATAATAAATAGAAATGTTGTTTCTTCATTATATTATTATAATTTTTACAAGTGCAATATTTCATTCATCAAATAATTCATTCACAATTAATTAAAATATATTAATAGAGGAATAAATTTGTTAAAAGAAAAAGAGTGAAAAAAACAGCGAAAGAGAGAAAACAACTATTTCAGTCGTATTAATACGGCTGAAAATAATATAAAGTAAAATTTTTCGCGTCAACAATTTTTTAATCTACAATTCTGCACTGATATTGAGAATAGAACTTCGAACTGAAATTGGTACACAATGCGGCGCTCCGCTGCGTCGCGACTTCCTGTTTGTCGGTATACACAAGCACCTGCGGCTATCACCTCTGCGTCGACGTAGTTAATAGCATTATTTGGGAAAACAAGTACTGTATTGCGTGGCCGTGGAAGCATGCAATTTTCAATTGTTCGGACGTAATGAAACTCACCGCTCGTCAACCACTACATTTATAAATCTCATTTAATTGGTCACGTTCCTGAAAACAATTCCCGCGAACGCTCTATGCGTGCAACACATTTATATAATTGGCCTAACCAACATTTCTACTAAAGATAATAGTTTCCAAATTGTGTAATTAAATAACCAAGACTTTATTTTTATTTACTACTAAATATTAACTTCAGTGCGCAATTGCCTAAGAATTGTCCAACATATGCGATTATCGTTGGAATTAATTCTTCCGTAGAACGAAAAACACAGTGTGTCCTAACAATTAATTACTCTAATTAATTCTTATCTACGACATAATTGACGACGGCAAAAAAAAAAACAGGAGACGAAGTAGAAACCAAATTTTTACTTCCAAAAACAGAAGTGAGTAGCAGTAAGCGCTGTTGAAGCCCGAACAAAGCGTCTTTCGCGCAGACGAAGGACGGTGAAAAATCTAGAAGGATATTCGGAGAGTGGTAAAATAGGGAGAAAATTCAGTATGGATTAGAAGGCTATTCCTCTCGAAAATCATGTAAAGGATGAACGGAGAGGCAGCTTCGCTTAAATTATCGGCGCACCATTTAAACTGGGAATAAAGCGTCGTTTAAGCTGCGTTCGTGAAAAGGGAAAACTCTTTAATTCGAAAGATAAATATGGACGATCTCGCGGTTCAACTCTTCCCTAATTGAAAAAATTTTCAACAGTTCCTTCGTTCCTCGATGCTTTAACAAGCGAAAACCGCTACTCTCTCCAGCACAAACAGACTGTCGCAAAATTTCAAATGCTGAACAATTGTTGATTCCGAACGATCTCACTTTATTACTCTTCATTCATTTACATATGTTACTGCTCTTCATCCGTATAATATGATATGGATGAATGTAAAATGGACGGTCGTGTGTGTCGAATGACGTATATTAACGGTCATAACACGCGTAATCATAAGAGCGACGCAGAGGGCCATATTAATAATCGATATAAACGTGAGCGAGCCCGATAAATACGTCCAACGGAGTTGGACTGGCGAAATGGACGCATTTAACGAAATTATGACAGGTTCCCGCGGGACACGCGAATACGCTTGGAATCTTCCGCGTTGCCTCGTCCCAGGCGTGACAGTGGGATTTCGGCTACATCGTCGGCGTCATGTTGCGACTGCACTCGCATTAGTTATCGATACGCGCACGCATGGAGCACGATAATTCGCCGTGAGCACGATGTCGTGTTACACAGCGCGAAATTGCGTCCAGAAAGTGCAGCCTTGCAGAAAATCATGACATTAGATTTCAACAATAGCACTCCGTATTTTGCAATACGCGCGCGCACAGTAATATCGCAATACAATTCTGTTACGCGTAATTGATTTTTTATACGACCGCGTGAAACGCTCAAAGAGTCAATAGATACGGCATTGTAGAAATTTATGCGAGAAAAACGCGAAGAAGCCGAAGAATGGCGAGACGGTGAATTAAAATTTGAATTAATGATACAATTCATCTACCGGCTTGATTGTCCTAATTGCGTCTCGTATGACACGACAATGTGCGGAATTAGGAATATAATTGAACGAATTGCGCGACGACGCCAGAAGAATTACTTTGAGACATTAATTTCGTTTATAATCTAATAAACGGTAAGTACAGAACGGTAAATGTGAATAAGAATAATTTCTAGCAATTTCGCGGTCGACCATAGTCGTTGTTTGTATTAACGTTACGCCAACAAGACTTGGCCTCTCCTCGTCCTGTGGTGAAAGAAATCCTGACGCGGTCACGTAGAGTCTTGCGTGCACAGAAAAATCCACGAACTTAATTTCGCACGTGTACAGTCCGAAGCGGCTAATTCCGTGGCATGGTGCCCGTGGGAAATTAAGTGGGATGATTGATACACGTAAAAAGAGAAATTAAGGTGCAGTCTACAGCCGAGGTAAGGCCAGTAACTTCCGGATAACATCTTGCCATTGTTCTCTTCTTTCTCGCGCGAATTTTTTTTTCATCCAAGAAGCAAATACGTACAAATTGTATCAACGCTCGTAAAATTACATATTTGATATCGTGTAAACATGATATTAAATAAGTCATCGAGTTCTACATATCGCAGTAATTTTCATTGTATGATTATGAATATTATTAATTCAAAAATCATAATGTATCTCTGAATCTCTAATGCCCTTGTGTTTTCCGACTCATTAATTATAATGAGATTTATTTGTGTTATGAAACATAATAAAAAAGGGGATAAATAGTAGAGAAAAATGGGAAGTATAATTCAAAGCCTGTTATTTTGTAAACCTAATGTACACTTGTAAATATGTGTACGCTTGGTAATTTCGAGGGCGTTTTACTCCGTTTAGGAGGTTTCACGGAAAATTATCCCCTAGAGGCGTATCGCGAATGCGAATAGCGATGAGAAAGGATGTGTCGTGGGGAATCATGTAAATATTTTGCAGTGCATAAAAGCGAAAAACATGCCAATAGTGTTTGTGTTTTGTAGTCGCAATCGTAAGCTCGATATTCACAAAAATTACGCCTAAAATGGCAGATTACGTCAATTCTCGGATCGAAACATCTGCCTTAAAAATAAAGCACTTTTGTTTGACGCAATTTCCTAAAGTACGAAACAAAATTTTGCGTATATTCTCTCGACGATGTAAATTATATAATACGTAAATTTTATCGTTCACGTATTAATGATATAAAAATAACTATGCTGGCAAGAATGGTATCTCCAACATTTTTTCCAGTGTATCAAGACACTTCCTTTTATATTTAGCCGTCAATAATCTAACTCAAACTGACAAATCGATTAAAAAGATTAGTGAACGTAATCGCACTTCACAAGACAATAATGCGATTCCTAACGATAGATTCAACTGAGTGGAGGCGTCGATTAAATTCCAGACGAGAAGTCTGCAGAATATGACTAGACCGGGAAGAACTCCGGCCATATATAGCTAAATCATTTTATCATTTTATACGATCTGAGTCGACCGTAGAAAGTGCCGCTCAAGAAGAAGAGAGCGCGGTGGGAGAGTGCAGGTAGCTAAGGGGAATAGCACCGGGGTTCGATGAAAAAGAAGAGCACCGCGTAAAATGTTCGAAGATATAAAATTCTTCCGGTGTTGGAAGTTATACCTATTAAAGATTAATAAACCATCAAGGTGGAAAAGAGCCAAGATGGTAGCCATCTCCGATGGAAGGCTGCGAGATCGAGACCGTAGAGAGGATGAGAAAAAAGGGAGAAAAAAAAATACCAAGCAGTTAGGAAATGAACGACTCCGGTCATTTGGCTTATCGCCGCGCGCCGTCTCTCTTGAATTATCCTGCGAGCTCTTGAAAATTCCGTTTCATCGGTAGATTTCTCTATGGATAAAAGAAATAAACAATAGGCTTCCTACAAAAGTAACAAACGGACGGACAAGAATTTGGATGTCCTAAGAGAAATAACGGAGGGTATTCGTTGTCTTCAATACGTCTAATTTTTTTCGAAGCAAAATTCTTAATTCTAGAAAATCAATGTTGCAATAAAAATATCATGCAACGGTTCACAAACAACGATTATTATTTTCCTTCCATAAATATCATATTTATTACTCGGCTTTAAAAACATTCTAAAATAAAAAAATTTTATTAAAGATTTTTAGAATTGTAAATATTTCTAAACTCTTTCAAGAGAGATTAAATCAGCCCAAGCTTTTAGCTAAGTAATTATGCGATAAATGACAGTAATGTGACAGCAAATAAACATTAATATTGTAATAGACGCCGCTTTTGCTGACCTTAATTGCAGATTGAGAGAATTTTAAACGTCGATTTTAAAACACAATGTACATGTTAAATTCGGATAAACAAATATTATCTTAAAATAAAAAGCTGTATCAAATTATCCGATAATAGAGTAGCGAGATTCATCGTTTAGAATGCTCTCAACTTCATCGACATTATTCTACTGCACATCAGCAGCGAACCGATCGGCGCTCTCTTCCGCGCCGGATACCGAATCGACGGATATTTCCGACGTGCTATCCGGCCACCACGGCAAAACGGATGCGCTATGATAAATAAACGATAAAGTCGATCGACTGTGAATCCTGCGGGCTGGTCATTATCCCCGTTTAATCGAATAAATCAATTAGCGGATCGACCGATAATGATAACGAATGACTCACGGCGGCGCGGCGCTTTGGTGCACCGTGTCGTGGGACCAGCCGCGGACCGCCTTTCAACGTCACCCTATTTAATGATGTTTTAAACGACGTTCCCTGCACCGCCCGCATCACATTTACTGCGAATACGCTCGTCCCTGCTGGGGATGCGAAACGAAATTTACCACTCGCCGACAATGGTGCCGCCGGTAATAGTGACTTGAAGGCACAAACGTGGCTGTAATTGAATGGTCGGAGTTTTACGGCTGTTTGCACTCACTCGTTCGAACGACCGAGGGAGTAATTTGAATGTGAATTTTGCGAATCTTTCGCTTGAAATTTTGCGATGCGAATGTAAAAGTTACGGTCGGAGCGTAAGATGAGGTCGAAGAGAAGAGAAATTGCATCCTCTTGCTCATTGTTTTCAGCGGCGTTTATTTATCGCTTTACGTTACACTCAACGTTTTATCAAAGAGTCTTTTAGTGGATTTTTTACACACCTGTACAAATCATTATTGCACTCATCGCGCTTGTGCTTGATGTTAGATTTTCTGGAAATGAAATACTAACTAGCGTAATCAACTTTAAAGCAATTTTTCCAAATCCATCCTATTAAACATTATTTTTAAAAAATCATTTTAAGATTTTTTGCATAAAATAAATGCAGAAAAAGCGCAGAAAATTAGTGCCATAATATATTAAAAAATACAATTTTTTTCAATTTAGCAAACGACAGTGAACTGCGAACTCAACAAATAACTTTTTGACGCTATACCCGTAGCGGTAAATATTACCGGATAAAGCGCTGGTCCACGTGTAACCGAAATTTATATAGAAACTTCGACAAAGTGTCATTTCTTGGGGTTGGATTAAGGAAGCACTTCGTGAAACAGCGTGCGAGTTGGAAAAGGCGAACTAACAAAAATCTTACCAGCCGGAACTATTGACAAAGAAATCACGCCGGCGGGGATGTTTAGAGCGAAACTTTCCTTCGAGGCGTTGCGTATTATTCCTTGTCCGAATTACGCGCGTTCTCCTTGTAATTAAAACGAGGGAAATGAGAATACGCCCATCGTGCGTTTCAGCGTTAATTAATCCGGAGTTGGAAAGACAATGAGTCTTGTGAAAAGTGCGTGAAAATAAAGGAGCGCTACGTCGTACATAAAAAAGGGGAAAGAAACCAACGATGCTTATCGCTTTCCTGTTATTTTTAAATTATAAAATTTGCTAATCTCGCATTATCGCAAATATATTTTTCAAGATACAATGCTGTTCATGTAAAATATTTTAATAATAATTCGTACGCGACTTTATTCGACGAACAATCAACATATGATAAAAATATATTTATGTTTCAGCACATTATATCATAAGTTAGCCTGCCTTCTTAGCGATACTTTTGTCGGACACGTTAATTAATCCGTGGATGAAGTGGCGAGCGGAGAAGCGCGATGAGAAATAACACAAGTTGCGGGATGAAAAATAAAAGAGTTGTAATAATATCATTCGGGAAATGGCGCGCAGTTAAGAAACGACCTGAGAAAGATTGGCAGTATTTTACGTTTGCGGTTTCTCGGGTATGCTCGATAGGATGGGAAAACTTTAGTTTTGAGGACCGTTCCGCGACTCCAAGCCCCCATTCATGAATCACGCCCTCACCTCAGGGGGCTCATTCTGGATTATGAAATGCTTCTGTGATTGCGCCTGTGGCGTAAACAAATTAGCGCTGTCAACCGACTCCCGTTATTCTGAAATTGTTCTAATTAAAACAACGCGGTGTTATATTCCATTCACCTCTCGCACTCGCGATATTATATTAAAGCAATGATTTATCAGCGCATTTCGCATTTTATAAGAAAGAAAGAAATACTGTATTAAATGTCACTGCTAGGAGTGAAAATCCCGAGCAAATGGCGGAGCAGCGTGATGAAGTGCGGATAATGCAAGCTAACGTTGATTTTAGATTAAACCGAGGCAAGGAGGATCGAAAGCCATTTCGTGGTCACTCACGATCACTTATGGTACTCTTGGTTATCCGATTAGGGATTAAATTATGACGCATTTCAGTGCCACATGTACATCGCGGATAACGCATACTGATGACTACGCGCAGACACGATACTAATTTATGTCTCTTTGTATCGCGTATGCCGCGCGAGAATCGTGTGACGAATGTCAAAATCGAGATAATATGTGATACAACAAATTACTACGGCAATTAAATAAGACACGTACAACTAAACATAAATAGTTAGAACAAATAAATGGAATCTAAATTTTCTTCTCGCTTATTCTCGCTGCGAGATTTGTAGAAAGATGCTTAATAAATTTTCAAA
This sequence comes from Linepithema humile, assembly GCF_040581485.1. Lineage (NCBI taxonomy): Eukaryota > Metazoa > Arthropoda > Insecta > Hymenoptera > Formicidae > Linepithema > Linepithema humile. Next base: position 16,510,792 of record NC_090132.1, read on the forward strand.
CGAAATATCTTTTTCTTTGAATCTGTATTAAATAAGTCCGTCTTATTGTAATCGCGTGTCCACAAAATATTTTTCTCTTTCGAGATGTGTTTTCCGATAGAACAGCAATGTAGAAGAGAACAAAGAAGCACGTTCGCAGATATCGTCATTTCGTATTGTCAATCGCTTAGCAATGCTAATAGCACGTAATCTTACACTCAGAGACTCCAGAGACGCATTAAGGCATCTATCTGTGTGCCGAGTGATGGAACGCGGAGCGGGCTAAACAATAGCGCGCGACCGAAATACAATCACACGAGACGCTCGCGTCGGATAATAATTACATAAGGCATTACGGGGCGGCCGGGGATTTATGAGGCGCATTATGTATTATGTATCACTATATGCGGTTAAACATAAAGAACCGAGGCGGCGACCCGAACGTGTGACGGGCTTCGACAAACACATCACGCGAAAGAGATCCATCTTGCCGTGGCCCAGGGCCACCACGTTCATCAACGCAAATAGCCTCTTTATAACGGCTGATGCCGGTACCCGCCGACGCGAAATGCCCGCGTATGTATGGCTTAACCCCACACGGTCGCGCACGCTTCCGCGCACCACTCACGGATAACGGCCTCGGGGGAAAACGCGAAATTGATTCTAGCCTTGATTTATACAAGGCGATCGTTGAAAAAATATGCGGCCCCATAAAAGTCTGTATCGGCCGCACCGCATCGGACGTTCTATCAAACTCGCGCGAATATCGCGCTCTGGAAAAAGCGCGCGCCTGCCTTAGAACTAGCCACTTATCGCCTGACGAATACCCGTTTACATTTAGTTTTTAGCGGAAAGACCGAAGGTATCTTCTCTCGCGAGATAGTCTTGGATAATTCTCACGGCACACTTGACGATCCTTGAAACGATGTTTTCCGAATGGTTACGCTAACGTGACTACGGCTATCTACGATGATTGCCGAAACAACATGCGCTGCTATTAAATTCTATGTAGCGGAGCGTATCATACTGAAACTCAGAGCGGGCGATATCACGGTCGAGTACGCGCTTAACGAGCTTGTATCTACACGCTGTAATATGCATCGAAGAACGTGTCTGACGGCGGATTTTCTCTAATAACCAATTTCCTATCATAAGCATCGGGAGATCGTGTAATACAGCAAACACTGCGAACGGGTGGAAGCCTTCTAATTTCCCCAGCGCGTTGCGAGGAATTATATAATAACAATATCATCGACTCCGAAATTATTGGAAGCGGAAACCCCGCGATAAGAGAGCGGGGTATATACAGCGAATTTACTGCTCCGTTATCCTCTGTGAGGGTATTATGACATTAATCTCGCTGACATCGATTTATGCGCGGCGATATGTGTTGAGAAAAGTAGGCAGCTTCCCTAAAATGCCAATATACCGTGCCGACGTCGGCCGATATCTCGATCAGTTCTTGCATACACGCCGAACGATCTTGTATCTATAGCGCCTATCGTGTAGACAATGTAGATCGTAAAGAAGAGTAGATTTACCTCGACACGCTATCAGGGAGTGGACTATCCGCCCATAAATACAGCCGGCGCTTTTAAGATTTTAAACCGAGCGCGGCTCCATAAAGGTAATGTAGAGCGAGTGCCCGGCTAATGCAATGATCAGATGGTTCATATCGTGATGGTGGGATATTATACTTAATTATTTGCGTGCAAATGCAGTCTGCTAAGGAATAGCGAAAGTTATCGAGTCGTTTGAAGTAACAAAAATATTCCTTCATCAAAAAAAGTTCGCGTTGAAAATCCGAAAATTTGTCTAATCTTTTAAGAAAACACCGAGAAGTTATAATATCTGAAGAATATTGATAGCGAAGAAAGATGCATGATTGGCAGGGAGAAGTTGGATAATGAAAGGCCGTTCTCACGTGATAGGTTCAAGTGATACTCAATAGTGGTGGTGTAGGCAAAACCAACAGCCGGAGCATGTATGTGGCTGGCTGGCTGGCTGGCTGGCTGTGCACAATCTATAAGCGCGCGATGGCGATAAATCATGATTTATGATAACAGAAGTTCCATTGAAATGAAATAGGAGCGCAGTTTCACCGTTTGCCATAAGATGCTGCCGTTACAAACACGCCGGGTCCTGCGGATACATCGATCACCGCGACTATTAGATTCTTCCAAATAAAGCGCGGCTCAGAATACAGAATCTAAAGCTAAAGCTAATTGAAAATATCAAGCAGATCGAAAGGTCATTCTATAATCCAATAAGTTAATTATGTTTCTATAAATGTAATATATGTAAAATATTTAAAAATGCTACTGAAAAATTTATCTTTTTCACAATTTTTTGTTACAAAATAAAAAGTGGCGAAGAACGAGCTCACGGGAAAGTTCACTGATGCGGAGTTAAAATTACAAAATAGGAATAAACTGCAGACACGTTACATAGCGTGTCGTAGTTGTAAGTTTCGTGCGCTTCGAATATTAATGGTATTCGAAAATACATGTGTGGGAGTTCGGAAAAGCCGTGAGAAGAAATATCGACAACATTTATATCAACAGCAACATCGATCGTGCGGCGAGTGTGTCCTTTTTAGATCGTTCGAATCTGTCTCTTCCGCCGGGCTCTAAATTTAAATATCGGCTCGATGAAACCGCGCGATTTGTGCGCATTACACGTCCTGTTACTATCAGCGAAGTCACGCTCGCATAAGTCGCACAGCTGCGATTAAAAGCGATATTACCGTTAATTTGTGAAATCGTGCATCAGCGATTCTCATGCAAATTGCGTGGAATAATTTACAAGCGCGGATAGCGCGAATAATTTCGGTGTTTCACGTTTTTAATAATGTCGCGGCGTGATCGGCGATACCTTGCGCACCGATCGACTCGCGTACTCGCGTGCCGGATTACGAAGTGCCGCGAGGGTTCCTTTTTTTCTCTCCTCCGCTCGTCGTGCTCGCCCGGTAAATCCCAAGATCCCATTATCCGTGTCTCATCCATAGTGATGCAGATTACAATAACAAATAGGCGGCAGGGTCGCGGCCCCCTCTCCGATATCGTGGAACAAGAATCTCGTCGTTCTCTTTCCCGCCTCGCCCCCGCCCCCCTTTCCCTCCCCGCGCGTCTCCTCGTCCCTTCTACTGCGATCCTGCAGTCCCACGAATTCGCTGTTCCTTTTCGAGGACACTCTCGAAAACGGCTCGGAAGGAAGAAAGAAAGAGGCCGAGACGGCACGAAGCGGTGAAACGAAATCGTGACTTCGACCACGAGTCTATTTTCAGGTGTAATGTAAATGCTCCCGCGGGGGACAATGGGCAACCAAACGACATCGCCCATCCCCCCCTCTTCGCCACCCCCGGCCCCCTCCGTGGAATGCTGACTCCTGCGAAAAGGAGTGCAAAAACTCGGCGCGAACATCGCTTCCCGTGTCGATCGATTCGGTTGATTTAGTCGAGTTCTCCGGTGGGTAACATGAATTCAACTCCGCGATCTCTCAATTAGCAGAACGGCCGCTTTCAGGCCGAGTTCTTTGGGTTGCTCCATCGGAGGCAGCGTATGGGCTTTGAATCTTATTATCGAACCCAGCCGAAATACGGAAGATCGATATCGGCATCGACGAAGAAAGAATATCTTTTCATAATTTAATATAATTTCGGGAAGAAAATACAGGCTCAGTCGTTATGTGATCATGAACATATATGAACGTAATTTTTGAAATATTCATTCATCGTCATTATCTTGATTACATTTTTTTACGTTAGTAATAGTCGATAATAAAATAGCAATAAGATAAATGTTTCAAATTAATTTTTTTAAACGCATATATATCAGCAAAATGCGTTAAGTCCCGATTGAAATGGGCAATAAATTATACAAAATTAAATCAATAAAAAAAGGATAAAAGGATAAATGAGCCAATGTTGAATAAATGAAATGAATGAATTGTTTAACGTATTTCTATCCAGCGCTGGCTCATTTGCCCTTTTATATTCCTCCTTATTGATTTAATAAATATAAAATTGAATCATATATTCATTATCGCAATTAATAATACAACTAATTACCGTGCAATATTATTGCAGTTATAAATTATATGTCAGTATCTTTCATCTCAAGTTCATCTACGCTGCAAAAGATTAACGACATTTGTTTGGAGAACATGTTGAGAGAAAAAAAATTGCTTCCACGGCTCGTGCAGTTTTATCGCGGTAAAGGCGAGAACATCGAATGGAGTATTCGAAGTGCCATGGTCGATGAATCGCGATATATAATGGCTATGGCGCGGTAAGGGTTCCTCTTGTCCCGCGGTACTTCGTCCGAAAGGAATCTCCGGAAAGCCAGATGCATTAAAGTGGATTTCCCGTTATCACGGCGCGATCGAGAATTCTATGAATAATAATGTCTTTATTTATTTACCGGTCCTAAAAAAAAGAACGAGTTTTCGCGTCACGAAGATCTCTTTAAAACGGAGATTTTCACTCTCGCCCGCCTCACCCTTCCTCCCTGAGCATCTCGAAGACGCGCTGGTTCCAATTAAGTGTCTCGAGTCCTGCCGGGGGTATAAAATCGATCGCGAGCGCTGCTTCGTCAGAGTCGGTTCACGTAAGACGAATTCACGATTCCATCACGGCGCGGAGCTAAACGATTAGACTCTTTTTCTCCAGCGGTCAATGTGCGTCTCTCTCTCTCTCTCTCTCTTCTTCCCCCCCCCCCTCGGATCGCAATTAATCGATCGAAGGATGCAGGCGCCGCGAAATTGGATAAATGTCTTAACGTCGGACGCTGTAAATTTTATTTCGACCATTAATTCGCCTACGACACATAATATTTTTAATTTCTCAGGGGTATAAATCATCCCGAATCCACTCAGCCGATCGTAATGTCCGATAGATGATGTCCGATAGCCAGCCATAAACAAGATCATAAGCACTTTTCCTTCGACAATATTTACCTCGTCACGATCGGTAGATAAGATCATTAATTATTATTATTGTCATAAACTAAATGCTCGTAAATTTCTTTTCAAAAATAAATAACATGATGAACACATCATATGAAATAGTGCTCGCTTTTTCGATAATACAAAAGTTTTTGATGGATGACGACTGATTGGAAATTGTAATATTTACGTTTTAGTTCTTTTTTTTTAGTTTCTAAATCGTTCACACAATTGTTTTGCTAAAAATATCACATATATTCTTCTTATTAATCTGAAGAATGTAGCTTGCTCTCTTCAGATCTCGAAAGCAGGCAATATATTATACAAGAGAAAAGAATTTTCATCGAGAATGAAAAGAATCAAATGAAAAAATATCCAAAGTAAAAAATAAGAAAGAAAGTTATGTAAAGAATAAATATACTGTCAGAATGTGCAGATGGAATTTAAAAACATATCACGAAGAAAAAAAAGCGATGCAATGTGCCGAAAGCGGTTTCAGGTTTTCTAGTAATCCTTTTACATTCCTGAAATTCTCGTGTTTTTCACACGAATCGTGTTGCAGTTAGTAATAAAAAGAGAATATTTAAAAGAGTAATTCAAAAGGTTGAGAGAAATTTCAATCGTTTTTAAAATATATAATGTTACCAAAATAACTAACAATAAAAAATATTTTGCAGCAAGTATATCATAAGCTAAATAATTTCAACGGAAAGCTCCGATTTTCTTGTGCTTTACTGTGTTATATTTTAATAATAATAATAACTGTTCGTCAAAGCATTTCCAAGCTTGTTATTTGGTTTTGTTCCTCACTGTTCTTTGTACAATTTGTGCGAGTATTGTAAACGCTTTTTGCACAAGCAAAAAAATATTTTTAATTTTTGTTAAAATATTTTTTTGCGTTTTTATTTTAAAAAAAGCAGTACCAATGAAAACAAAATATCCATATAGAGTAATAAAATACCATTATTGTGACGATTCGCTACATAAACCAAACACCGTGCAAACGCAAAATGAATGGTGAATTACATAGTGCAACTCAACCGTAGTAGAAGAGACGCAAGGTGTCTCCCGCGGGGGTAAATGTTTGCGGTTTCCGATGGAATGATGTTTACTCGGTAACAACGCCTATGGCGCGAAGGGCCGACTGTTTGAGAATTAGGGCGACGATGCGGGACACGTCGTGCAATTGCGATGTCGAACCTAGGTGATTCAGGTACAAGAGAGAATTCCCTAAGGAGAGAAACATCAGTTGTAAAGCCTTATCGTGATGACGACAATTATATCTCTCTGTAAAAAAAAAGTAGAAAGACAACAAATACACATTATGAGATCTTTAAAGTTCTGTGCCGCAGCATTGCAATCAAACAATAACTAATGTTAAGTAATTTATTTTTTATAAGACTGCAATCGGGTGATTTACCTGATTTATGTGACGTATAAAGAAGACAATTCATTAGCCTCTCATTATTCTGCGAAAATTATAATACAGATGCTGATGATTCGGACAGTAGCGCTTCTTATGCGGCAAGAATCTGCACTTGGATATTCTTTCGCGACGCACTCTTCCGTGCTTTATTGCAAAATATAAGACTGCGCGATACGTTAAATGATTTCGACAAAACGAACGAAAATATACGATTTCGCAGCCGTCTGATTCTCGACTGCTCCACGTACTCGCGTAGTGCGTTTGCCTCTTACTTGTCGACGGAATTGTGCAGGGACCGCACGATATCGTTCTCAAGCGGTTTCGAACTGGATAAGGAGCTTCGGTTTTCCGCAACATTTACATTCGATTAGAATAACTCGCCGTGGTCCCTCTCCCAGGCACCGTACATTTTCCCATAGGTCTTCCGCCAGTCTCATGCTCCGGCGAAAGCACAGCCGCGCATCCGCAACGACTTGCTTACCCGAAGAAGCGTCGGCGGCGGCGGTGCCGCCGCCGGCGACTCCTCTTATTGCAGTACTTCGATTGGAAACGAAATGGAAGATATCGGAATCTCTGCCCCGCGTCCTCCCCCTGCCCCTCCTGCCCGTTGACTAACGTGCAGTCGGGAAAAATGCAAATCGTCCGGGACGTATTGCTCGTAGATCGTATTCCGCCCTTCTTGAATTCGAGCGAGCAAGGTCTTTGCGATAAAACCGAACCTCTAAAATTTAAACGAATAATCGAGGAAAAAAGACGAAAAATCTTGACGGATGAAACTCGATCGCTCGTGGCAGAGAAGCTCGTTTGCGTAATCCAAGGACGAAGGATCAATCATGATTCGAAGATACGTTGCGACGTTCGCGAAGGGTGGATCTCTCCCTTTAGATTGTCGGAAGTTATATCATCGTGCTACTTTGACGCGGCGTGCATATCGGGTTTCGCGCTTCGAGAATTAACCCAATTCCCCGGGCGAGTCGCATTCCTTCGGATTTCTAGTTCCAGCGAAATTTCATTGTTACGCCGCGCCGAGTTAGCGGGAGCCAGATTCGGCATACAAAGCGACTAATCCCAGACGTTGAATGCGAGTCGCGAGTTCGCCGTGCGCGTCGATGCGACTAATAACTTTGTCCAGTCGGCTACCAGTCCCTCGAAAGCCGGATTAAACTCCGGGTTTTGAATTATATCGTAGAGAGACGTAAGTGGTCGGCGGGGATGCGCGGGAGAACGGGAACGGTGCGAGAAAACCGGGGCACCGGACGCGTTTTCCACGCTGCTTTGGAACAATGAGCCGCGAAAAAGTAATGAAACACCCCTCGCGACGCGTCCACTCGGGTCTTCCGGAGCTAAAGCAGCATTATCTTTTTCGTGGGAGGACAGGAAAGCGTGACCCCTCGCGAACGACTATTCTTTTCAGCGGCGCGAGCCCGGACTCTTCCTCAGGATTTATCGCGGAAGGAAGAGCAGCCGGGAATTATGAAAACTTGACTGCCCGGCGGCAAAGAATTCTCCGGGTTGCACCGCTGCTTTTGAAAAATTTATCCCGCACCGCGCGTTTCTCGCGCTCGGTCAGAGTCCGCGATATCAATTTCTTGATATTATTCCCGTTGCGCAACGATGTAACTTATTACAATTTTGAAACACTTCCTCGAAACGGAAGAGAAGTGATTGTGTAAACGGGTGGAGGTATAAACACGATGTAAAACGGATTCAGAGCTCGTCGGAATGTTTGATAACCAAGCGCGAGATGGGAGGATATGCCTGTGCGTTCTCCCCACACTCGCACGCGAGAGCGTGTGCGTGTTATCTTGCGGAATGCGCAAGGGCGAATTCAATAACGCGACCGGAAAATGGAGAAGAGTCTTTCGAGGCTCTCGGCTTTGCGAAGAATTTCGTAGGTATAATAAATAATATGATGCAACGGGCGGAATACCATCGGATAAGAGGACCGATTGAAAGAGCGAGAGCGACTCTTTTGCGGAAAGAAAAACATTTTGATGAAAAAAGGATGAGACGGTTACGTAACTTTTGCGCGCGGAAAATCACTTGACATTTCCCGACGAACAAGCGCCGCTCACGCGATATCGCGCGCAAATTCCGCAGAATCGTGCAAACGTTCTAATTTAAACTCGCTTGATTTTCGTGGCTTGATGTTGAAACGAATAATTTTCCGAGTTTGTCGAGCTGGAAAATATGAGCGCCGACTGTGAGAGAGCACGGCTAAGCAGTTCGTTAGGTCGAATGAATGTCATCGCGATAGAATATGTTAAAGTATTTTCGCATGTTCTGCGTGAGAGAGGGAGAGTTCAAAAAACGAACAAATGTGCACAGAAATTATACTATATCGTACGCACAAATCATTTCTATGGCGAGAGAAAATGTGGCAAAAGGAGATATATTTAAATTTATCCAGAGACATTTTTGGCAAGACTGTGCATGCGTGTGCGTACACTTTTGTTCGCGAACAATCGCGATTTCGAACGGTGCATTAGCACCAGACGGATTTTTATACAGCGATTCCTGGCCGACCTGGCAAAATAACTATCGACGAACCGGCTTCGGTACGGTTATGACTCTACTCTGTACGATCACTATAATTACGCGACGTCGCGGCGGTTATTAATGGCTATCTTATTGCGGCATCTAATTGCACCTGCGGACTGCTTCGGGCAGTTTTCGTGGGTCCTCTGCAGAAAAAAAGAACGTAAATAACTGGCGCTCGCAGAACGACCTTGCGGCCACGCAATTTGAGTTCACGAACCTTGTTCTTATCCATTGTTCAAAAATTTTTACTACAAATTTTTACGCCTCGTAAACTTCATTCCAGCGCAGTTAAATCCTGTACATTCGTGTTGAAAATATGCGAGTTAAAACCAGATCGCGGTAAACACACGACGTTATTGAGAATAAATGCACATAGCGACGTATATAATTTCTTAAAATATATACATATATTATTCTTTCATAACTGCGCGCTTTTCCAAAATTTTTAATATTATTTATAAGACACGCGAAGAATTCTGTTGGAATTTCCATGAATTTCCGCGTGTATTACAATTTCTGCATTCCTTCAAAAAATTATTACAGAGAAAACCTTATTCGAGGATTCATATGTGCAGTACATGCGGCAGACTGTTTGCAGCAACCGCTGCTGCACCACTTTCGCCGAATAGGAATTTCAATCTACCGTGAAGTTGTGAAGATTCTCACAGCGTCAAAGTATGTATCTCGTATTTTTTCGAGAAGACGCCCAAGCAGCGTTTTCGTGCTGACTTTGTCAAACTTTTCCACATTAAACGCGCAATTTGCGTTTCTCAATTTACGAAGAACAAGAAACTAACTTCTTTCTTTCAAACAGATCGCGGGTCTCGTAACCGCGTGCGTATTCATTTTCTCCCTTGTTCTTTCCATGCAAGCATCTCAACGCAAAAAAAAATCGTGCATTTAACGCGATGAAAAATATTCGCACAGTCGTTATAAAATTATATTATTATATTTATCGCGAAAACGATTATTTCACCAAATTGGCAAAAATCAAGTGCATTGATGAAGTCGAACGTACGAGCTTTTAATGGAAAGGGATTTCTAATCTGCCCCGCGTCTCTCCCGCGGTGCTCCTTTCTCTCTTACGGCTTATCCATTTTTCGAGATCCACACACCGGAGACGATGTGGACGTGGACAAGAAGCAGGGTGGCAGAAGATATTAAGCTTTCGACGTTCGATCGCATTTCAGATTGCGCAGAGCTCGAATTCCACACGGGATTGAATGGGATCCCATTCGCTATACGGTCGTATAGCGGCGAGCGGGAACGCGGGTATATATTCCGCCTTTTCCGTCGGCGGTTAATCCGCTTACGCGGAAAAATTTCGATACGCCGCGCGCTTTGAATATATACTTACACATACAGACACATACGCGTATGCCTATGCGCGCGTGTACGTGTTTAGATGCTTATGTATATGTACATATAAGCCGTAATCCCTTTTTCGGCGAGCGGACGGATTTGCGGACTGGGTGTGTGTAGGTGTGGGCGTACGTAAGTGCGCGCGTGTGGATACACAGAGACCGATTGTGGTCGCGAACGTCGTAGATGTATTTACTTGCGGCGGGGAAAAGTTGGTTCAACCGAATCGGCTACAAAGGTTCCCTGTTCGGCGGTAGATTCTGAATATATCTGGAGTTCCGGTGCGGATTTGTGGACGGCTTGAATTCACCGCGAGCGAACAGCAGGTAGATGATTGAACGTTTACCGAAGAGGCGAGGAGATAAAAGGTGCGCGTCAAATTTATTCACGGAAAAATCGAGAATAAATTTATTTTAAAAAATAGAAAAAAATTGTGACGAGAAGAGATACATTTTGTGCTATTTTATACTTTGATCTCTTTGAAGGCTGAAATTAGAAACGATTTCAATTCAGATATTTTTGTTTCGACGCAATATTACCTGTTCATCGCATTAATAATCGATAGCGATAATTATACCTCACTCAAAAAAATGATCTTGCAATAATAGCTAAAATTTTCTAGGTGTAAAAAATTAACTAAAACAGATAAATGATTAGCAACTGTTGTGATATTGCATATGTAATTACTTAATCAGTTTAGATGACAGAAACAGAATATATATCTGTATTGTTTGTGAACTTTAAAAAGAAAGTTTCTCTAAAGCGCCTATCTATATAAGATCAATCACGTGTTAGATCATGCAATGAATAACATTTAGCAATGGTACCTAAATTTTTCAGAAGCTATTGCTAGAACATTACTGCTATAAATTCTGTATGTGACAAACAATGTTTTCACAGATACGAAAAATAGCGATACATTCTTGTTGCGATATCTAGAAATCTAACTACATCAGCGAAATATTTTTTTGAGTGCTGACTTTAAATCAATTACGCATTATCAACAGCTGCAATGTTAATGAATATTACTTTACGCACATACAAGCACCACCTAATAAATATACTGTTTAGTTGATGCATTGACAATAAATCACGATTTAATCTTAGTGACTGAAGAAACAGAAGATCCATCTAGGAGATTGGCGCTTGCGAGACAGTAAATGACGTTATTCGCTATACTTAAGCGATATTAGATGCAAGGAATGGGCGGACGGGCATTACCATCACGTAATCTCTGCACGGCGAAAAGCGAGCGAGCGTTTTACGCGCAGGGCCGCAATCGGCGAGAGCGCGATTACGCGGTGATAAACTAAATCGGCCGGAACGCGTGCGAACGGTTTATCAAATTGATTCACGGCCTACTAATGTCAGTGATCGGCGATAGGCAATGTGTTCCGGGAACGATCGTGTGAAAATCACCACGTTGTTCATCGCGCAGCGGTATGTGCACTGAGAGACGCTCCGAGAGAGAGAGAGAGAGAAAGAGAGAGAGAACCGTTAAGTGTCGCAAAATATTCCACTATCGACCGCTAACGCGCGGTGGCAATCGAGAGTTACGAGATTTGATTCCAAATCTCCACACATAAAAATTTTAAATCCGGTCTGTTAATAGTCGTGCGCTATATTTCGATGGCTGTGCCGCTGGGATGCATCCCGAAAAAATATTATCTCCCGTTCATCTGTTCACGCTTACTTGACAATTTGTGAACATTTTTGCAATTTGCGCAGGTTACGCTATTTGTACAACCCGTATATATACAACAGAAATAAATTTACTAAATTGCAAAACGTTGTAAATTGAATTTACAACGCTTGTTTTAGTATTTAAAGCTTGATCGTAGCCTGGACTAAAATTAAACAATTTGATTAAATTTAATCGCTTGATGGGTGATAAGCGTATCACACTTCTAATAATGTTCCATAAGATAAATGTTCGGACTGCAAAATGAGAGTAACAATAAAACGGCCCCTCTCTTTCAGCGCAATTAATATTATCGGAAGTTTTAATCTCTTTTATCGTACAAATTGCACACAAATTATTCTTTGTTAATTAACACAATATACACAGCAAAGAAAGAAAAACGATACGCAGATTACTATGTGTAGAGAAGATTTGATGCTATAAATTCCAAGCATTTATTAGAGAAACAATTGTAAATTTTTTAAATTAAAATCTATGATATATCTTGATAATAGTTTCATTTCTTGTCAATTATGTAGTCGAAAACGCGTTGGTACGAAGGACAAAGCAAGTTGAAAATTTATAGATAGATGAAAAGTAAACAGATTGCGAGGTCAGGAATGAGAACTGAAGAGAAAGTTCGATTATTGAAAACAAGAATAGATGAATCAGTTATTCTGACGAAAAGCGACGCCAGGAGATCAGACAAGGAAGATCCAATTTTCACGAAGAGAGTTATAAGTCGAAATCGCAAAGAGAGAGAATTAATTAGACAGCCAAAACGAGAGGTCAAAAGGATCTTGCACTCGCGACAATAAATTACAAAAGGGACTTAGAAATATTCGGTGCGAATTATTATTCACTATTACATATTATACCGGATTTGATTCGGAAGAAATAAATCCTGACATTTCTATTGACGTTTTTATGTTTTAATCCATCGTGCCAATTCTCTCCTTTATTTATGCATTTTATTGTATTATATTACGTTTACGTTTTAAGTTTTTCCACGTTTCTTTCCTACAATAATTAATTTGCTGCTGCATAAGATCTTATATGATATTACAACCTATTACGAATGTCATAATCCGACAAAGAGAGGAAAAAAGCTCCAAAGCTCTGGTCCACACGCTAGGTTTTCTACCACATTTTGCGCGCCCATTTTAGACATGGCGTTAGCATTGCAGATAAGATGTTGCGTGTAGACAGGAAAACCGTGAAATTATGTGAACTGCGCGGAAACGGTGCTTGAAGATGAAAAACGAAGCCTGGTCCACACGCTAGAGTTTGTTAACGTTTTTTTTTTCACACAAAAATCCCTGCGCAGGCGAAACGTACAAAATCCAGTGTGTAGACCAGGCTTTAGGACGAGAGACATCGAGACGCGGGAGCGATAATTGAGTTGCACAATCGCGCGACTTTTCCGGACACGCCGCGCTCGGCGTGTGCGCGCGATCGCGCGCACGCGGAATCGGTGGTATTCTCTGCGCGTCAACGAGACGGCAAGCACGGCATCATAAACCGGCTTAAAATCACCGCGGAGTACAAAGGGAACGCACGACAATGACGCCGGCGCGGTCCAGCGCCGTGGACATCAACAGGCCGACAATACCCGGATTATCTTCAGCACGACAAAAGCCGACTCGTAAAGCCAACCCGTATATGGTCGGGTCAGGTCAGGTATGCATCCGCTCGATCGCCGGTACGAGTAGCATGCCGTCACCGGCACGAGTGCGATAATACGGTAGTCTCTCTCGTTGGCCCCACACCACATCTACCGACACGAGCGAAACGTGAAAATGGAATCATCATTACGCTCCAATTTCTTCCGGAAGAGCGAGGAGGGGCTGTCTTCCACAGCTCTTTCCGCGATCCGCGCAACATTCGGGTGACAAGGAGAGCGCGCCTTTAAACCTCGGTATACCATTTTATACTCGATTTTAGTTTTCTTTTTTAAGCAGTTCTTGCTATTTGTCGGATTGATATTTATTCTTACTTCTGCAATCGTGTAGCGTATATGATGGTTTTCGAAGAATAAAAAAAAAAACAGAAAAAGGCTGTGAACCAGAATTGCGGGACACAAAAAATATTACAAATCAAAACACAGCAATTTTTCAAAACAATTTTTGCTAAATTTTTCTGTTTTGATCTGTAATATCCTTTGCATCCTGACATTTACGCTTTTTGTTCACAATCTTTTTTCTGTCTTTTTTTTTTATGCTCTGTAAATTATTCGTAAAATGACTTAGAAGTATAAAAATATAAAATATAGCCCTGATAAATGGCAATGATTATTGTTTATATTCGTTGAAAAATTTGGCACTTTTTTCTATTATAATCCTAACTTATATATATAAAATTGTGTTTGAAATTCGAAATTTCTCGAAAAGCAGATAATGCACAAAGAAATGTGCAAAGCTAATGTTCGAAATAAATCTGACAAAAGAAACTGCATTACGGAATAATGCATGAGTGACATAACGCAAAATGTTGCAGAATAGGTCCGCAAGAGGCTTGTACTTTCATAGCGCTTGTGTGCGCGGCGAACGCACGAAGAAGACACGGCTTGTTTCGGTATGATTTATTGGTGGATATCGGTTGTGAAAACTGGCACGAGAAATACTAGAGAATGTCCGGTGATTATTCATATCTCTATTGTCTAGAGGGTTTTACCGGCAGCTTCCCTGTCGAGCGAACAACGAGAAAAAGAGCCGCGCGCACTGGTGTCGCGTTTGGTTTGGTGCCGAGAATGAAACTTTCAAGTGACGTCTCGATATCGGCGCGATATCGAGACACGGCATGCGATGTCGCTTTGAATTTCGAGTGTATCGGTTTCCCGCAGTATCCCGTTGCTTTATATATGGTAAAATAATAGCTTGCAAATTGCAGCCCGGCGTATCGAAATGGTATATATACTGCTCGCGCGCGCACTTCCTTTTTTCATCAATGTCGCGCTGATTTTTTTGTCGTATAACTTTTTGTCTGCAAAAATTGTTTATAAAAAAAATGTATTTTTTCTCAAAATTTAAACTATCCATAATATCTGAGAGAGAATTGAATTATAAAATAGTAAAGTGCAATGAATAATAAGAAAATTCATTAAGATCATCGACTAAATTGCTACGGGGATTAACTTGACTGAAGTCTTAGCCGCTCTCACGTATCGGCTTCTCGTGCTCCTTGGCGCGAAACGTTCGTCGACTAACAATGAGAGTCGGTCTGAGAGTCCTTCGCCACGATTCCTCGTCTGGATGCATCTCATGTAAGTGCAAGTTTCCATGCACATGCCAGATCGGACAACGACTTTCAGTGACGTCGGCACGATTTCCACGATTCAGCCAAGTCCTCGTAACGCGGAAATCCGCTTACATTACATTTCAAGAATCCTTATTATTCCATGCTGAAGTGGGATTCTTCAGAAAATTATCCGCTTAAAACATTTAGTTTTTATTGAATCCTATTAGAAGATTAGTGAACGTATATGTACACGGAAAGCCAGTGAAAATACTTATTTGCTGTAATCAAAAATTTTAATAATTAAAATAAATAAGCACGATAATTCGGGCGGTGTTTGCACACATCTCACGATGCACAAGATAGATTCACTGTAATCGTAAACACCTCGAACCGTTTGTAAAACAAGTTACAGAAGTGATTGGGAGGGGGAAAGATCCTTCGCGAGTTTCAAACAGAAACTCAAGGGTTCGCTCTGACCGTAGCTATATCTGGCTACGATTGCGGAGGCGATTACCAGGAGATTACTGCAATTGCGAGTGAACGGTGCTCCTATACTTCCGGGGATATTGATATTCAACTAGGAGCACGCCACTGTAATTTCCCGTAGCTATCTTCGTCTCGCTATAGTCCTTAGACGATTTCCTTCGCTTTCCTGATCTGGCTCAACCGATCTGGTAGTCGATACATAATTAGCAGCAATCAATGATCGAGCAGGAATACCGACAATGAGTCAGAAATAGCGCCGTGACACTTTCGCAACTATCATGGTCGGCGAGAGAAGCACATTGACTTTAATAAACCTATAAATCGCGATATTAAATTTATTTAATCGATATGAAAAAATTAGTACAATGTAGAATAACGTAGCAAGATAAAAAATTGGCATTATTTAATCATCATAAGTAAAGCTTATTCGCATTAAAGAAAGCTTTTTAACGTAATTTACGTAAAGAGACGCTGAAAATTTAATTATTTTAAATCATAAAGGAGATTTACACTAAGTAGAGTTCATATTATAAAATTTTAAACCAGTAAAAGTCATTTAAGAAGAATGCAAAATTGCATCAATCAAATATTAAAGAACAAAAAATAAATCTTGGATCTTTATTATCAAAAAACGTATAAAGATTTTTCTCGCAAGCGCGACATGAAGAATTCAGAGAGACGCCAATCGACGTGAGATTGACTTTCCGAGTGTAAATCATGACAAAGTGTTTCACTGAAAAGAGAACACGACACGTGTAGACACCGTACGTATACCGGTCGCAACTTCATCTGCGATAAAAATGTATTAGAGAATCTTATATTCAGGACCAGACTCTTCTCAGAGAAGATAAAGCTGAGCACAATGCTTCCTGGTACGTGCCTGATCTGCATGTCGGGAAGAGTAACACGCCTCTTTGTCGCCCTCGACGTCACCTACCGCCGTTTCGAAATCCACTTTCCCCCTTAAAAAACTCCGATCAACGCGTTATTCAAGGGAGACTACATCGCGGAGACTACATCGCCGCGGAGTGCGTTAAGCAGGGATTTGCCAAAGGGGCTTATATACATTCGTTATTAATTTCGGCGCCGATCAAATGACGGTATTAGTTCCTTCTTTTTCAACGAGAATTCAATAACCCGAGTGTACGAGACGAGAGGAAAAAATGACGGAGAACTCGCACACGTTTCTCGTCGCTGACTCACATGATGGATGACAGACCGAGTAAGCCTCTCTCTCGGTCGTTTAAGCCGTCGTTTAGCCGAACCCCGCTGTTCCTCCTTGATACATCGTCTTTTCGGTAAACCGAAGACGCTACGAAACACGATCGTGAAATACCGCTACGTAGGTTATGCTAGACGAGGGGGAGGGTCAGGGGAGGGGAGGCGTCCGGGCGACGGTAGCAATGACACACGACTGCTCGTAAAACACCGCGGGAAAGCGCCTTAAGGCACCGCGCGCGGACGTAGACACACGTACGCGGTTTATGCTCCAGATTCCAACCTCGTCCGGTCACAGCTCGGCTATTTGCAGCGTCGTGGGCTAAAACTCGCTGTGTTTTCCGTGGCTGCGGAAAAAAAACCCGCTAGCGATCACGCGATTCGGGACGACGCGAAAATGTATCGCCAATAAATTTTCGCGGGGTTTAAGTCGCGCGTTCGCGATGCTTTCTTTTCCGAGGGGTTCGCTTTGTCTCTTTCTATTTTCGCGGACGAGATACATCAACGGAAAGCACCGCAAATTATTTCATGCAATTCTCTCTCATCATATTAGGTTTATTTACACATTCTTCCTCTATCTTTCGCCCCGTTTCGCAGCATTTATTTTCTAACTAGGAGATGGTTTATGTCGGTACATTTTCTGAGGAAAGAGTGCACGCGAGAAAGATATAACATGAAATATGAAAGACATTGCTCACCATACGTTACCATGTAAGTTAATATATTGAAACAAACTCCACCGAAATCTTCTAATTTTTCTACACTCGCGCACAAATTGAAGAAGAATAAGACTGATTACAGTCTATGAGTTCATCGAGCTTGCGTCATTAAGCTTGCGTCAAGACTCGCTTGTCCTTTTCTCCGAAACTACATATCTGAATTTTGCATGAGCATGACATAAATTTCTTACGTCATCTCCGAAGAAGGATGCCGCAATATGTTTCAGACGTATAAGAGCAATCTTTTTTTATGTTTCTGCAAATAAATTTTAAAACTTTAAAATATATTGCAAAGCAATAAAGCCAAGCTTATATTTATCGCGAATTACATCGTTAAATGAAGGTAACTTTTAAATGTAAATGTTCGGTGAAACTGCCGATAAAATTCTTGCACAAGCAAAACAACATCTCTAACCATTTCGTAATCAAACATCATCAGATGTTGGAAGAGCGCGACATCCCTAGCGATATAGACGTTATCGTTTTATGTAAAGCTGAGGTTCAGGGCCGTGTGTAGTTCTAACTTCGAAATAGAATTTCATGAAGTTTCAAGTGATCGCGGGCGAACATCATTTCCTGTTCCGGACTCTCTCAGCGACGATTCCTATGGTCGACGGTGGACTTTCGTTCGCGTGATTTCGGCCCGTAAAGGTGGGCGTTTCCCTTTTGCGCGTTGGACTTAAAATTTCACGAGGCACGTGACGCTGAAAAGGACACTAAAATCGTTACTTCTAATTCCCGGAAAGCGCCAACGTAGGATTTTGTAAAGAGATCTTAAAGTAATCCACAATTTTCTATATATAATATTTCTCAAACTAAAATTAAATTAATACTTTTATCGTTCTTTAAATGATAATTCTCTTTTTGCAACTCCATTCTTATAACGATTTTAAAAACGACGAATAAAATATTCTGCTTTTCATAATTTTCATAATTTCATAAATATTTAACATTTATAACTATTGCTGTTGTTTTTATAATTAAATTACAGGGACAAACGTTTCCTAATAAAAAATGTAGAAAAATTGAGAATAATTGTCGCAAACATTGTGCTATGTTTAAATAAAAATTGACAGCGCCGTTAAAAGAAAACAAAGCCGCATCACTTCATCGTCATATTTAGAACACCGGCAACTTTATTACTCGCCTGTTAACTTGCAACTTTGTGGCAAACAGCATCATCACGGTCCACGAAACTTCCCGAGTGTTGTTCCCAAAGTCGATTCCGACGTTACCTCGGGCTCGGTGTACGTTTCACAAAAATTGCAAATTATTGCCGCCGCAAACGTCGCAGACAGAGAAGACGGGGAGAAGAGCGGAGGAGGAAAGGAGGTCTCGGGAAATCCAGTTCGTTTTTATCACCTTGCCAGATTCTTAAGCAGAACGGATGCGAGGAACGACATTTTCGTTAGAGGCCGAAAGCAGAGTTGATCTCGTCGTTGAGCAACGTCGGAATAAATCGTCGACTTTGGCTTTCTCGCTTCAGCAGAAGATTCGTTATATATCCTCCGCCTCCTCTCTTTTAATCTCCATTTCAATGTAACAATTTCATTTTTTCTTCCGTGCTTAAAAATATTTAAAAATATGCTGCACTCCCGGGGCGATCGCGTACTGAATATCGAGTACATCGTTTAAAAGCAATCAAATGGAAGGTAGCGAGAGGATATGCGTAACAAAAAACTGCGGGTATAGTAAATAAATCTATTTGTGTAAAACACACAATTCTAATTTCCGATCGAAATGATCGCGAAAGCCGCGTACAAAGAGACGTTATACAAAAAATAATAGAGGAACGGTCGGCGATTCGAGATTTAATTTAATTTCAGAAAGATTTGATCTCAATGCGGGATAACGTCCTTTTTGTTTCAAAGATAAACCGGTCAACCTTTATCTCCCGCTTTTTAGCTACGAAGTGCGAACCGGCGTCTTTCCATTACTTTCTTTCCCCGTCGCTGTCGGTGGATTCGTAGGACCTGATAAAGTTCCACCTTCTTTTTCTCACCTTGAGATCATCTCGTTCCGCGATTACTTGCAGCGGCTGGAAATCGCTCCTTCAATTTTGTCAGAGAATCACGGATCCCCTACCGGGAACCCGGATTTAATCAACGTCCTGTCTTCCGGCTCGTATAAATTTCCTAATGACGTCGAAGAGTTTGAGTCCCCGCCGGAAGTGGCGGATTGCCGACGCGCGACGGGAACGCTTCTTCTTGAACTTTGACATATCGTAAAATGTCTCTTAAACATGGGATAGTTTCGTGAAAAATTAATGGCGCGAGTTGTTGATAGATCATGCAAGTCGATGAATGTGTTGTGCGTTTAAAATCATGCATGTAAAATACAAGAGACAGGGAAATACACGAAGAGCTGTATCTGACGCATGTAATCACAATTTATTAGCCTCGCGCGTAACGTACGTCAAAAAGAAGCCCGCGATTACAGGGATTGCGCTAAAAATGATCGTAAAATACGATTTATTAAGCCGTGCAAAGCATATTTTCTTCGGAAAAATAAAAAACGGAGACGCGCTTAAACAGTAGTTGCGCTCTAAGCGACGCGACTACACTGTGACACCGCGATAAAAAATATCGCTTGCAGCGGCGTTTGAAAAATTTAATGCAAATAGAGTCGCGCTTTATTGCACCGGGCGAGACAAAATTTGCCGGAAATTTTTTTGAGCCTGTCGCAATTTACATTCGCCACGCCAACGATGCCGTCGGCCGGGATGGATTATGAAAGTGATCGTCTAGTCGCCTCGCATTGCGGCGTGTAGCGTCGAACAAGATGTCATTCCTGAACCGCAAACACAGCACGGCGGACGATGATGAGTAGACCGCGAGGAATGTTTATGAAGTACATAAAGCTTACGGACGGGGCTACGTGGCGGCGCATAGTGATCCGCGAGTACGCCGCGAGTCACGGCGTTACATTTTCATTTTACTGGTAAATTTGCTGCTGGATAATCCTCTTGCGTTTTTCCCGCCGCGCCGGCTTGCGCGCGACTTTTGTGTTATCTCGAAATTAGCATTGCACGGATGTTTGGAGCTAAAAATGCCAGTCGGTTTTTGCGTTTTTTTTTCCCACTGTTAACGAAAACAGTTGATTATTTTTTGTTTATGGAAATTGACAGACTTTTTGCCTCGCGTCGGAAATGAATAATACTTAATGTATATCGCCAAAAAGTGGAAAAACCGGTAAAAGCAGATGTATCTTTATATTTCATTTTCTTTCGAATTCAATGCCTTCTCGTCAAAGCAGTTATTTTATAGCAGTTATAACAATAACCTTTTGTCATTAATATATAAGACAGTTCAGGTATTACGAATTTATACAACTATATCTAGAAAAATCCATTTCTTGAATTCTAGCGTATAAATTCATCACACATATAGATGACGACCGTAAAGATTCGAGATCCGAATCGATACGAGTGTCGACTCGAATCAGACGCTAAACGTCCTCGCTCGACTGCACTTTCCGCCGTTAAGCTCTTCATGGCGGTAGATCGAAGACGAAGAGCAGCCTGAAGGGCTTCATCGTCGACGCAAAAAGCGTCATTGGCACGGCGCTATCGCGCGGGGACCGTCTAGTTTTTATTCTCCTCCATTACACGGGACCCTTCCCGAATGGGCCACAGGAGAGGACGCACGTCGCGCCATTACGCATTCATGAAGATTATATGCAGTTCAGACACGTCGCAAGTGGGAAATTGGGCCGAGATTGTCCTTATCGTTATAAATTACGTTTGATATCATCGACTTTTCATATTCTCGGCTCTGCCATTTGCGAAATCATTCAAACCGTCTAATTTCTTGTTCCGCCAGCAATTTTCTCGTTTTCAATATCGAGCGCTCGAGAGGCAGCTGCTTTAATATATGCAATATAATAATATATGCAAATATTTATTAGTGATTATTAACATGCTATACTTTTTCTATTTCATCAATATTCTTCGTTATTTTTATTTTTTATATACTTCTAGTCATGGTTAATAATTAACGATGTAATAATTAATTCATTGAGCAATATAAAAGTGAGAAAATTGTTAAAGATAAACAATAGACAAGATCGCTGTATATAAACGGTAATTTGCCATCGCGACGTTTTCGGCCGATATTTCGACGTGAATTGAGTTTCGTGAGGGGCGAAGAGTACTGACTGATCGAAAATGACTATAGCAAAAAGAAGCAAGATTTCGTATGTAATGACTGCTTCGCGTGCTCGCGATAATCAGCACGAGGCAGGCCGAACAACAGCGCGGTTGAAGAGAGAAGGATAATGAGTTAAGATTGAGGATGAAATTAAAAAGAGGAAAACCGTTGGAGTTTAGCATGATTCTTTATAGCTTTCGCTTTTGGTGCTTCCCGATTAAAATAAAAGAAAAGATAACCTCTTAAAGCTCCGCAAATTACTGTAAAGTAACAAGCGACGTAAAGTAAAGTTTAGTGCGATATAAAACGACAAAAATAGAACTTGTCATTGCTGAATTTGATTGGCTGTTAATGTGATTTATGTTTTGAGCGATATAAAGAAACAATGTGAGTTAAAACCGACGTGTTATTTCTATTTTAATATCTGTGGGTACAAATTTCCGCGCAAAAATTGGCCCATTCATCAAACTGGCAACCGGAAACAATCTTGAGCTTCGCTTCGAAATCTCGACGAAGGGCGATAAATCAGAATTCCTCGCATTTTAATAATCTTGGCAGCACCACCGGCATATTTCACTTACGTACGTGCCTAAGTCATTGCGCGGTCTGCGAAACGTCACGCGAACGCCGAGACGAACCGTAATTTCCATCAACTGCGGTAAGTGGTCCAAGCAATAATCACGTGAGAACGCAATTTTACGGTCCGTCGTGTTGGCAAGGTTTGCAGTTAAATTTCTATTGCTCTCGTCGCATCGCCCCGATGCGGCCGCAAAGTCATTATTTCAATGCATCGGTTAATTTTATGGCACGTCCAAAATATATTCGATCAAAGGACGCGTTATATTGTCACTTTTAGCAATATGAAATCACTTGTGGTGCCGCGTCCGCATCGTCAAACGCATCTTCACCGCAAACAAAACAGTAATCTCCATATTTAATTTTAAACTTACAAGTCACTGAACTCTATACAAACTGGAAAGCGTAGCGTAAGCGAGTGGTCAGACAAAGAGAGGCGGTGGAATTATTTTGTCTCTTTTCTCCGCAGACTTATTGAAAGCCTCTGTTTTTATATACATATGTATAGATTATACATGAGT
This sequence comes from Linepithema humile, assembly GCF_040581485.1. NCBI lineage: Eukaryota > Metazoa > Arthropoda > Insecta > Hymenoptera > Formicidae > Linepithema > Linepithema humile. The sequence continues at coordinate 16,533,630 of NC_090132.1, forward strand.
ATATACATGTACAGAGTTCACAATCGGTAAAGAGAATCTACAACAGAAAGAGACAAAACAATCCGAATGCTCTCTTTGTCTGATCACATTTTAGCACGACGCTTTCCAGTTTGTCTAGAGTTCAGTGTTTCACAAATTATATTAATCTTTCGAAAACAACGAAGTAAAAAGAAACTTGAGATGTGACACAAAAAGTTTTACAAACTCATAACTCTGTTCTCATAAAAACACGAACTATCACAACTTATGTATATAAAAAAGTACATCTCTGTCCATCTGTAGATGAAATAATTTATTATTCGTCAAACGTCGCCTTGCAATTCTTTTTCCAATTTCTCGCTTTTCTCGGAAGGACCGTAATCCCGCAACGGAATAGCCACATTTTCCATTCCCGACATGCGAGGTTCTTTGTCGAAGAACGCTTGAATCTCCTGCAGAGTCTTGTTCATGGTCTCAGGAAGGACGAAGTATAATACGCTAGTCCCGATTAATGCCACGGATCCGTAAACGGCGAATGTACCTTCGGGCTTTATGAACTCCATCATAGCCGGCGTCGTCTTGATCACCACGAACATGCAGATAAAGTTCAAGCCGGATGTTAATCCGGAGCCAAGCCCGCGGAACTTCCTCGAGAACAGCTCACCGCAAAGCAGCCAGGCGACGGGAATCAGTCCCAGCGGCAGTAGACCAACGTAAGTAACGAGCAGAACTGCCGGAATCCAGGGTTTGCCGATATTAAACGTCAAACACGCGCTCAGTGACAACATGACGACGGCTACGCCGTAGCCCGACGTGAACGTCATGACGCGTCTGCGACACGTTTTCAAAAGAACGCAGGCGAGAATGCCGCCCGCCAAACGGATCGCGTCGATTATTAGCGTTATCAGATACGCGTACGTCGAGTCCAAAATCTCCGTCAACATGTCGACGCAGTAGAAAGCCATCACGTTCGCGCCCGCAAACTGCATGACGACGAAGTATACGGAGACGATAACGAGAGGCCTCGCGAAATATCGCGAGGACCAAGTTTTTCTCAGCGAACGCAGCATCGACCGCCTCCCGGTCTTCTTCACAGAGATCTCGGCAAGTCTCGTGTTCTCCAGCAGAGAAAACTCCTCGAGCGAGCGTTCACCGCGCAGGAATATCCAGGCGCTCCGCGCCTGCTCGATCCTGCCTTTGCCCAGCAGCCACATCGGGCTCTCCCGCGAGAAGATGCCGATGATCCAACTGATTACGGGCAGCGCGGCGCAAATGTACGCGGTGGTCCGCCAGTGCAGCCAGGTTCCCATCGCGTGACATACCAGTATACCGACGGAGAGGGTCAGACTGACCGCCCCCAACAGAACGCCACGCAGCACGGGATCGCTCGTCTCGCCCACGTAGATCGGAAAAATCGACGCCTGAACTCCGACGCAGAATCCATTGAGAAGTCTACCCGCCATCAACGCCTCCACGTTGCTCGCGAGACCGATGATCAGCCAGCTGACGTGATAGACGGGAAACAGCAGCGCCAATGATGTCTTTCTGCCGAATTTTTCCGCCATGAAACCACCGATCCAGCATCCCGGGGTCACTAGCAGAACGCCGGCCGCCGCGATCCACGATTCTTGGTCGATGGTGAGCGCTCCGAAATGATCCGCGGATTCCGATGAAGATTCGCTGCTATTGAATGATAATGCCTTCAACTGCGGAAATAGAATCGCAGTGTAGCCTACTCCCATGCCGGACGTGGTGACTCCCAACAGTGGTGCCAGAGCTGTCAAGAGCTGCCTGAGATATAACTTCATTTTGCTATCTCGTACATAATTCATTGCGAAGTGCACTGAGCTCGATGAAAAATAATACTAAAGAAACGACGAAAAATAACAGCCTAACCGTTCATTCGCGATATTCGCTTATCTATGGCACAATTCGATTTCGTCCACTATCTCCGTTTTTCGATCAAATTTCTCCGAATTCAAATTCGTCGAATGCGCCACAATGTTTAATCGATAAAACAAAAGTGTCATTTAGAAATCACACAATGATCGGCGATAGATTTTCAATAAATACATAAAAATTCACTAAAAATGTGTTACACCAATTACGTAAAACAGCACTCGCGCCATATCTGAGATTATGCTCAATTGGTCAGCACGATCTCTGTGTGCTGTCGGCGCTGATTGTATCTTATCGCTCCCACTCAATAGCTATTAATGACTGCTACATCCGCATGCTAGCCACGAAATCGGCGTGCTTGTGCGCAACAACAAGTCTACTCCGATAAATGAGGACATGAGCGCGAGTGTACAATTGTATAAACATCGATGATTGCCGGGAAATACGTTCGTAATTCTATCAAACACTTCACACTTTATCAAGTAAAACGTCAAATAGTTCATTATAATCAAAGAAAGATGCTTAATTATTTATTATCGCTTTTGTCTGCGAAAATCATTTAAGCTCTCTTATTCTTCTCAAAATATAAATAACAGTTCCGATTGAATATAAATGATTTTTTACTTTTTCAAAAAAGAAAATTCCATCTCATATCGTCTATGTCAATATTATGTTGTATTTTTTACAAACTAAAACCGTAATTTTTTTCTGAAATTGTTTTAATAGAAACTGAAATTCTTCTTGAAGACTTTCACGTTTAAAACTATTTAAATAATCTTTTTCAGTACATATTCAGTTATATTGTATAATAAAATTAATGCCAAATAAGCAAAAGTAGCGAGTTACCAGCATTCCATTAAATAATTTGCAACAAAATTATTTCTAGAAGTCATTTTAAAAATATATCCAAAACCCTGCAAGCATGTAATGATTAATTTATATATCATAAAAAAATAATAGAGATACCGAAAAGAGACATCAACCATAAAGTAGAATTTATAAATAAACGATAGAGAAAATATTGCAATTTTTGTCACGTTTATTATTATTTTTTTCAGTATATTTTGAAAAGCTTATTTTCCATGCGTAAATGCACATTCGACATTTGAAAATTCGAGATTTATGCAGCATTTATATTATATATTAAACACAATTCTATTTCCATTCTTCCACGCGACGAATTCCATTGTCTCACGTCAGGAAATAATTAAGTCGGTGTACCGTTATGCCGTGTAGAAAATTAGACACTCTACGTGCGTAACCTGCATACGCCTTTACGCGAAAATGAAACTAAACCTGCCTACCTCCGCCTATGCAAAATAATTTCCCCGCAGCGTCCCGGAATACGCGTGGTATTTTAACTAGCTGAAAAGGGATTTAAATGATCCAGGTCGGCGGCCGCGGGAATTTGAGCGCCGCGAATTTAATACGCACCCCTCGTCGAGCGACGGGATGTTTCGTATTTTGGCCGGCTGCCAAATGCGATTTTCGCGTTATTTATCCTTCGCGAGGGAGGATGTGCGCACCGGCGCGAGAATGAGAGCCGAATTCGGTCGCATCGATGTGCCACGCGCGTTGCGCGCTTGTCTCGCCGATTAAAAACTAACGATTCCACGCGAGAAAAGCGATAATGCCAAGCGAGAGATATTTAACACGTATTCGATGTTTCGCTCTAATTAAACGCTTTTACACCATTTTTGCTGCTAATTCCCGTCATTAATTTCGAATAACTTCCATCCGTTAAAAAAAGTGAGATTTATATGTATCGTCCTTTCTCTTTCGCAAAAAATACCGCGCAATAAAGTCGTGTAAAAAGTGTCCCGCGGAAGAAAGGGATCTTTTTTATATTTCTTAACGTGTTTCTATTCTTTCTTAACTTTTTAAGACCCGTGCTTAAGCGACCTAAAAAAAGTTACTTCCACGAGTGATCTAATTTTCTCTGAAGTGAAGGAAAGAAATTTTATTGGCCTCACTCGAGTCTCTACTCGTAAGTTTCGCGTATTTCAGGACTGCTCGATAGTTAAAATTCTCACAACGCGAAGGCAATCGGTAAACCAATAGAAATCAAGAGATCGAATAGGCAAATAGTGAGCCTGGCGAATTTCTGCCAATTCTATTACCGGATTCCTAACTCTTTGATGTACGGTAAATATTCTGACGCGATGTGCCTGCTGTTCGTCTACTTCAACTTACGTCGCGTACGAGATATATCTTTTAATGTCGAGGACTCTTAAAAATCTCGTTACTTCACGAGTCTGCACTTCGACATTACAAGGGAAACTTGTTTAACGGGAAACGCTGTTACGAGAATACTCATTGCAACGTAAGAAGAATATATTTCGACAAACTCGTAAAAAAGAGTTAGAGTATAATATTTACGTGAATAAAGCAATTGATAATGACGGAAATGACGAAAATTGATGCAGAACAAATAAGGGCACACATTCAATGAAGCGCGTTTAAAATGTCATTTCAATAGTAGTAAATATATGTATGTTACGTTTCTATAAAATAAATGGAAAACTGCATGACTGTAATATCGTCAACATAATTTCTAGGCGGATACGATGTTTACGAAGGTTTCTCCTTAGAAAGCACCGAAATTTCGTGGAAAATTTATAAGCGCAATCTCGGGAGAAATTTCTGAAAGACCTCAGGTAATTCTAAGGTTTAATATAAGTTTCACTCGTCGTCTCTTCTCAGCCTCATGTATAAGAGGAAGACTTATTTAACGGCGGATGCTCTTATGAAAGTGCATGTCGAGAATCAGGAAGGCCAGGATCGTCGTAGATGAATGTTGACGAGCTTCTGAGGAACGATACAAAAAGGCGTCGAAAGTACATTTTACGATGAAATTTCTATCAAGTATTTTCCGTTATTATTTACATAGGATGCGTCTGCAATGATATGGTAATGATACTACGATAATAACGCAAAATACTCTCGAATACTTCTAAAATACGTACAAGCATAAAATTTTAACGCGCAAGAAGACTCTCGGCGCGCGCATTTGCAAGACATAAAATTACATAGAGAAAAAACATAATTCCATTTTGGAGATTTACTGCCAATATATTTATCTATCATTAGCGGAACATCTGTTCGTTCTGAAGCTCAATTTGTACTCTATTCGCATAGCATACCTGACGACTAAAAGCTTCGAGAAAGCCGCCTCACCGCCGTCGAACACGGATGGACCAGCTCGCGTGGAGAGATTGATGTGTTCCGGAGCAGAGAAAAAACAACTCGCGTGGGATGCATTTGTTCGGGGTTTTAGGCGAAGAAAAAAAGCTGTTTCTGCGCTGGAACGACCGGGGGAAAAGTTTCCGTGAGAAGGGGAAGGGAAGCAAATGATGAAGGTCGTGAAAACAGGTATACTAGCTTTTCTAAGGGATAATGTGGCAAAAGTAAAAAGGGCTTTCAGAAGGACCCTTTTCGGCGGTCAAACATTGCTCTTCGTAAGTTTTCGCCAAAATGTGCTCTCTTATATAGTCCCCGCGCAATGTAGAAACGTGAGGACTGGTTAATCGATCGAGCAATGCAAACGTAGAACTCAATAAAAATAAAAGCACAAGACTCTGATGTGAAGAATCGTGAAGTAGAATCGAGAAAATATTTAGGATGTATAATTCTTGAGTTTATAAATATCTGTTAAAATAAACTCTGTATGCCATAAAATTTTTATAATGAAATACAGTAGAATTTATAATTATAAATAAACAATCTGCGCGCATTAAACATGCATTTAATTAAAAAATGCATACGCAACATCACATTTTGAATCAATATTTTTAACATTTTACCGTATAGTTATACGTATAGTTAAACCAAATTAAACTTGCATAAAATTTTGGCTAACTAAAACTTATTTATAAAAATAAAATTAATATTTTTCCCAAAGAGACATATTAGTATTTAAATACATTGTTAGATATATAAAGTACATATATATATAAATATGCAATAAAATGTTATATGCGGTTTAACGTAAGAAATCAATACGAGAACAATATCATTCTGTCATAAATCATCTATTTTTTGCAGTTTGTTTCACATGTTTCGTGTTGTCTAAAAAGAAAAGTTTTGAAAGCATATCGAATTATTTTAAAAAATTTCTAAAAATGCTCAGGTATTGTTCATCGCTCGGGCTATCAATCTCTCGCATTTTTCCCTGCGGATTCATAACGGATTCCCTCTTTGCAATAATATCCAACATTACCGACGTTCAGTATGCGAGTCGTGTTCAGTCGATGGCAAAATGATTGTTTTACGAGTATAGTCCCATCGCCTCGTTCGTCGAAACCTCCCGGGGTGTGAGCAAAACATTTTCTCCTAATACCCGCGAGATCCGGAAGGGAAAGCGACGCAGGGAACATATTTACGAAAATGAGCACGCACAAGTGTACGATGTAAAAAAAATCCATCTTTAATGACAAGAGTGTCATAAACTTGATGTTCAATCGAACACAAATATTCTTTCATAGCTTGTTTTCATGCGCCAGCATATACACTGTATCCATATAAATTGGCATGAAATACAATTTGGGAAACTGTACGCGGTGTATACAGAACGGATGAAATTTTGGTACAAATTATCAAGCTACGGCAATTCGGAAGCGAACCTGGGATGCAAACATGTTGCGTATGTTTTTACGTGGTTTTTCTCAGTGGTATTATTATTTATTGTTTTTAGCATCCAGTTTAAAATCGATGAATTTTCAAAAAATTTCAAAAAATAAATGTTTTCTCTTTCTGTTCTATATTTCAATTTTATATCAGATAGGAAATGTCTACTATTTTTGTATCAATATATAAATCCTGTGTAAATGTTTTTTAGTTAGTCCGCCTTTGCGAAGTGGCTCAAAAAATATATTTTTACCGAGACCGTAAATTTCCAGTATCCTGAAAGTACAAAGTACTTTGACTTCTAAAGCTTTGACTTCTAAGTATTAAGAATTAAACATAAAAAAACCAAATAATTTATTTGTTAAAATATTTTTTTAATGCTTCTTCTTCTCTTAAGAAAAAAAGATTCAGAAGTATATTATTTCATTTGCCGACGCGAATATTTGACAATTTGCTTTATAGTGCGCTGCGTTAAGCTGTTTCAAATCCAACAAGCTCTTTCTTTCGATATCGTTCAGTTCGCGAAGCCTATATCGATGAGCTCGAGAATGAATTATGGCGAATAAACCGGGACAAGAAACGCCCAGTCGATATCAGCCGCACATGTTACGAAGATATATACGTATATCTATTTCGCATATATAAGCGCCGGATACGAGGAATGACTGCGATAGATGCAGAAAAATCCAATCTTTCTTCGTTTTGTTTCCATTTTATTGAATAACGCAATACGAATATGAATTGCATGTGTGGAAATTTTAAAATACACACGCGCGCGCGCGTGTATATATTGTATATACATATATACTTATACCTTTTATAGTACGTATACGTATACACGCTATTACTATTTTTCTTTAGACATCTTAATATTTCCATTCGTACATTTCAGCGTATATTTGGTTAAAAAAAATAGTATTTTGTGCAAAATTTTATAAAAAAAATAAAGATATTCCGATAAACGCAACAGTATAAACGCATTAACGATATTTTTTCTATTAATAAATTCTATTGTAATCACATTTTGTTTTTGTTAATTCATTTGGCAAAAAAAAAGAACATCGATCCTGCCAGGATTCGAACCTGGAATCTTCTGATCCGTAGTCAGACGCGTTATCCGTTGCGCCACAGGACCATTGAAGGTGCTGTGTCCGTACACATAGTTTTCAGTACTATTTTAAGCTATACGTTAAGTCATAAAAAAATTTATTAATTTAAATAAAATATAAATTATATATATATATATATATATATATAAATTCTCTTTAAACATATTTTACTAAACATCTTTTTAAAAATAAATTGAAATGTAAGTTTTTTAATTTTTCGGTTAATGTACTAATTAAATCTTTTTCCAAATGTTTAAAAATTTGCGAGTGTATCTTTAGGACTCTTTTTTTTTTTTCTCTTCCGCGTTCATGTCCTTTTTCCTTATTGTACTGCGGTTACGTGCGCAACTTATCAAGCCGAAAGTTCGACCAATGTGGTCATGGTGCCCTGAACTTCAGAAGAAGTACGTGCCTGTGGTCGTATAAGAAGCAGTGCACGAAGAGAAGAAAGAATTTGAGTTTCGGTTGAGTATGGAGCAAGTTTTGGAACGACCTAGAGCTCTAATTGAGTAACTTTTTCCAGTTCGACGCGGCTTGTTTGGCGAAGCGTTAATGGGACCGTTTTGGGACATTGTTGGAGAATAGTAGACGTAGCTTCTGTGAGAGGAAAAAGTTTTTTCGTCGAGAAAAGCAATAGTCGCGCCTTGTTTACTCTGATGAGTTTTTCGTTCGTTTCTCGCGTGAGCATGATGGAATCTATTGACAGTGCAGAGTCTTTGCGCACATGTATTGCATACTAATTGTAAGCGTAAAAAATTAATTTAAAAAATTTTTAAGTACTAAAATGTTTTTATATTTAATTAAAAATTTTATTTTGTGCAAAATTTTATAAAAAAAAAATTCCGGTACCGGGAATCGAACCCGAGCCTCCTGGGTGAAAGCCAGGTATCCTAGCCACTAGACCATACCGGATTGTTGAAAGACACTTTAACAATCCGGTTCTACAGTGGCATTACTAAGAAATTTGCAACTTAAAAGTAATCTACATTTAAATATAATTATTATATAACTATTAAAGTTGTTTTGATTTTACAATTTATAATATTAGATATACAATAGACCCTCAATTTTGCGGACTAATAGAGAGAAACAATCGTCCAAAGAACTCAATTGTCTGGAGTTTTCGAAATTTAATATATTTAATTAGTAAAGCGACTATCATGTTATCATATTACAGCTAAAATATGCCAATTGATTGATGTACTTGACTGCAAATCGATTGCAGGAGTTCTACTGAAGTTCGCTAACCCTTTAGTAATATACATTGTTTATCGATCACCTTATGAATTATTAACGGACCGGTAAAATTTTAAATATCCTTAAAGTTCTTGGATTTTGTCCTGATTTTCAAAAATTCGGGAAGTTAAGGTTTGTAAAATCGAAGGTCCACTGTAATAATTAAATATTGTTATATTATAATATAAAAATTTTATATTTTCTTATTGTAACATATCAAAACTACTGTTTTATAATTAAAAATTTTTAATTATAATCTTTTGCAAAAAAAAAAATTTTGGCCCATGAGGGGATCGAACCCGCGACCTTCGCGTTATTAGCACGACGCTCTAACCAACTGAGCTAATGGGCCAACTTGTATACACCTTCATTTTACACGTACTACAAGGACTCGGTAGTATTTTTAATTTATTCTATACATAAAATTTAAAAACAAAATTATTTGTTAAACTTTCCATTAGTTAGAACAAATTTATTTTTTATTTGTATTAAAAATATAAATCAACTATAATCAAAATAGTTTTAAAAATGCATTAATAATACAAAAAAATATTCGCTAATAATGATGCTATATAATAGTATCATTTATTTTCGAGTTTATGATTAAAGTCTTGGTCATTTCAATTCATTACGCTAATTAATTCAATTAGAAAATAATTAAATTAGAAATGTTTATTAAATATCGATTAATATTATGCTAGTTCAAACATGTTTATATTTGAACCAAAGCAAAGTGTAATTATTATATCGAATGTAATACACAATAATCGTTACGTCTTGAGACAGCTCTAGCAATCAATAAAAAAACTGTGTTATCATAAAAAAACCTTATCGCAAATTATCGGCTGAAGAGATTGCAAATATTTGATAAAGATCAGAAGTATATCATATAAAAGAGAGAAAATATACTGAAAAAAAAAACGATGAGATGTATGTTTTTCTCAACTGATACATATTATTGTTATTTCGATCTCAAAAGATAAAACATACCAATCACAGTTTCAATGCAATCAATCTGTATTTTTTAAAATGCTATTAAAAAATCTGAATTAAAAAGTCTTAGACTGTCCCATATCTTTTTAACATTTTAAAAATATTGTATATAAGATAACAAATTTTAAACTGCACTGCATTAATCTTGCAAGTCTGTTTATCTAAATATTAAACTTTTGATATTTTCTTAAACAAAACTAAAGTCATTGCTGTGTTTTCTGAATAAAAAATAAATGTCATTAAAGTTTATGCTGCTAAGTTTATGCCACTCTGAAACTTAAAAATACTTTAAATTTATAATATTTTCTCTCTGTATAGCTATAATACTCGGTATGAACTCTTGTCTTTTTTTTTCTAATAATACTGAACCTCCCGCAGTATCAAATTTACGAACTGACACTGACAAGCCTGATAATTTTCGCAGTGTTTTGTTTTCAGGCGTCGCATATACAATCCAAATAGCTCTGCGGTTTTCTCTCTTTCTTTGTGGCGAAAAATATCGTCATGGAGTCTATGGACTATCGCGAACTATTAGTCGCTGCAGGTGTCCTGCATGACCCTACTACGACGTCAGCAAACTTTCTTTTACCGTCTTACCTGCGTCTAGCAATCTGCTACCGTCTGGTAGAGCTTCAGAAAGGAGGAAAGGAAGAGTGGAAGAGAGAGAGAGAAAAAAAAGGATATGAACTTTAAGGGTTACGACAAATGGAGAAACATGACTGTGAGTACGAGTCGATCGACTAATTATCTGAAACTCGATTGCAACATCTCGCGCGACGTGTGATTATTCAAGCAAAACATTGCGAGCGAAAGAATTTATAGCAGACATAATTAGACGTCGCAAACAAAATTTCTTTCTTTTCACGGTGAAACGAAGCAGTAATATAGAAATGTTTCTTTTTTTTTCTTTCCTTTTCCCTCAATGCATAGATATTAACAATTAGTGTACATTTCGAGCGATACAAGTATCTGAGTTGCAGTGAATAAAGCGCGCGCCACCGTCACAAAGTCCAAACGAAGTTTTTTCATTTCCGTGAATAAATCGCCATAAAATCGTCGACCAAAAGCGATCGGACAAACTGACCATGTTTGCCATCGACTCGATACTCGCAGCATGTCCCAGTTACATCGTAAAGCCGTCGTTTTTTACCTCAATCCCGAATGGCCGAGGCTAAATTGAAGCTCGTCGCATATCTCGATTTAACTTACACACGTATGTACGACTGATTTCACAGGGGATGAAATTGAGCTCAACTAACCTGAAACAAAAAGAGAGAAAAGCATATTTAAAATAACATTTTTACACAACATGTATTAAAATATGAGAAAAAATTTTGTATGTACATATAAGATAAATGTCTCACTCAACAATTTTTAATTTCTTTCGTATGCAAACTTAATTTACTAACTTTTTTTTTAACATTAATCGAAAATATTAGTTCATGTCCGACCATTAAGGACATTTACTTTGTGTCCCATCGTTACTTTTATGAGACTTAAAACAGCCGTTTAAAAGAAATTCAGACTGTAGTTAAATATAAAACACAAATCAAATGTATTACTTTCGACGAGATTAGATCTCAAGCATGGCGTGTATCGCGGATTCGTCTGAGGGTAGCATGGCCCGAGCAGTGCGAATGAGGCATGGGATAATTAACGGAAGTACCTGCCCTCCGCCATCGCATTTCGTATATAGCTTGGGCGAGCGACGGGTCGATCGGGATCGCCGAGAAGGCGAAGGAAATCGAAGGGTGTGCGGACCTCCACGGACCCCGAACAATCACCAACAAATGCCGCTACTTGGGTGGCAGCCTCCCACCTCACCCCCCTCCACCTTCGTTCTCTACACGTTTCTCAGCCATCCGCTTCTGGAATCGCGGCACGAATTTCTGACAATTTAAAAAAGTCGCCGCATCATTGCGCGATTTTCACGAGGGGAATTGACGAGCGACAATGTTTAAAACTATAAAAACATCATTTCACACGTGATTGTCTGAACGTCGCGTAATACAAACTACGCTATAATAAATAATGTTCATTATTAATAAATAATAAATTACAAATCAATACAAAGCAATTGCTACACAGAACTCAAAAGCAAAATAATAATTATTCATGTAGTATTGTTGTTTCACTACATATAAAAATAATTATTTAGTAGAAATGCGTCGGAAGCAAACACCTTTCTCGATTGCACGAGATAATTATTCACAGTCCGCAAATTTTTGCAGTGCGAAACAAATTTTTCTTACAGGCTGAATTATAGCATGTTCAACCGCGCGAATTACACTTCGTGGTCTGTTTTGAGCAAGACGCAAAGGAGGCGGAAATAATTAATTCAGAGGATTATTAATATGAATTAAACGCGCCAAAAATACGCAGCTCTTCGTGTTATTTTGCGATCGCGAAATCCTGCGAATTCTAACAGAGACTCGAGATTTCGCTGTTTTGTTCGATAATTAAACGTGAAACATGTAATGGATAAGGAAACGCGTAATTATTTCCTAGCAGCAATAACAGCGTTCTTGAATCGTAATTGCACGTACACGATATAGAAGTAATCACGTAATTATTGTTTATAGCTGAATTTTACGATAACTACATGCTTTACTCGTTAATGAGATTAGACATTTAAGTAATAAGAATCTAATCGGAACGATAATAATTATTATATTATATTAAATAATTTATAGTTATATTAAAATAATTTCGTCACAGACAGATTAAATAAATTTGTAGCATTTAATTCGATTCTCACATGACTCATAATTAATCTCATAATTAGACTCATAATTGAAAATTTAGTGTCTTTTTATACAGCATGTTCTCCCGTTATCTATTTTAATATCACATTTAAAAAAAGTTAAATGTGGCCTTTTTAAAAGAATATAACATAAGTATTAATTACATAACTAACCTGGATGTCATAAATATAATATGTTGCGTGTAAATAAATTTTTACAGATATTTTTTGCACAAGACATTACCTCGTTTCTTGATAATTTGAACGCATATCAAGTGTTCTTACTTGTGTGATAAGTGATAAGAGAAAATTGCTTTCAACGTACTATTATACAAGAACCATATACATTATTTTACATAATATAAATGTTATTGCTGACAATGTCCATTTATGTAACATAATATTTCATGTCATTCAATAAAAAAATATTATATCTGACAAATAACAAATACTTGATTCCTCCTTAACAAGCTTTTTTAAAAGCATTCTACTATTTTATTAATATTTCCTCCAGAAAATAAAAAAATTGTTATGAAAATAATCACATGCAAAATATGACTGACATCTAAAAATTAGCAACAATATTAACTAGTCTGACAATCATACATAACATAATACATAGATTTTTTCACCTTTTTCATCTTGCACTTTGTTTCATTCTATACTGTTCGTTTTTGGCAGATAATAATAGAAGCAGTACACGTTAAATTTTATGTGGTTTTTATCTAGTTCAACAATGCTTGACAGTTTTGCTTTAAATAGTTCAATACAATTAGATGATTCGTAGACATCGGTTGACATGTAAAATATAAAATGTTAAAGAAAGAAAAAGTGTGTAACCTCTTTCATGAGAGGTGGTTTCCACGAAATTTATTGAACGACATCATCGCCGCAAGCGAACGAAATTAAAGCAGATTCACGAAGTGTCCCTACGATCAGCGGCTTTCAAAAGCACGGTCATGCACATTGATTTGCGAGTACGTTCGCGTGCAACGATGGCATATTTCAAACAATGGCGTCTATCCCATGACCCTAAATTTACTCTCAATTACGGCTTATTACGGGCAAACACGACCGAGAATTTTCCCGGCCAGAGACGATGTCTCGTCGATGTTTCTCGCTCCCGACAGAGGATTCTTACGGGTGCAATTATGTCCTCCCTGACGTCTTGGCCTTTCCCGCCTCCTGCGGCGCCTATTACCGACGATATGACGGCAGTCGTTAGACGCGCGTCAGATGATCCATGACAACACTCGTTATTATTCACGGTTGACACGAAGACCGACGTTCGCGATGTGATAACGGTGATTATGAAGATTCATGGTGCACGTGACGGCGAAAGATTTGTTTTGTTGACATTTTGCTGACCCGTAGAACGTCTAAAACTTATTGCATATCTTTCAAGCGAAATATTTTCGTTATATCGGAAGTCGATTATTCTTTATTTGAAAGTTTTATGAGACTTTATTCTTTTATTTTTTCTCGTTTAATTCTTGTGTGGACTATAAAAGAACTTTATGAGATTAAATAACAAAAATTTTATGAGATTATTTTTTTATCGTCCTTGTATATTCTTTCGTTTAATTCTCGTGAACTGGAGTAAGAATTTTCATATATGATGATAAGTATCCATTATATTTTTCCTATATATATTTCAATTATTTAATCAAATAAATATCTGCGATAAAATCATTCATTTTCGATACTCAAATTAAATAAATTCGATACTATTGTTTTATGATTTTAACAAAGCTCGCATTTAGCTATTATTTGGGATCAGTTATCAGTCATTATTATCAGTAATATATTGATATTTCAAGTCTTCTAGATTGTTCATAATTACGCATTAATTACACAAAAATTTATATTAGATAAAAATATTAAAAAAGAAACTATTGTAAGGCAGGCAACGCTATATTTCTGTTATTAATTAAAAATAAACTAAATGGCAAAAAAATTTGTGTCGAATTCTAAACATTTTAATTGTTTCAAATTAACTTAATTACTTGATTTAAAATTAATAGCTCTGCTAAAATTAATTAATTGAAAGTTCAACTCAATAAATGCTTAATTGCGTGAATCGTAGAATAAGTTTGTAACATGCAATTTGAACGTACGTACTTAGTTAATTTTGCAAAATTTACTAGCAAGGATAGAAAGTTCGGGATAAGGGAGAGAAATACCCCACGTGCGATTACACCTATTTGATATGCCGCGACACTCAAAACTCGTACATCACACTTAACCGATGAATATGGAATAGTCAGTCCCGGCACCGGCGCATCCAGCATGCATATGTAGACCGCAATTATGGTTGTTAACTATCGTCGGCACGCACGCCGAGCACGAATTTTCTATTGCGCCATACAGTCTTCCATTTTTTTCTCTCTTTAAACGCTCGCTGGTATCAGATAAAACGCTGCCTCTTTTGCAATTTTAGCAATTATAAATAATATAAACCGTAAGGAAACATAGAAATTTATAATACGTACTTTTAAAATAATGTTACGATTCCACGGATTATCTTTACACGCAATCTGTGAGACAAAATAAATGGATGAAACAAATGTAAAAGAAATAACATTTAACCAAACCAAAATGACTGGCTTAATCTTATTTAATTAAAAAAAAATCTGTACCATTTTAAATAAGAATTTAAAAAATATTTAAAGAAAATTTATTTGTCAAACAGCGAAAGTATAATTTTTTTAATAATTATAATGTTTCCATCTCAGAATAAAATTATCGCAATTACGATGTTGACATCGTATTTTCAAAAAAATAACTTAGATGTGTGGAAATGACGAGATTTACAACAATAAATCATGATTTTGCGAGAATTTGATACGCTGCAATTTTTCTCTCGTCAATATATATATACATTTCGCTATTTCACAACATGACGCAATAAAAAGTGACGTTTAAAGAGCAATAAATAAATTCAACAAACTTATTATGACAATTCCACTGTTAAGCATTATTCTTTTTAAAACAGATATAAAAGCAACAATTCTCACGTGTTGAAACTTCTAATCTATTTTACCGTGCATCATCCATCATCACCGTGTGATCTTTTCTTCTCGAAACCGCTTTAGATGTTTCTATTAATATATCTCAGACTGTGGAATTCATAGAAGATGTCTGGATTATATTCATGCACTGCTATTAGATGGGAAAAAGATATTACATATTTATGATAATCAAATGAGATTCACAATAGCCGATAGCGAGAAGAGTATGTAAAGTATTTTAGAAAAGATACATAATCTTACGCATTGCGTAAATCTCGGCACGCAGCGGAACAGATAAGCGTGTAAAAAAGCCCTAAGACTTCCCGGCTTTCTTTCTGTCGTGCATGTCGCCTTCTACCTTTATTTCTTCTCGAGACTCCCCGTGGACGACGCAGGTGCGGTTCGGAAAAAAGAAACAGGTTCGTACGCCGTTCGTACCACTGGCAATCACGAAAAAAAAAAAAAAGAAACAAAATCAAGAAGAGACACATTCGGACTCGTAATGCTTAAGACAGGGCAGAGTTGATGCATTCGTGAGAGAGAGGTAGAGGGGGTTGTAGTTGCAGCGGGAAAGCGAGATGGAAGCAAAGAAGAACGTCCCGTCTCCGTGTCACCGCACCCAATAACACGCGGGTAATCACGATTTAATAGCTCAATAACGTCCGCCGCTGCGCCCTGCCACGGACCCCGAAACAATTTATCGGTCCCGCCAGTCAATAAATTCGGCTTTTGAGTTGTATACAGGCTTGACCGGTCCCACGAGGGAGCCGCTACGCTTAAATCTCAAAGCGGACGCGTCGAATTCGGAACGGAGAATTTCAAAATAACGCGTATAAATTACCGAAAGAATAAATATCAATTGGACCCTCCGTTCACGACATTACCCATTCCGATTTCACGATACAGTACAATATTAAAATCATCGTTATAAAGTACATACAATTTCAACGCATTTGTTAATATAATGTGAAATGTAAAATGCATGTAGTTTCTGGCGAATAGGATAACATTCTGTTTGCAAGTTCATCCTTCCGTTTAAATTTATACGGGAAATATAAGCTTTATATAAACGTAATTAACGAAGGGAGAAAAATTGATCTGTCGACTGCAAAATATGTGCGTTGTTTGTTAAAAATATTTAAAAAAAAAAAAAAAAGAAAAACCTCCCCGGCGGGGAATCGAACCCCGGTCTCCCGCGTGACAGGCGGGGATACTGACCACTATACTACCGAGGACTTGTTAAGAATTGCTTTGTGATATTACAATGCAAGTTTGTGGCGAGCTATTTTATTCTTCCTCTTATACGAAATTTTCATATTTTATAATTATCATAATTAGTCCGTACATTATTTAAATAAATGTATCATTATAAATATTAATACATTAAAACTAATGTAAACTACTTTTAATGTTTATTAAAATTAGTTTTAAGTCTTAGAGAAAATAAAGTACGAATTTAGAGAGATAAATGCCTCGCATTAACATTAGTAAGTACATATAAACAATACATATTTTGTGTAAATATATTTAAAATTTAAATCTTTTAAATTTAAAATTTTGCACTTGTTCTTTAGATAACTCGGACTATTGATGTGAGACATGCATATATACAATAAATTTTATGTATTATACGAGTATATTAATATTATTTAACATCATTAATTTATATATATAATATACATAATTAATATATATGATAATTAGAATATTTGGAATAAATGTTGAATGCGAAGTAATTTATCATTATACATTACATCATTCATTACAACACATTATTCATTATAACACTAAAAATTAATTTCATCTGCATACCGTAAATTAACACGTGTAAAAATTTGCACACACATAACAGTTGATTCCAAAATTACTCATTATAATTTGATACTGATTTTCTTTTACAGTGTACGAAAAACACAAGTCAGAACTATAGCAAACTTTTTCAAATTTCGATATTCCTGTCTGTCACGTGGAAGACTAAAATTTATTTTCCTGCTGAGAAGAATTTTATTTTTTATTGCATTTTTCACATTTGTGTACATACATATATAACAATCAACGAATGAATTTTTCTTTGTCTAATCAATCTGCTATTAATTAATCCTATTTGCATTTGTCGAACTATCATAAAAAATGTATATAAACAATCTGAAATGTACATTCGCTTGATTTGCGATCTCGTTATTAATTTATTCCATATATAATTAATTTTTTTAAATATATTACATTTAACTACATTTGATGAAATAATCAAAGATTTGCTTCGTACGTCTAAGAAAAAATATAGCTCTCCCAATTAGAATCATTTTACACGCCCAAGATGTTAAAATGGCAACCGTTATATCGTACGAAAATATTTCAAGCTCAAAAAAATTTGTTGTCCGAAGACGAAAGAAATCGTGCAAATCCTCTTTATACAGATAAGTACGGATAAGCGCAACATAATTCGCGTGAAATCTTGACGATGCGGAGGATGTCTAATTGAATGTGACTCGTTCGTGCCTTCACTGTATGTTTTATTACATCGCGGCCGCCGTCACTGCAATCCGCCGCAAGAAAGACGGAATAAACGACCGGTATGATGTCGGGATCGCACGTAGCGAGTCGCACATTAAACGCGAATGAAGCTCGTCGGCGAACCGGCCGCGCTGCTCGTAAAAACAAAGGGACACCGTGTTCGTAAAGAGGGAGTCGTCGTTAACAGTAGTCCCGAGCAGTCGTAGCTGCAAAATCAACGCGATCATTTCACCTTCTCATCGCGCTCGTCGTACTCGCGAAACTACATTTACACTGTCCCGTTACGATCGTTCCGGTGACATGTTTATTGGTTCGTTAGCACGACCGCGAGGCTATAAACCACTTTGTCGCTTAACAAATGATTGCCGCGACGCTGCGCGTTGGTTTGCATGAATCTAAATCCCACTCATGAAACCAGTGATGTTCGGACTAGCACGTGGTCGGCCTTTCTGTTGCCGCACTAATTTTTTTAATACTTTCATAGCAAAACGCATGCGGGAAATAATAGACCAATCAATATTTAATTTATATATTACATGTATAAAAGAAAAAAGATAGCCGTGATGATAAATATGCAGGAAAAATTTTTGTGAACATTTCACAGTTACACTGCCTGTTTATTAAAAGTTTGCTTAAAAGCATCTGGATTTTGGATACCCATTTAATGTATTAAAGTTAATATTTGTGTATTAAAATGCAGCTGCGTTTTGGCATAATTGATATTTAATCAAATGCACGGTGTAATGAATATTTTAAATTCAAATTGATATTTTCAGACAAAACCATCATAAAGCCACGCGAGAGATTTGCAAGCTTACTGCGCGATATGTATTATAAAATATGTAACAGCATAAAATGCACCTGTATGATAAGTTCAAAATAATTCTACTTGTATATAATAAGTGTGAAACACAATCCCATATTTTTCGATATGTAAAAATATAATATATAATTTAAATCGCTTTCCACAAACTTCGACATTTTTATCCAATTTTTATTCATAATTTCTACGATTTACGAAACGTGAGTGAAATATTTTGTAGAACATGCATCAAAAAACGCATTGGGAACTGCGTCGAATTTTCATGATGCAATGCGGTACGCCACGTTCGTCTACCCCAGTAAATTTACATCCCGTTATTACAACGGTATTTCGGGGGCCATATGTTTGTCGCGTCCCGCGTTTCATCGTTCGAATACGAGCGCTGTTTGTCTTCCCCTATGTCGACGTTAAATCTGATATTAGGATGGACGCGCGTGATCACTCGTCAATAGTCCGAGCGACAAACCTATCGATTGTCCGTAAAGTCGATTTTGTAATTTAGATCGGCGCGCGGTGCGTGTTGGATCGTTGCTTTTGACGGTACCGCTACCGTATCAGCGACGCATCGAAACCGAATATTTCGTTTGTTGGAGAGTCATGAAACGATCAATCAACGCGCACCCGCATCATGTTTAATGCTCTAAAACATGTAATTTTTTTCGCGCCATGTGAGTGAAATATTCAATATATGTGTATTATTTGAGCTATACTTTTATTCGTTTAAGGAAATCGGAGTTCATGCATTCAGAATTTTAATGGCGATGGTTATTAATTTAATATTCATGCGAAATATATTCTTTATGAGATCAGTAAAACTGTGGAAGTGTTGGATGCGGAAATAGAGCGCATCGATAACTCATCGCAATGTTCGACATCGCGATATTTTCGGCGAAATTAGTATATTTATTAGAATATTTGAACATGTAATGTATCGAGAACACGATTTTCCGATCAATCCCATCAACGTTTCAGTTAACAATCGTTTTTTATGACCGACATAAATTGGTGATAGTGCCGATAAGCACGAACGAAATACAGAACATCGTTTATCGAACGGAGATTCTCTTCTGTAAGGTTATTAAAATAAAATAGAAAGTATAATAAAATTGATCGTCAGAATATTATCTATTTATAATAGATCTATTTAATAAAAAAATGTTATATAAATATTTGAGAACATTGTTTTTTCGAGCTACAAACTATATATATCGATAAAAAATCTGCGCTGCTTAATATTTATTTAAAGCAAAAGATTGTTCGATAATAAACTTGGGGAAAATTTTATTTCCGCACATAATTTATTTAATAAAAGTGCAAATAAACATTAACAGCCAATAAAAGAAAAGTCGGAGACGAAGATTGCTACTAGAGTCTTGTGTCGCGGAGGAACCATTGAAAAAATACGACGATATAACGAACTGTGTGTGTGGACGAACGATATTGCGGACAAGAGGGACAGGACGTGGTTCTTAGGATAAATTACTGTCTCAGTGGTACCGGCGCTGCCGCTTCGGCAATGGATAATGGTGAATTATGCGTCGTTTATGTCTCGTAAAGCTCCGCGAATGGATGGAAAACGCACGAAGCGGCGTTTGTCGCTTTGCAAAACCACTGTAAGCCGACTTATTTTATTTAGTCGCAATAAACGTATTATTCGACTTTTATATCGGTCAGTACCGTTTCATCGCCGCGTATCCTGTTTGCAGCGGGGACTCGGAAACAGAGCTCATGTAACTCGCAGATAAGATAAGCGTCGTGATTCGTGTACGAGAGATATTCGTGCTCGTAAACAACTCGTTATGAGAGAAACTTGTCCGATTGCGTAGACAAATTGAGAAATCGAGATAAAATGATGGCCGAATCAGTATCATCATATATTCAGTCTACACTTTTGAGTTTGTAATTTAATACATATTTTCGAGTTTATAAATTTACATATTTTAGATTTATATTTATAAATTATATTACTAAATGTAATTCAAATTGTTTAATTCTTGTCAACACTTTTATGGCATTGTATCACTTGAGCGTGTGGAAAACATGCCATTTAAACGATTAACTCTCAACTCACCAAGAACTAATTGCACATCGAAGAATTTTGTTTGAATTAGATAACCTTTTAAAACTTGTACTTTTACTACGCGTGACAGAGACATGTTGCTGCGATCCGACAACAATGCACGTATCCGACAACATCCTGCATGTATTGCACTTTCCATTTCGTAGCCGCATAAAGAAAGATAATCTTGAACGGTAATTACGTCCAGTGGTAGAAGGAGCAGATAACGGCGTAAAAGATGGGTCGCAAAAAATATCTAAGGGGCATTATTAACTTCGTTCGGCGAACTTATCGTAAAAGGAAATAATCGACGTTGCAGCGAAGGGACGATACTATCAGCGCGGACAGGGTTAAGATACGCTTTCGCGGTACCATCCGGCTGTATGACGCACACGGGGCACTGCGTCGCGCGAGCTTTATGCCCGCGTAAACGGGCTGTACGCGCGCGTAGGCGTTTTCGACGCCATCAAAAGGCGTCATCTCGGCCAGTCGTCATCGTCGTCGTCGTTGTCCTCGCGACAACGGCCACTCATGGGAAACCGACGCGCCGTGATTTACGACGCGACGTGAATTTCAGTCCGCGCGCGGACCCGTCTCGCATGCCCGTGGAGGCGCAGGAAAGCGCTCTGTCCCTCCCGTGCATAACCGGCCATTAAGCGACCGTCGGCTATCGGATTCGATAGCCCGGTTTAAGTAGCCGGACCGATGCCGCGAGCGATACTTCTTGCCCTCCGAACGGCAAGTTCTCTCCCGGCGAGCTTCCCTCCGCGGCTCCGTGCCGCATCTGAAGCGTGAATCTGCGCAAACCTGTCTTATAAAAATTATTAAACGCGTTTGTGTCCCTCGAGTTTGAACAAAAAATACACCCGCCGAATTACTCTGATTGACGTGAGATATATTTCAAAATTGGTTGACATGTGATCAAGCGATTTTATGTACGATAATTATAGTCGTATAATATTGATCGAGCATTTATTAAAATTGTGAAAAATTGTTGAAAAAATAAAGCTTCGGATAAATTAATTTCCACAATCTAAGTAGCACGTCTTAATAGCACATTTCTAAATTTTATCAAATATATTTCTAAATTGTAAATTTTAAAGTTTGACAAACTGGAATTCCGACTAGAGTCGCAATGAGAAAATATGAAATAGAAGATTCAAGAGAATCGAAATAAATGACAGAAATGTGGAAATTTTCTATTCTGCAAGAAATCGAATGAAGTCATTATTCGTCTCGCGACCTCTTCCGCTACTTTCCTCTGTTGCTTGGTGCTACCAAGCTTCGGCGACCCTCGCCATTTATGCGAACTTTTCTCGATGCCGTGGTAGTAAAGTGAGTCATGACCGTGAATCATCGAGATGGCTCCGTATTCGCTACGACCCTCGCTGACCGCGAAATATGAGAAAGAGCGCTTTCTGCAGGCTCGAAAAACGAGGATATGAATGGTCATGGGTAGCAGCGAGCTTCAGTAATATCGCGAAGGTAACACGACGCTGAAAAATACATCACAAATGTTCTTTGTAAAATAACGCGATACACAATTTTGCTCAAAAACTAAATTATAAATGAGATCCACACATAGTGTCCGGGTTAAAAAAAAAAACAATATTTATTATATGTGTGATTAGCATTTGAATCAATGTAAAACTTATTTTTACTTCAAATTCTCTTTTCTTATTACAGCATTTGTGACGATTTCTTTTTTTTTTCGATGTTTTTTAAACTTCCGCAGAATCAAAAAAGACTCTAAAAAGAATATAAAATTGTTTCAGATCAATAGCACTAGATTGCAAAAACTAGATAGCAAAAACGTGTAGTTACTTTTTTTGTATATCTTAAACTTTTACTGTGAACAAAAGCTGGACTTCGCGCTACGAATTTTGCGGCGATCCTGCAGCAAACACGTTCTCGATTGGTTTTTTCGAAATCGAGCAAACGTCGTGCAAAAACGCCGATCGTCGATAAACGAAGTCTTATGCATCATTTGCAGAAAATAACGAGGGTATTTTTATGTGGGAAGTGCAGACACAAATTAATCTCCCAACACGGAGAATCCGGATTAAAACGCCAAGGCAATTTCATGAATACAAATTAATGTTTACGTTATACTTCATTATCCCTCATACAGATATTCGTGTGAAGGCAGAAAGACCTCTCTCTACTATTGTCGGCTTTCTGCAGGATGATTCGTAAAGCTTCGAGTCTATTCTGCATCGCGAATTGCATGCAAATCCGCTCGACGGATGGACGCGGCGGCGTTCTGCAGAGCATGCAGAGAGATTCTCCTTTATCACACGAAGCTGATACGCGTCGCGCGTGTGCGCGCAACTGTTGGGAATTAATAACAAAATAAAACGGACGCGCGAGAGACGTGTCGTCGTTTCACCTACCGGAATCGCTCACAACCGAAAACTCCGGCGACGTAATCCAGAGGTAAACTCGACATACGTATATCGCATCCTCGCAAGAAAAGTTTCGACACAAGTCAAAATTTTTCGAATTTCGTATTGTGTGCGGATTGTGTTCTAAATACATCGACTTTCAGGAAAAGTGATGCAAGTTGAACTCAAATACTTTCCGCGTGAGTCCGCTATGTTTAACACTGCCGTAAATAATTAATTTAACCAAGCATTTAGACATGTGAAGTTATTTTCCGTAAAATCAAGCTTGCTTCAGATGATTCATAATTTGCGACAGAATTTGAAATAAAAATCTATTCATAATATTATTAATAGGAAACGTTATTATTAATGCAATTCCTTCTTTCCTCTTTTGAATAATTTGATATTTTTTACTTTTTCACTTTTCTTGCGGAGGTGCGATAAATGAAAAACGGCACACTTTTAGCACTTTTCGAAAACCTGAGAATCATTCGACGCGCGGAGACAGCGGTGCGTAAGAGATGTGAGAAATTTCGCTAAGTGAAGGAAATGCTCTCGCGAATGTATATTACAGGTGTCGTTTCCGCCACCGCAAAATCCTAGGTTCCTTTTCTAAAATGTCCTCGCATTTTCTCTTTAAGCGCCAAGATAAAAGATGCTCTGGGAATTTACAGGAAAGCGATACTTACCACCTTCCGCAAGTGTTCTTAAGTTCCACTATAAGATCGTATTTATATCTTTCTGGATATTGCGCTGAGAGATATATTTGGAACAATAAACGGTCCTGAATAATGATAGTTGGAATTTTACAATGCGCGCTCGAATGAATTGTTTCGATTAGGATTTGCTTTATATAAAACGAGATAATATATTCGAAACAATAAACAGTCCTGAATAATGATAGTTGGAATTTTACAATGCGCGCTCGAATGAATTGTTTCGATTAGGATTTGCTTTATATAAAACGGGATAATATATTTATATGTAAAATAGAATTATATAGTTTCCTATTTCGTCGACATTTCGAAAGTCACGGAAATACTTTCAAAGATAGTAGAGGAGATGTACAAATTCCGTCATAGCGACATTCGATTCTGTGCATTATACGAGTGTGCGAAAGCTTTCGACGGTAGAAATACTATTTACATACGGTGTAAAAATTCAGACGTGGCAGGACGAAAAGTGCGGATTTCTTCGTAACTTGTGCAAATAAAAATGATGAGAAATGGATCGCGCAGAAATATCAGGTCCAGTTTGAAATACTTCTCTTTGCAATGAATAATGCGTCCAATTTTCAACTTCAAAACAGAATAAAAATCACTTGCGTAAAATTTTTTCTTTTTACTTAATTTATATCATTTGTTACAAAGCATTATATATATATTATAAAATTGAAATATTCTAATATATTATCTATTTAAGTTATTAAAAAAAAGTTATTAAAAAAAAGTTAAATGACTACATTATATGTCAATAATAGAGAGAAACTTGAGTACCGATTAACGCGATAAAACCCATAATATAATTTCGTTCGTAAGATCAACCGAAGAAGAAATAGGCGAGAAGAGAGAGAAGAAAAAAGAAGGAGAAGGTGAGTATTTCAGTCGAAAAAAACTGGTGTTTCTCTTAACGCGCTTTCTTTTTCCCCGAGAAGTTCCGCCGGTCGCGGAGGTCTCTCTTTACTATGCGAGAACGCTTCACGAGCTGCTCCCGTCGTAAACTCTAAACTCTATAAGCTGTACGCACGCGGCATGGGTGGGACCACCGCGAACGCTTGTCTCCTCGACCTCGTCGAAGTAAATTATGAAAAAGCCGTGAAAGCCATGCAAAGAGAAGTTCGGCGAAGATCGACGAGGTATAAACGCCGAGCGTAGCGTCGATCCTTTAACCTTTAAATTTGCAAGACGGTATGCTCGGTTTATCAGCGTTTATGGGGCAAACCCGATAAATTATTGTGGATAAAGACGACAAAAATGCAAGCGTGCGAAGATTATCTCTTCTACTATTTCGAAATTCAGTCATCGCAGCCGGATATAGAGTGATACTTGATTTTGGAATAGAGATATCTACCGCGAAATCACAACGATGAACACGGTGGTTTCAACATTTAATTTAGATTCAACCTAGAAAAATCTCACACAGAATGCACAAGTTGATTTTTCGAATGAACCCAATTCGCTTTTATAGAATAATATAATTAAATAAGTTTCATAAATTTTCACAGTGGCAATTGTGCGTGGATTTCAATGAACGAGAAAATCATTTTCATGCTCGCTAAAAATAATAATGCCAGGATGTATATCGGCTACATTGTTTAATGTGTGCGCTGAGAACTTCAAAAAATTTCTACAAAACTATTATGGCCTTTGTTCTTTTGAACAAGCCATTGTATACTGACATGATTCTGACATACTGTTGCACAACGAATTGCATAACAATTGACTCTCACAATCACAGCGGAGCGTACATATACTTCGACGTACAGCCACGGAAATAGGAAGTGCTTTCGAATGAATGCGGCACTTTTCATGTACCTTTTTTCACGAGTAATTTTTCAAATTAATTAGCTAACGTTTCACATGCAATATTTGAGTCTCTCGGGCAATGATTCAGCCGTCCAGAATGATACGTTTTTATTCAGCATTGTGAGTTCGCATTGTGTTTCGACGGATCCGGATGGAAAGCTCGCTGGTTCCCGATGTCGACGGAAACTTAAATCGTAAAAGTTTAATGGGGTTACGGTCTTGTAAGGACCATTCCGCTCGTACGTTCAATACCGTGCATCGAAATAGATGATCCGTTTTTTTTTTTTTTTTTTTTTTTCCCTTTATGCAGATAATATATCTCGATCTTATTTTAGTACGCGATGCAATCATCATCTCGATAAAGATATAATAAGAAATATATATCACACGATAAAAAGTGTAATTAAAATTATTACAACGTATTTTTCTAAAACATTTCCCATCAAAATTTTATAAAGTCACATCTTTTTCATAAATTCCGTATTTTTTATACTATCAAAGTTCAGCTTAGCTGTTATTTTAAATTCACAAGGCATAGAATCTTGGCGAGTCTTATATGTTGAAATAAAGAAGAATCAAATAATTTAAAATTTTCCCTGCCGTGACAGTAAGAGGTGAAAAACTTATTTCGAAAAGTTCCGAGTAGAGAGAAATGTCGGTGCGAAGAGAGACTGCGGAAAAAGAAAAAGAAAGGAATGGAGGTTTCGCTCGCTAGGAACGAGTCAGAAGTTATCCGAAAGTCAGCCAACGCTGGGACTTCTATATTATAACGTCTTTAATGAACTTTGAGATACCTTATGGAAACCGATTGTGCACATTCTTGCGCGTCGTGGCGCAATGCGAATTATTTTCAATGCAGAAAAAATAGAGACGCAAAATCAATATTTTTATCGATGATAATTTTTCATTCTAATATTCGTGGAATACAGTGGAATCGAAAGTTGCGATATTCATAAATAGTCGATTATATGTCCTAAGTTCGACAGAAACTCTGGTTAATTGAGATAAACTTTTCGGCTAACCTGAAGCTGAGGTATAGCGTAGCTAAATTTCCAGGCGATATTGTTATCGACAACGTTAGCCGCGGTCGTTTGGCAATTCCTTTACGCCTCGTATCTCCATCCATCCGGTACTTTCGCGAAGTACTTTAGTTATGTCGTTCGGGTAAACAACGTCTATCACGAAATTCTGATGTGGAACATTGCAGTTAAATTACTTCAAGTCGTATTGTTGATTAATCGACACAAATATGTTTGTATTGTACGAAAAAATGACAACAATCTTCGTAATGATTTATAAAATAACTCCACAAATATTTAATTGTCATAATTTCTTCAAAGATTTAATTAAAGTGTAATATTCTTATCTTAATTCTTTAATTAAAATTTAATAATTGAATTCTTATCATACTGCATATTATATTATTAAAATAAATTTGAATTAAAATAGCATAGCTTCAAGTAGAGATTAAAGTAATAATTTCAAGAAATTAATACTGCAAGATCTTGTGACACATTTAATTATAAAATAAAAAATTCTAAAATCAAATTGTGATAAAATTATCACTTTTAAATTATTTTACGTTTTCTCATCAGTTGAAATATATACGTTTTTTATTACACTTGTTATTATGTCATATAAGTACATATACGTAATTTATGTCATATTTAATTATAAATATAATAAAAATAATCTGACACATATTCTTTCCATTATTATTGCTATTTTTCACATAAATTACATAAATTTACGTGAAAGAAAAAAAAAGTGGCCCATGGGGGGATCGAACCCGCGACCTTCGCGTTATTAGCACGACGCTCTAACCAACTGAGCTAATGGGCCTTCGCTGCATGTTAGTCTCATGTTTCTCAGAACTTTGTGCGAATTATATAATTCATATGTAAAATATAGGTCACGATATCTTAGTATAATAATACTTTGTATAGAATTGAACTCAAAATGTTAAGATGCAGTATTTTAAATAGATGCTCCTAAAAACTGATGTAAAATAAGAAGTTCTGTTTTTTGAAACTTATTAGTGTCATTTAAAAGTAAGATATAAGCGAAAAGGTGAAGAAAATGGAGACGAAAAGATTGTACCAGATAATCAGAAAGTGCAAAAATCAGGGTTGGCCATAGCTCAGAGTTTTATGGTCGATCGCCGACCATACCCCTTTCGTCTGTGACGCGTCGGAACCCCGAAGGCGATCGTGCCACGGCCGAAAATCATACATTCGGCCGAGAGGCACCGGCATCGAGACGGGCACACCGACGCTATAAATCTTCGGCTTTATGTTACGATCCTGAAAATGTGCCGCGCGACGTACTGGCGACACGCCAACGACCGGCCAAACGAGCGAGTGGCGTTTTCACGCGCGAGTACACGCCTCGACGTCGTAGACATGCAAAGTAGGCTTCCGTCGTTCACGCCGATTAATTCCGGAAATTTTTCACCCAACACCTCAAGAACGATTTTAATCCACGGACGACGGACGGCCGTATAATTCATGCGGAAATCGAGCTTTTCTGTACACGACTGAGCACTGAGGAATGATTCAAGCTGCGCGAAGAAATGGACTGTCAGTAGCGAGATATCATTGCTCGAAGGGGAATCATTCGGAAATTGATCTTGATAGCGAGGGAGATTTTATAGCCATTCTAAAGGAGGGTATAAAGTGCCCATCTGTTCCCAATGTTCCTTAACGATAGCCTTAAAAGCCAATAAATACTTTTCAATGTCACGATATCCGATTGGCAGGCTCAGTAGACTCATCGGATGAGCGCGGTAAATATTTTCTAGTTTACATGCTAATGTCAAGAGCGCTAAGAGTCCGTCAAATAACATCGCGAACATGTTCGCGCAACGAGATCCAGAGATCTCTTCGTGTTTCTCTTTGGTAATTCTTTTCCGTACCTCGTTTTCGCGGCGGATGAAACTGCGAATCTGGAGTCCTTCGAGCGGAAGGTCTCGGAAGAAGTCAGACTCGTTAGGGAGTCAACAGACGAGTGACGGCGCGAATACCGACCCGAGAAAATAAACGTTCGCCATCCGACGAAACGTTCGTCGCCGATGAATGCTTGTAATTTACTGCGAAGTCTACCTGAAACCTGCATGGTAGCTGATTGTGGTCGTACGATCTCACGCGCCAGCAAATAATCGTAAATATCAGATAAGGCACGAAAGAATAATCCGCCAATAATAAAAATACTGTGCAATTTCATGGTAATTGCCGAAGAATCGTCTTAACTTTTATGCAGTTTATTCTATGTTTAGCGACGACGATGTCCAGCAAGTAGTTACAACATTTTTTCTTTGACTTATCACTTTCACGCATTAAAAGTGCTATAATTTTAAGAAAGTACTATAATTTTAAAAATATTATATTTATATTAACGTGTGTTTGTGTAAAGAAGCTTTTTCTCTTAACCCATAAAAATTTTAATATATTTATCTGCATGCCGCGTAATTCTGTTTATTTAAAAAGGATTAACGTAAATGTCAAGTGTTATCTTTTATTTCCAACGTCGTTTAATAATGGAAATTTTTATTTTTATTTCTAATTTTCTCAAGTACGATATATTTCTATATAATTTATTAGATATTACAGTAACGTAAGAGGCATTACTTCAACAAAATAGAGAATATCTCGCTACAGGGTTGTTACTAGTTATTATAAGCTATCCGCTTATAATAAGTTCAGACTTTCATCGAGTTATAATGACTATAGGCTTAAGAAACTCGGAAGTAGCATTACATTAAGCGATATATATTCTTGCGAGAATAAATGCGCTTCACCATCAATATCAAGTACGGAGTTAATTCGGCTACATAATTGAAAACATACTGGCGCAAAAGATTAATTATTATCCAAGTGTTAAGGTTGTCACTAGCATGTTTGCCAAGATTCACTAGCGATCGACTTATTTCTTCACAAGTAGCTTTCGCGTTCTTTTTGCGCACATAAATTACAAAATGTATATAAAGGATTTGTTATATATTTTAGAGCATCATCGACACTTAAGGTTTCGTCCAAAGTGGATTATCTCTCTCGTCTTCGTTAAATGTAGGGTGGCGGCCGCAGGGCCGGTCGGTGTTCGATTAAATCAGGAATCGAGTCGAAATCGAGGCGAGACGAATCGAGAAGAGGCTCGTAATTGGCCTTCCTTGCTCTCTTACGCCGTCGATCTCGGTTCCCGGCGTTTCTACGCGGCCCGCCGAGTCGTTAATCTTTTCAGGGATATACTTGATCATTGCACGTCCCACTACGTCTTCGTTTACGTCGAAAGGAATCGAGTGCCGACAATTTCACGTTGTCACTATACCATTTCTGCATTTGCTGCAGCCTGTTGCGATGAAAGAAAGCCGACTAATTGGCCCCGTTTTATTATTTATCGGCTTAGAAGCGGAGCCCGAGACCTTCCCCCTATTAGTTCTCCTCTCGCAAACTGAGGAGGAATTATTGCGAGTTATACATGCAAGTTGATTTGCGCTCTTCATGGACAAGTTACGGAGAAGTTATAAGGAGAAGTTATAAATTCGCGGCAGAGATATATCTGCGTATAATAACCGATAAACTGTGATAAATGTCTTGATAGCTGACGGAAAGTAATTTTCGAAGAAATAACGGCTGTAATGTAGTCAGGAGTGTTTAGTCTTTTGTTGCAATTGTATTATATGATCGATGTGAGATGAAAGGCGATGATTAATTTAGTGAAAAGTTGCGCTCGGCGTTGAACTGTGCATTGACGTTTCTTCAATCGAGAAATTGGTCAATTATTGGATAAATAGCATTGTGAAGAGACAATTTCAGCCAATTTATTATTCATCCAACGGTAAATGCATTTTTCATTGTATCTCTCATTATACGTTGTATTCCGATCACATGGAGTGCTAATGCACTTTAATTAGTGAAAGCCGTCTGCCAGATAAAGTTTCCAATATTTTTTAAATCGAGCTTTTCATATGCGAGAATAAGAGTGTGTATTTTTACGACAACAATTCTGATCACCCATTGCAAAAAAATGAAGATAAACGTGACGTAAAAGCAATATATCGGTATCCGATCGCAAGACTTATTTTGAACTTTTTTAGCATCGGCGTTATTATCGAATATACATTATTTAAAAGGAGCCACACCACGCGTTTATAGTTGCATTTACTTCGATGTAGACATTCAGTTTTCATCATACGATTTTTACACTAATTTTCAAAGAAATCACACCGCTGATACAACGCTGCCAATTGCGTTCAATCAACAAACGAGTTTAACAAATGAGTTTAGTTTAGTTACGCATTTTCACGTCTTGTTGGCTAAAAAAATGTGGACAGCTGTCACTTTCGCGGAACGTGCAAGCGTTAAAACGATTTCACGTGAAATGCGCGGAAACTTCAAATTTCACAAATAAAATATATCTAATGATGGAGAAAGTTGAATTTTAATGGCGATACGCTCGCACGCGAGCGCCGGATTATCTCGCGCTCAATCAAAACGTTTTCGCAACTTCTATCCTCTTATTTCACGGTTGCGCAGAGCCGATTCGTATTTACAAGCGTAGCAGTCGTCGTAGCAGTGAATAATCCCTTTATATAACGCATTATTCGCCCATGATGTGCGCGAAGGGCGATAACAGCATTTCCACCTCTCGCACGACTCTACTTGTTATCGTTCCAAACACTTTGTGCATCCGCGCTGCAGCGCGGAGTATGTATGCATGTACGGAGCAAGCGTGCCCCGACACGTATTCCTGCGTACATACCGTACGCCGTTATCACGTGCAACGTAGCGGGACAAAGGCTGCCGCATTTGCGGGCTTTGGCGTTGCGGAGCGGTACGCGCGCCCGCGAGCTGGACTCCGTAGTTTCGCGATTATCGCAGGGAAGACAGGAACGATAGCGCGCAACGCGTGCGTGCATTACATGCTCGCACTCACGCGTGGATGCACCGGAAATTATGCAGTCTGGCCGTGCATGGAAATTGCTTATGAAGGAACGTAATACACGTGGCCGGCAGCGTCGGCTGTTCGCTCTGCATCTTCATTTTTCTCGTATCGTTCCGCACTTCTTCAGCGTGCATCGATATTATCCATATATCTATAATTATGTCGCTTTCGACATTTAGTATTTCTGGAGTCGGTGCTTCGCTTTCGATAGATATTTGCTTAAGAGAGAAAATAATATACAACAAATCATATAAATAATTTTATAATATTACGAGTGCGACTCTTTTGTTAACAATTATTCTGAAAAATCATGATGATCAAACGCAGCCTAAATGCTGTAGATTTAACACGATATATTATAATTAGATAATTAACATACGTTACTTTTTTTTAAATAAATATTATTGTCTACTTTCAAATATTTTTTCTGGAATTTTTATCGAGCTTTTATCGGAAATATAGTCATCTCGGGCAAATGTTCACGTCAGAATGTCTTGTGACAGATTACGGTTCATATTCGCGTAAAGCGCAGACAATCGAGAGAGAACATTCAGCACATCTCGCTTGATATACGGATGTAATTACCCTCGTTAAACGATCCGGACGAGACTGTGTAACGTTATTTGGCGTTACAAGCCATACAATGCAATGACTTGTCAGCCACATTGCAACTGTGATGAAACCGAGTTAACTGCGAGATTAAAGCAGTCATCCCACTGGACTTTGCCCGCAGATATGCTCTCAACAGTTGGTTTACTACAGAAGGTATTTTTTCAAATGCTAATTATACATACACACAGTCGATGTATACCCTTGCCGCCGACAATGTTGCAAAAGTGGAGAATGTAAAAAGAAGCCATTGTAAAATTTGAGATTATGCATATCATGGAAAAATTTCTTACGAAGATTAAATTTATATAATATACCGAGTACGAAGATTAGAATTTTGCTTTGACGAAAATTCCAAGAAAGTGGAGGAGCAACGAGAAGCAAAATATTCGAAAGAGGACCCTGCGGCAATAAGCTGATAATCTCCAGAAGGAGAAATATTCTCGCTGGGACCGGATGTCACATTACTTTGATATAATGCGGTATTACGGCTTTGTCCTCCTTCGACCACCAAACTCGCGAATACCATATGTTCGGAGCGAGGAAATGTTTACCTACCGCAAAGGTAAATGCAGACTACTGATGTCTGTACACAAGCTACTGCGCTTTATCTCAAAGGTCTCTAACATTTAATAAGTGTACATTAACGCGGTAAATATATATCGAGAAATTTTTCGAAACTCTTAAAATCGTCGACTATAAATAATGTCTATATATTCAATTATGACAGAATTATTACAGTTTCTCAATAAAAATTCAATAAATCATGTGTGATCTTTTTTTATCAGGAACAGATAAATAAGTATAATTTCGAGGAAAAAGATGTTTCGAGGAAAAGATCCATATTTTCTGCGCATATTAAAAACATTAAAAGTATCAGAAAGCTAAATGTGACCAACTATTTACAATTCTGTATTCTGGAACAGGCCGAATGTTGCGGAGAGATTTACGGTGTTTCGTGTGGTGACTTGGTATACAGGAAAATCTAGGAGAAGAGAGAGAGAAAGAGAAAGAGAGGATTCCAGTTACTAAATTAGTTACGATAGTTGTATAAGCGAAATTGTTACAGGTATTGGCTACTGTAAAATCTTCAATATACCTTCGTACAGAAATTGGAATTCTTCTAGTATTTTCAATTCAAGAAATTTTCAGATATCAAAATCATATGTAACAGATATTTAACAATATTCCCAATTATCAGATTAACCTATAAAAATAATAAATTTCTACAAACAATAATGATAACAACAATTTTATAAGAATGTCTAGCTCAATAATCTGACTGAAGGATTTATGTTTCAGAGTTGCGATTTATGCATGAATTTTTATGATATCAACAAACAAATAATAACAGTATGCAATATTCTGATAATCTGCGATAGCATCTTTCGAACGTGAAATATCCGAAGAGAAAAATAGTCAGAAAAAAAGCAGTCTGAGCAGGTCGAAGAAGCAACAGCGGACAGAAGAGCCGTCAGATGGGTTAACAAATGTTCCTAATGAATAATAATAAGTAGCCCGACCCAATTTGTATTGCATTTACATCGGGCGACACATTCTGCACGTAATTTATATGCCCGTCTAACCACCATTTCTGTTCGTGTTCCTACCTTTCCGTTTCTACCTTTCTCCACCAACTTGTAGATAAGATCAAATTGAGCTTGCATTCTGAATCTCATTCTTTGTTTGCGCGCTACGTTGAACTGAGAGTAAAAAAGGGATAATATTCAATGAGAATAATAATTCAATATTCTCATGAAACAGACATTTCGAACAATTGCGATTAACTGGTCTTCAATATCAAAACTAATGTAATCTTAACTGATAACGCAATTAATTAAATACAAATTTATGAATTTAATTTATAAATTTAATTTAATTAAATAAAAATTTATGAATATTTTTATGCGTTTTCTGTTGTGTTTCTAATTTTTTTTCAAAATTTCTCCAAAAACACGTTAATATAATAAATCATTCCTAGGAGATTGAAGAGACAATTTCGTCGTTGTAATACCTGCACCGATTGGCACGACGGTTTAATTAATTTACCGGAAAGGTTGGATGCGATTCGATAGCACTGTTTGTAACATTGTTACACGATGTATTCTATCTTGCGAACTGTAGATTAATTGTCGTATCGATTGTACGTTATAGTTTTCAGACTATCGAAAACTGTATATAACACGTATTGCAAATTCAAATTGTGTTAAAAGTATATTAAATATTTGTAATACAATATATTCCACAAAAATTAAGGATGAAATAAATTTTGGAGAAATATTAGATAACAAATACATCCAAAAGTGTAGATGTGTTTTTATAATAAGTAAAATATTTCATGTATAAAATTCTAAAATGTCGCAACAAAGAGATAATGGAATATCAAAATTTCAATTTCATTTTCTTTCATCTCGCTTCTCAACAAAATCGAACCAGCGCAAAGTAAAGTTTAACTTTTTTTTCGGAGAACGGTCTTCTCGAGATATGATCAAAATTTCTGACCGAGTTCACTTGGCTTCAATCCGTCGAAAATTTTTGTAAATGCGATGGAATAGAGAGCTTTTGTAAGTAATTTTGCTGCAATACCGTTAGTTGGAAAAATTCCATTATTAAATTAATTACAGAGATGTACATATCTCGATTTTTCACGGATAGCTAATCTGATAAATTCTATTTTATTTCACAAGAAAAGACGGTATATGTCATAAAAAGTAAGTACTATTCTAAAAGTAAGTAAAATTTTTGTAAATACTAAGATTATATGCATGCCAATTACAACTAATTAACGATATTTGAGCATTTCTATCTCCAGCTTAAACCAGAACACCCGCAGTATTTGTATAACGCTTTAATTAATTTCAACTCGAATTTAAACGGATATTTAAATAGCTAATTCAAATTGTGTTTTTCAATCCTTGCAACGTTTTCCTGATATTTCCGTAAGAGTATATTCTTAAGAAAAAGAGAAATTTAATCCATTATTTAGAAAAGGATGTAGTTACAACTCTAATTCAAGCAAGTTATTTCAGAGATTATTTATGCACATCTGTCAGCTTAACTCGATGAAAGCCGCGCGAGACCGAAATTATGTGCGAATCTAGAGATACAGAATTATCTGTCAGTACATGTGAGATAACAGTCGTTTACGCGTTTCACGAAAGCTTGTTGGAAACAAATTTGATTAAAGTGCGTTTGCAAAACTATGATTGCAACCATATCACATAGTATCAATTTAATGATGTCTAATCAAATTACATAATTTCGTGACACCGACTCTTAGTAGTGATATGCATACATATTCACCTTTGAACTGCGTAGCTCAAAATATTTCACATACGCTCAAAGGGCATTATGTTAAACTTTGCATAAATATGTGTTTAGAATCCCATCCGCTAAATTACATATATGCACGCGTATCAGCCAATCAGCAAATTTTAAGAGCACAAGAAAATAAATAAATGTTAATATTAATATATTTCTATTAATAATATAAATTTGCATATGACAGATTATATTTTATCAATAAAAAAACAGACACGTGTTCAACAAAACTATTTCAAACTTTTTCGTATAAATTGCAAACAACAGCAGCCAATACGTGCTTTTCGGTCGACGCAACGTCAATCGTCTATTGCCAAAACAGCTGGGCAGAGTAAGCATTCCTTTAAACAGGAAATAGAACGGGTCTCCCGATGGCGCATACGAAAAGTTTATATTGTCGGCCAATTCCAACACGCAATTTAATTCGCGCACGAGATGCAATTTGTCGGACCTTAACGAGAGCGTATCTTTGTTTTCCAAAAAAAAGAGAGGTAGGTATGTAGAGAGAAGCATGGAATATCAATGGCTGCGATCGAAGCGTACACGCGGTGAGTTTAATCACGTAACGTTTCAAGCGCGCGAATCAGCGGGGAACAAGTGAAAAGTACGAATACGGTCCCCCTGGGAATCGAATCGCCAAGGGGCACACACTAACTGTAAACGTACAAACAACAAAAAAGCTTTCTTCGTGTAACTACCGATATATCACCCGATAATTG
Organism: Linepithema humile; assembly: GCF_040581485.1. Taxonomy (NCBI): domain Eukaryota; kingdom Metazoa; phylum Arthropoda; class Insecta; order Hymenoptera; family Formicidae; genus Linepithema; species Linepithema humile. Next base: position 16,570,120 of record NC_090132.1, read on the forward strand.
CTATTATCAACAAATTCCCTACAATTGAATAATGTAAAAATCTAATGAAATTAAAATAATGTACCTTAAAAATACAAATCCATCGCTGGCGGATAAGCATATTGTTAAAATCAGAGAAACAATGGGCGGTATTCATAGTCCGTTCTTATATTTAAAATCGTCTTAAGCACGGACTTATATTCGCTCTCTTCGTCACACATAGATTGTGTCTGACGAAGAGAGCGAATATAAGTTCGTGCTTAAGACGATCTTGAATATAAGAACGGACTATGAATACCGCCCAATGTGTTTTTTCGTGAAACTGATTTTTTGTAAAATAAATATAAGCGCAAATAAAAGCGTAAAATTAGAAATATTGAATCGTAACTTACGTCAGAATTTCAAAATAATATTTGTATTAGTGTTTAGCAAATATGCGCGATTGGCATCATATCTTGTTAATTTAAAATACTTTGACAGAAACTATGTCCTTCGGACATAGATATTCTTTCGTTCGGTCGAGACGAGTCCTGTCACATATCGGACAAGATTACGAGATAGCGGTGCCCAACGAGACGCCCGTTAAGGGATACGATCGTATCCTTGTACGGCGGGATGTGCGGCACGCAAGGATTTACGAGCAATAAAGTAGCAATAACGAGGGCTAACATAGGAAACGCGAGAGCAAGAGCGACCGGGGCCATCGTATTGTGGCCGCCTGTCCTCCGCGAATCCCGCACACTCCTCGGGAACAATGTGCTTTATGTCCTGCAAGACGCGGAAAGGAACGCGCAGGTGTTACACGTAAGTTTATGCCTTTTTTGCATGACAAACGACGGAATTGCATAAGCTCTCATTCGCGTTATCGTTTCCTTCGAGAACAAAATGCGATATCATTCTCGCGTTTCTGTTCTCGCAATTAAACTTTCGATCATTTTTGATAATTGATTTTCACACATAAACACCAATTTATAATGCTAATAAGTAATTACTGAATAAAAGTGAGAAGTCGTAAAAAATTTATAGTTAAAATTCGCTTTGACATCTGTGAATGTATGTATATTTTAGATTTAATAAGATAGTGCGAAAATATTAGCAGAAAAAATGCTGCATATTGTCTCTGGTTGTGTGAACATGCCGCCTTTTATCGGCATGCTCTCGCATTGGCCGAAATTCAATTCAACTTTCGAAGAACGTATAGACGTCAGCGTCGACAGGATTGAATCAAGAAATTTCGGAACGCGGGTAGTCAACTTCGTTCACGACACTTGTATAGAAGTTTACGGCGAGTCGTAAAGCGGTCCTGAAACAGCGAGTCCTTTCGCATTCTCAATAAAGGTGACTGCGGCTAATACAATAGTTTTTGACCAAGAACCATCTTCGTGAGTCTATACGTCGGGTCTTTTACAACCGACACAAAGCACTGATTCTTCGAGAAATATCTCTGGGAAAATATATGTGACGTGAAATGACAGGAACGCGAACATTTTGAGCGCATTGCGACCGAATTATTATTTAAACAGAATAATTTCAAATATAAATTCTCGAATATGTAATCTAAAGTCGCAAGTTCTCTGTTACAGTTATAAAAATAATTTAAATCCCACAGCTTCAAATATACATGTATGTCAAATTAAATTTTATCCTGCTTTATTTTACATCAAAGTGACATGAATATTTCTACACTTGTCAGACAAGTTTGTGAAAATAGAAATAAGTTGATAATTCTCGTCGCCTTTTCGTCTAATTCAATAGCTATTTTTTATTAAGACTATTTTTATAAAAATCTATTTCATAATGCAAGCTTAATTAGCGTATTAACATGCTCGTAAAGCGTTATAAAGATAAGAATATTTGTAATATACATTTGAAGAAATCAACTAATTTTGTTAATATTATTAATTGCTTCTGTTATTATAATAAATAACATTTATTTTTTCTTGAATTAATAAATTCAACGAATTGAATAAAAAGTCGAAAAGCGCAATATATATTTTGTATATATATCAAGATCTGAGAAAAGAAAATTTATATCGTGCCAACTTTCCCCAGATGCTCTTCGAATAATTTTCTCTCGCGCCGACTTCACCAACTTTATCTCCCAAGAACGGAGTACAAGAGCGGTGCATTCGCCGGTTAAAGGTCGCGAACCTCTAATCTTGAGGGGGTCGGAACGCAAGGTGGCGGGCACTTGGGCGCGAGATCGTCCTATATTTAAGGGACCTCCCATAAAGGACAAAAGTTGCACCGTATCGCAGTTGCAAGCGGGCCGCCGCGCCGGAACGGTTTAACGTCTCTCGGTCGTCCGGGGCCGGTAATGGCTCCGGTCGGAATAGTTTCAGAAAAATGGCCGTGGCGGCTGAACTTACAGTTAAATAAACGCCTGTGTGTCCGTGCGCCGGCACGGTCTGGATAAAACGATTTACTGGCGCCCCGCGAGCGGATAACGCTCGCCATTTGTACGTAATTCCAGCGGGCGGCTCTCGTGTTATCCGCTCCGCGAAATTGTTATGGCGAAACGAGTTTCCGCCCTGCCATGTCGCAGGTATCCGGGTTGCCTGACCGGCGGCAGACGCCCCGAGTCACCGCCCGGTGAATTGTGGGCCTCCCCCTTCGAAATCCTCGGATTAAGGCTTTACGATATTTTTGCCTTAATGCGATACTATTAAGCAATTCCTCGATTTACGATTTGGAAGGCGATGCATAAATCGCTGGCAGATGCGATTTTTAAGCGCGTCTTATCATTAATTTAATATCCCCGCTCTCTTTATTCCGAAACTTTATTTCTTACAGTTCAATGTTATGGCGGGACATGCCGGCGGGTTTATGATAGCATAAAGATGTATTTTGTTTTGCAACGTAAACATTACGATATACATCTCTTTCAGCAATTATCCCCGTGTGGCTTATTCGAAATGCGTATTTCGTTGTACCGATATTAATAATTTAGCAAATTACGCTCCTCGACGCTTTAAGCATTGATCGCGAGCATATTTCCCGGTTGCGCTACTTATATCAGGGCGATTATTCTGTGCGACGTCGTCGCTATGTACGTGCTCGAATTCAAGGGACGCGTTACATCTTAATTACGTTCACGTCGTCGGATACGAATCCAGGAATTCGAGTCCGTGTCTGCGCGCAGGGAAAGCTCGTAGGTGGAAGCCGGGGAAGAATGTCCGCGGATTAAGTGGAACGAACGTGACTTAAATCCATTGTAACCCCTTGGAACGTCGGTATCGTTTGTAACCGTCACGGTTGTATCTGCAACGCGAAAGAGGACGAGAGAGGATGAGAGAAAGAGAAACGCGAGAGAGGGAAATGCAGAAGGGTGAAGATGAGGAAAGTAAGGAAACAGAAAGGGGAAGGGGAGGGAAGGGAAGAGAAAGAGGAGAGGGGGGAATGTGGGGAGGAAGAGGGGAAGGGATTCTCTTAATCTCGCCTTTACGTGCACTTGACAAACGAGGAATGCGGATGACACTGGCATTGTACTCTCCCTCGTATTATCCGTACGATCGCGCAGATCTCGCATTCTACTTGGTGAACGTCTTTTGCAGCATCTCTCATTTACGTGTTGCCGCGATGAAGATATCGACTTAACACCTAGATGCACTCAAATTGCTCGAGAGAGCCATGAGAGCATGGGCGCCTTGTTGTTGAAACGACATTCCGCGAGAGCCTACCGATGGCTCTACGATTCCTGCAAACTTCATATCTACCGTCACCTCCTTCCCATTCGCGGAACTTTTCGCGGAATTCGAGGAACTATTGCCCGATTCCTTTAACGCTGTTTGAATTGTTTATCAAAAAATGCTAAATTTTATACAATTATTTATAGCATTCTGTCCACTGCAATATCTATTGAATTACTTGGGAGAAATTGCTGGAGGTATGAATTATCTAAAACAAAATTCAACAGATTTCCCCTGTAATTATAATATGAATGTGGCGTCATTCGACTTCGAACAAAAGTCAACAAAGAAAATAGAATTTTTGTAATTTTGTAGGTTGACTTTTCCTTGCAAAAGGTAAAAGAGCGGGATCTCGGATATATCTCATCGTATTATTGCTGTGTCAATAACATCTTTCTTCTCGCGCTCTCGTGAAAAGAACACCCCTTTAGAGATCCGACGACGCGATATGGTTCGCCGCACTCGAGAAGACATCGCCGCGCGAGTCTCGTCTTTATCCGAAATTCTCCTTTATTTCCGTATTTTCATTCTTGGAAAATATCTATATCTCTTTCAACAAATTAACAGATTAATTGAGATTAATTCAATCAAATGTATTAAAAATTTAGAGCGTTGAAGATATAATACCAAGACAAAGTAGCTTAAGACGTTTAAGTGTTATGTGAACAAGAAACAATGCACTAAAAACTATGCATTGGAAAATATTCATGTAATAATGCCAGTCAATCATTGCATAATTACTGATGAACCGCACTATTATAACTCTCCAAGTAATCGATATCCCATTAAATTCGAGCGCTTCTACTTGTAATAGAAATAAGCAATAGGTATAGAGTAGTTTGACAAGTTTGCTGCAGCTCAGCACGTTGCATTCACACAGGTAAAAGTGGAACTCAACAAGCAGTCGTGGCCGAGTGGTTAAGGCGTCTGACTAGAAATCAGATTCCCTCTGGGAGCGTAGGTTCGAGTCCTACCGACTGCGAGAAATATTTTTGTTTTTCTTGTACAAAAATTATTAAAAATAAAAATATTCAATAAAACCATGATCAATGATTTATAAGTATATTTTTGCATATTACTTTGCAGATACACCGTCAATCTTTTTAATATTATTATAAAACTATGTTAGAGAATGCATTTTTTTTTATAACATTTTAATTTTGACATGATAATCTTTCTATGCTTTTGTGAGACTATAATAGAGTTCTTTTAATTTCATAAATGTATGAATTGAATATTAATATTCCAAAAAAATGTGTATATTATTGCAAAATATAAATCAATATTAGATTTATAAATGTACATGTATAATACAGACACGCCTTAACTACTCGGCCACAACTGCTCGTTTAAAATCTATAAAACTAATATTTTTCAATAATGCATAAACAAGATTGATTCTTGTTTTATTAAATAAAACATATCGAACGATGCATTAAGCGTAAAAATAATTATAAGATTATTCATCCTCTTTTTGGCGCACAGTTTGTAGAAATCAATTATCGCGTGCCACGAACGGTGATGAAAGCAGTCGTTATAACGAGCATATATCTCAATTAATTTTTGCTGGTATTGGCATTGCTACAGGTGTCACAAATTAAATATCGACGGCACCAATTTGATGTTTTGACCAACGTAAAAATCGACTACGATAAATCACATAGAACAAGCTCGAAACTCAAACTATTTGTCTTATCACAAATAACTGTGAAAAATTCGATAAAATATTTTTATCCATCTACTCGTTAATAAAATTCTGACCCAATAAATGTTAGAAAATCCAAAATTAATAACAACATACGTTATTTTCTGACTATTCATAAAAAATACAATTTACTGCAAAATTAAATTGCTATCTCAATATATAAAAATATTTGAAAGCTTTCTGAGCAATTTGTATATTAAAATTTAAACAGACAAATGGTTTTTAGCAAGAATATTCTTAAACCAAATTTTTTCCTCGCTTAGCGCGAAAAGTTATATAACTTTCTACATTTTATAACACCCGTCAGAAAAAGATTTTATATAAATATAATACTGTTTTTAAACTATTTTAAAATTTAATGTTTCCCAACTTAAGTCCTTCCCTACAATGTAAAATAATCTTTATTCATTATTGTTCTACAAATTCACATAATTAATTCACATAGTAGTTCAATAGTATAGTAATATTACATTAATAATATATGTTATAAATCTAAATCATGTATAAACTAATATGTGTTACATTTTGATTATATATTCATATTGTGAAACATAATCCCAACCACGAAGTGAATTAACGTCACGCTGAGTGTTCCACGCCGAGACGAGACGAGACTCGTCTTCCTTCATTACCGCGATTTGCATGACACAACGGCGAATTAAGTGGCCCTGTCGTGAGTCGGTTAGCGCGGCGGTTTCGGTATCGCGCGCGTTTTGCGTGACCATGCGTTTTCGAAGCTAAGCCTCCTGTTCGTGCCGCGTAGGCGTGAGTCCGCGTGCGACGTGGACACGACGGTGCGTGCATGTGCACGGGTGGCACACGGTGTTCGGCAATGTGCAATGCCCCTCGGCGACACGCCAAGGCGACGGTAAACAATGTGAACATACATTACTTACACCCGCCCAGTACTAGCGCATTGTGCGATGCGGCGTGCATCCGCGCGCGGAGTCCGTCCGCACCTAAGCATACATCCAGCTTTGACCCCCCCTCCCACCCCCTGATTAATTCTCCTTTTCACACACTTCACTCGTAACGCATTTAATACTTTTTCTCCATCTGTATTTTCTCCACCTGTATTTATTCAGTTGAAGAAACACAAAATATTATGTAATAATATACAGTGTTATTTCGGAATTATTACTCTTCCTTTTCGTCCGCAAATTGATTTACCAATTTAGAGTTGATATTTTTTCCGTTACATAGCATAAATGTGCTGGATATCAAAGATAATCAAATTGTTCGTCAAGAACTTCGTTTCCTCTTATTGTGAAAACGATTCGATTTTAATACTTTTGAACCATTCGACTTGTTTTGCAATGGTACTCTACAACAAAATTATAACAGCATAATTTATTGTTCTTTTCCTTCCTTTCTTTTTGTTAACGCTATAAAGATTGCTTGCTAGCGGAGCGGAGAATGCACTTGTAAACGCCGATGCTCGTGTAAACGCACGCTTTGGCGCACTGTACTTCGGTGCATTCGAGCGATTGAACCTTGCAATTGTTTTTTTTCCACTTCCATCCTTTCCTACGCTTCTTTTATCCTTCTCTTCTACACTTTAACATCTTTTTCCTCAAAGAACGTTTGCGCGCATTATTTATCTTTGCAGACCAAAAAAACACTAACAGATCGATTCCAAGTCTTTGTATAATCAAAAAAATATCTCTAAAACATCCTGAAGTATATGTTCTTAATTTTTCCAAGATTACAATCACAAATAATTCACGATTATATGCTACACACTATATTTTTAATGCACGATGTAAATTTAAATGTATCTCCTAAAAATGATTGATGATTACACTCAACAAAGCTTGCCTTTTTGCTCGCGAGCTCCTCGTTCAAAAATTATAACTATTACATTCTTTTCGTTCTCTAATTTTAGTTTCATGTCCTCGTTAACGTTACAAGAATTAATCGTGATGTAACTTCGTAACGCTACCGAAGGAGTAACTATCACATGGCAGCGGATCCCCCAGTGCAATATTCTTCTCTCTCATCACTGCCACCGTCTGTTTTTCTTCGTCTATTCCCCTTTTCCTCTACCGCGACTTATACCACTTGTTAGCTGTTCCTTTCAAACTCGTCGCCGTAGAAAAAGAGTCACCGACAGCGAGTACGACGCGAGATCCTAACTAGTTGTCGGAGTGGAAGTTTGTTCGACCAGAGGTTAAAGTGGCGTCCGTTTGTTTATTAGAGAAGTCGTAATTGAAACGTTAATTCTTCAATTCTAATTTACGAAAGCTATAAACTTGCACACAATTCGCGAGGGAATTTGAAAACCGTCTAATAAAATAACGACATCGCAAATTCATGATTAAAACGTTTTGTGAGATAAAAAGCGATTGGATTGCGAATAAAATTCCCGAATGACCGATAACGCGAATACATTCTTAATTTACAAAATTAATGGTATTAGTTGGTTGGATATGATTAAGAAAAAAACTGCCAAAAAAATTATATTAGATTATATTGCGGGAGATTCTAATCTTTTTTTGTATAAAGGTAGTAACGATCGGGCAGAAATAAGCCAATTTCTTGGATATCCGATATGCGAGTATAATACTCGACTTCGGTGCCGAGTAATCTCGTTTTTATCGGCTCTCACAAAATCCTCCAATTAGCTCGCATAACATTACCGTAATTACGGTACCTACCTATCGATCGAAGCATCATCGATAGGCTTAATACATCTTCGCTGTACATGTATCCAACCCCTTGCTTTCGCCGAAATTGCATTCCCCGACAGCATGGGCAGCAAATAGCTCGCGAAACTCACAATAACGCAAATAACTTTATACAAAGTCCACAGAGCGAGAGAAATTTTTCGCAGCCGAAAAATTGCCACTTTGCTTCGAATGTACTGCACCTCGAATTTTTCCCTCCACGAAATATCCAATTTCATCTGTTTTATTTCATCTTACGAATTTCCCATATTTTCTGAGATTAATAAAAAAAATGTAAATTGTTTAATTACATTTATGTCACGTGTTATGCATTATGCAGACAAAAATTAGATGTCAGCTGGAGCTTTTTTATCTCAGAAGTATCAAAAGACGCTGAATCCTCAGCTACAATCTTTGCGGGAATGTAATTTCACGCACATGTGGAGCACGCATAGGTAGCGAGGGGAAAGCGGGGAAAGCGGCAACGGGTCATCTGTATCATTTTATGGCGACAGCGGTGGGCCGCAACGTAATAAGACTGTGGTAGGAAGTTTCATGGAGTGTAATTAGCTCTACGAAATCATCTGTGTGTATGTGCATGTCTCGGCGAGCACTCGTGGGGGTAAGTTGGCTGGTTTGCGAACGTCGTCGTCCGTTGTTGGCCCGCCTTAGACAACGCGCCCCGCACATAAATCCTCGCGGGTCGGAGGCGCAGATGCGTTGCGTCGACGCCGCGGTTGGCTCGCAACCAACCCTGATCGCGTTACAAAGCAGCTTGCGGAAGCTTAGGTGGGTTCGGCGAGATTTGCATTATTTATCGGAGCACAATCGTACGTTCCCAACTCCCCTTCCTTTATGATTCTCATACTTTTGATCTTTCCCGGCCACGGTTTTCTTTCTCCTTCCAGCCGTAACTTTCCAAGAAATACACGTTAAATCTACATCTCGTTCCTATTTGCCTATCGCTGCGTTAAAATATAGAAAATGGCAAGAAACCAATTTCATTATTATTCTAAGCCTACGGTCGTATCAATCGTTCGAATTCTCTTCAATTAATATTTCGGCGTTTGAAATTACAAGATTGTAAAATACGATAAAATTGTAAAATTGCAGCTTCGCAAAAAAAGTACAGCGTGAAAGTATATCACGGAAGGTTCAGTTTCAAGTGCGCTTAAAAAGGTGCAAAGACCTCTTTTTTGTCACTTCGTTTTTCCAATGTCATCACTTGAGAAAGTTTTATGTGCTCTCCACGTGAATGAATCAAGGAAACACTGCGACGTTATTTATAATCGATGGTGCCGGAATACGCGCTGGCGTATCCTTTTTTGCGCTCCCGCACTATCGACATGAATAATAACGTGGGATGGGCATAAGTATTCCCGAAAGTTCAATTTCCCGTCATGACGCCTGATGATTTATCGATGACGCTACAAACGAATAAACATTATTTACTGTCGCCATTCCGTTTACCCGCCGACCGCTCGATATTTCGAAAGAGCGAAATTCCGCGTTCACACGAAGGCGCGTCCAAACGTGAGAAATCATCTGGGAGATATGAAAAATATTCGCATCCATTTTACAATATTTGAATTTATCCTTCTCAAATAGCAATGACTGTTAAAACCCAATCATCTAACTAATAATAAAATTTTAAATAAAAAAAATAATAATGTACAAAAAAAGTACAGAAATGAAAGTACACATGAAAGCTCGAACTTGTTAAACGCGATCATAACTCATTGTTATCATAGTTAAATCAGAAATACTATCGCACTTACAAAATTGTCGACAAAATTGCGAAACGTGATTTGCGTCGAACATCATCGCCGCGAAAAGAAGCCGAGCGTCTCGCGGGTCTCGCGGAAGCAGCGCTTTCGCTGATGTGCGAGAGATGCCATCTGCGTGGTTACGCGCCGAGAGAAGCGGACGTCGAAAGGCGGACGTCGAAGACGGAGAGCGAGAGGCTCGCTCGTTCGTTGTCGGCTTTATCTAGTATCAGGGAGCACACGCCGTCGAGCGTTCGCCTCGCGCGATATCCCATCGTTTGGACGGCGAGTATTAAAAGCAAAAATAAAATTATTGGAAACAGGCGGAATTCGGCGTCTTCGTGCGGCCGTTCGTTCGGCGGTTCCAGCCGGTAGATATAAACAGGCGCGTTCATCAAGACTGCCTGCCTGCCCGCTCGCCTGCCTGCTTGCTTACCCGCCTGCCTGCCTACCTGCCTGCCTGCCTACCTGCCCGCCCGGTCGTTCGACTGCCTGCTTGCCCGCCTCATGCATTCTACTTGTCTTCTTGCCCCGCGGATGGCCAGCTCCTGATAGTATTATATTCCCTCGAGAACGACTTTGACTTCTTTGTCTCGCGGCCGCGACGGGCTTTTCGTGTCGAATATATATGTGCGCTACCGGTTGGAAAAGAGTGGGAACAGTGTCATAACCGCTGGAGGGCGCCTGACGATCGTTTTATCCTTCAATTTAGTAAAAGTCCTTTACCAATTCTCCTTTACCAAAATAAATTGAGGAGTTCATAACAAAAATAATACAAAAATTGGTTAATAGCATATTCCAGTAGTCGCACAGGCGGAACCCACAGTGTGATTGCACCAATTCTCATAAAAACAACTGTCTTGATTATATTATTAGGAAGTTACTGAAAATTAAGAATGACAGAATGTTCTTTTCTTCTCATGAAAATAAAAAATCTGACAAGAGTTATTATTTTTGTCATAAACTCTTCGATTATTTGGCAGAACAAAGTACAGACTTAGTTTTGTATTTTTGTCTCTCATAACAAGCAGGCAGTAATGCGCGCTATTATTAACGGCAACGAAGACGGGTAATTGATAACTGATTTAACATTTGTGCAACAGCGAAACTTATAAAGGTGTATAAATAGCCAGCGGGATAGAAGCTCGGCTTCTTATTCAACGTAATTGCCGAGCAACGTGATTATAAGTTCGAGAAACGATGGCATAAAGTCGAGAGATTACAATACGGCTTCTGTGTTTTCGAGTGGCACACTTCGCCTTAACAAGAAGACCACCCCGACGACCATCCCGACGACCATCCCGCGCCGTATTGTTAGCTCGCGAGTACGTAACAGGATCCACATATTACGGTATTGTAAAGCATAATGAAAAGAATGTAAAATTTACTTCTACGTTTTTCTTCGCGGCGCATAATAATAGCCTGCGTATATTCGTTATTTATCAATTACCTCATAATTTCGTCATTAAAAATTGTAAAAAAATGTGACAATTGACAGACTGAAAAATATAAACAACTGCATATAATTAAAATTATTATATAACATACAAAAAATGGATGTACACAGATAGAGACGCGGAAAATAGCCAGAGGGTCGGGAGTTGATGTAAAAATTTGTATTACACCGTGTGCACTTCATCATATCGCGGATTATCGGATTACCGGCACGCTGATCAAACCATTGGCATGCCGCGTGCGCTTGAGAGATTTCGTGGAAATGCGTGTTTTTTCGACGAGAGCGTACGGCCGGGTACGGCAGTCGATTAGTTCGGGAGCCTTTCAGCAAAGCAGTTTTATCTACGTAATGATATCTTGTAAAAGAGGACGAGGGAGGCAGAACGGGAAGGAAGAGTAACCGCCGCAGGGGCTAGCTTTCAGTCGCCGAGTCGCTGACGAGGAACGCACCGGCGCTTGGTAGGTGAGACCTCGGGCTGCTCTTAAGAACGATGCCCATCGCATTCTCGACGTGAGTAAATAATTCCTAGCGTGGAAAACAGATTCCATTATGGTGCAGCAACGTATCTCGAAGGCGGTCTATCGAAACGGTGCAGTCTGGCCCCGCTTCCGACGGAGAACAGAGTTATCAAGCCGCGGCGAGCAAGATGCGCGTCTTTCTCGCGCGCCCTTTTCATTGTGAGAAATCGAAAACACAGAAATAAAGGAATCTTTTGAAATGCTTTTAAATTTTAAGTCGATAATGACTGCTGCGTTTCTCACTTTGATTATTTCAAATTTTTCCTTGCTTTAAATTTTTCGAAAAGAATTATTTTTATAAATTCTTTAATTTCTTAAATTATTTAAACAGCGACGAGCAAAACTTGATTTAATTTTAAGTTAGAGTTGCGACTTTATTCTAATAAATAGTAAAAGTTTAACAATATTACTTTCATGTGTATATCTATAGATACAAAAAATTAATAAAAGTATACGAATAAAAATAGAACTTCACAAATGCCATCAATTATACATAAAATAAAACGAGCTACAGATTAAAGCTGCGAGTACTTATAATTAGAGGAAAACTTTCAATGTATCGTCTGAGATATCTTCCTCGGGATTTTCTCGCAAAGATAGGCCATTTTAACACATAAATTCAGCTCGCCGGCTGGTGGCGACTGTTTTATGTTTTATCAAAGGGTTAACTTTTACAATTAAACGATGATATCTCGCAAATTATTCATTCAAATAAATGATTTCGAGCTTGACAGCAATTGTCTCAGCTTTCAAATAACATTTGTTTTTCACTACACTTTCCTGTACGAAAACATTGACAATTCTATCGACGCTAGTCTTGTCCTAATTTGTATGTCTATCAATCACATCGATCGCGCTTCCACCAAATCCCAAACTAGTCCAGAACCAACTGACAACGAAGCCTTATTCTATGTATTCTATATAAGTCAATGACCTGTACGATAAAAACACGTACGACTACTACCGATCAGATGACCAGCTAATCGTAGTACCGTAATAATTTAAATGTCCTCACGCTTCCGCGTGCGCGTACATACACACATGCGCGCGCGTCGGATTTTTATACACTATATCTCGGTAAAAAGTTGATGTAGAGCGAGGTGTAACGAGAACATATTTTCTCAGCGTCGCGTTCCGCAGATGTCTATGCTCAGCACATATCCTCTTATCACAAAGCGAATATGCATATTTGTGTAAATAAATTATAAAATAGCAAATTAGATAATATAGTGTAGCAAAATAAAAACGGATTGATTGAAAAATCACAGTTCGTCTTCGAATAATTCTGCGATTTGCTATACAGCCAATAATTCATTAAATTTATCATACCTGAGATAAAAGGTCTGTAATTTTGCATATATAAAACAAATTGATTACATGCCAGAAATTCCATTATATTTACAGGTTTTATTTGTCAACTGCACTGAATAAATATTTCAGTAATACTCCTTATTTTGAATGTAATAAAGTTTCACAAAAAGAAAAAAACTAATAAGAACGACGAGAAGCATATCGAGCCCTTTTTAGCGTATCTTAATGCCGCTGTAGTTGAAAACTCGCGCAATATCGTTCATTGGACCTTGTCACCCGGATGCTTTTTTATTACCTTGTCGCGAATTAACGCGCGTACATCCTCGTCAACAAAGGGGAATTTTTAAGCGTTGATAAAAGAGCGAACGTACGGAGCACCGAATCGATTAATGCGATAATCGGCGAGTGTTTCTCAACATTGTAAATAAGCCGGCGTCTCCGCCTTCATCCGCGCGTCTACTTAAGTAGCTACAAACCAAGAAGCCGCGACCGCGGCAGTAAACACACTTGTTTCAGAGATAAGGACCGATCTCGGTGTGTGAAAGTAATCTCGAAGGAGAAAGACGAGCGAGTTCTTTTGAAGAAGGGCTCTTAAGTGCGGCGATCCTCACGATTGCCGCACATCTGGACGACCGTACGATATTCGAGGCCCGCGATAACGCCCCGACCCTGACAAGGTTCATCCGGACCGACAGAGTGGAAATTCCGGTCGTTCCGCGCAGCCGTTTGTTCGCGCGCGATAACAAAACGGCGCGTGAACCAATGCGCGTCATTTGTTTCACGCCCGTGACATTTGTCAGCTCGCTGGAATACGCACGCCGTATCGTCGAAAATCTGTTTGCCCGCTTCCGAACTGCATCCGACCTACATGTCATCCGGGCTATGTGTATAAGATTATCGTTCAATTGCGAACGTCTGCACGTTCGCATGGAGTGAATGTTTCTGCGAAACGCTCCATATGGAACAACAACGCTATTCAAAATACATAACACCCGATCTGTCGCGTTGCTACAACCATCGACTTGCCGCAGAGTCGAGCACGGCGAAGCTGACTGTTCGATAAAACGGCTACATTACGCTCCGCCGTCCTTTACAAGACATACAGCGACAATATAAACGAACGCGCGTGTGTGTGCGCGAAAGATACGGCGACGGCTGCCGCGAAACATTCGGAATCCGGGCGGGCACGACGCGGATCTTCCGCTTCTGGCGGATGGAATTTACGAGATGCATCCACCCGGTCGCGATGCAAAAGTGGGATCGCTTACCGGAGCGCGACCGGCAGTTTCTGTTTCCTGCGACAATGTTAATAATCTGCGACACGCGACGCGGCTCAGGTGGCCGGGTTGAACGGTCCAGCGGAAAGGCAAGCTCACCCCGGGTAACCGTAACTCGCATTTACATACCGGCGCGTACCGGCGCGTACCAGCGCTGCCATGGCGTCCGCATGAATAAATATGTCGAGAGCCGAGTGACTTAAACAGTCTAAACATCAAGTCGTACGGCAAACTACGCGGAGTCGCCATCGCCGAGAGGTCCCTTCGGGGTGGGTGCGTCGACCTCTCGTTAACTCCCGAGTCATCATCGAAATTCTGCTCGTCGCGGAGACAAAGGAGCCCGCGGAACCATACACGAGCGCGTAATGAAACTAGGATTACACAAGCGGACTTCGGGAACGGACGGCGAATAGTACATCCCGAGATAGCTCGCAGTTTCAATCAGTTATGCAAGACAGCGTCGGAAGTTCTATTTCTGACTGGCCGATAAATTCGTCAGCAAACGTCGCGTATCAGAATAGAACGGAATTGATTAAGTTAATATCGAAAGCATTCATTCCCGATGCTTCGCGCGCATTCCTTAGAGCGTGGAGTCTGAGTTAAACGCGCTTCTTTTCTGAAGAGGGCCGTCAAAGCTAACCGTTATGCACAATCTATAGCGTCGCATAGTTCTGGATTATTGATTATGCGGTTCTGCGGTCATGGTAAGACATTAGTCGGATAAACTGTGAAACAAACTCCGCCGAGTCAGCCGCCCGCCCGTCCTTACGTCTGCGAATACTCGGTTCAATTTGAGGAGTTAAGGAGCCGGCAAGTCAAACAGCAATTAGTAATTCGCAGCTGCGCGAACGATGATCGCTGTTTAACCCGCCGGCAAATGAGATTCCTACCGCACGTTCGCGCCAACTTGGCCAATATTTCACTTTAATCGTCGTACGTCAGCCGATGCGGATGACACCGAGGAAACCGGGAGACAGAGAAGAAGAGACGAGCGTTTGTTTCCGCTACGGCGAGCACGTTCTAAGAACGAGCGAAGAAAAATACTCAGACATAAATGTATGCAAATGAATGAATCACACTCGAGAAGCTTACGAAATACAGAAGAACTGGAGACAATATGTAAATTCGAAAGATTAAGAATTACAGATGAGGGAGATACAAAAAGACGGAAACTAACGTCGGGAAATATATAAAAAAAAAAATAAGGAAAATTAAAGGAAAAATTGTGTCGAGAAGTCCAAGTGAAAATGGAGAGAGAAAAAAGGAGAGAGAAAGAGAGAGAGAGAGAGGCGCGCAAGAAAGTAACACTATTACAATCTAATTAGCTGTAAATCCGCATGAATATTAATGAACCTTAACGGTCACGCCGTTCCTTCTCGCCTTTTCTTCATTAGCGTGCGATCCGGACTATCGAATCCCGCCGACGTGCCGCCGGGACACTCGCGGGAATTTACAATCGATACGCTAGGGCGGCCAGCCGCAAATAAGTTACGCCTCGGAAACCGGTTCGGCGCATCGCGTCACGCTCCTAGCGTGCAACGCCACGTAGTCGCTGATAATAAGTGCATAAACATGAATTTAATGGCGCGAGATAGTCTGCAAATTGACTCGCGCCACAAACATACACTTTCCGTCCGAAATTACGGTATTCGCTATAACGCCGCTCATAGCGCGCACGCGGCTATCGTATCGCTATCGATCGCCGGCTATCGATGCTAACGGCTGCCAGTCTTACAGACCCCCTTATTTCCTAACAAATTACGATGCGCCGCCATCGCGCCGGTCATTACAGCATCGCGGGGAGATTAAAGCGCGCGCGTACTAAGGTTTGTTTTTCGAAGAAAGCCAGCCGGATGCCGGATAAAGGTTTCCTCGAGCCGTTATTCGACATTCTGCGTAATATATAACAGGTTACGTAATAAAGATGCTGTAATAAATAACTGATAAAAGGGGAAGGTATCTAATTCTCTTTATAATAATGTTGCATTCGGTTATTAATAAACAAGTAGTCACGTAATCTCTTAAATTCGAAAAATAATTGCATAAAAAGTCGCACAAAAAATCAAGCTAGAAATTAAATAAGAACGCAATACTATATTTGCGCGCCGTAGTCGTTTTATGACATTCATTTGTTAGCCACACAATAATGCGAATAATAGAAATCGGCAATAAGCGTCCCGTCACCCGCTATAATCGCCAACAAACCATATTCCCGACGTGGCGTGAAGCGCCAAGAACTTCTACGACTCCAAAGCAATACACTCGGTCTTACATGAGTAAACTGCTTCCCGACGCCGACAATTGCACGGGTTAAACGTAGAGCCATTGAGAAACAAACGATCTATCACGCACCGAGTACTTTAACGGGCCGCCGGAGCTGTTAACGGCTGCCACCCCAACGCTGCCTCTCTCTTCTCACCGACACAATGGAAACAATTATGTGTAAACCTTTAACGGCCGTCCCTCCGTAGAACCTTTCAACCATTTCCAACGCCTTTCATCAAACTGCGATTTTCAACGTGATTCCGTTTCGCTCGCCGCCGTCGTGACAACTACAAACCTTCGGTTGACGCGAGTGTCACGCAGCGGTTTCAAACTGGTTTTCACTAAAAATCCGTAGAATAATAAAAGCACAGTAAAATCTTTTTTCTTGATTTCGAAGAAAAAAACCATAAAATAACATAAAAAGACACGTTGAAATCACATTATTCAATATAACATTCAAACACAAAGAGAATTTGACGATTTAATTTAACGATAAGATGTTAATCCGGAATGTTCAATATTTAGATCGTATAAAAAAAAGTCGCCGAGGGGCAAATACTTGGATCAGAAAAACTTTCACAGATTTGCGTATCATAATAATCGCTGTTTTTCCTTTCGCGGTCGATTCAGCCGATATCTACCCTTGAGTGGAATCACGCGAATCGTCAGAGATGCAACCTGTCCGCCAAAGAAGAAATGCAGAGCGAGGGAAAAGAACAGATCACAGCAGAAACGGGCAGAGGAGATATATATACGTATAATCGAGTGAGTTAGCAACTTCGGCCACTCGGCCTCAGTGTTTGCCCTCTTCGTGGTCCCGAGAGATGTTTGCGTTGCCTCCGCACCTCAGCCCGCACGATGACTGACTGAAATGATTTCGTCGACAGCACAACTGGAGTGCACTTTTGTCAACATGCAACGTGCGCAACGTCGCGCAAAAGGAAGATCGTCGAGCGCGGCGGCGGCGGCGGCGGCGGATGCGACGTGACTTGGACTTTCGTGCTTGTTTTCGGAATTACGAGTAATTGTCATTAATAAAGGGATTCGAACGCAAATGATTCTACGTATGGAAACGCTTTGTACACTTCGAAAAATGTATGCGACAATTCAATTTGTGTAATATTACTTTCGCAAAGCCTTCAAATTCCGGTAGAGGTGTTAACCCGTACTTTCTAATCATTGTTTCAACGTTTCCCTCGAATTAGTGAATTTAACGGAGCATGAAGCGCATAAAGCGCAGAATTATAGAGCGTCGCGGTGATTAATGCAAAATACACTGTTACAAAGAGGGTGCGTCGGGAAGTGTTTATCGTTTCAGAGCGATTACGGAAATCGTTTTGGACGGAAGAGAGAATTAGATGGCACGGTTTTAACAACGCTTCGGAGATTTCACGCGGAAACTCCTATCCGTCCGAAGTTGCACGAACTTTGCATTAAGTCGCGAGAGAAAGAGAACGAACAGAAGAAATCCCGATGGCGTTCGCGCGGGGCGAAGAAGAGCCTCGTATTTACAGAAGAAAGTGGAAGTGGAACTCGAGAAGGACGGTGATGAGGATTGAACAAACAAGGGAATCTCGAGCTCGAAGACGATGTCGGTCATCGTCATTAACACCGGATAATCCAGCCACGAACTACACGCACCTGGAGTGCCTCTTTTTCTTCGACGATAAGTGTTGACGCTGCGAGAAAAAGTAAGAACAAACACTGGCTGTAATCGCATTTCTTCCCTTCGGCTCGGTAAATATCTGTAAAATTACGCGTGCATTCTACAAGCAACTGTATAAATTATTTTTGTTTGTTCTTTGCAGCCTTGCCATCAATCATCGGGTGAGATGGAGTTGCGCAGCACGGTAGTTAAAAAAATATGTATTCCAGAAAGCAGATATTCTTCAAAATTACTAACCGCATCGCCCTTGTTTTATGTTCAACGAATCATTAATTTATTTAAAAATAACGAAACTATCTGTCGACTATCTGATGACTATTCTTTTAATCTCATTACATTGTTATGCTTTTGCTATTCCCAATTATATACAATCGTTTTTTCTTTTTCTTTTTTCATGAATTGCAACACCGGTTTGCATAGGAACGATTGTAGATCCCGGCGCTACATCGTAACTTTCTATCGCGTTCGCAAGCGTAGGATTGTCGTCCATTTTCTGCTCGAAGCGAGCGTCCGTAAGTTAAATATTATGTTTGCTGACGGAAGACGTTTCGAGTGTAGCCCAAGAATACGGAACGTGCCGATCTTGCAGCGGCAATATCGAGCGAGACTTGCGAAGCGTCCACCGGTAAATCGAAGCAGAAGCGCGGTAGAACGATTTTTCGCTTCCTCCTTCGCGCTCACAGCGCGCGCTCGCATTCCTGCTCGGCAAACACAAATCACCGACGCAAAAGTACGAATTTTTTGCAGAATAGTGGCCGAATTCGCGAAACACTTCAACTATCTCTCAGTTTCTCCGCCACTCCGAGAAGAAAAGCTACCAAGCTTCGCTTTAATAGAAATGCAATTTGAGGCTTAAACGTCAGAATCCACATAGCGAATTATTCGTTTTTGAAAGATAAATTTATTGCATTTCAGTCTGCAACAACTTGTATAAACGCTTTTAAACGTCACTGCCTGATACATCGTTGAAAAGTTTTGATGCTTCTTCACTTTTATTAATCGCGTTTACCGCGGATTAGTTTCTCTCTCGAAAAATCCACGATATTATTTCTGCCATTGTCAGTGACAATATCGTCGAAAGAGTGGAGATAATCGTTGGAATAATCGTTAAAAGTTAGCGCGGAAAATGGGACGAAAGGCTACTTGTGCTCCTTCTGCGAATGTTGGAAATTAATTATCGAGAGCGAGGATGTAATTAATGAACATATTCGGCACATTCATATACGATTATCAATGGTTTTTCGATAAAGTATCGTATTATCGAAAGTAAAAAAATTCTCCATTTTTCCTATGTGGACACTTTAATATTATATAATAAAAGACATAGCAGATAAAAAAAGTATATCATATTTATATTATTTTTAAATTGTCAGCACTCTAAAAATATTTAAATAGTAGTTTTCATTTAATATTAATTTTTATTATCGATTTTAATGTGACTATTTCAACATTGTCGGATAGACATAAAGTGATTGTGTCGACATTGGAATTTAATCAATTATATTGTAAATTCTGTAATTATATAATAATTCTATAATAATCCTCTCTCCCTATAATAATTCTATAACTCGAACTAAAGGTAAAAATATTTATGCAATTTCTTAATTACAATATGCCGAAGAATTTGCGATGACTGTAGTATATGTATAATCTTCTAACGATAGTCTGGAGAACCCGTCTCTTCCGGTGGTATTTTACGACACGATATAAAGAGTTTTTCTTCCTAAGTAATTACGCTGCTAACTTCCCTCAACAGCCCAACGTGCAAATTATAAACGGCGCAGTCTTTAGCAGTTTATCTCGGTAGAGCCATAACCAGCAGACCAGTAGCGGCTAAACTGCGACATTGTTAATGACAAGTTACCTTCGTCTTCTACTTGAAAAAGTACATGAAAACTATCTTATCGTGTAGGAGTGCTATAAAAAGTTATAGTGAAAGCACTGAGACCGCGCCAACTCCATATTTACGATACATTACTTATTGTTAGTCTAATTCAGATAAACTGATTCTGAATAATGAAATCATTTCTAGACTTCTACTATTGTTACGTATTGTATACATAAAGAATTATGTGATTAATTACGCAAGCGCGCAAAAACTCGTAATGCGAGACTGTCCAGAAAAACAGCCGCACTTCGCGTCTGGTAATATCTCGGGATACCGCGCAAAAAAGTTTACCTCATAAGTAATTATGAGTTCAACCCCTCCTCGAAAACTTGTCCCTCCCCGCCGCGGCCGCGATCGCCGCAGCCACCCCCGGCGTTTCCGGCCGTGTCTGACGTCTCTGCCTCGACGTTTCTTCTTCCTTTTGCCCGCCACGTGGTTCCTGCCCCTACCCTTCTTCTAGCCGCCAGCTACACCTTGCACTCCATCTCAGCAACACGTTTCTTGACAGAAAGTTAATAAAGTTTTCCAACTCGCATAAATCAGCGACCTTCTTTAACCTCCGGCTTCACAAGCTGGCAGGTACGTACCGGCAGCGTGGCAAACCTCGGCTATAAAGGCAACGAACTTTAATGCGTTTCAATAAATTCCTCGAACTCTCCTTCTCCATTTTGCCGCACGCTCGTCCTGGTCGAGCAGTTCGTCGCTTTCGATTTTCTTCGGCGGCGAAGAAAGTCCACTAAATTTTCGCGATACACAATCGCAGCGCGCAAATCGAAAAGGAACGAGAGGTCAAATGCGAATTTATGCAATGAGCACAACTTTTCCGGCGAATGTCGGGTAATGTCAGATTTATCCAAGTTTTCGCTGGCTTTCCTGTGATTCGTTGCGAGATAATTTTATTGCGACCTCGTATTGCATTTATTTTACAAATACTTGTAAAGCGCAATTTGTCAATTTTGTAAAACTTGTTTTGTACATAATCTTCCAATAAAAAATGTATATTCGATAACAGTCTTCTATTAAGAAAATATTTACTAACTTCATTTGTTCGATATTGCCATTGAATCTGTTAGAATAGATGTCAAGAATACATTACTAGTGAAGTCTTTTTTAAGATACAGCGTGCATTTGGGACGGCAATCTTTCTTCGGTAATACCGACAATGATGGAGAAGATCCCGACGGTATCTGTTAATCTTAATTCTTTTCGTTTGTCTCCCGTGGGATGCGAGACCGAAGACATTTCTGCACACGACCGCGCCTACCTTAACGAAGAAATGTTGAGTTATTCCGGGAAGTTTTCGGGTAGGACGCCATCGCTTTATTCGGATTAATCGATAACCCAATGATCCACTTTTTTAGATAACTTTAACAAATACCAAACACACGGCTCGAAAATATAGACCAATCTCTTTTTATAACGTCACAGATTTTTGTGAATGATCAACTTTTTTTCTTTTTTTAAAAGCATTATATAAAAGAATATAAGAAATTATAAACAATGTATTTTAAATTACAAAAAGATAACTTTTATGAAACTGAAATAAACATTCTATTAATGGAACTTCCATTTTTTAATGTACGTTCAAAACACGTGCACATCAAAGATAGAATTTAATGGCAATTTCTCATTGAAATAATATTTTCTCGTACTTTCTGCACCAGATTTCTATCTTGTTTTCCCCGCGGAAGAAATTGCCAAAGAAACCAACTTCCCTTTCGATTTTATCGCGAAACGAATAAGGAAGAAGATATAGATTCGAGGTACCGCGTCGGCAAAAATCCGCGAATAAACATCATTTGCGTTTTCATAATTAAGAGCAATACGGAGTCTCGGTCTCTCCTCTTGATTTTAATCCACAGCATGAATCATAGACGGTAAGGCTCGAGAAAAAGCTCGAGGAGCTGTGCCGGAAGTTAATCAGAGCATTTCTTTATGCCCGAAGGCACGCGAGACGCGAATGTTCCTCTTCGTGAGAATAAACTTTCTTCGAAGAAGAGTAGTAAATTTAAATACTATTTCCTTAAAAATTTTTCACGTTTATAAGTGTACAAAACAATTATTTTTTCTAAATAAATTACAGCCGAATATCTTCCCATACAAATACAAAATCTTCGCATAATTGTTCATATTTGTGAAAATTAAATAAAATTAATTGAAAATTCCATAAAAAAAAAATAAATTTGCTCTCATATAATTAATATTTCATTCTGTTTAATTAATTTCATACTGAGCAGTGCGCTACGCCTCCCTGAAAAGCTTTAATGCAAAGAACAAACTTACGAAAGGTATAGATAGGTACCTATCGAAGGAAAATATGATGACCTATAGACCGATCGATCGCCGGCGAGACAAACGGGTTTATTATTCCCTGGAGAAGTTATCCCCCACGAGTCGTTAATACCGAGAATTATTGTGAGCTATTAAGCCATCGATTATACGGTCGAGTCACGGGCGAGAAAACGACCGCGAAAAAAAGACTCCCTGGAAATCAATTAAGTTCGGAATACAATTACGAGGATAACAATTTATCGAGATATCGAGTTTCCACGTTATTACGACGAAGACAAACGGCAGACGACGGCGACGTGGTTATAAGAGGGGTTCTATGTAGGTCGGCGCTAATAATTATTTCTAGGTTTATATCGAGACTGCCAGGAGAAGCTGCTCTCAAGTTGAAATCAGAAATGACGCATATACCGGCCAAGTATGTAACGAGTCAGAGATATAAATGTCTCATAACGCGAACGATGAACATATTATTACAATAATGTGGTAATTATGTCTAATAGTACATTAATATTATCGTTGTCTTGTAAAATAAATTCTATCCGTTGAACGTAAGATTACCTAAGAAACTTCCCGTCATGGTTATTATATTTAATTGTAAGTATTATTTGTGATATTGGAATCTCGTGATAGCTTAAAGCCATTAACAATATTTCCAGTCAAATGCATACCCCATTAACTGAAAGTTAAATGAATAAGAAATAGGTCAAGCAGAAAATACTACAGCTCAGAAATAACTACTTTCTTAAGGAACAGATGTTGGAAGATAAGATTCGATAATTGACTGCCAGGGACAAGCATAACGAGTTTATGCAGTGAACCTTAACCTTAAAAATAACTTGAAATGCTGGCTCGATCGAATGTCAAAGAACCGGTAAGCATTTGAATCTGATGCATCGTATAATTACGTCTCATATCTGTCATTTTTCCTCGTAAAAACATATAATGCGTTAATAACGCGTATAATGCCTTTTTATACTGGTTCGCTAAATGCGTGTAATTTTCGTGAAAAAACACTAATAAGAATCAAATTTGATCGATTCGTTTCAAGACTTGTGCGTGTATTATAAGTGAGCGACGCGTTTAACGTCATATAAATAATGATATGCAATTAGCATGATACGGCGAGATGCCTCAGTGCCTGACAGGATATTGAGAGGAAGGATGACGCCAAGACGCTAATTAGCGCTGCTTGAGGATGGTAAAATTCAATCTGCTATGCCGGCGGTGAGGTGGTGAATTGAAATTGCTTGGAAGAAGATGAGGGAGTAGGAACAAATCTAGCAGAGCGACGAAGTAAGCCCTTGTATCTTCCAAAATAGGTATCGAAGCAAGTGCCAACGAGACTGACGTTAATTAAAAGCCTTCCCGTCGCGGAAGCTCGGAGGAACGGTTCGGTGCATTTCCGGGTAACGATCGATCGAACATTTCTTCCATCACCGTTCGACAATCCAAATGAGTCCTCGTGTTTCCACTCTGCGCGCGCGATTTGCCATTCAGTGTGAAATCCATTCGTCGTAAAAGCAGTAGTTAGGGAAACCGAAATTTAATTGATATTGAACAATTCTAAAGTCGCGATATATTTTTTAGAGGCATATTCTTTAATCAATTGTGCCGATTTTGTGCCAATTTTTCCGACACATAACAAATGCAGTTCGATAAATAATTTGCCACTTATGTATAAAATATACAGAAGTGGCAAATTATAAGTAATATATATTACAAAGAAGAAGGAAATGTGCGTTCGCCAAGCGTGTTTTATTTATTCATGAACAAGCTTAAAATTTTTGTAAAACTAGCGCTTTACTTAGTTCATGCACGGTTTATTCACGAGTTTGTTAGCGTTGCCAGCGAAAGCCAGTTTTCATTTCAGTTCATTTCACTGCGGCAGCTACGCGAGACGTTGTGGAAATATCGAAGCTTGAACTATAACGAAGCATACGATTTTACGAAGCATGAATAAAACCAAGCATTCTTCGCTCGTCCTCGAAAAAATTATTTTATAAAAGTACTTTGTACATGTAAATACAAATTTGGCACAAACTTTAATTTTTATTTATTAATTTTTTTAACACCCATTAAAAAAGCTTTCTATATGATAATCCATTTATGTCCTAAAATAATATGCAATAAAGTTAGTCCTTAATTACGAAGTACTGACACATCATTCAAAACGATGTAAACTATTTTTGTTTTATAGTTTAAATTAATTGTAAATCCAAAACTATTCCAAACTCTAAAACTATTTCAGGGAAAATACGCCATGCGAAAACAAGAAAAAGAGAAATCATACACAAATTAATAGATATTTTCAATAAATTATAATTATGAAATATTTATCTCCCTGCAAATTGCCTTTTCGAGAGATAACGACCTTCACGTCGACGACATTTCCATTTCAGCTCATTTCATCCCAGGAGCATTGAGAAAACTACGAGTATAAGAGGCCAAGAGATTTCGCGAAGCGTGAATGAGCACGAGAGGATATCGATTTCACCCATAAATACGCCATTAAACACCGGTGGTAGCTATTGCGATTTCTCAAGCGTCGCTTAAAGATTTTGCGCATGGACGCTTATCGACTTCGCCAGCGTTATCAGATATCTTGGAGAACTCTATCGGCAGCGAACACGGATTGAACACGACGTGAAATTAAAAGTTTACTCGACTGTGCAGAGCATCAACTAGTTTAATTACCGCTTGAGTTAAACCTGCGAGTATTCTATGATAAATCGTACTAAGTAAAATATCGCGAATGTTTAATTACAAAACGAGAATATTGCCTTAATTTTATCAAAAGTAAAAAATTCTACTAAAATAGCTTTCGTAACGTTTAAAATCTGTTCACCTAATATTAGTAAAAAAATGTATGAGACAGATGACATTTGCCACGAATCATAAAAAAAGCGTTTTAATAATTGTAAATAAATATTTATTACAAAGACTATAAAAATTTATTATTCGTAAGCTTATACACATAAGTCTGTTAATGTCACAGCATTAACGGTACATTAACCGCTCACGGTGTTGATTATGAAAATGACGAGAATTTAATTACCGGAATTTGAACTTATCGATGTATAGCATGTAAACGACTCTGAGAGCGCGCACGTGCGTCGAGTTGTGTCTATGCGGTTGGTTATGCATAGGCATGCGTGATAATGACTGGCCTTTAACTTCTTACATTAGCGATGCAACATCAGTTGCAGTCCAGCATTTGAACTACGCGTAGCACGTTCATTTTCAATTTGATTATTTACGATTGTGTTATAGAATTCCTTAAAGGACTGTTACAAAAAAATATTATTGAAACTAATTTTAATTATTGATTATTGACTTACGAAAGAAAAAATAAACAGTGAAAGATTTCAAAGGTCGGAAACATGTTCTATATATGTTTCTCTGTGGCGCGCGTTTCTTTTCTTATAACATAATTATATTTTTAACAGATTAAAATATTGCATATTTATTTCTTTAGACAAATATATTATTTTTTTAATTTTCTGAAGTAAATTGTTATAATAAACGTTTTTATAAGCAAAATTTCCCGAGAATTTACACGAATAATATTAATGTAATAATAAAATTTTAAAGAACATATAAAAGATTCATAAATCAATTTTAAAAATCACTTTCACGCATTGCTCTAGAAACAATAGGATTTAAAAGCTCATCAAAACTGTAACAAGTAATGTACAACGCACAAGTTTTAATTTTCCATTCACAGTTTTGCAAAAACTTCAACAATGCATAGTGAGATATAGTACCATAATTGTATTACATCGGATTTAATTGTGCGATGCAAATTAGCGGCAACTCCTGTGCTAAGTTGTTGCGTAATAATTCCCAGATTATTTAACGCGAGATTAATAAAGTCATATTTCTCGGCAAAATTAATCTCACGTTAAATCAGCCGCGACATCGAAGTACGTCGGCGGAATCCTGCCATTTTTCGAACGAGCTTTAAATACGCCCACCGGATAAATTCGAATGCATATTCCATAATCCGTTTATTCATGGATTTTGTGGAGAAACTTTTCACTTAAATGCAGTATTATTAGAAAGTGCAAAAATACATGTCAGTTACGTAAAGTAAAATCGATGTTATAAAATAGAAAATAAAATAAAATTAAATTAAATTAATTTTTACTCCAGTTATTGAGTGAAAATAGATTTCATTGTTGTGCTAATATTTATATTTAGCAATTATTGGCTAATATCTCAACAAAAAAAAAAGCAATAGTATTGTCATATTTTTAACATTCTTATTTTAAACAGAAGAACAGCATTACAGTTTTCTTGTACAAAGATATGTTTAATTAAAAGTTCGATTACAATCTAAAGTTAACTTCGTCCAATGTCCATCGCAGATATGAGTTTGACAAGAAGCTAGCAATCTTCCGCTTTTCAAACAATTAATCGTGAAGGAACTCTGAATAATCTCAGATGGGAACTTCTTTCGTGCAATTTCGCCGCTCGGAACGTCTTGATTAATCGTCCATCTGGGAAGTTCCGAAAAGCGGAAGTGATCTATTCTTTTCTCGTTTACTCCGGGAAAACAAATGTCCCGATTGCGAAATCTCGATCGCGCACGGATGGGGACGAATTCCCGAGAATGATGCGCCTTTGAGCAGAAAAGCATTTAATTAAAATCCCCTCGAAGCGAGAGCACTCGCAATTGAGTGACGAGTGGCCTCGGTGAAAAGAAAGAGAAAGAGAGGAAGAAATCGAAGCGCCGAAGAACAAATGGAAATACTTGGTTTTGTCTCACGAACCAATTTGGAGGATGCCGATCGAAATAGTGACGCTCAAATAATTATAACGACATACCCGAAGAAAAATGTCACGAAAAGTTCAGCACTAAAATAGCATACTTTCTTTAACAAAAATGGCATTATTGAATTACGTCTGTATTCCTAGATACGAGATAATACGCGTATTAATAAGATATATTTACCCGTAAAGATTTAACGCAAGACATCACATTGATAATAGAAAATTTTGTTACAATTTACAAAACGTACTTGAAATACAGAAAACTCTCAAGCACCTAACAAACGTCATAGTCGAGCGTTTGTCAAGACTGTTGGCACGTGATCTTAAAATGGGTATTTAAATAATTGCATTGTCGTTTCGACAGACTAGCGCTGCGCACTCAACATTTCTTATTTCGGATTAAGCGTTAATAATGTAATGTTCGCGAAGTGCAGATGTGTGCATGGCAAGCTCAGTGTGTTTATGTATTTATAAGAAGTTATGCTTTCACTTTGTGCGTAACAAAAATATTAAACAAAAGAAATCCTAATGCTCTAAACAAAACGTATAATCTCGAAAATAGAATTTAAAAAATCATAATGCATATGTTACGTGTACAAATAGAATTGTTAAATATTATATACACAAATAAAGTTCACATGCGGCAACACGAGAAACGAATAATCGCGCAATTACAAAACCGCTGCCGTCGTTATTCCTTTTATCGCGTATTTCAAGACAAAATCCAATATTGCGTTGCCTACATTTTATTAAAATCCATTTGGTGGAGAAACTGACAGCTCGAGCATCGGTATAATCGTGGCTAAAAGAGAGCTTTAATTTAAGTGCCGCGCGTTCGCTTCGGTGGCAACTCTACATGTGCTCCCTCTATTAGTATTATTTCCACCATCCCTCTCCGTCTGCCGCCGCCGCCGCCACGGAATTTTTTTACTTTTTTTAGGACTTTCGAGGTAGGGCTACGCAATATGCTTAATGGACCGACACGACACTCACGATGCGCTTTCCTACTGCCGCGATTTTATGTAACCCGCGCTCTAAGCGTAGGTTCGCCATTAACTAATTGACACCATCGCGGCCGGAATACACGTGATCCTACAGGAAAAAAAAGTGTACTAACGAGAAATCGGTTCGCTATCTCTGGTAACTTTTTTTAAACAAAGTAAAAAAAGCGCCAAAATCCGTCGATTCATTCGCGCTGAAAGTGCCATCCTTTTTTATATTTCCAATTTTTCCGTAAATAATTACGCAATTTTCTATTTTTGTATATGTTTCTCAGCGGAATAATCAACCCGTAAAATCGTAATAGGCGGACGATATTTTCATTTTGCACCGTGGCACAGATTACGTAAATGTCCGTAGGCCATTAACTAATTGACTCTATAGCGAGCCAAGCGCATTAGATGATGTCGATAAAAGGAGTAAAGAGGTAAAGAGATAGTAAAGGTCGGGCCTTTTCCGTGATCATTTTCAAAGAGCTCCGCGACGGTGTTTAATCTGATGTGAAGAAAAGCGCACGAATAAGATGGTAAGTAATAAACGTCATCAAATTATTATTATACTGCGACATCCTGCCTGCACTGTAAGAAAATTAACGTAAAATTGCGACTATTATAGTGGATGATTTCGCCACCAAGTATTGTAGGTATAAATTTTCACACGATTGTAAATTTACAGTTGGCAGGTAATGTTAATTTCATTATAGTACATTACATGTACTATATACAGAAATGTACACATGGAATATAGGGAAAATATAAAAATCATTTGTTGTGAAAACAAATACATATATAATAAAAATTTCATAAAATTGTTCTAAACTTTCCGATTTTATCTCAAATTTTTATCAACTTTATTTCTTATTCAACATTGCTGGGCGGCTTATAAACAAAGTTGAACGTTCGTTTAATCCCGATTATTGGCATTTTATCGCTACATCGATTTCAAGAGAACGCTACAAGATATTGTTAATAATAAAACTTTATACATCGGCGAGATGGCTAGATTGTTTCCAATGATACTGCCTTTCCCCGGGAGACGTGGACAAAGACGGGGTGCCTATGTACGACCTCTTTTCGTTACGAGCTTTTTTATTGCGCCCAATAGCGGCCCCACCCAGCCGGATTTCATTTTTCTCGAACGGAGCAGCATGTGAGCACCGCATTCGGCTATGAAAGACACGCACGCGGGCACAAATTCCGAGGATACGGTCGTAACTTTGAATTTCAATTTTTGTGCGCCCGCTTCCTCGTGCCCGCTGTCGCGGCCCCAGGGAGTCTTCCTCAACTCTCTACTAAACGCAGGTTTACCGGTATCCATGTACCAAAGTCAATGTGAAATGCCTTCTCACAGAGGCAGAGATCGAGAAATATGAAGAGGCGGACGAAGAGTAAAGGTAGAAAACAGCCGTAAAATACATTAATATTAAACCACCAGCTAATGCAACCTTCGATAAATTTATCATCGCGAAGTAAACCACGCGAAGTAAATTACGCGACCTGGGCGAAACGTGCGGGATTCCGCGGTAGCGTCCAGCCGTTCACTCACGTTAAGCGACGTGTAAAATACGAAAGAACTTATTCGACGTGTGCGAGTCGCGCCGCTTCGCTGCGTGCCGCTCGTTGTCCCGTTGATAAATTAAGTGCCTCGGACGCGGACGATAAATTCGCTAAGGCTAACCAGCGCGCCTGATGATTTATACCGCGGGCCACTCCAGGAAGCCTGTGATCTATGACCCCGCGAGGGTCAGCGGAGGTAAGACAATGCAACCGGCCTCCGGTTGTTTTGGCGAGGGAGTAGACGCGAGGGGGATTTAAACGCACGTGCGTTTGCGTGTACGCTTAAATGTATCGCGGACGAGCGGAAAGCGGAACAGGGAGCAAGGATCGATGATCTCTATCGCCGGGAAGTCATGGATAGCGGCCGCGGTTACGTCGCGCATGAAACATTGATCGAGGAAAGTCGCAGGAAATTGCACGCGCCGCGCGCGGCGGGGATGCGCTTATGAAATGCATTATTTATCGGCGTCGCGCTCGACACATCTGTAATTTATGCGGACGGCGGGATATTTAGATCCGTGATTAGACGATTATTGATTATTGCTAACAGAACGATATTGACCGTCATGCCGTTGAGTTACTATTGCGAGATAAATGCATTCGATTTGCAGCAACGGGAACACTGACTTCGCAGAGATTTATGAAGGTATGTGCTATATATGAAAAAATATCTTGCTTGTTATTTAAAAACTATAATAAGCATCATATTTTAATTTTTTTAAGCATTTTATGTCTTGTAAGTTATTCTTAATAAAGAATGCATATATTTTACTACAATAATATTTTTTATGCAACGTATAACTTTCGATTATCATTGAATATGTTAAATTTTCATTTTCTGCTAACAAGAATTTTGTTAGCAGCGTTAACAATCTTAAATGGAGAACGACTAGCGTAACGGTACGCACAGTCGATGTTTCCTTAAGAATAATATTTCATGTCCCATGATGCCTGTAGATCGTGGCTCTTGTCGCAGGCGTTTTAGTGATTCGTGTTACGGCGGATACGGCGCGGGCGGACAACAGACCGGTCGAAGCCACCGGCTCAGAACGAATCGGTATGAATATAGCGTGACTGATAAGCTATGGGCGCGACAGCAGCTGATTTATCACGGCACCGGTATACATGGTTTAAGGTGTGCGGCAGCCGTGAGGCCTTCCTCTATTATCACGAAAATTCGTGCTCTTCTCAAGAGGGGAGAAAGAGAAGAGAGTGCTAAACCGTCCTTACGCGTTCTAGCATTGAAAGGGCGTCCCCCGTTTACACGACGACAAAGTGACTGTCATCGCTCATTCATACAAACACAAGAAAGTTTTATACAATTTTTTCATTTAAAAATTTTGTAAAATTTCTTCATACGCGCTAATAATTTTTCATCGTATACGAATAAACTATTTCTATACGTTACGTATAAAAAGTGTGAAAAGTGGATAAAAAAAAAAAGTGTTGCGAATTTAATACAGAAACTTTCTCGGATTGTTTCAAACAGAATCAGAATTGCGATGCGCTCTGAACAGGCAAAGCGACGTCTTGCCCGCAAGATTGAAACCAATCGTCCCGAAACACAAGACCACTTTTAATCTGCACTTCAAAGAGTTCAAAGGGTTCCGAAACGCCTGGAAAGCGTATCCCGAGGGCTCTCCAGATGCGAAGGGCAATTCATCCTGTCCACGGAAAGAAAAAAGGGATAGCGACAAGGAACTCTCGTCGGGCGCGATTGCAACGAGAAGGCGGCGAGATATTGTTGCTTTAATTTTAACATTTTCCTCCGGGTAAACAATCCGGGAATTGTTCTCTATATCCTATGTATTTCTCCAGGGATAATTCGGAGGGGGGGAACGACCAACCTGTCGGCTGCGGCAGAGCACGGTGGAAAATCCATCGAACCGAAACCAAATTTTGCTTTCCTTCCCAAAGCAATATCTCACACTGCCTGGTGTTTTGCTTACGTCGTGGAATTTTGAAAATAATAAAAAAAATGCAACAACACCAAAAATTATCTTACGCTCGTATATTTCGAGAAGTAGTCAAAAGTTGCGACATCAAACACTTGATATTTTTCTTCAGGCGGCGCGACGCGGTAAGAAGCTAAATATTTAAAAAACAAACACGGGAGTGAAAAACAATACAATTGCCTCTAGTTCGAAGAAATGTCACACGTATGATTCGACGTTTTCTATATCGTCGGCCGGTATGAAACGAGCATCTTTGAAATTCTTCAATACGACGGACATATGGTGAGTTACAAGCCGATGGATAGTTTCCGGAAGCACTTTCCTGTAAAGCGGCAGTCCCGGGCGAACTGCACGACAAACTGTTGCCCGTCTCGAAATCATGTTTCGAGTCAAGGGGACTTTCTGCTTGTGCTGATCGTTTCTGAACAGAATCGCCCGCTCGATTATTCCGGCTGGATACGTGCCTGATACGTGTGCGGGATTTCTATGAGAGTCGGCGCAACGAGAACCGAATCGAAAGGAAGGGAACGCGCGCCAAGGGACGAAGGGAACGCGGATCGTCGAAACGACGTCCCGCTTGAACGATTGCAAAGCAATTGAAAGAAAAAGGATGATATTGAAAGATTAAACCGTTAAACGATTAAAACGTAGAAGTAGAAATAACGTAGAAAATGTAGTAAACGTAAGGACGAAGATTGAGAAATTTCCTAACAGACTAACAGAATATAAGATTTTTCAGTAAAATGTTATACCTCTTTTTTTGCTCTTGAAATAACGTATATTTACATTTCGTTTTTAATGTCTGACTAATTTAAAGATTGAAGAAAAATGGTAAAAAAATTATGGTCGGCTGCTCTCTCCAACAAATTACGATGCTTTAAGAGATATAAAATATGAATTCAACGATTTTACAAGATCTAACAATTGCACGGACGCTATATTTAGCATACGTCGATATTTCAGTCTTGCAGCTCGCGGAGAATTTCATAGCAGCTATTTCAGTTGTGGAGGAAATAGTCTAATCCTGCTCCGTCGATTTCCACTTTCCTGCGGTATTCGTCGATGGCTCACAGCGTGTCCTACAACGAGCAAGTACTTAAAAATCCTTTTCTCCTCCTCACGGTAGTGGAAACTAAATCACTGGCACCCACTTCCTAGACGGAAATGTCTCGGAGAAACGTTTACGTGCTTCCCTTAAACTTCAGCGAAATTTACCAAGAAGTGCTTTTGCGTAAAGTTCCCATATCTCTTTTATTAAAAAAAGTATTTTAATGCAAACAGCCACGGAAAATCCTAATTTCACTTATTTTTTCCTTCTTTTCTGTTGCCCACAAAATTAGAATAAACATTTTAATTTATCAAAAGCATAAATTTCGAGTAAAAGAAAAGAATTAACTGCTCTCAAATCAAAGCTGCTAGTTCTAAAAACGTTAGGAATCGACTTGCAATATATTATAGTGGAAAGCGATCGATTTTTTACAGAATAAATTCATCACCCTTCGCGACAATCGGTGGCCTCATTGGGAATGTCGCTTTGTTGACACTGACCGCACCCATCGTAGGAAAGGCACTAGTAAAACATTGCCCTCATTTCAATCAGTTGGATCCGCCCTCATTTCAATCACTTTAACATACTCTGACCAACATTGACAAACAAACGCCCATTGGTTTACCTATCCGTGTCACTTCTCGTCGACAAACTGTCGTTCATTGCACGCTCGATTCTATTAAGTAACTATTTTTATTTACCAAATGCATATGTTTCAAACGTATAATATTCGCAATTTAATACGTGCGATAAGTTAAATAAAAGTTAAATCTTCAAGAAATATGAAAAAAAATTAGCGACAATAATGTGGAACTCGCAAACACAATCGATATTCTAATTCGATTTTACCGCATAACGCTTAAACGGAACAACGAAATTCTAAGACCTAAATAAACCCGAACGCGACGTCAATCGCACGCGCGCGCTTCGCTTTTCTCCGTTCTGTTGCGACGCATCCATCTCCATAAACGACGTTGAAGTGCTCTCGAAGACACACATCGTGAATATATGGTCGGAGAATTCCTCGGCACGACCCACGATGCGTCATTTCCCATAATGGTTTAAAAGCCCTTGCACGGGCGTGGCCGTGGAGAGGGAACGGGGCGAAGGGTAGCAGCTCGGTACGGTGGTGTTGGCGAACGAGGGAGGCTTTAGTTCGAGGATAAGTGCCGTATTGGCATTTGACTGCCGGCACCGGGGGCACGTCTGGGAAATGTGCAGCGCGGCTCTCGAGGAATGGGAAATGGGTTGGGCCTGGGATGCTGATGGTATGAGACGCCCGCGAATGGATGGTTGTCTGAGTCCATCGACCATCGAACGGCGGCGGCGGCGGCGGCAACGGTAGGGAAGACCTTTGAGTGTCTCCATCGAGAGAGGCCTAGACGTTCGATTCCGTCCAACCGAATTCCTTTTCACCGGATTCTCCGTCGTGCCGGAAATACAGACACCTGCAGCTTTCGGCGAGCACCGTTGTGAGCGCGCGAGAAACGCGAGGGAACACCGGGGGCTTGTATTTCCCATTGTCTACGCGGAGAGAATAGCTTTCGACTAAAATCAAGACGCACAGAAGTATTAAATGCAGAAATTAATCCTTTCCATGGGGTATCATTAAAATGTTTTCTATATTTGTTGATGATCTTGTGTGCTATTTTTCAAACTTGCGAATGCCGTTGCGATTTTGCAATTTTGAGATAATTAAGATCAAGTCACAATCGGAAATAATTTATTTCTGATAACGAAAAAATACTAAAACAAATACAATACATAAATCATAAATCATAAAAAACGATAATTTTGTGAAGTTTAGTTTATTTTTACACAGAGCGCGTCGCAATTATGTGCATAACTTCTAGTCATGTTTACATGCAACCGATAGCCGTACACATTATGAATTTACTGCGAACTGTTAGCCAATCGCGTCACGATTGCGCATTTAAAATTCGCAATTAAATTCGCTTACAATTTTTTTTCAGTGTGACAACGGCGATGACGATGTTCAGTGAGCACGCACGCGAACGCGCGCTACTGCACGCCATCAGCCGTAAAAATGGCACATGGAAATATTGCGCAAATACAGCGTCCGTGTAAATATCGTAGTTTAGGGAAGCGTGTTTAAACCAACACGAATGCGGCGCGCTCCGAATTCGCTCGAACGTATACAACGCATCGAATCGACGCGACGAATTTCAAAAGCGTGCATCGGCTCTACTTGAAACTCGCGAAATTCAATTTTCGCGCAAACCCTGCCACCTGGAGCAACACGGCAAGCCAAACCGTGGGACGCCGCCCGTGCCTTTTGATTGGAAGCTAACGAAGAAACATTCTGATTCGCACACAAACACGAAGGAAACACCGCTGTTTGCGAGAGAGAAAAAAAAACTCAAAAGCAACTGCCGATTTTATTTGGCTCTTCGCATGGATGCGCCGGGGAAAAAAAAAAAAAGAAATCTATTCTCGCTGAGAATCGCAACAAGCGTATTGTAGTAGTCGCCGAACCGCACGTGAGGATCGCGTCGGAAGCCCTATACTTTCGTCCGTCATCAGTCGGCGACATTAATTACGATCAAACGTGTCCGCTGATTGATAATCGCATTCGCGGCCTCTCCGCATGCGGCCGCGTGCCCCGCTCATCCTATTAAAGGATAACGACCCTATTCTCTCCAAGCCGCGCGCCGATCATCGCTTCTCATAATGCGAACTGACCAAAATGATGCATCCGACGCGCTCTTTCTTCGCCGGTTTCGTCCTCCTTTGCGCCCATCCCGTCGGGTGCACATTCCGTCCGCTCGTTAGTTCCGGCTAATTTGAATGCGGCGGCTCCGGTTCGCAGCCCCCCCTCGTCGCTCCTGGCGGCATTATCTGTTCATTCGTTCTCACTATCGCCATAAGCCGTAGTACAAGCGGACGCTGTAATGACGTCTGGCGCCCTCAGCACGCTTTTGAATTCGCCTTGGACGACGAAGGGCAGCGGTGAAAGAAAAATACGCGACGTACGTAGAATCAATCGTGCGGATTTTTCAGCAAGACATGGAGCGATTATCGATTCGACGGTCATAACGTTGGATGTTCCTCGCGGCGTTTATAAAAGATTGATTTCGATGACGAGAACTTTATCAAATGACCGCGTTTGAATTATCACGAATAATAGAGGCGCTCGTTACACGGAAACGGAAACAGTCGAACTGATATCTATTATTACAGTGATATAATATTCAAGTGAATGTAAATCTCTTATACTTTTTCTCAAATAGTGATAAAAGAGTTTGATAGACAAGTGCATTAATATTTCTACGAGAAGATGAATGTTTCTGTTTCACAAAATATATTTTAGACACGAGCATTATATTAACAGCAATTGAACGTCATTGTATTCATGCAATCTATTTAGATCTATTTAGATCCGAATTCACCTCCTTTACATTCATCGTTCATCGGATCACCACAAGTTCAATATTAAAGTACGTAATCGACGAACATGTTCGCAAACACGCCAGGTAGAGCGCGTTCACCTAGCTGATGCTCAAGTTGGAATCGACGAAAACTACTGGACCCGGGAGAGAGAACCAACGTGAATCGCTATCACGAGTGCGATTGATATTAAACGGTCGGAGAAAACAGAGGACGGGAAGGCACACCGAGGAGCGAAGGCGTACCGAGCGTGCAACGGCAAAGACAAATAGAAGGCGGAAAGTCGGAGAAGTAGTAGTCGCGGTTGTGTAGACGGGCGGAAATGCCTCCTCCTTCCCCACCCCCCCGGCGGATACGAGGGGGTACAGGCGCGGAAAACGATAGACGCGACATCGACGGCAAATAAAGCGCAACGAAACGCGGAGCGACGGGTGGAGTGCGGATGTGCGCGCGCGAAATAGAACTCTGCCCCGGAATAAAACCGGCCGGGACGGAAGCAGGAGGTTAACGGCGGGCTTTGTGCGGGCGACGACGTCGCACCCCTCCCCCCCCCCCCACCCCACTTTGCCGTCGTTACCGCAGTCGCGAACGCAGTTTCATTTCGTTCCGATGCCGCCGCACCCCGCGCGCTTATCGTGTGTTTATCTTACGCCGCATTGTTATTTCGTCCTCTCACCTTTCGCGCCCGTCGCGAAAGAAAGCGAGGATAATTGAACGGTGCCGTATCGCCCGGATTCCCGTTACATACCGCCCCGCTACGCCCCGGACTTATGCGAGTAAGATCTCGCCTGGGGCTATTATAGTGCACGGGCGAGTGCGCGGTCGCCACATCCCGCTATGTCCCGCCCATGCCTTTTTGCCTCGCCGCGGCCGTCCGCGCCTCTATTGTTTCCGCGAAGAGGCTAATTAAAACACGCGCCGTAAGGCGCGAGGGAGAGGAGCGGTGTATTATTAATGCGTACCGGGGTCGAAGAGAACAGTGTCGACATTTAACCCGCTTAACCGCCGTCGTGACGCGCGGCGACGTAAATTTTATCGCGCCCCCGGATTGCTTCCGCTCGCTGCGTCGTGAGATAAGACGAATAAAAACATCGAATTTTCTTTCTATTTGCCTTCTGATGGTAGACATCGCTCCGAAGCCCGCGGGAGCGGCGGACTTCGGTTATTCCGATTTGCATTAGATATGCATCGCGATAAAATATCTTATCCTATCCCATCCTATTGTACTTGCACGAGTCACTATTACCTCCCGTGATGCGTGAACTAGCGGCAACAAAGCGCATCATCTAAAATCTTGCTCTGGCAGAACCGACGTCATCTGAAATCTGATTCTAGCAAAATTTACACTAAGCGTTCCAAGCAAACAATGGCAAATCGCGACTGTTTGAAAGAATTGTGAATGAAGAATTATGAATGAAAATAATTTGATCGAGCTGATCGCGTCAGAAATGTGATTCACGTATATGCCAAGAAAGATGAGAACGGCGATGAGAAGCGACGTCATTTAGGACAATTCCAAAGGCGGGTCACGCGCAGCTTGCGCTCGTCCTGCGAGCAATATCGTATATCTCGCCTGTCGGTCAGCCAGAGTGATATTTATGTGGAGTCGTGTGGGATAAATACGAAAAGGATATCGGAATGAAAATTATAGTCACCTTCAAGCTATTTTCAACGCCGATATATTGGAAAGACACGGGTAAGCGTATTATCTGCAATTTATACAGAAGGGGAATCGCAACGAATGAAGATTGAAAAGTTATTTTACATTTAAAGAAACGCATGAAAGTTTAATTCTCTTAAGTATTTCAATTATTTTGCCGGAATAATTTAATTGGCGCTAAAACTCAAGCTCTTCAAATATTCATTAATGAATGATTGTGTAATGTATAGAATCGCGCACGGTCGCTGAAATTAACGAATTATGACACATCCGTTATTTGCGGCATGTTTAACAGAGCGGAAGCGAGGGTAGGAATTCTAGATTTATCATCGAGGGGCGAAAGGTCGACGGTGGAGACACCCCCAAGAAAACGGTAGGCTCAAAGGGGTATTTGATTAATATGAGGATTAACATGAGCCGTCTAATCTGCCTCGTAATTAATAATGTAACAAGGCATAGGCGCTAAACCCTAATTTCAAAAGAATGGTAAAAGCAAGATAAGAAATGAAAAAAGTCACGATAACGTAATTCTGTAAACAGTTAATCACACTCGGCTCTGTATCGTATTTTCATGCCCAAAACGATACGATTGTTTAAATATTGTATGCTATACAACGTCATTCAAAATTGATACAATCCACTTAATTATTTCATGAATATCGAGCATTTTATAATTACATTTCCCAATAAAAATACTATTTCGAATCGCGACATTGTGACGCTACCGCCTTGAATCTTGAAATTACAGGAAGATACTAAATTTCACAAAAGCGGGGAGTATAAAGTTGCGATATCGCGAAGGAAGAAAAAGCTGTATTCCATTTTAAAGCAAATGTCAGTTTAAATTTCACGAGAGCCGCTTCAGCGTTAATTAATCACTTCATCGACGAAACTAACGAACAATAGCTACCACTCCACCAAGTTTCTCGATCATCGCGTATATTCATAGAAATTGAAGCTTCTCCATTTTCCGATATAATTCTCTGCGGCGGTAGCCGCCGCCGCCGCCGAATGAAACCGCGCGCGAATTTGCATTAGCCGCGGCGATGCTTAATTAACGTACCTTCGGCTCGTTAAGCGTTCGGTTAGCGGCACCGCGCAATATTCCCACGTTACGAGAGCAGGACGTTCGATGAATTCGCTTAATATACGGGTACGCCAAGTAATTAAATGACGTATCGCAAATCTAGATGGTGCGTCAAAGGCGCGCACGTTGCAATTATAGATGTCGCGCGCGAGCTTATCGCGAGGACACGGTACATTCGCACGTGCGTGCAGTAAACAGCAG
This sequence comes from Linepithema humile, assembly GCF_040581485.1. Lineage (NCBI taxonomy): Eukaryota > Metazoa > Arthropoda > Insecta > Hymenoptera > Formicidae > Linepithema > Linepithema humile. The sequence goes on from NC_090132.1 coordinate 16,609,285, forward strand.
CGGACTATGCTACAGACTCCCCACCTTTGCACCTCAACAGCACTCAACGGTAGTTAAATTGAAGCAGATGGGATCGAATGTCACATTTAAAAGTTAATTAGTCCGATTTCCTGCTGCGCCGTACATTTTTGCGCCCGCTCTCGCGCCATGCTCAGCTGGCGTTAATTACGCGACCGTGCCGGTTAACGACCTTGACTGTGCCAGTCAAGGTCGTAATTTGAAGTTCATCGCCGGTGTAATTAGATACAAGAATGTTGCAGATACTTCACGCTTTTTCTATTAATTTTCCCATTTGTATGTAAAACCAAAAAAAAAAAAAAAAACCCCGAAAATAAGTTTAAAGTTTTTATAAATAATTTATCGCATTTATTGATTTACTAAAATGGAATTTTTCGCAGTTGCAGATAATGCGTATAATAACTCACTTTTGCACGGTTTATGGCAATGCATTGTGCCGCAATATGTGTACCAGAAACACCGCTTCTACCCGCAAGGCTTTAACACTTAACTTGTGTTAAAGCGTTAAGCCACCTACCTTATTAAATACCATAAATCGTTCAGAATACTGACCACCGGTGTGATTCATCGCCCATCGAAATACCTCCATTAGAATCAGTATAATGCTTACCTGAAACAAACAAAGACAAATAAATTATTATTCACTGTTCGATTTTTGCATGTGTAATGCGTCGATATGCATAGAGATATTTAATGTCTATTATTAAGCGCAATAACATTGTCATGACAGTATTTTTTTATTATAAGTAACTTCAAACAGTTAAGCAACACATATGTAAAAAAATAATATATAGATTTCCAATTTAGATGCTACGTCAATTATAAGTCTAATGTATCTTATGAAGATTAATGTATCTCATCAGATTAAACACACCAACATAAGTCACATATAATCTCTAATAATCTTCTTCTATTTTATCATATAATTTTTATGAAAATTTATTTCTTGCGCGTTATTATCGATGCTCCGATCAGACGAATACGCGCAAAAGCTGAAGCAAAAGAAAGGTAAATTTCTAGTTGAGAAACTCGCATAGTTGCCAGTAAATTGCAAGCGAAAAAGGAATATACAAAATAAAAGTGGTAGCAAACGAGTTTCGCGAGAATGTCGCCGTAGGAGGTTTATACGACCAATTTTTACAAGTTTTTACGAGGCGGCAAGAACGTTTCGAGTGCAAATAAAATTTTTCCGTGTTAGTAGTACAAAAAAAAAGGAAAAAACTGCGTGATGCACAAATGATCGGGATATACTATTGCAAACGAAAGTCGTCAAGTTTGCTAGATATATATAGATATTCGCAATTGAAGACTTTCAAACCTTCAACAAATTCGAAGATATAATTTATGTAGCACGTTGCGATGTAAAAGCAGTTCGAACACACACGATATACCGAATTACGAAATTGAATAGCGCGATGTATTTCTCCCAATTTCAAGTTTCTACGCACGAATGTTGACACGTTACGAAAATAACGGATACTCTGGATCCAAGCAATAGATCAATCAAACTGACGGGGAGGCTTATCGGAGCAAGGGCGCATGACTTATGGAATATCCCATGTAATTTCCTTTGCAATTTAAACTAAGTAACAAGATCCTGAAGAGAGTAAACTTCATTACGGAGTATACGTATTTCAGAAAGGCATTTTCTGCATGCTTGCGTTTACACTGCATTTATTTCGCGCATCCGCGCTATAACGGTCTGCTCATTATACTATTTTGACAAAAATTGCGTAATCTTTTACAAATAACCTTTTATATCTCGTAAGAGTAAGATAAAAATTTAGATGACGCAATCTTACACATACAATTTCCAAAATAATATTCGATCAAGTTTCGAGTACTATTATTATCAGAATTTTCAGAATATTAATATAAACGAGCACGCGATCAAAAGGTTTTTGTATATCTATAAAGGGCAAGGGAGCATCGGCGGTTGTTCAAAGACCATTGTTCGACACGTTTGCGCGAGCAAATTTCCAGATGGGAAATTGGCAGGATTAAAAGACCGTGTTTTAAGCATGCCGCGAACCAGAGTAGACTCTGCGAAAAACGGAGTACAAGAAGGAGCGACGGAACGGCGACCGCGAAAAGGATGAGAAAAATGATATCAGCAAGATAGAAGGATGGAGAGACGCAAAAGTGAGACGGCGTAGGTGAGGATGTAACGATAGAAGATGCAGCGGAGGGAAAGCGAAGCGCCGCGCTGGGCTGCCGCCTCGCCGGCTCGAACGAACGAGATAAAGTTACACGATTTTTCCTCACGTGTCACGCGCGACTACGAATATAAACAGGTTTTTCCCGAGCGAGTTTTCTCCTCGGCTGTGGCCTACGGAGTGTGCCCATAGAAAATCTACGACAATTCAGGCGCCACGGTGCGCGACCGAGAGAAACGAGTGCCTCAAGGACTTAGAGAGGGGGGTCGCGAGAGGGTGGGTCGGGTGATAAGGAATAGAGCGGGCGCGAGAGTGGAGCGCGCCCCGTGGGGTAAGGGGGAGGGAAGAAAGGGATCCAGCCGATGCCGCACACTCGTCGGGGTTCAATTCCGCGTGAAAACGCTTTCGAGACTTTAGATATATAGCGGCGGCAGACGGAGGTTGGAAAATTTCAGGGAAACACGGACCGGCTGCCTCCTTCCGTTATCGAGTCTACCGCGTAAAAGAGTTGACCCAGTGCTTACTTCCGTCGATTCGATTCTCTGCTTGTTAATGCGGTTAGCGGATGCTTTCTGCTACAAATATGACATAATACGATTTCGTTGCGCTTTGCGCAGAGATATATGCCTTCGCGTTTTCCGGAAATCTTCTAAAAAAATTGAGAGATATTCGAAATCAAAATTATAAATATTTCAAGGATTTCCAAAACAGCATTTTAAATCTATTAAATTATTATATACAGTATCTACATTATGTGAAAAAGAATTTTATAACTTTATTCTTTTGCCTATCACTATCTATAGCAAAATTTCTGCCTCAATGGTCCGATAAATTTACTGAAGCATATTTCATCAACGCAAAGGATTCTTCAATAAGAATTCCAAGATAAAAATCCTTATGAAACATCGAAAAACGTTCCTAGTGCGCGAGAAAAATATAAGACGAATCTTTACACAATATTAAGTTCGTTCTCATATTTGATAAAAAAATAAAATAATAATTTTAATATCGATCTAAATCCAGTAAGATCCTATTGACTCTCCCAACAATCTTTGGTAGCAATATCAATTTCATTTCATAACATGAAATACCGGCAATAATTATTTTTCGCAAAATTGTAGGTTTAATTATAAAAATATATTAAAGTGAAATAATGAATAAATAAATAATAATCCTATTAATATGTGCTTAATTGACTCAAAGTAATTAAAGTAAACCCGCCGCAGATAACAAGACAAACAAGAAATGATATAACGAGATATGCACTGATTAGCTACATGTACGACAATCAATAACACTGATAAATAAGGTTTCGCAGAAGCCACTCGCAAACTAGTCATTAATAATTAGAGCGAGCTCAAAAAATCAAAGGGCAATAATTATCGCAATCATAAAAGAGCAAGATATGCGATAAAATGCGGGAAAAAACGACACATACAATATATTATATGCAGCCTTATCGATACCGCTTAACTTTATGAAGAAGAAGATTATCAGCCGCAAGGACATCGGAGATCTTGTCGAAAGAAAACAGTGGAATCGCCTCACCGGAAATCGCTTTGTCGATAACGCGCAACGATAGGTCGTGAAAAGGAGTAAGTGCCGGCTAATACACGCGGGTGGCGAAGGGAAGAAATTCGAGAAGGGAGATATTTTTACGACGGCGATAAATCTGATCTCGATACAAGGTACACAGGTAGGTAAATTCGATTTACGGCCGGCAATAAATAATACGGCAGAGACACGTTTCAATTACTCGTAACGGTGTGTATCCCCCCCGAGGATAACCGACTACTTCGTCGTCGATCACCGCGAGATGACCAATTGGCTCTCGTTTACAGTAGTTACAACTGCGGCGTGATTTACCGCACGACTGCTAAAGCAAACCTTAGCGCAACGAGTTCTCACCACCGTCGTCGCAGCATTTTAACGTCTTCATTCGGGAACCGCAAATCTTATCCCGATCGCATATTATTTTTGTATAGGAAACGCATGAATCTCTCTCTCTCTCTCTCTCTCCACTCGTCATCGCCAGCGCCGATAGGCTTTCCATCACTTTCAACAGATTAATATCTTGCGAACGATACATTTCGAGTTGCGGGAAACAATTTCGTGATACCCTAAAATATTAATATTTTTTTACACACTCGAATAATTGCACTTGTTAGAAATCTTCTTTTGAAATCCTTGCGCGGACAAAGTCATAAATCATTCAAATAATCATATTCAAGGTATTCAATCGCAGGAAATGTAGTACATCGTAGTCGAATCAAAGGCTGGAAAATTTTACGGAAACGCTTTTATGTGACATAAAGTCGTTTTATTCCTCTGTGCTATTCACGATTCACTTGTCACGATATTGCTCTCGCTATGCATTTATGACCTTCAATGTTACCTCGATGTTCAACCTGATGATAATTAACAGACGCGGTTCGCCATCGAGCTTGACGGCTTAATTTAGCGTAAAGAAGTTTCCACGCGCTAATTATAAAGTCTGTTGATTTTCTCCGAGATTATCCTTATTGCGAGAGCAAAATAATTTATTTATGGCCGCTGTTACACATTATCGCAATGAAACTAGATGTGCAGGAATAATGTACATATCGCGCTGCGCGAAATTAATGTTGTCGCTAAAATGCTTTGTATGAAAATTAGTAATGAAAAAGTACAAAGCAAACAAATTAAAATTTCATGAAACTTAAAATTAAAATATTTTTAGTGCATAACTTTTCGATAAATTTAAGATAGCATATTCACGTCACCATTATTTCGTCGCTTAATTAAAACAAAATATTGCGGTGAATTAATCACAACAAAACAAACTATAAAATCGATTTATTGTTAAGAATTGTAATTTTCCAGATAAAAATGAATAAAAAGCGGGTTGTTTTTAACTGCTTATTCGAGAGAGCGCGTACTGCAGTTTCGCAACATTTAAGACCTTTGGAAATTCTCCGTGCTTAATCAAATCATAATGTCGTATTAACATGTGGTATGGCAGAGCGAATTCAACGGCAATAGCCCAAGCGGATTTATAGCATAAGCGCGACGTTTCGACTGGTAAGCTTTAATCTATTGATGATGAGATTATCGACGTTTTACGTGGGTACTTAGCAAGGCTGTCTGCAGGATTTACAGGAATGGATATTACAGAGTAATTACTCTGATTCTGCAACACAGCGAAATGCAGTGACGTTTGCGAATTTGCAGTTACTGCATAGACATAAATTGAAACGTAGTTTCGTCTTTGAAACTACTTTCAAAACAAAAAACCCGACGATACTTTGAGATGCAATTGATAAAATAATACTATTAGCATCCTCTTTACATTTGAATGGCGCTCTGTATATTTTCCTATGCGCAAAATACATCCTTTCACACATAGCAATGTATACACTTTCTTTTCAGCAAATCTGTTTTGCCCTCGCTAAAACGGCGTAGATATTTTTATTTGCTTTCGCTAATCTTTTGACGGATCAATAGAAGTTAAGCACACCACCTGTGCCTATGTCATGAAGCAAAGAAACATGTGAATGCATTCTGCATCTTGATTGCTGCTGCGCTGATAAATTGGCCCCCCCACCCAGCACTTCTCTTTTTTCTTTCGCAAGCCTCCGCGAACGTCGTTACGAATGTAGATAGAAACGCTTTCGCATCGTACGCTTTGTGGTACGCTCATACAAATTTTTTTTTACAATGTACCTTCGTTCACAAATGATTTATGTGGTATTATATATGTATATAATGCATGCATATAAAAGAATCGATTTCTATTAACTATATTTACCCTTTACTTACTTTATTTGAATACTCGCTATAACTGTACGTTCAATTTAATTCGTTGAAGCTACGTGACTTGTACGAATTATGAAAAGAGCTAGAGATAACGTTGTGAAAACAAATGCAATCATCATGTGTCATGTAAAATAAAATAAACTTATTTAACAAATTACAGTTTTTATCCCAAAGCAAACAAATTATAAATAAAATATCCTTTTTTTCGCCGTTCTCTTTCGGCAAAAACAATTATATTAAACAAGCTTTTTGTCTGGTAATTGTGTCAGCGTAGTGAATCGGTTTGAACGCATTTTATGCGTATGTGTGTTGATTTACTGTATATACAATTAAACTTGAGACACCAAAGGGGGTGCAGAGAATAATTAAGTCAATAAATTACATACGCGCTATCCACCGCGTATTCCAACTTGGTATACTGTCGGATATTACGTTCGCAAAGCTCCCCGGAGCTTTGCAATCACTGCTGGTGCAGGTAGGTACATACATTTCGAATATTCGCGATTGTATCACATTATGCGCATGTGGAATATGGATAGCACCGAACGCAAATTAGACGCTCGCGGTAAAACATACAGATACGTTGTAACAGTCGCACGAGAAGTTTGACGAGCGACCTTTGCCAACAGCTGCACGAAAGAGATAATACTCACAATTGTGTTGTGTAAAATATAAAGTAAAACCAGCGCGCTTCAAATGTTTGTACATAAAGTGAAAAAATAGTAATACTGAATTGTGATAAAAATGAACTCATTCTTCTTTTCCTGTGTAATATTTTAACATCTGTATTTGAAGTAACCAGTATTTTCCTTCAACATGAAAAAATATTGCAAATATTAAATATTTATATTTCAATCTTTTAATATAATAGAAAAAACATTGGCTGTTCAAACTAAGTTAAGATAAACTTTTTTTAATGCTGGGATTTAATGAAAAATACGGATTAAAAAGTCGGATTTATTTCACGTATCGCAGCAAAAAATCGAATAGCATACGGTAAGACTATTCTGATGGAATTTGCTCGCAATCTAAATAGATCCAATCTAGGTGAGAGGCAGATATTAGAAATTATAAATAAAGCATTGTGCACTATCTCTGACAGATGCATTCTAAAGAAGTTAAACAAAACAATAGCGGTACTAACGAAACTTAAGATAGTTTCGTAGATGGGAAGATGTATGCGTTTGGCAGTAGGTACTCGGTCGCCGCGGCGCGAACGAGTTCCATCTTGTGTGCACTCGCAACCAACCGGAGGACACTACGGAGGAGTGAATAGGCACTTGCATTAAGTAAACAAGTTACAATTTGCATATATTCATGGTGCGAAGCGCAACGCGGTTCCAGCTGTGCTCTAAGAGAGCCTTAATTTTCTCAGACCATGCCTCCATTACGGAAACGTTTCCGGAATCAATATCTTGCTCGTATTTCATTTCGAGCTTCTCCATGGAATCAACGCTTCCACGTTTCTTTGAAATATCTTCGAATATGAAAATTAAGCAAACACGGGGTAAATTTCAAGATGAAAAACGTAATTGCATTTCCATAATTTGTGTGATGCACAAATTTCTAAAATTTCATATTTTCCACCGAATTTTTTCATTAAAAGGATCGATCGATAAAACACTTGCCAACACTTGCGAACCAAATATGTAGAACAATGCAATTCTGCACGCTTAAATACAGTAATATTTTAAAACAGCACATATTAGCAATTATTTCTGTTTAATAAGCATCGTAAAATAATTTTATCCTATTTTTATTTCAAACGTACGTCAAAATTAATTTAACACAGTTGAGATGCCTTGCTATTCACAAATACAATTAATTCTCAGATATTCGGATGGATAAAATAACGTCAGCCGTCAAAGTATCGATTTGTTTATTATTTTATCATTACGAGTGAGAAGCGCCCAATTGGTACCGAACGATCGCTCAAAGCTAATTACAGACTGATATTGCATGTGCATCGGGATGCATCGGATTAATTCGTCATCTGACGATCCTGCTGATGACCTACTCTCTCATCCCGAAAGATGAAATAATGATAAAATCGATAATGCCGCAATTACGTCGATATTTACGTCGACATGTACACCACCTCTTCTCGTCTTTGCAAACAGCCAATTACTAAATTCGTAATTCAACATGTATAAAAATCTTTCTAAATACTACTCTTTAATCCTACTGTTTAATTAAGTATAAAAATTTTATACACTGTCGCGATTCAGCACTGAATCGACAAATCAGCGTGATTATTCGTTTTACCTGACAATCCACCGATATCACCACATTCGACATATCGAGAAAACTTTACGCTGTTAGTAGGTGCGAAACGCAGGGCTTAGAGCGCGTCGGAATCGCTCTCGACAAATCGTGCGTCGAATTTTCGACGGCAGCTCGTATATATAATGTGCCAACTTCGAGAATCCGCACGCTTTAACGGGTCGTACTTGGAAAATCGTATCATAAACATTAATTCTCAAGCTGAATGCTCGCTCCGGCGCCAAGGCTTCAGACGGAAGTTTCAGACTGTATTAAATTATTTCAGATGTTTGCACGCTTCTACGCAAAAGTATCGCGACGCGAAGTGTATCACAATTTGTTATCACGCCACGCAAAATTGTCGCAGTAGAATTTCCGTGAAAGAATAACAACAAAAACGGAGTCATCAGGTTGAGGAAGAAATCATGAGATATCTCTTTCGCGTAAAAACGCGCGGAACACACGCGATTAGAGGCATTTCGGTATCCCGTATCATGTTGCTTAAAATTTATGAAACTGCTCGCGCAATTTTTTTCCCGCCGCGGTTATCGGGCTTAGTAACTGATAGTTCGGCGAATTCTTTACATCTTCGTGTACACTGTAACCATCGCGGCATTATAATCCCAACTCGATGGAGATTGGAAACCGCAATTCGGCCTGCAGTTCGTTCGAGCGTGTTCGTGACCACCTGCCGTCAGGTGAGTGCAATAACATTGCCATTCTCAGAAACGTGAAGCTCTCAAGCTATAAGTGGTAGCGCAATGAAAATTGCGCTTATCGCAGAAATTATTTATAAGAAATGCGAGTGCAAAAACTTCAGTTGTCCGTACAGATGCGTATTTCCACAAATTAAACACACTTGCGAACTCAATTGTAGCGACGCGTATTACGAATATCGAGCATGGAATTTGTGACGTAATCAACAGTGTATTAACACGAACATCTAGATTAAAAAATCGGGCTAGCGATAGAGTTGTCGGACGCGGACGAACGTAGTAAATCAGTCGAAAGACAATAATAAATATCGCGCAAACACAGACGCAAATGCAAACGACGCATCGTCCTAAATCATCGAAACGATGCGTCACGCTCGCGCCTTCACGCACCGCTCATCCGCGTAAACGCAATTTCGTTGACACGCGCGCGGGCCGCCCCGCTCACTCGCAGCCGTTGAAATTTCGACTGGTTCTTGTTGCAGAGGTGCTACATGAAAAATAAATTCATCGCGCGCCACTCGCATCTCTCTTTCGGACGATGCATTCGAAATTTTAATATTGCAATACCGCCTCTGCTGATATATCGCGACATGCACGTCCCATGCGATACTTTACAACAGTCTCTAAAGATATTGTTCCCTTGGAGATTTTCAAAGACGCTTATGTACCGGAGAACGTTTTTAAATTAAAAACTATTGCGACACTTTATTTGTAGCACCGCGAGACAAATGTGAATTAATCTATTTTCTATGATTTTGATAAAAAGCGCGCGACTACAACAATATCGTTTCGCAATATCGAAAAACAAGCGCCGCCGCGAAAACGATGCAGAACAGGCCGAATTTCGAAGCGGACGGCGGAAAAATCGAATATTCACGGCACGTCGTGGGCTCGCTCTTCGCAAGAATTTTGCGGTTCCTACCAAACGAAATTTTGCCGCGCGATCAGCCAGGATCGCGCAAACGAGATACGAAAGTGGTCGCGGAACGTGCTTCCGTAGAATAAGATAACAGAATGCGAAGCGTCCCGCTCGCCTGCTCCACTTTTTGCATAATTCAGAGTCGAAGGTGCGGCGCAGCTAATGAACTGTTAAACGAGCCTACGCTTTAAACTTTGCCACTTCGACTCCACGGAAACGGAAATTAACGTGGCGTAACGGCGCTCGGTCGAGCGAGTTGCGACTCCGAATCGAATTCAAGCGCGGAACGATCCGGCGCGTCGAATAAAGTGGTATTTTTCTTGCGTGGTATTTTTCTCGGAAATTTTCAACAATTACGAGAAGTACAATAATGTTCGCTGCACAGCGGAAATTCAGAATGCATTGCGAATAGCGTGCGCGAATAGTTTGGATACATAAAATCCCGCGAAAGTCACACGTTTGTTAAATATTAAGTATGTAAAAATTTTAATGGTTTTGTATCTATTCGTATTTATTTCTATTGTTCAATTTATTCTATTATTCTAATTATATTCTATTATTCCATTTTTCTGTCGAGTAAAAAAAATCAATACTGAAAAATGGAGGAAAAAACGCACAATACTCAATGTAAAAGATGTAAACATCAAGTTACATGAGTTACGTGACTGCAGTACTAACGACAAAATAATGAAGGATGTTCGTCATTTGTGAAAAACAAAGCAATTATCGCTTTTGGAACGCAACTGTGCGCTGTTTAATTGCTAGTAACTGTTGTCAATTGCAATGTGACGCACGACCGATGCAATCATCAGCGAAAATTGTAATGCTAGCTCGGGAGCCCGAGTTTCCCGGAAAATTCTGGCGTCTGCCTCCCGCTTCTTCCGATTATACAGGGCCGTATTTCGCCCTCTTAGACGACCGATTACGTCGGTCGTGTAGTATATTTCGCCTTCTCAGGTCGCGAGTTTAACAGGTTGCGTGGCAACGTCGACACCGAGAAACGGCCACGTGGCACGTGAAGCGGACATCCTCGATGCAAATCGCGTGCGAGACCGCCCGCGGTGCCGCGACTCGACCGTTCATTAAGAGGAAAAGGGACTGTAAAAGCCTGTGTATTACAACAAGACTCGGCTGTATTTCGCGAAAGGAATCCGCCCTCGCGCCTAGCGAAGAAAACAAGACTCGGCTGTATTTTGCGAACCCGAGCGATACGCCTCTAAACAACTAGCTGCCAGATTCCACTGCCGAGAACTTTCACGAGAGTGTACGTAGAGTGTCGGTAACGGCAAGGGAAAAGATATCTTTATTCATCGCTTGCCCTCCGTAATCTCCGTGCGCTCCTTCGCAGAATTCGCATAATTGACGTAAACGTTCCGCTAAAATAGAAATTCCTTCTTGTTCGCTGCAATTTAAATACTCGAAGAAAAAATTAAACAATCAATTAAATCGTCTGGTGCAAATTTTTCTTGGTATTACAGTAGTAATTGTAATGTTGTATCTTGCAATTATTTTTATTGCAAAAAATGCTTAATCGACGTATGGAGGTAGCTATATTCCGAAGTATAGACAGCAGCCATGAAAAGCGCTGGAACAAATATCACGGGAAGCACTTTCCGCCCGCTTCCGAGTGCTTTTAAAACGTCGGATTTTCGATTGTCTCCTCTGTGATCCTCCCGCTGTCACTTCCGTAAGACACCTTCAACACCGTCACATCCGGAAAGTATTTCCGGCCTCACTTCTCGCATCCGTAGCGTGACAATTTAACCGCGGTGTCAATCCCGCGGGAGACTGCACGACTACGGCGCGATTCATTTCAAGAGATTAATTTTCGGGCCGCGCGACATTTTCGCTTTGATTGCGTCGGCACGTCTGATTTCTTTCTCGCCACGGGGACACGGCGAGCGCGGTTCGTGGCTGGCATAACAAGGCTATATTAAATTTGCGACTCGTCTGCTCCCTCGTGGCAGATTCCGAGTGGAATATCGTTCGACATAGTACCATCCCTCCCCTCCTTAGTCATTTCAACCCCTCGCCGCAGTTCCGTCTTTCCATCGTACAAGCAATCGGGAGATTACACGAAATGGAGGACTCTCAATGTTGTTAAAGTTTGACAAGCGCGTTACGAGCGGACAGCGGATTCCAATTTCAATGTTGTCCATCGCAAAGCTGCGGAAAGCGGTTCAGCCAGACGGGAAATATTAAATCGTGCGCGGTTGCTGTTAGCAAGCGCTCTTTCAATTTACAAGTGTTTGACGAAGAAAAATTATTATCCTTAATTGCGGAGCCCGGAATGCGGCAAACTCGAAACCGTGTTTCAACGGGACGACACGACGCGGAAAATCCTGTAATTCCCGACGTCTCTAAAATAAGAAATGATTTCCCGGTGGTGCCGCGAAGACCCGACAGACGCCTGTCGACAGGTCGACGTCGATAAGACGGTACCATTTTGTAGATGGATCTTCGGGAGACAGCGATTCGAAAGATCTTCGCGGAAGGATCGAGCGAGAGAAAGAGAAAGAAAGAGTGTATGACCACCAGGACTAGCTTGGATCCTCGGCCGAGTGCCTTCCTCGTAATCTCGCAAAACCTCGCGGATAATCCAGTGTATGGCGGAGAAGCGCGGTGAGAGAGTGCGCTGATCGAACCTTTTATCCGTTCCAGCGCCGCTGCCAGCCATTTACGTGTCTGCTCGTTCGCCTTATCTCGCCACCGTTTCGTCCTTGCGATCCACTCGCGTTAAACGTCGATTCACCGTAACGTTATCGGTTACCCTCCGCCCTATTCCGCCGACTCTCTCCGCGTCCCCGCAGCACCCGCCGGAAAAGCTGGAACACGGGTTTATCGGTCGCGACATGAATGATCCATGATATGTCCTTCTCGGAATCGATTATCCCACGAGGGGCACATTTTCTTTCGCGATAGCGCTTACCGGCGACAGCGCTCTCGCATCCGTTTCAGTCGTTAATAACAGACAGCTCTAACTCTCATCAAGTGTACTCGAGCGAAGCTTCCGTCGACGATGCACGATAAAAGCGATACTGTGCATAGTTTCGCTCCTTTGATCGCGTTCTATTATTTAGCGAATGCTAGGATGCGAACGTTGCAGTTGTCGAGCCTCGTCAATAATTTCGTCTGCTTCCGTGGCATCAATTTCGCAATCGAGTACGAGAAGATTGATGTGGCAGTCGCAATAAAAAATAACAATTATGAAGCAATATTAAGAAATGTTTGTCGAGTTAAGCGGTGATCTGAACAGCAGATTCAAAAAATTCGTATTAATTCAACCTTATTGATCTCGCGCGAAGTAAACAACATGTATAGAAAGAGAGGTGAAACCGCCGAAGTGCTTTGCGTCAAAATGGATTCCATCAGAATTCCATTCCATCAGAATTCCATTTAATTTTTTAAGAAGAAGCGAAATCGGAAAAAGTACAGCAAGTCTAAACACATAATTACAACGTCCTCGTAATTAGCACACAGTCTTGTTAGTGTCGATCTCGTGCGCCAATATAATTTCAAGTAAGCAGATGATCGATCCGCCTTTAAACTACTAAAGTCAGACCCTCTTGAATTAACGATAGGGTTCGGATAATGACAGGCTCCGCTCGGAAGATCGCTGCTAATTGCGAGGAAAACGCGAGCCGGTTATATTTATGCTCGATTATTGCAGCTGTCTGTATAATTCACATTCGCCTCGATATCTCACATAACTAAATCAGTTCTATTGATCTTAAATAAAATTTTCCGTTTATATCACATTCTGTTTCATATGGTGAAATAATTATTTATAAAAAATACTGAATACAAAATAAATAATATTAAACAGATGTTTAACGATGGATATCTTGAACACTTTTGAATAATTCGAATTTTTGTTCCTATAAAATAATCTATAAACTTTCTAACATTTACATACAATTAGATATAAACAAAAAATAAATTTATAAGCTTTAAAAAACTAAGTTTTACTGCAAAACGTTGACGACACAGAAATTTCCTTCAAGAATTGTTCTTTATAGAGCGACGTCGTACAACCCGGCAAAATCTTGTTTAGTCACTTTATATTTTCAAAGTGACGCATCAGCGAAATAATCCATAAGTCGCTAGCGACTCAACTCGGAAGAATTGGGTTCATAAACGAAACCCTTTAGCCCGATACGACAAAGAAAACAGCTGCAGAGTCAGCGAAAGGAAAACTGCTGTAACAATGATGTAATATCCTCACAATCGTTTCTCTACAGCCCACATTTCTCTCCGGATAAAACCCAACCCCCGGATTTTGCGACGGCAAAAATACAAACTGACGGGATCGCGGGGAGATACGGATCCGGACGAGAGACTGAGATTTTCCGGAGACTAAGCGCTAGGACAAACCACCTGCGGTAAATTATGGCCGGGAAAACTTGATGTTTTGCTCGACGTAAAAATCGCGGGCTTCAACGGAAAAGTCTCGTCGAATCAGTCATTACACGATAACAGGACATTTTGCGGCACACGATATATCTGTCGTTCGTTGTAAGCGCGTTCATTATACTTCACGCTAGTTAACGACGATCGATCTAAAGAGATGCGAGGAAGACGGGACATTAATTATGCCCTTCATCGACACCTTGTCCCAACCAGTCGATAATTACTCAAAGGACGCCGACGTGAGTTCGCCGAGCAAAACGCCGCTGCGAACGTTTGATTTAAAGAGTTTCCCTATTAAAAGAGAGCATCTTTTTCTCATCTTCTCCCTTCACCGTGATTGCCGTCACCCGCCAATTATTTTTAAATGCTTTCACGTCTCATTACGAAGAAAGACTGATTCTCATAGCTGTTTGTCAACGTCCTGAGACGACTAATAGCACTTTTATCTGCATCGCAATTTTATCATCTCCTTTCATCGAGCCATATCTTTCTCCGAGATTTGTTTTGCGTAATGTATATGCAGCCTTTTATCTTATATCAAAAGTCCATGAAAATGCTTTGACAACTACGTGATGTAGTACATATTACACATTTTCATGACTTTTATCACGTAAATTGAATTACCGATGTATAAAATATCAATGCTTATAATTTTAAGATTAATTTAGTTATAAACAACAATAAAATTAATTAATTAATATAAAAATCTAAGTTCTGCGCAAAATTATGTTTCAAAATCTTATAACCCGCCCAAATATTACGTGACATACGTTCAAGTGCCTCTTAATTATCTTTTATACATAACAAATCGATAAATAAAAAATTAATAACAAATGGTAATGTATGTATATAATGATAAAAATTTGAACAAAAATCAAAAGAAATGCATCGGCCGGGAATCGAACCCGGGCCGCCCGCGTGGCAGGCGAGCATTCTACCACTGAACCACCGATGCTTACGATGTAAGCGTCTACACTCGTCAGGATCTACGATCTAACGCTAAGAATAAGGATTTACTTAAGTTTAATACTAATTATTAATCAAGAAAAAAATCACACGCAGAAATATTATGGAAAAATGTTTTAAGACTTTTTTTATCGCAATAATTTTAATCAATATGCGATATCAAATTTTTAGTATCTAATATTAATAATAATTATTCTAAATTTAATTATATTCGCTTGATATAACGTAAAAGTAAATTAATAATTCCCAAGATCTACACGGTCATTTAAAATTTTTACGCATTTATCAAATAGAAATTTACGAAACAATATTTTAAAAGAATAGAAATAATATTTCGCAAAAATAAAGCAAAAATAGAATCTCCCCGACAGAGAATCAAACCTCGATTTCCCGTGTGACAGGCGGGGATATTAATCACTATACCATCGAAGAATATATATATGACGGGACTTTCCGAGTTTACGACAAACATCTCCGCAGCAAAACATAACAAATTCAAAATAAACAGCTGGTTCGCAAGCCATTAGAAACTTGCCAGTGAACGTCCAAATTAAAATTAACTTATAATAGTCTAAGCTCCAAATTAAAAACCCAAATTTTGTTCTTATCTCTTTCTCTCTTTTTTAATAAATTTAAAAAACTTGAAAATTATAGCAAATTTTAGAAAAATTAGAAAATTTTAAATGTATCCAATTTTTATCTTATCCAAAAATTATTTACGATAATGAAGCAGAATAATTAAATTTTTTTCTTACTTTATACAATGCTAGATAATATAAATAACACACAAATAATAAGTTAAGTCTATATAAAGCGTGATTAAAATTCATACAATTGTCCAATCATCAATTATAATCTCATTTCTCACTTTCACTTATTTTAAAGTCCGAATTTTCTAATTCGCACGATAACATTCATTGTTATGATCAAGCGTGCCGTGGAGCAACTTGGCGGGATCGTGGATTCTTCTGGTATGATATCGCGCGGTTATCTTTGTCGTAGAACGAGTTTGTACAGAGGCGTGTTCAACGGGTGCAGCCCGATAACTTTCAGGCTCCCGTCCCTTGGCATCGCGAGAATCGCTCGCGTACGCTGATACGAGATCAGAGATAACAAGCGTTTACACGGAAGAGGATTTGAACTTCGGAGCAAAGCGAGTGGCTCTCGTTTCAACCCTTCTAAACCCCTTTCGTCCACCCTGCTCCTCCTGCAGCGTGCCATCCAACAGCAACAACAAGAGTAGCATTGTGTGCGTGGCGGCGGCGAAACCCTCATTCCGCATTGCTCTAACACAACTTGCGGCTAGTAATTAGAGTAACAATGCAGAGCGCTCCTTGTAACCGCAAACTCCGCCGTCGGCGTGTTATGCAATTATTATAACTCAAGAGAGCGAAGGGCTTTATAACGATTGAAACTGCGCATCCGCGCACCGCGCGCCGTACGGAGTGTACGTACGCTTGCCTCGGAAACGGTTCGGCTGCTTCGACGGTATTGCGGCGAAGTTTTCGTGTATATTCTCTACCTCCTATCCCCCCCCCCCGACCCTTCTTCCTTTCTAAATTGTTATGAAAGCGTTTTCAATGGTAAGAAATTAAAGACTTGTTATTATTTTTTTCTAAAATCTAAGAATTCAATATTGAAAACTGATACTGACATCTCTATGCGATATATTGTATTTTTAAATAGTATTAAAAAAGTTCGATAGGCCTTCTCATTTATAAATGAAACTACTGCCGCCTTAATGGTTAGGAAAATGGAGCGCTAATAAAACAGAAACAGCGGCAGACAGTTAGGAGGTTCAGTTGAGATGCGAATTCAACACTCCGGGGAGAAACTGTCACATAAATCCGGCATGGGACTTTGCACGAAATTCGAGTTCCACATGCGTCCATAAAGCTTAAGATCGTCGTTCGCTCCTGAAATCTTCGATGAAATTTCGACGGATTTATCGTGGCAGTCTTGAGAGCGCGACAGATCTAATCCGTGTTCTCGGTGTATTTTCGCCGAACGCACGTCGATATCGAGAGAAAGGCGGACGAGACCTCTCTTCCTAGATCACTCAAGGTGTAGGTTTATGCAACGAGAGAGTTTCGACCGAGCGGGGACGCGATGCCGATTCCCGAGCAGACGGAAGAGTATGACATAGGAAAAAAAAGTTAAGTCAACTAATGCGAGAGAGTGGCGGTGTAAACCGTCAATCCGGCAGCTCCGGGCTACAAGCGTCTCCACTTCCCCGTCAATCAAGATAAGCCTCTTTTCGTTGGCTTGAGATCGCGGAGCTGTCAAACGAATAAGAAGAATGTCCCGGAGTATCGTCTAAATATTCGGAGGATATTTCGACTGTCGTGTTAATCTTCGTTTCACTCCCCTACGCCAACTAATTAATTCCCACCGCCGTTAAATCGAAATTAATCTGAAAATTATACATGGACGTTTGTAAGTCATGTCACGGCTTGAATAAGAGATACGAGTAAGTAGAACTTTTATGAAGATATATGGTTTGGAAGCATATTTTTGCGCGAATGGTGCATCTGTGAAAACACGCATGCTACCGAGGAAACGGCCGGAATTAGCATAACTCGTAGCATATCTCGTATATTCACGCTCCTTTCATGTCCGTCATAATTCAAGAGAATTCTACGTACGTTGTGCGTGCGTATTTCTTAATTAACATAACCGAATCTACTTTATTACGTTCGCTCTATCGAAATAACAAGCGCGAACGCAAACTCGTCTGTTACAATTTTTTTCCGTCGCAATAGCTGCACCACAAATATGCCGAAAGATATACTCTGTACAGTCGTACGCGTCGAATCCGGGCTGAAAGAGTATTAAGATTGAAAATCCGAAATAGCGTTTGCGCATACGATCGCACGCACAAATCCCACGATACGCGAATCGCTCGGGTGCACACACATGCTTACAGGACCGAACCTCTTACGTATATATCCTCGCGCATGTCCTGCACGTGGCGTACGAGCAATGAGAGGGATTAGCGCGAGCGTTGTCCACGATTGCTCTCACACAGGCACCCCACGTGTGAAAGCAACACGTGTACGCTCACGTACTCGGGCGTTGAAATTGAAGGCGAGAGACACACCGTGGCTGTAAGGCGGCATTTTAGCGTGACACAATTTGTCACGCTCTAATCGTCTATGGGCACTCCATTCGCTGCACGCGACGCGCAATGCACGCCGCAAATATATATTTTCAACGACATCTTTGATTCATTTCTTCGTGTGAGAACGATGGGTCTCATAATAGCCGAATGTGTAATCCAATTTTTGTTAGCGCAACAATAAGCAATAATAATAAGTGCAAGACTCATTTAATGCAGCAGGCGCGTCAAAAAAGTAATATTACGAACAAAATATTTTCTATCGATAAACAAATACTCTTTAATCTCTTCCAAAATTAGCTAAAGAGGAAGATAATTAAAAAGCGAACGTACGAAGTAAGCTACAGGGAAAATTGACGTCTAATATCCACGGTATCTGTCTGATCCGTAAGCTCGCCGACACTTTAATTACGTAACTAAGCGCCAAAGCGGTTCGCGCACGTTAACGAGCCGGGAACGAGCAGGTAACGACGTGAGATAGTGTCTGGGCGTAAACAGACTTATCGATACCGAGAGCACTCCGATCGATCTTGCATCCTCGCAGACCCTGGGAAATCCCATGTAAGTGCATAATCCGTGAGCACCTATCGGCCAATTACAGCGGATTCCTATGTCGCGTGCTACTTGCCGGTATGCGCTTCCTTCGATCATACATCCTTTCCCCCCAGCATTTACATTCCGTGTTTTCCCCATACTTTCTACCCTTGCGTTCCAAAGATACCCACGGACCCGGAAACATCAATATAAATCAAGATTAAATCGATTACGCTGTCACATTAATTTCATTGAATAAGATTTTCTCATTAACCTATTCTATAATCACAAATTATTTAATGCGACGCGATAATCTTGTAACATTTGAATATCAATTATGCGTTCATTAAGCTATGAATGTTATCAGAATTCGATAAAAAAAAAAATAATAACGACATAAGTGAACTGATTCGTATGAAAATTGTATTAACACTCTAATTTTGAAGCTTCCAATAACAGCGATACATGTGACAATTTCAAAAAATATTTATATAAAAAGAAACTTTTTTCAATATTTCTAAAGCTGTAATTTTTTTAGACCAAAGACTAAAATTATTTTCATCAAAATCTTAATAGAAATAAGCGTAAACAATAAAAAAGGCCAATTCAAAAAATAAATTCAAAGCTGTCCTTTCGAATCGCACTGAAAATAAGAGTCGAGACTCAATGGTATTTCGCGATCGGATCAGCGATCGCCAATTTGCCTGAATCTAGAGCATCGTTTTTGCCCACGATCGGCCTCTATGTAAGCATAGTCGACCGCGACAACGTAAACCCACGAACGCCACGTAGCTTTACGCATTCCATTAATCGGCGAAAGGGGACAGTGTCGGCCGCGGGAAAGCGTAGCGCAACTTTAAAGCGCTTAACAAGATTCTGCGGTGGATGGTAAACGTCGATCGGCTTTGTGAGCCGCCGAACGCTAATACGGTTTATCGTAAATTGCTTCTCGCGGGCTACCGCTCTGGGTTACGATGTAAAAACATACTCGCGATTGTGCCATCGTCCTGCCTCCGCGAAACCACGATGACATCGAGAACAGTTTGTCACTCATCGACTAACCGAATGAAGGCAAACATCCGCGTGACCAGTCACATAAAGTTTACTCCGTAGCATGTTTATTCAGTATATTTGTTACGTAATGAGTAGTTACGAATAATAACATCAATTTTTTTCACCGTAGCAAACATTTAATTTAATTTGAACATTAAAATTTCAATTTACAAATGAGATCAGTTGGAAATATTATCTTTTAATTTAAATATCACCGAATGATATCAATTACATTCATTCGAAGCATGGATGAAAAAATTTGAATCAATAAAAAAATTCTACTAAAGATTAAAGATAAAATATTAAGTTTTACGTTAAAACGTTTTAGATTACCAATTATATGCGTGTATGTACACGTGAAACAAGTTAAAAAAAACAACGTTGATGATAAAAATGTATTGATATTTTGTATTATGTGAGCTGATCATCATTTCCTCGATGATAATGCTGGTTCAATGACTGGGAAAAGATTAAAATAAATCCTTCAGACATCGGAATAGAACACGAACAAATACAGATACCACTATTGATTCTAATCCCTTTAACACAATTCACAGCCACGTTCGATTCAATTACATGTCGCCGGCTAGGTGTGTTCAAGCCAGTCGACAAAATCCGCAGGCTACTTTCCTCGCACTTTCTTCATCCGGATTTAATCAAATTAATTTCACGCGGTCTTAAAAATGTTATCTAGTTATAAATTAATTACAATTTTGCAAAGCATGATGTCAAATCGTCTATTAGCAAATAATTTTGCATATATTAAATAATTAATTAGATTTAAAATCTTAAAATTTATCTTAAAATGTGTGGAGTAGAATATTGTTAATTCAAATAAGTTAATTACTTAAGAAACAAATGTGCTTAATATTTTCCTTAAATGAAATATTTAATTGTATTTTTTCATTATCTTAATGGATAAATATATAGTTTTCAAAGAAGAATTTATGTTAAAAAAAAAACATATTATGTTAAGTGTATATCTGTTCTATAAGATTTTTATGTGATTGTATAACTGTTTATAAAAATTTAATTAAACATTCTTTATAAATAAATTCCGAATTTGTAAAACAATAAATAATTCATAATATTAATGTTCGTGAACCTAGCATATCATTTTCCAGCAGATCAAAAATAAAAGAGAGTTCTTGTCGCATGCAGTCGAGTTCTATAGTTCCTTATAGTTTTTAGTAATAGTTCTGGTGATTTTATCCAAAAAAACACCAATCGAAAAAATGATCTGCTAACTTCCCGTAGCAGATCATTTTCTAGCAGATCAAAAATAAAAGAGAGTTCTTGTCGCATGCAGTCGAGTTCTATAGTTCCTGATAGTTTTTAATGATAGTTCTGGTGATTTTATAAAAAAAAACACCGATCGAAAAAAATGATCTGCTACGGAAAGTTAGCAGATAAAAAATAGAGGACACTGAACATATATGTGATATGCTGGCCGTATATTGATAGTTCTGTTAATAATTAAAGAGTTTTCGTGTAGTTCTGGGCGAGTACATTGCTTTTTCAAAGAGTTCTGACGACTAAAATAATTAGAAAATTTTTCGGGTAAAATAATTGTTTAAAAAATTTTCTAATTATTTTAGTCGTCAGAACTCTTTGGAAAAGCAATGTACTCGCCCAGAACTAGAAGAGAACTGTCTAATTTTTAGCAGAACTATCAATATGCGGCCAGCATATCACACATATGCTCAAAAATGCGCGTTTTTCGGGTAAATTAATTGTTTAAAAAATTTTCTAATTATTTTAGTCGTCAGAACTCTTTGGAAAAGCAATGTACTTGCCCAGAACTGCACGAAAACTCTTTAATTATTAACAGAACTATCAATATACGGCCAGCATATCACACATATACTCAAAAATGCGTGTTTTTCGGGTAAAATAATTGTTTAAAAAATTTTCTAATTATTTTAGTCGTCAGAACTCTTTGGAAAAGCAATGTACTTGCCCAGAACTGCACGAAAACTCTTTAATTATTAACAGAACTATCAATATACGGCCAGCATATCACACATATACTCAAAAATGCGTGTTTTTCGAGTAAAATAATTGTTTAAAAAATTTTCTAATTATTTTAGTCGTCAGAACTTTTTGGAAAAGCAATGTACTCGCCCAGAACTAGAAGAGAACTGTCTAATTTTTAGCAGAACTATCAATATGCGGCCAGCATATCACACATATGCTCAAAAATGCGCGTTTTTCGGGTAAATTAATTGTTTAAAAAATTTTCTAAATATTTTAGTCGTCAGAACTCTTTGGAAAAGCAATGTACTTGCCCAGAACTACACGAAAACTCTTTAATTATAAACAGAACTATTAATATACGGCCAGCATATCACACATATACTCAAAAATGCGTGTTTTTCGGGTAAAATAATTGTTTAAAAAATTTTCTAATTATTTTAGTCGTCAGAACTCTTTGGAAAAGCAATGTACTTGCCCAGAACTACACGAAAACTCTTTAATTATTAACAGAACTATCAATATACGGCCAGCATATCACACATATGCTCAAAAATGCGCGTTTTTCGGGTAAATTAATTGTTTAAAAAATTTTCTAATTATTTTAGTCGTCAGAACTCTTTTGAAAAGCAATGTACTTGCCCAGAACTACACGAAAACTCTTTAATTATTAACAGAACTATCAATATACGGCCAGCATATCACACATATACTCAAAAATGCGTGTTTTTCGGGTAAAATAATTGTTTAAAAAATTTTCTAATTATTTTAGTCGTCAGAACTTTTTGGAAAAGCAATGTACTCGCCCAGAACTAGAAGAGAACTGTCTAATTTTTAGCAGAACTATCAATATGCGGCCAGCATATCACATATATGTACAAAAATGCGTGTTTTTCGGGTAAAATAATTGTTAAAAAATTTTCTAATTATTTTAGTCGTCAGAACTCTTTGGAAAAGCAATGTACTGGCTCAGAACTACACGAAAACTCTTTAATTATCAACAGAACTATCAATATACGGCCAGCATATCACATATATGTTCAGTGTCCTCTATTTTTTATCTGCTAACTTTCCGTAGCAGATCATTTTTTTCGATCGGTGTTTTTTTTTATAAAATCACCAGAACTATCATTAAAAACTATCAGGAACTATAGAACTCGACTGCATGCGACAAGAACTCTCTCTTATTTTTGATCTGCTAGAAAATGATCTGCTACGGGAAGTTAGCAGATCATTTTTTCGATTGGTGTTTTTTTGGATAAAATCACCAGAACTATTACTAAAAACTATAAGGAACTATAGAACTCGACTGCATGCGACAAGAACTCTCTTTTATTTTTGATCTGCTGGAAAATGATATGCTAGGTTCACGAACATATAATATTACGCATCATGAAAGCGATATCATGCTCGCACGTGTATTATATCAATAATGAATTAATGGATGGTTGAGAAGCAAACAGTGCTCTTCGATTGTTGACTAACATGGTGCAAATAGGAAATCCGAGATTCCCCGAGTTCTCCTTACTCATTAACTTTTCTCAATCACAGAAGCAGGTAATCTGCTGAAATAAATTGGAAACAGAAATCTGCTTCTCATTTTTATTTGTAAATATTCCCGTCTAAAAGCGTATCCTTATCGACGCGAATTAAAAGAAATAAAGAATTACCGATTTTATACAAACAATAATAGCTTTACGTTTCGTCCAATAATTAATAATAATTGAGATAAAATTATAATAAATATTGAAAACTATTGCGGAACGTATTGTAAATTAAATATTTCCTACCAGGATGCATTTATATCAAATATTAGCATAAAAATAGAACGCATTTGTACTACAATGCTTAATGTAAAACTTTTAACGCATTAAAAACCGAGGGAAATTTTATATGACAAACCAAAAATTCTCAGAAATGCCTGGTACAAGCATTGATCCGCGTAATGGCGATAAGGCGTATTCAGATGTAAGTGTGTTTTCACAAGGATGCCAAAGTTCTCGCGAAAAGTAGCATGAGGGTGAATTGTAAGCGAATTTCAAGAGGCGGGATCGTCGGATGTGGAAAACCACTTGAAGAAGAGAGCTTCAGCTGACGCTAATCACAGAATCACCTTTTATGCACGCATCAAGACCAGCACCGCACTTGCATTTGCATTTTTATGAAGATTTAATTCGCAATCTCGTTCGATATCAGAGATTTTTGAAATCATCGAATATCATTAACGAAGAATTAATATTCGTTACAAAATCGCAAAATAAAACCGATAAAAAAAAATTTCAATCGACAAAAACATTATAATTCTGCAAGTATCGTTTCGTAATGTTACATTCGCGTGTATCATGTCTAAGTAAAGCGAAAAAGTATATATTTCAACTTCGAGTAATAAATTCTTCGCGCATTTCCACCGTTTACTTCCTATAATGCTGTTATATGCATGTCGAGCATAAAGTTTCCGAGAAACGTCGTCGAGTGTGCGTGTATGCGATTTAAAGGAAAGCAGGATACGGCGTTTTATTCGTTGACGACCGTAGGAGGTTGCTGCGAAAGGAGCAACAGTGCTAAGCCCGTGCTTGAATGTATAAGAATCAACTTTATGCCGCGCGGAGCACCTCTTGAGACGACCTGTAATCCGAATGCTGCCCTTTGCGTTATGCAACCGCTTTTAAAGGATGCCTGAGACCGCGCGGAACTGTGCTGGTCAGACGTGCTCGTCGCAGAATAGCTTCTGGGTACGACAACGCTCCGTGAGAATCCACAGTCCGTTCAGAGACAAATATCAATGGATACTTCAAGTACATTCAAAGCACTCGAGGAACGAAAGGTCGGAACGATAATATCTTACTAACGAACTGTTTGTAACAGCAAAGCGGGTCACAAGTGGTTGTCTCGGAAAACATCACTAAATTCTTTAGCTATTCCACAACGAGATTATCGAGAACTTTTATTTTTGTGCACGAAAACAAACAAAAGCAAAACAATCACAAAATATAATTGAATGTGAAAAATTCACGTCCTACGCTACAATTTCTAAAGATTTAAATAATTATATTGTATCGATAATTATACTTATCAAAAAAATTGAAGCATTCTGATAAAATAATTTTAGGTTCGTGACACTTGACTTTACAAAATATTAGTGTGACATTTAAACAAAGATTTTTTTTACGTAAATAGTTCTTGTACTGTAATACTGTCTTATCATATTCTTATCTCCTCATCAACATAGCATATGCAATAGAAAAGCTAGCTTTGAGATGCGTTTTTTAATAAAGAGAAAGAGTATTTTAAATAAACAATTAAACAACTGTAACAGAATAATTTGTTCCAAAAACGCTTTTTGTAACTGTTTAACACGTGCAAACCGCAGGCTGAGAAAAAGAAATGTGAGCATATATATTGAAGAATTTCCAATATAACAGTGTTGCGTCAAATCTGAAAGAACGAAGAGAAGGAGAATTCGTTGAAATTCGAAGAGTGAGACGAAGTAAAGGTTGAGGATAAAGGTATAGCCATCGCGGTCGAGGATGAAACAGGAGGAAGAGGCACAATCACGCTTCCTTATTTCGCTCAGCTTCTTTTATTGCTGGCGTTGAATGGGACCGGATGATGAGTTTTCCCTTATTTGTTTTCGTCCAATAAGCGAAAAAACACGTACGACTTCGCTATCCCCACCCGCCATTTTGTCGTTTACCGAAAGAGGCCCCCGAAGACCTGTCCCGCGGAGTGAAACGAGCCACCTGAACTCCTTGCAACAATCACGCCAACGATCCTGGGATCTTGACTCGGACTATACTCGAAATTGCAAACTACGCCCTCGCTTCGAACAAATGGTTTCGGTATGAAACGTCACTGGGAGGACATTCGATATCGATATCGCGAACGACTGTCCTCGCAGGGCCAATAATAGCTTTTCAATGTTTATTTCATCTCATGAAATTTCCATGCATTGCCCGGAAACTACAGGGAACAAAAATTATTATTATAAAGGAATTTAAGATTCTGAGAAAATATTAATCGTACAAACGAGTAAGCACATCTGCGATACGTGTGCAGTGCAGAATGTAATTTTTCTGAGATGCATTACTAAATAAACGTAGTAAGATTACAACAGCAGGACGACGCGCGATATATGTATACACATCGTATGTATCGTTGGGGACGTTGCGTATGCGCTGTGAAATTTTTTTTTACTCTGTCATGCCAAAAGCATTCACCGGTGCGTAAAATTAGAGTTCACACTATTCGCTGGAGACGGCGGCTGATACCGATTCTAAGATTTCCCAAGTGACATTAATGCGATATACGCGATATCGTTAACCCGGCTTGAACTTTTTCATTACATGCGCGAGCATCAAATTCCAACTTTTCCATGTATACACACACATATT
Source organism: Linepithema humile (assembly GCF_040581485.1). Lineage (NCBI taxonomy): Eukaryota > Metazoa > Arthropoda > Insecta > Hymenoptera > Formicidae > Linepithema > Linepithema humile. Next base: position 16,635,597 of record NC_090132.1, read on the forward strand.
TACACGGGCGCGACGCTCGCTTGGAAATCTACTCGGAAATAAATAGCCGGAATTTTCGCGCCCGGCGCGCGACAGAATCTCCGAAAATTAAAGGCGCGCCGCAGAGATGTTTCTTAATTATTTCTCGCGATCGTGCGGATAATCCTACTAAGATAAGTGAAACAGATTCGCAACTGCGTTCTATCTTTATTACACGGCACGACACGGATTAACGCACGCGATTCCGCCCCACTCGCGCCGGCTGCCCAACCTCGTTTCGGCTGAATATCGCTTTAATTAACTTTTACATCAGAGCTGCTAAAATAGATTGCCGCATACGCGCACCTCTTCGGCGGCAAACGGAGTTTGCATGGATTTTCTCACAGTACAAATTGGTGCACGAGTTTAGTACACTTGGCGCGGTAAAAAAAAACCACTTAACGATTCAAAATGTTGGTAATTATATGGATTCGTGTAAAGTTAATTTGCTCCGATATAAAATAAAAAATAACCATTAAAATTAATAATCAATTTGCACTGCTCAAACAATCATTTAATATTCATGCTTTAGTAGACCGCAGTCGTAAGCATAAGCATATATCGGCTCGGAAATCAGATGCCAAGGTTGAATGCGCCTAATGACTATGCTTCAGTGCAGCGCCTACAATCGGATATGCATGAATCGTAATCGTCTCAAATCGATAAACATGACTTCGTCAGGTTTGTGTCATGGGAATTCATTGTCAATGTGAAAAGTGTGCGAATCGTAAAAATCAATGCAATTTTCCTAGATTATATATTTTCATACACTCAAATTTGCACTGTGAAGCTAAAATGTATAATAAAAGCAAGCATCATCTTTTATAATGTAATATTATCGTAAAATTGTTATAATAATAAAATAATGAAATAATGTATTGTTAATTAATAAAAATGAATATTATTCTATGCAAAAATTAAAATACGTTAATTAAAATACGTAATTTCGAAAAAAATATGATGCTTCCAAGTTAAATGTAATTGCACGATTAAATCATCACGCATCCAAACTAAATTGTTCGATATTGAGCATCACGCATCAGTAATTACATAACGCATTAGACAGAAGCCATAATTTCAATTATGCAACGCGCAGAGCAATGCGATAATTCAAACGGCATGCTACAGCATAATATAACGAATTCATGATTAATGCATCAAAACTCGGGCAATGTATGCCGATGCCACGCCACTTAACAAATTCACTGGCGTAATAGTCATCAAAGTGTAATAGAACAAAGTAATATCGGTTTGTTCTACTTGACCTATTTGTTATATTCCAATGTAAAGAACCGAAACAGGCTTAAATGTTACAATATTATATTCATTTGAATACCATTTCTCTTCTTGCATTTTAAAGCAAGCATTTTAAATTGAAGATTATTAATAAAAAAGTGTGAGAGCGTATGCAAACAGTTTCTGTTTGTCCGCGTGTGCGAGTCGGCTTCGAAATCGCTTTAATGTATTAACTCCGTATTTATCATAAAAATGTTGTAACAATCTATTATCTTTATATATTTATTCTCGCGTAATAATTCGACGAGGAAAAAAAATAAAACAATTTCCCCATTTTAACTACATTCTCTCCATGCATATAATAACATAATTATTCAGTATACAGATGTATATACAAAATAATTACGTTATTACATGCAATAAGGATGCAATTAAAATAAGCAATTGTTTTATTTCTTTCCTCGAATTATTACGCAAGAATAATGCGTATGCAAAGATAATGGATGGTTTTATACGTATAAGGCCATCCTCAAATAAAACGTGACATTCGCAGCAGCTCCTGAGAACGGCGGCGGAGCAGACCGGGATTTGGCTCTACCGGTATATGCCGACAAATGTAACGCCCGGCTAAAAATGTAGTTTAGCGCTTTTTGTCCGGACGCTCTCTCCCTGCCGATTCTGTGCTCGTACAGCTGTGTCGGAATTCCGTCGTCGTCGGGATCGGTCCGTCGCGCGGGAGAGAGAGAGAGAAAGAGAGAGAGACTGAAGGAAGGTCGAAGGCGACGTAAAGAGCGAAATGCGAACGGATAAGTTGAAGCGAGAAGGAAGGGGCTGCGAGATGCCACAAGAAGCTAACAATGCGGAGTCGAGGAGTGCACCGTCTTTTTCTCTCCGTCGAGCTTGGGGCAATTCACGGATGTGGGTTGGGAATGAGCCAGTACAGATAATTATCTTAGTTCCATGTTTAATAGACGCTTGGTATTTCGGATTGGACCTAATGACGGCGTTTACTGAATTTATGTCCTGCTACGCGCGGCAACTCCCCACCCCCTTCGTTCCTCTCGCTCACTCTTTTCCTCTCCTCCTTCCTTTCACCGCATTATCTCGCACGAAATTATCACCGTCTCCCTTTCTATCTCACCGGCAAGACCCGAGCCACCTCCTTCCCCGTTCGAATAAGTCGACAGGACCAGCTATCTTTCTTCACCCTGTCGTTTCTGGCATCTCGCGAGAGTTTCTTTCGCTTTGATGTATATTCAATTATACGTCCACGTGGTACCGGTCTGTGGCGAGTTTAGGAACCGTATACGGGGTCGACAGCCCTCCCTCGCTCCCGCTCGTTGCCAATCAGATGAGAAGAGAAAGACATTTATTATCGTGTCCGCGCGAGACGGTCTGTCTTTGCGAGAAGAATTTAAAAAAGAATAACCCGGCCCGCTATAATATGCGTCCTCTGGCTGCCGTTGGCCGTTCTACTGGGCGCATGGCATGCGATTCGTAGATGCAACGGTCGCGGAAAAAGCGACGTCGGAACAAAGGAATAAGTGAGGTAATTCGGCCGTGATGCAAGAAAATGCGCGTCGAAGAACGAGAGATCGGTCAAAAGAAATGGGAAGCAAGTTCCGGGGATCGCTCGTTACTGGAATTTTAACAGCCCCGTAAATGATCGATGAATGTCCGACGATTTTTTGGGGGATGCAAGACGGTGCAAACGTTCAGAATGCCATTATATACGAATTATCTAATGATCTGCTTTAGCTTTCGATGATTTCTTTCGAAGCATTTCGATGTCTTTACAGGAATATTGAGCTTCCTTATCGCGAAAATTTAAATTTGTTCGGTTTCTAAATTAAATTTAAAGGGAACTAGAATCTCGATCCGATTCTAAAAAAAATACGGGACAAAATTGAAACTCCTTCGCGCGATAGTTATAGCGATCGCTAAATAATTGCGGCGAATATCGAACGAACAAAATAAAATCTAGATGATTTAGAAAATAAATAAAACGTTAATTTCACGGCTCTGTGTAAGCGTTCGAAATACAAGAAAAATATTAAAAATTTAGAATATGCAGCAGAAAATAGTTACAAAAAGTCTACGTAGCAGTATAATAATAAATAGAGCTATCGCTCGTCGCTTTGACAATCATGGTATAACTGAATGCAGTCCGACTGTCACATTTAATCCGATTCTGTCGGCGAAAGGGGCGAAAAGAGGAATGAGCCGTGCTTAATGTCGGCATTAAGAAAGACGCGGAGGCAGTCTCGCGGATAACTCGGCGCGGTAGGAAAACCGAGAGCAATGGCCCATTCGAAACGATATTGCCGTCACCGCGGGCTGAATGGTTAAGTATAAATTTCCCAGTCAGCGATCCGACGTAATGGCTGCGCGCCGGACCCGCAGAGAAGGATCGCCGTGGAATGCAAAACAGACGCTTGAAATTCCGCGGCCATGCAACTACGTCGGGCGCTATTCCGGAAGGAGATAGCTAGTAGACCTTATTTAGCGATTCGTCCGGAATTTCAGGAGTACAAAGTCGCGGCGAGGAAGTCGAGAGAGAGTTTTTAATTGCACTACGCCGCAATACAAACCGCAATCGCAATCTACAATTTTCGTATCTAATTATTTAGTGGATCTACATCTCTGTAAATATACTATGCTGCTAAAAAATGTATAATTTTTGTCGGCATTTTTTTTTTTTATAGAAAGCGCATATCTATTTATGGCGCGCGATCGTATCGCGCGAAGGTCACGGAAAAATACCTCTGAATGAAAGGAACGGTGTCAAGGGTTAAGGAATAAGTCCGACACGACACCGAGATCGCCGCGCATGAGTGGACAGTACGATCGTCACGACCATCCTGAAGGTACTACTCGCGTGCAAATTCTCCGTTCACGGACGGGGGCGCGACAGCGGACATCGTGCGAGGACGCAAGATCCGGTAATTAACGAAGCTGTTGCGATTGCAATCTGGCGCACGAGCCGCCGCGGGCAAAAGCTCCGTCGTCATGAAGAACAAGAAGCGAGAGAGGGTGGATTGGAGAGAGAGAGAGAGAGAGAGAGAGAGAGAGAGAGAGAGAGAGAAAACTGCAGTACGCCGAGAATATTAATGTGGCATCTCTCATTGTCTCTGAGAATTCGCGCGCTTTCCGACACCCGGTCATCCATCCTTCTCCGAAACGTGCCACGAAGTCATTCTTTACAATCGTGCGACTATCAGTTCTCTCGCAGCGATTCGGAACGGCAGCTTGATAGCGCACCGATTTGAGACGAGTGCACCGATTTGCCCGAGATTGTATTCGCAGCAATAATAAAAAATTGAGTGCAATTCCGAATCTGATTGGTATCGCTGTTGGCGAGCAATAATTTCCATTGACTGAATAAGAAATTATTATTCGGTAATTCTTATCGTTAGAGAATAAGTAAATTGAATAATAAATAAAAAGAAGCAACTATAAACAATGTCTCGCTGCCAAAAAAAATCGATCCTTATTGTTAACCGACGTGTTCATCCACTTAAAAGTTTAGCACGACGGTAAATTGAAAACCCATTTGTCTCCTAGGCGAGAGATTTAACTTTCGCCGATAATAAATCTCGAGAATACGCGAGCTAGAGAGTCCTTCATTAACACTACCTACCGCATCGTCGGAGTCTAGGCGCGTTGCAACTACACCGATTGAACAGGTTTCTCCTCTCGCGACCGAACACCGGATCGGGCGCCGCTCGGATCGGACAGGTGTCGTTTCGACGGCGGGAAAAAAAAGTGGCGAATGCAACTAAAAAGAAAACATAGAAACGGTGGGAGACACGGAGGAAGAGAGAAGGACCTCTCACCGAGACTCGGCAAATCCCTCGGCCTACGCCTTTCTCCCTTTTTCTGTCGAGAGGCGACGACAAAGATCGAGCCGCGTGAAGTGTATGTGTGTGTGTGTGTTCTTAGACACTAATGAACGCTCTTTAGAATCGCCATGGCTCCCCCGAGAATGCGACGGCGCATTCGTCGGTGCACATATTCCGTAGACGAGCGAGCGCATTTGTGTCCCAGGGCACTCGTCGCATTAACAACTTCCAACATGTACTATTTTACCGCATGAATTTCTCCGCGCTGTACAAACCGGAGAAAGCACTCGTTTTTGACCGGGTTTAACTAACTAAAAACGCCTACGTGTACCGTTCATTTAATATTCCTCTTATGATATAATACGGACGCCACTAATACTTGTCTCACAATGTTGCAACAGTAATTATTTATACGGCGAAACTTTACTTGAAATTTTCGTATGATTAATTAGCGCAGTTTGAACGAAACTTGTGCAAAAATGTTTCCCCCCCCCCCCCCCACAGGAATATAAACACGCGTATTGAATATATTTGACAAGCAATATTTTCCGAGGCGACAAAGTTTCTTTTAATGATGCTTACGCAAAGTAGCGAAAGACGAAGACACGTAAATTAGCGAATTACATTATTCTTGAAGGTTCTCAAGCGTAGCGAGCACTGCAGCGCGCGTTCTCTAATGAAAATCTCGAAGTCCTTACTACGTGGATCTCATTATCGCGCTTATTTTCTGTTGCTGCGTTCACGCCAACAGTTCTCTTCAGCGGTAATACCCAGAGCGATGAATCAAAATTTGGTAGTATATTCCGTCGTTCCACTAACGACAGCGTACACAAACCGCACGCTGCACGAAATATGTTGATCCGCTTCTGCTTCCACATAGCTCCCAGGAACTAAATGCAAGAATAGAATTACGAATGAACCCGCGTAGTCGGTAATGTTATCCATCTTGCCGTTATACGTTGTAATTTGGTAATTTGGGTCTTCGTCTTTCGCTACTTTACGGGAGCGTTTCTATTCAGAAAGACTTTGTCTCGAAAAACATTGCTTTCGAATGTATTCAATGCAGATGCACATACTTAATTTTATTCAGAAAGTAATTTTTGCATGTTTTATTCAAGCTTCACTCATGCGAAAATGTAAAGTTCCGCTACATAAGTAATTATCGCAATATGCAATGTTTGCGTTTTTTTATTCAAAAGAAGTAAGATAACATCTTTGCTTTTTGTATTCGCTACTTCAGAAATCCTTATATAAAAAGAATAAAATATATCGCGATAGAGAAATTTTATTCGATGCTCTTCTTTTTTGCATAATTTACTAAGTAAAGCGCGCCTGTAATCGCGATAAAAAGAGCACACTTCCGCGCATCGAAGCGTCGCACCGTTGCGACAAGAGCACTCATATCACTTTAACTTGTGCATAAAAACGTTTCCAGTGACGACGTTTGTCGTCCGGCCAATATTCAGGATAGGCCGACGAATGCAAAGGACTAGTACGTTGAACACGGGCCGTCAGGCTCAGGAAACTGGGTGAGAGGACTACTGGGATTAAGCCATTTTTCCGGTACGTGACTTCGTGGGTGGAAGACTGCACGGGAAAGCTCGTCTTTGCGAGACGCCCGATATATTTCTTCCGGAATGTCGTCGCGTTATTACCGTGATACGATATATTTTAAAACGGAAATTGCTTTTATCTTTACGACCAGATACTCGCGCGCTCCAGCCGAAAAGACCGATCGACCAGACAAATTTATGTAAACTTTCAGCGTTAAATCGGACACCACTGCTCTTATCGTCGAGCGTATCTTTGATCTTCACCGTGTCATTCAATTCATCCAATTGAAAGACATCAATGGATCGCATTAATGGATCTCTCCAATCGGTTCGTTAACTCTCCGACTTTAAGCGATGCTGTGAATCTGAATTCTTATCACGTCGTCGACGGTTAATAAAAAGAATTCTCTTAAGTATCTATGACTGCGGATCTAATAAACGGAATCCCTTCGAACCGTCCGGCCACTGCCAAAGTTTCTCACGTTTCCACCAGATTACACGATCTCTAGGAGGCAACGCAATGCTCCTCCGCGTCGCTAAGTTAATAGTCGATTCGCGTCCCTTCTTCCCATTCCCGTCTACATTCCTCTAACTATACGACCGCGAGAATGTGAAAAAACCACTGAAGGGATGATTGCTAACAATGCTCAAACAGAATAATATCTGTCCTCTACGTAAATAAAAAAAGCATAATAATACAAAAGACAAGATCCATTGTTGTGAAATAGTACGGTACTTCATCAAAGTTATCGCGTAAAAAAATTATCAAAAGATTCAAACATTCTGCATGTCCAATTGTTCGAACAATATAAAATTTAAAAAAATTGCACTGAGTACAGTTATCTCGGACAATTCAAACAATTCAAACATATTTATAGCTCGAAAAGTCAATCTATTTGACGAGATCCGAATAGCTTAATCTGTTGACGGAAATTTACGGCTATTAATTAATTATTAACTTTAACATCCCACATACAAAACTCTATATTAGAAATAAATTTGTATAAAACTTAACAAGGCTCATTATTAATATTTATGACAAGCATTAAGTGCAAGAAATACTAATATTAATAATGACAAAATATAATAATATTGATACAGAAAAAAAACAGATTTAATTTACAAAATACGTGTATAAAAAATATTTCGACACATAATAAATTTATTTATTGTTCTCCCTGTTATATTTCAATAATAAAATTTGGAAACTAATTAAATGCAAAATTTTTTGCTTCAGTGAAATAATGAGCCTTATTTGAAAATATAGCTACAGCGAAAGCGAAAATGATAAGCAAAGTAAATTAACTTGTTAGAACATCAAAAGATAGGATGATACTCATTATAACCATGAAATAACACAAAGTAAATTGCTCTTTTGCCTGTCTCACAGATTCATGCAAGTACTAATTATCCTGGATCTTCTTACTGAGATCTCCGCACATAACGAGGTTTATTTTCTTTTTTTTTCACACACATAGCAATCCTACTCATTATAGCCTTTAATTCAATTTTTTCTTAATAACCTATCTATTCATGCAACTAATATCAAATCCACCGAGCGTTTAGATCTTGCAATCGCTTGGTCTATTAGAATCGCATTTGTAATAAAGATAAATTTGAACCTGAAGAGAACCTGATAGAGAATCGTACGAAGATTTAAGTTCAAAGAAAGTGGAAATTATTGTGAATTTCTAAAGAATAAAATTTTTACGCCTCTTGGATTCTCCTATTGTTTGCCGGAGCCTCTCTCCTTTCCTGCACCGTTGCGATAAAGCACGCGTTTGAAAAGAGGAAGAGATTTGCAAAGGAGCACTCAGGCTCTGACTCTTCTTCTGATCCACTCAAGATTTTCCGCTGGCGAACCTCATTGCGGGCTACCGAGCCTATTGTCTCGCGATACACGGCGGATATTGAGTTAGCACGTTAATAGGTCGCATCACACAGATATGAGGATATATCTACAGCGTTATGCAGATTTAATATATTGTATATTAGCAAACAAACTAACTTTGCAGCTTGTAAAAAAACTAAAAGAATCAATTAATGTTTTCTTTTTTCAATCATCCTTAGAGAGACATCTGTAAATATCTCTAAATATATCCTGAAATGAGATAATCCGGGAGATAATAATAAAATAAATAAGTTGGCATAATGTTGGACAAAGTAAAATATTAATCATTCAGCATTGCAGCAAAAGAAAGACTTAATAAAATGTCTCCCTCAGAAGTTTCGCGAGACAAACTTGCATAAAACCCACCCGCGCCCGCCACCCACGCCGTCCACCTAAAGACGCTCTTACTTATATCGCTGCAATTCAGCGAAGAGAAGCAATCTTTCTCTCTCTCTCTCTTTCTCTTTCCACCGCCCTCGCCTCGAGAGACGCTCCGCGGCCGGATTTCTTTCCAGCGTCGCAGACGAGCTTCACCCGTCCCCGGCTCGTAATTGCATTTCCACGAAATCAGCGGCGCCACGGGGCTCGCGTTATTATCGCCGAGGATTTCCACGCCGGCCCGTAATCGAAACGAGAACAACGTCCTCGCCTCCCCCTCCCTCCCGTCGTCCTCGGACCACGCCTAAATCAAGGCAATCCTCGAAAGAAAGCCGGCAGAGCCGAGTCGAGTCGACGCGAGCGAGAAACGCCCGCCCCGACGAGATATTAGCCCTTGACGGCTGAGACTCAATTTCCGGATTGCTCGATAAAGCAGATAACCTGTTCTTACCTCGAGGCGAATCGCCTTGACGGTCCGATGTCTGCCTACCCGTGTTGTGCCTTCCGCTCGAGTATATTCTGATACCGCGAACGGAGAGGCGAACGATATGGCGATATTGCTGCTCGCTTGCGCTCGGCGAAAATTTGATTAAACCTCCTTGCAGCCCCTCGATTCGCAAACATTAGACGAGCCTTAAATTAAAATTTCATTCAGCGAAAGCGAACTTCATGTCAGACGAGAATAAGATTACATTATCTGCTTTTTTATCTTTAAAACTCAACTCCCGAAAAAATGATTAATTTTCCCCGCTAAATTCGGTACACAGTACACTCTGTATACATCTCGTTAAGCGCCCGTTTCCTACAACAACGGAATAATTTTTGCGAGAGAAGAGACCTGTCAGACACGAGGGAACGAGGCGAGACTTACGATCGTGGAGAGAACGCGACGTTCCGGGAGGAGGAACTCCGGTATGCTCCTCTCGGCGGGGTTACCGCGGGGGTCACGTCGCAGTCTTAGTCGTCCGCTTTCGGTCGCCATTTGTCACTGTGACGTTTGCAAGCACGCCCGCTCGCGCCTGACGTCTGGCGTCGCGCTATGTGCGAAGTAATCACGCGAGAAGACGTAAAACGCATTCGTCAAGCTCGGAGAAGACTTCCGCGCGAAATCCTCGACCTAGACGGAGCGGCGCGACGCGCCGCGTCCGGATTGTTATCCCTCGCCACGCGGGATAAAAGTGTCCCGCGCAAGTGGTACCCCTCGATCCTACGGATGATAAATAGATCCTCGGAATGACAAATGTAAAGTACAGCTGATAATTTAAATCTTTGATTTTCGCAATATCAAGTAGCGACTTGTGTTATGACAAATTATGGATGAATTATATTTCGCGAATATTTAAGGCAAATTTCCATTTAAGTATAAGCTAGTGCAAATAAATAAGTATTGTGTATACGCATATTTCAAATCATTTTCTCGATGCTGTATCCATTGTCCGAATTTCTAAGAAAGATAGCAAAGTTTTTCTAGCAAACTAATTTGAAATATTTATTGTAATAAATTCTTTCGAAAATACTTTATGTATATAGAATATTGTAAATTAAGAAATATTAATATCGCACCAGATAATAGAATAACTATCTAATTTTGTAATCCAAACGCTTCCGCTGATTGATTGATATTAAAATTTTCCTCTTGGCGAAGAAAAGCAAAAATCGTAGTAAAATGTCTTGATTTGACGCGACGAGAAATAACGTATGAAGCGAAAAATTTTTCCGACGAGTCGTTCCTTCAATTTACGAAGCGAGAGCGCGAGTAAACCGGGCTGCCGCTCAAAATTGAGTAATCAAGAAAGACGCTGACCAGGCACAGATGTGTCAAATATTCTAGTTTTCAGACTACACGAGAGCTGAAAGGCGTCTCGTTCTCTCGAGCGGTGCCGAAAACTCGATTCGCCGGTGAGAAACATATTTCGGCGAAGGAAACAGCCGGCGTACGTGCGAGAATGTCGAAGTGCCTCCGACGAAGGTACCGACCGCCTCATACGTCAGTCAGTTCATGATTCAAGATGACACTTAGCCCGGTCTTTATAGGTCTTGAAACGACGGCCGTTAACCTTATACTCTCAGATAGGCATCTTGTAATTTCTTGTATTCCCGCAATCGATTGCGCGGCTTCGTCGGATACAAGGGGGAAACGCACGACGTGAACAAGCCGCGCGTTTTTCTATCCACATACGAAGGCACGATGTTTCAAGTCCGAATACCGCGAGCAATGCGCGACAATGATCGAAAAACCGTCGCAAGAACGAATTACCTAACTCGAGAATGTCCGCGACCATGTTCGGCGTGGCGTTCGATTACTTAAAGCTGGCGTTCAAAATATCCCAAAGCTGATCGTCATTTACGAATTGCTCATAGCATTCATTCACTTTTTTGGCATTCATTCACGGAAGCAAAAATTAACGCTGAGTGCCAAGCACAATCGGACATTGTATCTCACGAGTACATTTTATAATTTCTATTTTGCTACATCGACTGACACCGTTAATTTGACACAAATTATAATGAAATCAAAATCAAATTTATCGTGAAATCAAATATTAGCTTAATGTTAATGATTTTTGGTTTCCGCATTAACATTTGCAAATATTTCGATCTGTTTCATATTAAAGTAATAATGAAGCTAATTAATACTTCATGTGATTAAATGTAATTTGTAAAAGGTCAATTCAGTATTCCATAACACAATTTCGGAAAATTTATTATTACTAAGAATTCTCTCACAAAAAGCCTTCTCTGTTAGTCGGCTTCTTCTAATCGTTGCAATCGTTTAAAAAATTTTGTAAGATCTATAAAAACATTTAATACACAATTAAATCCTGTAGTATTTAATAGATTGTAAAAGTAAAAAGTCGCATAAACATACGAATTCTGAACATCGTCTTATTTCTTGCGACAGAAATCAGAATTGCAATCAGAATTTGAGATCTTGTACTTGATTGCTACTCCCATACGGAACGTCGCGATTATTCGTACGTGAGCGAATCTAATGAACCGAATTATCTCCGTGTCAATGCGCGACGCGCGAATAAAGCTAAATAGGATTCAGGAGGATGCGCGCGATGCATGAAGGATGAACCGGGGCCGTATAGAATCCATAAATGTGTTCTAAACCACAAGTCGCGGTTCAAGCATAAGGTCTCTCAGTACGGAGGTTGCACGAAATAGCCAAGGGTAAGCATTTCGCGTCCCTGCAACGCTGTAACCCTTACGAAGCTCTAGGATTACTTGATAAAACGTGTAGGAACCTCTATAATCCAATAACCACCAACCTTGCGCCCTTCTCGCCTGCAGACAAGCGGACTCCCGCTGATTCGAGTGGCCAAGACTCTCGTTCTTTTTATTCCGCTCATTCTTAGTCGTTCGTTCTTTTTCATTGAAATTTTGCCACGCTATTTTTATAATTTTATTCTTATAGATTTATTTAATATATTTACATTGAATAGATTTATTTTGATTTTTAATTAATAAACTAGTTTGATATACATATAGATTAATATTTCCAAAATATTTAAATATTCTACACAATTTTAAAATTAATTAATTTACTTTAATCTATCTATTTTAATTTTCTGTCTAATAAATAATGATCATTTAACTATGTTATGCTATCAGATACACAAAAATCAGGTATAGTCGAAAATTGCATTTATAATCGAAGCATGTTCGTGGAATATCCGAAATCTTATTATAGAAGCAATTCAATCAGCGGTTTTATACGCTGATAGATCGCCCTGTACTCTCGACCTCGTTCTTCAACTCTCTCGTTCGCTCTACCTCTCTCTCTCTCTCTCTCTCTCTCTCTCCCTTATTGCTATCCCACGGCTCCCCGGTTGTACGTCCGCTCAATAGTTACGCGCATCCTACGTCATGTCTCTTAACGCCTGCAGCGTCACTCACTCGCTTTCCGGAATACGTCAACCTCAGCGCTATATTTGTGCATCTCGGTCGCACGGGCGCTGCTCGATAAACTCGGTCACGAACCCAACCTACACGTCGAGCCAACGTTGACCGTTTCTCAAATCCCCGTCGGCAACCGTTCACCCTTACATCGCCGCATTGTAAAGTCAATTTTAACAGCGATCAAAGTTAACGTTTTGGCAGTCGTCGATCTACATGCCGGCCGCATCCAACATTAAATACAGCCATTTAACTTTTATTCTCTATGTGTTAGCAATGTCTAACAATTGACGTCTCAATCGTGTTAAAATAATAAAGATTATTCAAGATAAAAAAAAGGTACAAAATAATTACCAAATCAATAACAAATAGTAATTGTAATTTCATTTAAAATCTTCCAGAATCCATTAGCGAATGCAATTTAGCAATTTAGTGCAAAAAAGCCGTATCTATTATTGACCACAAAAACTGCCATTGTGAAGCTTCATGTAATCACCGAGGTTCGCGAAAGAGAGGCAAGATCGTAGAAAGAGGTTTAAATTGACTCGATCGTCGCTTCGTTAACCGACGCGGAAAATGGAATCGATTCGGGACGATAGCTCATAAAGTGTCATTACGAATAGGCACTTGACCACGGGTTATCAAGCCCCCCGAAAGCCTGAGGAAAGCCCGCCACTTGCTACAAACCAGTTGGAGGCCTTCGACGTCAGTTATTAGACTCAACGCTCGCAGTCCCAGACTCGATAACCCATGATTGAATCGTTCTAACTGTATCTCACGGCAAATAATTTCCTGCGGTCGACAATTCGTATCGTCATTTCGTGATAATAATTTTCCACTGAGATATATCACGCGGGGACACTATACTCTCGCACTATGTGCTCGCAACTATTTCGCGTTAGAATAACACAATATTAATACCGTGAAAAAAATATCGTCAATAGTTATCAAAATATTAATCAAATAAATCAATAAATTAGAACAAATTTATCGTACTCATCTCTTGTTATTATCTAAATCCTTAATTTTTATTAATAATAGTATAATTGTATAAGTTATTAACTGTACTGCAATCATTAATAATTATAAACAACTAGTACCATCTTTTCTGTTTATCAATTTATCGATGCGTTGCGTCCGGTTTTAAATCGCGAAACGTATGCGCGCCAAAAAGAATGTTTTACGTGCGTAACAGCGACGATGGGCATGCTATGCGGACTAAAAGCAAGAAAAATTGACTTTCCGGATTAAGTGCAACTCGACATACCGCAATCCGGACTAAAGTCTGCTCCTCTTTCATCGCTGTTTTTCTCTCCGCCCGGCTCGCCGCGCCGGTGATTTGACACCGGAATGGAATGCAAATTTAAACGCGTTTCTGCAATTCCAGCAGTGGAAGATAGGTAGATGTAATGGAGACCGCCGTTTCTCGGTCGAACAAACTTTCGCGGAAATTGTTCGGCACGGCACTGTTCGGAATTACCATGCGATTTATTAACTACGCCACGCGACGGTGTATACAAGCGAAAAGTCAATAACGAAGAGTCTGTACTACGAGCATCGCTCACAAAGAGTAATGTACAACGATAATATACAGGGAATTTTAAATTATCGCTAATTTATGCGATACCGCCACCGTTCGATGAGCCAAAAGCTGATTAAATATTCGCGAATTACATTCAAGTTCCTTCTGGTAACTGAATTAATAATCGAGACCTAGTAGGTGACGTTATAAAATTAACATAAAAGTCATAAAATAGGTGGAAAAGTTGGAATAGGGACGACTTGTCAAGAGAAAAAGAGAATATAAAGTATTTCCACTGAGTTGTGCGTTTCTTCGTCTTTATATGTCCCTTCGGAGTGCTTATAGCTAGGACATATTAATATTCCAGTCAAGGACGCGTGCCACCGAGCTACTACGGACACTGATGCAGTTCCGAGTCCCGATGCCATCTTCGGAATATCCGGTGTCCCTTCGGAACACTACGTCGCGGAATAACGTGTTCACCATAATATGTACAAATTCTATGGCATAATGATCGTTTGTGGAATTTCTTATAAAGTTTCTGACGATTACGACAACAATAAACGAGATATATATGAGAGGTTCAGAGGAAAAATGGACCAAGTCCTTTTTTTAAATCCATATATAAATTAGAAAAACTTGAACAGTTTTCACTGAATGATATAAAAGTGAATGTAAATGTTTAAGTTAAAATTAAAAGAAACTATAGCACTTATAAAAAACAATGTAGCACATAATTAGCACACAACTTTAACTTTAGAACTGTTTTAACAAAAATGAACTTGATACACTTTTCCTCTGAATATGTCGCTCATATTATCACAGTAAATATAATAAAGTTTTATTGCGCGTGAAGGTTTGTGAAAAACGGAAGCAAGAAATTATATTTCATATATTTAATTGCAATGCATTTGTGCGGATTTCGTATTTACCAATGATTTAAAACCAGGAATAACGCACGGATAAATTAAATATAAATAGTATTTTGTTATAAGTCAAAAATAATTTTAATTTTTAATCCTCAAGTATAATTTTGTATAAGTTTCGGAATTGAAAATTTACACGTACATATACTTCAAAAAGTACTGATATATCCACTGAATCTATTTATATGTATATCAATGACATCCAGTGAAAAAGAAAGTGTTATGAATAAATATTCGCTTCAAATGCATGAGAGATAAATTGGCATATGATAATTATAACCGCGCAATTCAAAATCACATTCGCTTGCAACCAATCCACAACCTATTCTCTCCCGTTATCTGTTGCTAACAATGCGCTTCGTATACAGTGAAGTATTTCACCTTCTATTTTCGTACAGTAGTCAATTAAAACATTATTTAGTTTACAACTTTTATTTTTTACAGATTTTTGCAGATATTAAAAAAATATATCTACATATATGCGTGAAATATGTTTAAATATTTTAAAAACAAAAATATTTGTTTGTCTGGACATAATAATTTTCCACAAAACATTGCTTCAATCTCTGTGCTACAGCACAAACAAGAAAGAAAAATAAAAAGTCCTATTCAATCAAAGTAGTCCCAATTGATATGGACTCGGTGCCATCTCTGTGTCATCCAGCATCCCACTGGATCCAGCCGCGATAATAGATAAATTCGCTTCTCCTGGCAAGCTCTTTGGAAAAAAATCGATCTAAACCAACAGTCGGTAAGGTTTCCTAGCAAGGAGCACGACGTATAACGGCAAGAAGCTCCTCCGATACGTTGCAACCGAGAACAACCCACCAGAGAAACGATAATCTACCGAGAATAGCACGTGGCTGCTGGGAACAGCGCCATCATCGATTTCACTGGTTCATACCAGTCTAATATGACCTCTACAAACGGGTGAGAGGGTTCAGTTGGAGAGCGAAAGTGCCTCGTGAAACTTCTTCCGGCTTTTCAGGCTAGAATTGAGGTCATTCAATTCAGAAGCATTTGCGTATCTTCTAGTAAACCTAAAGTCTCTTACGTAGAGCAGAATATAACTCAATCTTAACAAAGTATATACGCTTCTAAAGTTTGCAAATTTTATAAATCGAATTGAAATCAATGTATTATATTTTATTAAATTCTAAGAGCAATGTGTAAAAGATATTATGCAAAATTCAACGCTGCTAAGCTTTAGCAGTCAATAATTAGCAATATACAAAGAAAAATAGGATACAATCGTACAAACAAGCGTATCAGAATACTCGCACATTTGTTTTGTGCCCAGTGAAACGTGGGAAGCAAACAATTACGAGTTTATCCATTTGTCATCAGAGTATCGTTAGCTATTTACATCGTACAATTCCTTCCCTCAATGGACGTCTGCGATAAAATATGAGACGTGTATTGCATAGCGCATCAATCAACATTAATAACGCCGGGCGAATAAATCGGCCAAATGAGTAACGGCATTTACGATTACCGACTGTTTGATATATAATGCAATATCTGTTAACGCGGAATTGCCACGCCGCCTCAACCTCAAAATCTCATCGCAATCAAAAAATCCGGCGGAATAAATGCGATTTACGGCGTATCGAAAAATCAATGCGCCGTTTTCAAGGTTTTATCGCACGCACGCGAATAAATCGTCGTCGCCGGCTTCCGCGTCGTGTCACGACGTGCTCTTTTAGGAAAGGCGCGCGAAAATCGGGGTGTGCACGATCGCGCGCTGACCGGAAAATAAACAGATGACATCGCTGTAAGCACTCGTCGAGTATCTCTCGCTCTACAAGCATATTTCACGTTGATGTGGCAGAATAATCATATAGGCGTCCAATGGGCTACTCTGCGAGTCCGGCCAGTTAGTTCCGCGGTAACCGTGCAGTACATATTCCGATATTATCGTCGACCACTCTAATTATTGCTCATAACGTCATTTAACGATACAGTTAATCAGCGTGTAAATTTCACGTTTGCATAATCAAAAGCGAAGAACGCGGCAATACCGTTAAAAGCACCGCGTCTGGTTGTCAATTAGATTCCATCATTTTTCGATTTTTCCTATTGCGCTATTATGTCCGTGCATTTCTTATTTCATTCGCGATTCCGATACATGCTTGACCGCACGTACACGGTGTAATTTGCGAAATACAAATAGCTGCCTTCTCGCGATGATGCACGTAGATGTATCGCAATAATCGTCACTCACCGAACGAATAGCTGGCATGCCACGGAGACTAGCTCTGATCTCACGCGAAAGATCGAAAAAATACGGAGAATACCATCGCAAGACATGATGAAAGTACAAGCGCGCAAACAAGATTGCTGAACTCACATTTCATTTATCTATTAGCGATTGCATCTAGAAAGATTTATCTAAGCTCGAAAGGTCGCACAGAACGCGTTGAAAGTGCACGCAAGCAACAACTGTAGCTAAATGAGACGCGGATATATGACGAAATCATGTTCAATATCAATGCAGCAACGTGAGATGATTGCCAAGAGTAATCTGTTATGCTCAAATGCCAGTTTCTTAAGTTATCTTCACGTATTAATTCTTGAAAAATTATTGCTTCTAAGAAAATATGATCCAAAATGCATCCTGAAGCACTAAAAATAAATCTTAAAAAGCTTTTTCTCGCGTAATTGCTCGAGATATTAAACCGCTGTAACATTCTGGAATTTATTTTGAGAGCAGGGATTATAACTGCAGATAATGTGAATATTGCATTAACGTTCGTTAATGGAACCTCGTCGTTTAATATAATTAAACCATAATAATTACCGTCTCTTTTGCGTGCGAATTAACTGACTATTGGTGACCAATAGCGCGGAACTTTTGCACGTCAGAAATGGCGTGAATTTATAAATATTGTAAATAAAATGTTTGTGATTTCTGGCGAACAGCTGTGCCAATGGATAATGCGAGTTTGAATTTCCATTTTCCCCCTGCGCATCGCTCCGCGCCTATTTAATCACCGTCATTGTGGCGTGCCGCACGGCCCAATGATGAAAATAAATATGAAAATCTCGACGACACGTGGATGACGACTGCTAATATTCATAGCGCCGATACACGATATTTGCATTTAACAACTGTTACACGCGTCAGTGTTCGCGAGATCGTCCGTCTGTATTACAATTTAATATTCATCGTTGCCACTTAACATAAACTACTGCTATCGATAACAACTGCTTAGAAATAAATAGATGCATCCGTCGCGCGTCTTCTTTTATTCATTAGCGAAATGCAATTGCGATGTCGGGGGAAAAAAGAAAGGAAAATAATAACGCGAGAGACGTTCGCATTGATATTTCATCGCCGGTCAAAGGGTCGCATTGATATTTTGCTCATGTCAAAATGAAAAAAAAAAGGGAAAGAGAGGGGAAAAAAGAGAGAAAGAGAAATCTCGCGGTGGGCAGGAGACGCAGGACGTAATAACTCGCGGCGGACCCGTTCGATATTCAAATTCGTCCAGTGTACACGTCGCGCAAAAAAAATCTATGCACACGCTCGCGTGTATGCACCGGGCGTAATAAAAGGCGTGAACGATGGCCGCGGGAAAAGTCATAATCCACTTTTGTTTGCGGATTTATCGGTCTTCCGTGATGCCTCGTCCGGCGCTTTATCGAGTGCCGGCGCCATGGACGAACGATGGCGCAACAAAAGGTGGAGAGGCTTTTGGGACTCTCGATGCTATCCTCCCTCCCTTCACCTCCTCTTCCATCTATACACACACACGCGTGCGTACACACAATCGCTCACAATATAAAGAAAAAAATACACCAAACTCTGGCAACGGCCATAAATGACTTTTGCATATTTCCGTTTCGGCCGACAGACGAATATTTGTATGAAAAAAATCACTGAAGAGAGTGAAGCAAATTACTTTTTCAATAGTTATAAAGTGATCGAAAACCAGACACGACAATCTATCCTGCATAGAGAATTATCGACGCGCCTATCGCAATGAGTTTACACGTTAACATTGAAATCATTAAAATTGTGTAAATTAAATTTTAATTTCCCTTAAAAAAATACATCTGTTACTATTAATATTTCGTTTAAGAAATTGTTAGATATATATGCAACGATACGATCTTTCTAATTTACTGTGCTTTATAATATTCGCTGTTTTCCTACGTTCGCTCGTAACTGCGTATTTTTTTATAAAACAATACGTTCTTATATCAAGATGGATCGAGATAGTTTCTAATTCGGCTTCAGCATTCCGTAACGTCGACATTTAATAACGTCTCGCCACGACAATTCTAAGCTATGTCGCCGTCTACCCTCCCACCGCCTATTCATCGTAGATTCTGCGATCCGACCGTCTCACCATTCTTCTCATCCTGCTTCCGTATCCGCAGCAGCCCTTTCCATTTTTCAAGTCCACACGGCGCGCCGCCGATCCCGCGAAATGATTACAAACGACCGGGGATAACGTCCAATAAAACGTCTCCATTCCACGTTCCATACACGTAGCGGAGATGCAGCGTGCTCGCTCGCCGTCGAGTCGATATCGGGGAACACGTGTGTTTATCTATGTCCGTTCGGTACGTGGCCGCGATGCGCATCGCTGCGATATCAACGAGGATATGTCTCTATCGATACTGACTCTCTCGCTTATGGAAAATCCTGCAGTCCTATACTTCGGTTAAAGGAAAGCGACATCCGAACAATTGGCCACTCGAAATTCCCATCTCTCGCGATAGAGGGAAATTTCCTGTTATCGTGTGCGCATTGAACGACGATTGAACGATAACTGTTATCATTTTTGAAGAGGTATATTCATATTCATTCTATATTATAACCCCTGCTCTTCGACATAAATACGGGAATTGTTGCGATAACATCTCGAGCAATCGCGCAAAATAATGCCTCAAGATACATTTTGGATAATTCTCTTCAAAGGTAATAAATTTTCAAGAATTGATATCTTTTCTAAAAACTGTTATTCGACTACGGAATATTATTTACTATTATATACACATAGATAAATGTGTAATTCTAAAGTTTCAATTTGACAATTTATAAGAAAATTGAAAATCTTATAAAACTACAATTGTAACAAAAATTATATAAAAATAATCATATTCCAAATCCGTATATGGATATAATTAATAAAAATCATTATTATATAAATTTGATTTCATTTCTTGTTTATAATATACTAAGTTTTCTTCCCTAATTGTAAGAAAATATAAAATTTCGTGGATTACACAATGCAACAAATGGAGAAATAATTCTTTACTATTATTTCATGGAAATGAATGAACATTTCGATTATTAAAACACAACGATAAATAGAAAAACAAACAACATAAATCATATAATAAAATTTATTCACCGATTTTGCTGTTGTCCTATGATTGTCCCGCTATTGTCCTATCGTCTCACCGTTGTCTCGCCGACGTTCCGCCGTTGCGCCGAATTTGTAGCTCCAACACAATGCGATGCAATATACTTATATGGCACTAATTGTTTTTTGCACTAACACTTACAAAATATGACCGGTCAATTCATAGTTCCGGCAACAGCAAGTTTTTACAAACGCGGTGCACTTTCAATACGAAATATAACGACTTCGAAACACAATCTCGATCTTTACAAACGCGAAAAAATCACGCCCGTTAAAAAATCCGACAATATCCGATAGAACGGTATTGCGAGTCAAAAATGACGAACGCGAATATCGTCGAAAAAAAGCCAAATATCGTCACTTGCCTTTGTCATCACCGGCAATGCATTCAATACTACATGCCGCGCGGCGGCATAGCTTTGAACCAACAAATAAAACAACACTTGCGAGATACATTTAATAAGTTAGAAAAACGGAAGCCACTTTACCGATGCTCGAAAATTCGATGTAATCCAACACAACGATACGTATGATCACGATAATCAATTTCGCGAAAAACGAATTAAGATTAGGTTAGGTTAGGACGCTGAATCATATACGCTCACTTACTGATTTAACGATTGTTGCTAGATTCAATTCACATTCGGAACTCTCTGGATACGTTCAAAAAATTTGGAAAACGGAAACAACTTCACACCGATGCTACAAGATTGACGAGTAATATGCGACATGATATAACGGTTACGATTGGTTTTACGGACGCTGAAATAGATAGACTCGCGACCGTATGTGTCTAACACTACCGTATAACACTATGACAACCGCTTGTTGCTCGATCCAATACTCTCAACACTCCCGTCACTACCGAAATACACTTACGAATACGGAAGAAGGGAAGGAGGGGGGGGAATGCCTTCATCCCGATGACTCGATGTCCAACAAACGCAATTCGTATTCGCGATCGTACGCGAACTCGACATTCGCCCGTTGTTAGATTCAATACTCCCAATATTTACCAGTAAACAAAATGCTAACATTTGACTATCTGAGTTTGATTGAGTATTGAATTCAACGAAACGGGGGAAAAATCCGCTGAACAAAGAACGACGCGCACTTACAACGATACCGCCATTAACGTCTCCCAACGACGCGAATAACGCAATAGATCCCGTGACGTCACGTTCATACGTAATGATCACGTGGTCACGTGAGTTTTACCCGCGAATTTTTCTTACACCGCTGTGCATCAATTGATTGTTTTTACATAAATATGATTTTGTTCATCATTCGTATGCAGATAATATATTTTCATATGATTAAATGAAAAACATGAAAGAAGTTTAGAGCTAAATAAACGCGAATTGATGTATTATTCGAAGCATAATATTAAATTTTAATAAAAAATTTTTAAAAAAATTTTTACAAATAAATAAATAAAAATTGATGTAATGCTAATTCTATTTGCATTTATTGCATTCTTTTTATAAAATATCTTGATTTAAAAACAAATAAAAAATTTATTGTTTAAATTTATTACTTGGTAGAAAGAAATATTCATTATATTACCTCTATTTCATAAGAACCATTTATTCTCTCAATTTTTCATAACACCATCTAATTTATAGAATATTTTCATATAAAATTTAATACAGATTCAAATTATGTTTTAATTGTTTCCGGAACGATCTAGATTGCTGGAACTGAAAGCACCATTTTACTCGCAAGCGTTTTCCGCTCACGCGTTCAATGCCGTTCGTTACGAATAATCATTACAAACCATCGCGACAGGAAACGGCAAAGATATGTAACCAAGAAAAGGGGGTGCAAAAAAAGGCCGACACGCGGAGATAGATACCGGTGCCGCTGCTGGTCGTCAAATTAGGGATTGTATAATCGGCGGAAGTGTGTTTCGTCGGGCGCGTACGCGCGCGAGATTCTGTAACTTTTTTAAATCAACGAGGCTGCTCTTGGGCCGGGCATTACGGCCTTAAAGTACGTCATTAGGCGGGTCAAAATTTACGAGAATCTTGCAAGAATTGCCAGTTGCGCGGCGCGTCGCGTGATGAACGATGATGACCGGCGTGTGTGGAGCATGCGAGGGTATCTTTAACGAGGAAAGGCCCGTGAAATCTCTCGAAAGCACAATAAGAGTGGCGATGCGGCAGTGAACGTCGGCGGGGGAAGAGGAAATCAATTGCTCGCTGTTGCAATTTTCATCTGTGTAGCGCGATAATCCGGAATACGGTGCCGTTACCTGATCGCCGAGACGGCAGAAACGGGGTAACGGTAAACGCCTGGATAAAGGATAAACGTGAAATTAGAAGGAGCCCAGAATAATGAGGATTCTTAAAGCACTGTAATACTCTTGAACGGCTTTCGCTTATAGCCCGTAATAATTACGTACGTCTATCGAGTGTTTCGGCCGTGATATTCAATATCGTAATAAATATAATAATGCTGAAATGAACGCATCGCGTGTAAAGAATCCTTTGACCTAATAATCCCTCGACAATTTCGATTCCCCTACCTCTTGCTCGAGTTTCACGTCGGATTCTATATTCTATGCAAAACTTTCTACATACAAAGTTATCGGTTTGATAATATTGCTTTCAATTTCGAAATAATAACTTTCAAATATACGTAAGTTGCAGTAAAATGCATAGAGATGGCAGAATTTTACTCTTACGTCAGTTTCAATTATTCTAACGTAGCAAAGTAATAATCAGGATATGCAAATACAATTCGACGTCGAACAAATGTGTATATATGTATGCAAACCGGAAACATTGCAAGATTGTCGCCGCGATATTATGAACTTCCGTGAACGCAATTTAATTTCACACGCGGAGAGTTTTATTTTAGAAGGGCATATGCGGTAATCATTTCTTGACAAAGTGAAAAACGCGAGCAAAAAATTTCTCATAAAAATAATTATGACTTTTGAGGAATCACAAATATTTAAATTCAAAATAAGAGAAAGTCATTGCTGAAGACATCAGTAATTTTCAAGTCATAAATAATTAACGATTAGGGTATTGCTGGAGTGAGTTAAACAAATCTCAGGATTGCGCAAACATAATTTATGCTTAAAAGAACTGATGATTTATTGTAACACATTGTTTGACGAGCATTTGCATTCCTCCGGCAAAAGAATAGATTATATGTGCAAAATAATAAAGTATATCGCAAAAAATGAAGTAAACTACTTCGTCCAATAGGAGTACCAAATGTATTTATACAAGTTCTTACAAATATCTTTTACGGACAATAAAAACATTGGCGTAGGATAAAACAACCGCTGGAAAAAGTATGTGAGAATTTAACATCTGTTTTCTGATCCCCCTTCCTAACGCTTAACGTTGCGATCCCTTAACTCTCAGAAGAATATCCCAAGTTGTAAATGTTCGTAAATAAATCTTCAACATACATACATGTATATTAGTTCTTCAGGTCATTTTAATATATTATGTGTACGTGTGTACGTTTCATTAACAATAAATGTACAAAACAGAAAAGATTAACAAATGTGGTGAAAAACAATGTGAAACCTTTATAATTAATTACTAATTACACTAATACTCGTCATAAGAGATCTGTGCGTTTAAATCTACAATAAAATCAAAAATTAAGTATTAAGAATATTTCATTGCGAAATAGAATACAATATCGCGCGCATTTACCGTTTCTATCAAAACTGACGTAAAATAAATTGTCTCTATTAAACTGCAATTTAATACAAGATTTTCAGATCAAACATGAAATATGTTACATTTATATTGTGCAAATATATTGTGAAATGTTCCATATAAACGTGTTTCGTTTAACTGCAATTGATTTGCAAAAGTCTAATTATTTCGCTTGATAAATCCGATCCCACGGTTTACAATTTACATGTAACCGATTAAACCATAGCTACGTTGATTGCCAGATTTTGGAAGCCGGATGCGTCTCTTTACAGAACTCCATTACAATGAAATAGCAATAGTCGCTATTGCAAGTGTTGGTTGAATATCCACAATGGAACGAATAAATTGCAAGTTAATAGATCGTTTATTCCTTCCAGATTCAAGCCTTTCCTCTCACATTCTTCTTTTAAGAATCATAAAATATTATTGCATTAGACTTTATTTGCTTTCGCAAATTATCGTCCATATAACGTAATGTTTTTATCAATTCGAGCTTGCTATTTTTTTTAAGAATCTAGCTTTTCCTGCGATAATTCTTTCATTTTCAATATGCAAGTAAAAAATATCTGACAAATAAAAGATTCACGTAGGCAATTCGGAACGACTATTATTCTATCTCGATCTTTGGCAAAATGTTAATCGTATGATTGAATCTTTCATCTATTATTCGCCAAACGACAAATAAAGTTTTCCATTTTCCAATGTAATATTTGAGAAGAGGCGGGAATATTCTTAAAATTTATGTCAATCTCATCGAAGAAACGAGGTGATTTGAAATTTCCAATGATGATTGTACTTAACACGGAAGCGTCCAACGCACAAAGAAAAGAAATGCAACTATATGCAGCGTACTTTGCCGTGCGCATCTGCTTAGAAGAACAAGTAGCCGCAATCAATAGAACAAGCGACAAAAGTAGATGCGAGCATGACGACGGCTCGCGCGCGATTAAATTAAATTAGGAGCATGAAATCACTCGTCAAGCCGATGTTACGGACAAATGGAATAACCCAATTTCCCTGCTCTTCGTTACCGAAAACGAGATTTCTTATATCTCTTGTTAAATACTTTTTACTCAAATAAACGAAATATATCCTGAATATGAAAAAAAAAAAAAAAAACAAATTTCGTTGGATTTACATCTGGTTCAATTCTGAGCTGATTCACTGAAAAACCGATAATTTAGTAAATTGAAAACAGAAAATCAGCTATATCCACATTTATGCATTAATCTGGGAAATGTGGATTTATGGATTCGTATGCGTATCTAAATTTACAAACTGATAAACTGCCACCAAATCTACACTTCCAATTGTATTCAGCTATATTTCCATTCATGCACTGATTCATGGACTTCTCAGATTCTAACCGGACTGATCATTTCATACAGATTAAATTCATTAAATTCATAAATCCAAAAATTTATAAATCCGTATTCTTTTTTATATTTTTCAAAAATATTTATAAGATAATACAAAACAAATATATTCCCAAACTATAATAATATAGTAAATTCTAGTTAACTAAACAATGGCGCAAATCAAAGAGAAATATTTAAAAAATTATTAATTATATTAAAAAATGTCAAGAATATCGAAAATTGATAAAACATGAACTTATTACGAAAGCTTGCATTCGTAGTTATCATTATCGATGGACGATCGCATATCGGCTAAATTGAAAAAGCGGAACCCATTTTAGCAAAAAAAAACTAAACGGCGGATGCGGTGAATAAAACTTTCATCAAATATCAACGTGATGAATATCAGCGCGTAGATCGGAACCGCGATTCCGAGTGATTAAAAATTAACGAACCTCGGGTCGCACATCGCGGGTCAGCGGATTTAATGGTCCGATGAATGCGTAATGGCACGGTCAGCCATTCATAAAGTTCGAAAAAGGAATGTGCACGATCGCGGTCGAAAATTTGATGAGCAATCAGATATGATAGTTAGCAACCGAGCTTTATCGTCATCCGTATTTGTGCACAATTCGACATCGATGCGTTTACACGGCACGCTCGTTGTACGAAACGAAAACGCTGGCATGCGTATGGGGATGTCAAATAAAAACGAACGAATCTCGATGTGGCCATATCGTTGAAGCGTGTTAAAATGTTGGATGTTGCACAGAGAGGAACGATTTGACCGAATACAAATTTGATTGCAGAACGCAGAAGATATATTCGAAACGTGGTTAGTTTAGCTAACAAATATAGCTGCGCCGGCAGTGTACCCATGTAAGCGAAAAAGATTTTATAGTTGTTATTTTTTTTCTGCCATTCTAACTGGATTTTTGGAGTATAACGTATCTTTAACGTCATAGCTATACTTTGCGATGATATAGTTAAAAAAATCGAACGTTTCAGTTGACAATAGTAGTAAATTCTCCGTACTCCGATTTTAGAGAATTTAATGCCACGCCGGGATGAAATAAAATATAAAATTATACTCGGCCAACACTGGTGATAAATTTCATTACAACGTACGTTTATTTAATATCAATACTATTATTGTTTTATGCTATATAAAAATATGTGTAACACTTGATGAAATTAAAATTGCACGATGTTCAGTGCATTAATAATCGAAAATATCCCTTGCAAAAAATAATAAATGTCGCGGAGATGTTCTCGCCGTCAAGCGGCAGTTCAAGAATTCATTTTACGACGGAGAAATTAAATTTGTGCCGATTACCGGCGCGTGACCGTGCAGCCAATACGATACAAGGCTGAACACAATGCGGTCAATGCACCGTTGAAATAATGAGTTTGCAGGGAGGACCTCCAAACTAAAGAACACGTTCGATGACTTGGGCGAGGCAGTGAAGTGCGCGACTGAAATCGCTTTCAGAATTCGCCTCGGTGAAAGCTACATGTGCCAAGATTTCTACAGATTCCACCAGTGCAATGTGGCACAAATTGTAAACCGTTAATAAAAACATTCATACGTGCACGTTAAGCGTCCCATTCCTCGTATCTGTTATAATAAACATCCACTTTTTTGTAAAATACAAACATCAAGTTTTATGCTCGCGCTTAATGTACTGCGACAATAACTGCATATAAATATTATTTATGAAGTATATTATAATTATGGATCTTTCAAATAAAATGTTACAAGCCAACATTTAGAACTGTAACGAATTGTTACAAACTAATTACGTAGCTATTTGTTTCGCGTTAAAAATTCACCATCCGAAAAGAACTCAATCTATGAAAATATGTCACAGACATAGTTGGACACGTGTCGAGATTGGACGAATATCTAGGAAAACGATCGCGTGCCTAATATGACCTTTCACAAAAGCATCGAACGCGTTTGTTCTGCTCACGTGCAAGTAATTTAACATCCATTCGCGATTATAAAAGACTTAGCAATTGCTGTCAGTGCGTACAGAATAGTATTGACTTTGACACCACTACAACGACATCAACATCGATATGAAGAATGAATTGATTCATTCAGGATGATACTGCGAGCTCCGCTTGAATGCTCATTATTGCAATCAATAGATTTCAAGCAATAAACGGTCGCGATATTAATTCCGTCACTTGTTTATCGACAACCTCTATTCGCTAGTTGCAATGTAATATGCTGGCAATTAATAGTTGTCGGCTGCAATGATTGCACAACATCAATGTGTCCTCATTCAGCATTGCAATCGACATAATGGAATGATATTAAATACAGCGAGATTTTATCGAAGAGGAAAACAGGATATATTGCTACACTCCTCTTCAAATAGTATAATGTTTCTAAAAAATCATAAATTTAATATAAAAAATTAATTTAAAAAAGTTATATGTATAAAACTAACATGATATGTTGTAATTAATTTACTTTCTATAATTTTTTTTTTTTAAAACATAAATATTAAATACGATTTCATTTCGCGCTGCCATATTTCCATTTATACGCAAATATTAAAATCGCGGAAGTACGCTACAGCGAATCGCGAAAATTGCTCAAATACAATTGCAAGTTGCAACTGACAAGTACAACTACAAAATTATGAGTGCGTTCGTTTAACTCGCTTTCACGCTGTCAGAGTACTGACGCGCTCACAAATCAGATATATTCTACATTTTTTATTCATTTATTTGGGTTGCAGCGCAATCCTGAGCGCAAACCTGAGCTGCAGCTGAATGACAGTTAATACGTGCGACAATATGTGACAAAATGTGACGAACATTTTAAAACGGCTACACTCTGCGTAATAATCAACGTCCATTTACTTTAGCAATAAATCATTGTACATTAGATCAAAACAATAATCTGCAGCATCTCTACAAGTTTAAAATGTTCTTTGATTATCTTGAGAAAAGATATGATTAGATTAGATACAATGTCACGTTGAAATAACAAATATACGTGCACTTGAAAAACTTGGCACATTTATTTATATTTTACGTGCTATAAAACTGCACTGTAAAAAGAGTATTTTATCATAAAATTTTTCGCAACGGTGGAGATTTCTCTGACAGAAGTTCGTAACAGAATGTCGGCAAATTGCGTGCTTTGCTATTTCCACATTGCTATCAGTACGCTGTACAGAATATCGCGTGACTCCACATCCTGCCCCGCGTCAAATGATGAATGACATATGAATGTGAGCGAAAACCTAATCGCTCGACCGCCCGCGCGCACCGATTGATTATTTTTTTCGATTGTGCTCAAATTAGAGCGCATCAATTATAACGGAGCTGTGGTTTCCGATTTCACGGAAAACAAAATAAAAAATATCTACGAATAGAGTCGTATTACCTCTTCGTGTAGCCGAACAATGTAACTAAAATTTCTGCGTAAACGCACGATTTCCCAATTAAAATATCACATGCGCTTAAAATTTCGCCTGCAATCGATACCGCCGCAAAACTGCAAACCGAACGAGATAGGGAGCCACGAATTCCATGGATTTTTATTTAGTGCAGAAAAGAGAACAAAACGGAAGGTAGGAGCGACGAACGGAATTAAATAAAATTGGCCCCCAATGCCGGTATCGTGCAAAATTTATCTCAATATAACAAATTATCAGCTTACACTGCCACGCAGTGATTCCCATACAGTTAAACCATTTAGCAATTCTGAAAATTGTATATGTATATTCTGTAAAATTATGGTAATTTAAAACTTAAAATTCCAACAACACCACGTGTCAGTTTCTCATAAAATAAAATAAAATGTATAATCCACGGAGTGATCCGTGAAGATAATAATTTCAAGAATCTCTCACCGTTCTAAATAAAAGAGAATCATATAAAATGCATAGTATTTTAAATAATAACGAGTAATACGTTAAAAATAATTGACTTCCAAATAAATCTGGATTTATATGAACCATTTCGATTATTATAAATACTTTATCAAATTTCAGCTCGATATATCAAATATTCAAAAATACAGACTGCTGCTTCCCTATGTTTCGTCCTTTTTATTCGCATGCTGAGGTAAGCGCGATACGTAGAACAGAATGATCTGTCTGTTCTCAAACGTGCATTATGCAATTTCGGATACCTTGCATCGAAATTGAGTTTTATACATATATTGTATAGAGCCTGAAAGTCAATGGCGCGGCGCAGGGGGGCTTTTTTTACAGTATAGTCGTTATGATCTTATGGTTTTTATAGAGGTAATTTGCATGCGGAGCGTAGAGTGGCGCATTGTGCCAGGAGATTGAACTTCTCGGGATCAATTTAAAAATCCTGGTTCATTATTTTGCGAAACGCGACGTAGATGTCGACGCGGGCAAAGCTACCACCGCGAAAAAGTAGCTTCTCTCACTTCTCTTTTACGTGGAAATAGTAACAGTTCGCCGGGTGCGATGCGCGAGACGCCGTGGGATTTTCCACGAGAACTTTCACGAGCCACATGGAGAAGATACGATTTAAATGGCCGAAAGATAGCGGGACATCGCCCTCCATGAATTCGCGATAAACGAAAATCTCTCGCTCGAAATAAGCAACAGAAAAGCAATCTTAATCCACGAGAAATACGTTTACCTACTTGCACTTCCTAAACTCATAATACTTCTTTAATGATTTTCAATACTATGAAATTTAAATTTAAATTAAAAATTCCTAAACTCATAATACGTCTTGAATGGTCTTCAATACTATTAAATATTTAGGTTTAAATTTTTTAATTCACAATTCATATAATAAAATTTAACATAATCAATCAATTTAATGTAAACTTTAACAAATTATAATTAATGTAATATATAAAATCGTTTAATATATCAACAAACAATTATGACAATATTCAAGTCTCTTTTTTTTTCTTCATAAAAAATCTCATATAAAAAATATATATATTTTATTTAAACGTATTATTATATTAGAGAAAATTTAATTAAAATACATGAATGTATCCGATATATAGAAAGTCGATATAGGCAGCGTTTTAATTTTTGTGTGGTTAATAATCCATTTTTAAATTCGTCATTTAAAATGTTATTACGCAAATTCTTCCAAACATTGCTGTTCATTAAAATTGTTATCATGCAAAATCTAAATTAAAAGTAAAAAAAACTCACCTCTTTCACTTTATCCCTTCGTTGTCTGGCGATAGGATCCTTATCCTCCCCACCAACGATTAATGGTAGTTTGTCCGCTGGTTCTGGCGGCACTGTCTCCAAAACTGTTTCTTCCTTGTGCACAATCACCGACGAGGAACTACTCGTACGCACTCGCGATTCACCCATATCCGGTTTTTCTAATGTCTTTTGTTGTTGATACTCTTCGTCAATCTTCGCCTGAAAATTCGGCGCGCAATCGAAACACGTTTCGCGATTTTCAGATGGCATGCGAAATATGCAATACGCATTTAATTAATAACCATTAATAAATAAAACGTACGATCAAATCGAAATGTGCACTGGTTCATACTATTATTTATATTTTTATTGCATCTGAATTTATATTTATTTAAACGTAAAATTGAAGAAAAAGCAATTACACTTTTTGCATGCACAAAAATAAAAATTGATGAATTCAAACATTGTTTTCTCTATTAAGCAAGAAAAAAAAAACATTTAATCAGAAAGAAATTTATAATAAATGTATCAAAAAAATATTCCAATATTTAGCTCTTTTTTCATTTATTCTCTATTCTGAAAATACTAGATAAATTATTATTAGCAATATGTGACTGGTTTATATTCATTTATTTTAATAGAAATAACCATAATTAATTCATATATGTATTCATATGTGCATTGCAATAAATAGAAAATAAATTATTTAGTATTTCGATCAAAATAATTTCAATCTGAAAAATTGTTTATATCGATATCTGATTAAGACGCGCGATTAACGAGTTGAATTATTTTCCATGACTGATTTCGCTATCTCTACCGGTTTAATGTAATAATAATATAAATATACGTTATTAATTTTCAATAAAGATTTTTTAATCGAAAATGTCGTTTAAAAGACCGTGTTAAACTTGGGAGATCAGTGCAGTTCCGTAAACATCGTGCATGCCATCTGTACGCGATCTAGATTCCACAGAAGCGCGCTCTTTCTCGCCTTGTTCACCTTCGGAGAAATGCATACTCTCGAACGCCTTTACCGTTATGTCGCTATTAAAGAAAATAAAACAAGCTCGCGAGAACCACTTTCGTAACGGAAGAATGCGCGTGTTTATTTATTCTTGCTATTAGTTTCATTTTCACACGATCGTTAAATGACACGATACTTTCCTAACAAAATATCTGCTGATGAATAAAGATAAGTTTTATCGAATAACCATGATGATGATAACACATATTTTACTCAACGTGATAAAACGTTGTCACCGGACATCGTTATATAAATATTGTCCGTATATTTATTTTACATATCTCAGTAATTGTCATGTTTATGATAATTATTTATGTCTCTACACCTGTTTATGTATCCACATTTGTTCACCGATGTACGTAAAATCGCTACTACATTTTACGCTAGCGTTAATTTATTGCGCCGGATACTTTTGCGACACTCACATAGCGTTGCGTTAGCAAATTCCGCTTTATTCATATGTGCGTCTTTATCGAATTCATCATACTACATCCCAAGACTCAAAATGGAAAAAAAGCACCGTTACGTTCTGTGCATAATTTCTAGGTTCGGGCAGTGAATTAGAATATTACTGGCCAGAATGATGCAATTTACAGGATTTCAGAATCGACCAGCGCAACAAATTAACCGCGCATCGTTCGTCTTTATTATATGTAATCACGACGATCCCTCGCGAAGCTTTTTCGAAAATCGACCACGACGACATCGTTTGATTTATGACGAAAAAGCGCAGCATGCGTGTAAAACGGGTGGATATTCTTGGTTATTATTTTCTACGAAAGAACAGAACGGCCAAACGGAAATAATGATGGAACGAGTCACGCGCTTACAAACAAGATAAATTACATTTACTGTATACAATTCGAATTCCGCGTTTATTTATATCAATTAATGTCTTGCATAAAAAATTCGATTTTTTTTTATCAAACAAAACGTAAATTTATTGTACGAGGTATATAAACGTCATAAAAACAACTCATTCATATCCGATTCAAGAGTGTTTCCAAATAAAATTTTTTCTTTCTATAAATTTGCAGGTAATCTAACAAAAGTTATTAACTATCATATTTATAAAAAAAAATATGTAGAAATAAATACATTTCGGAATATAATTTCAGTTAATCGCGATTCGAACATTTTCTACCGATATTCTGTATGCATATTGCCTTACAAGGGCAAGATCACGGTGCGACTTTACGTAACCTACTCACGTCGAAAAAAAAAGAGAAAAATGCTAACAAAACGGAAGCTTGACATCATACAAACGCATACATTAAGATATTTAACATGATGTCGTTTATGAGCAATAATTCGACTTCGATCCTGAAAAGTCAACTCAAAGCAGTTCCACGAAATTTAGTTACAACACATTTATCAGTGTCAGTAGAATGACGTAAAATCGTAAAAAAGATAAGCTAGCAAAGGAAATCATGATGGCGATGAGGAAATGAATGAATAATAATGAGATAACAAGAGAATAACAATAATAAGAGATAATTCGCTTTGAAATGTGCGGTAAATATTCGTGAAATGTTTTAATTATGAAATATATGCATTAAAAATAAAAAAGAATTAATAATTTAAGTAATATTTAAAAGTTTTAGGAATCTGTCTTAACCGTTAACTTATTATGCTGCACTGAAACGAGATCGATTGTTTTGGCAATAAATATGTGCACATTTGTTTAGCATGCGTTCACTCGGTGAAACAAATAGGCAGGATCAACAAATGATCGTTATCATTCATTGAGAAGGAATCGTGAACGAAGTGACAGCGCGCGGAGTCCGCGCACGTGCGTCAGCCATATACGTCACAATGGCCGTATGTAAACAAACGAAACACGACGTCTAATACGGAGCGAGAGTGTTAAATCCGTCGTAAGATACGCCTCTCGCACGACGAAAATTCAACGCGCGTAAAACAAAACGATTCCTGACTGACAAACAACGCGTTTCAGGCGAGGCGTTCGAGAGGATCGGTCGAATGAGGGCGACTCGAGCGAGCGCGCATTTCGCACCTGTAACTTCTGCTTGTCCTCGACCAGGTGCACATCCTGGTGATCGCTGCCCTCGTGACCCGGCGGCACAGCGTTCGGATGTCCACCCGCGGACGAGCGCGAACCCTTGATCTCGTTAGAGGCGCGCGGTGGCACCGGCAGCAGCAGGTCTGGTCCGGCCTTCTGCATGTGTTGGTACACGCGGTAGACACTGTTCACGGCGGCACCACCCGTGCGAAAATCGGGCAGGAAGAAGAACGCGCCGAAGCACACGATGCCGAACGTCAGAAATACTAGGAGTATCAGGTACTTCTCGCGCGGACGAAAGGACCGTCTCGAGAACAACGGCACCGGCACGCCGTTCGCGAAGCGCTGATACGACGGCAGCACACCAGTCGACGTGGTCATCTTACCGCGAACGCCCGACACACGTACAACGCGCCGCGGCACTTAATCACCACCCCGATGTTGCGTATCCGCGAAAACTCAAACACCCGTGCGCGTTTCGCCCGTGGCCCTTCAGCCGTCATACGCCATTACGAATACGAGCACCACCTGCGTGCGAAGATTGACATCTCGCGACAAAATCGGCAGCGCCGATCAGCTGACGTGGCGCATGCGGCAAACAACACGATGTAAGCGAGAGCGCTCACTATTGCCGTTCCGATAGTAATACGGGCGACATCTACCGACGCTATTCTACTTACCGACGCGTCGGTCAATGAGAACGCCTACCCGCGCGTTCATTATATTCTCCTTTTTTTGTACAAGATAGACTGTTGATATGTATTTTTTTTTAACAGAACTCTTTGAACCAGAATTATTAACGCAAAACAAAAATTGAAATTATTTTATTTACAATTTCACAATTAAATGTAATTTTGCTATATAATGAGAAATATGTGGATAGCACATTAAAAATTAAAAGATATAAAAAATAAAATAGATATTTTTTATTTTAATTTTAATAAAATATATGTAAAATTAATTATAAAAATGTACAGGCTTGTACTAGTATTAACTAAGCTATCAATTAAAAACACGAAGTATATTGTAAGGTTTCTTTATTATGTCACAATAAAAGTAAAGTATTTTTAAAACAAAATACTCATACAAAAAGTATAAAACATTTGTACATTGAACTAGCACTTGGAAGGTAATACAACGTAACGTAATACATGTTAATACGCATTTACTTCGAAAATTGTTAACATAAAATAAACTTCACGCAGTCTCAGAGATCAAGTTTCGTCTGCTTCCTACTTAGCTCTTCTCTCTAATTTGCAATATGGTTTCTAGAGATAAGTTCTACGTAGCATGGCTAGTATCACAATTCCACTTCTCATCTTCTCAACAAAATACGATATGCACAGGGAGCATGTAAATACAGAAAATGAAATAGAACTTTAGGTCGCTTAGTTATGATATAAAATATTGGTTTTGCTTATCTTAAGAAGTATAATTAAAATCAATTTATATATAAATAAAACTGCTATGGATTTGAACAATGCTGTACTTTAGAGATACGTTGATAAGTTTCCTGTTTTATAAAATATTAAGATATCTAACAGATCTTTTAAAGTTGTGCTAGAGTCTACGCGTTACAATAATAATCTAATTCATTAAGCACATCAAAATATGTAAAATGACGAGTTAAGTACATGCAGGTTTTTTATACTTAATATAAATGATAGAAAATAACATTATCGCTAATATTTTACACAAGCATTATTTATAGCTGCACGATAAGGGTCTCTAATCAAATATCATCTAATATTTATACAAGTATGAATAATATTTATATTTAATATTTCATCGAATGTCATTTAAAATGTTAGTAGAATATTATACTTAATTTTACATCTTATTTTGCGAAATCTAATTTCTCGATTAACTAAAGATTTAACAAGTTACATGCAAATAATTTCAAGCGTGCAAAAACTGAGTATTATATCTAATTTTATTTAGTTATATTTTTGCAATTATATGCACTACAGTTAATTTGGATTATAATATAATACTAAAGCATCTGTAAAAAATGTAAAGACTCTCGCAAGCGTCAATGGCGTATTATCTGTTCACACAACAATCAATTACAAGGAAAGGATAATGCTATTTCTTCGTCAAAGAAATTTGACATTCGATGAAACCGGCAAGCCTTTCAATCGGCTTAATGAACGGCTCAAGTGGCTTTGTTAGTCGGTCGAAAGCGCGACATGTAAAAATCGCAATCCGTGCAATAAAGCGTCGGCTCAAGCACGTTTCTCTTCCGGCAGAGATTGCAGGGTGTTACGCGCGCTCTCACAGCTGCCGCGATGCTGGTCGACGTTTGTAAGGAAGACTGCGTTACTATTGGCTGCGTCATCATCGGAACGACTTTGGCAGTGGACATCGCAAAGTTCATCTGTTTGGAAATCGGAGGATGCTGATAGGGTGGATACTTCACGTTCGGCTGTATCTGTCCGTTCTGCAGAGTTTTAGGATACGCCTGATTTGGCACCACACAATTTTGTTGATCTATCTTCTGAAGTGGTGGTTGTCGTTGATAGCTGTCGTGTCTTTGCTGATAGTTCTGTGTACTTTGCTGTTGCTGCTGCTGCTGCTGCTGCTGCTGCTGTTGTTGCTGCTGTTGCTGTTGCTGCTGCTGCTGCTGCTGCTGTTGCTGCTGGTAGGAGGCGGGCACACTAGGCGGTGGTTGATACTGCGGTAGCGGTTGGCCCATTCTGTTCTGCGGATGAACAGTTTGATAAGGATGACCCTGATAGGAACTTTGAGAGTATTGACTTTGACACGGACTCGGCGATTGATTAGGCGGATACGAAAACTGTTGCTGCGAATGCTGGACAGTTATCGGGCTTGCATTGTGAGAGGGAATCCTTTGATTCAACGCGTTCTGTTGAATCATCGTCTGCTTGTTCATTTGATTATGCTGCTGCTCCAATTGATAATACGTTCCGTAGCCGTTCTTCTGCGGCAGTACTTTTTGCATGCCATTTTGAATGTACTGTCCGTGCATCTGTGTAGGATAAGGGCTGGCTGGCTTCTGAGTTTGAGATAAAGGTATAATCTGATTTCTCGGATGAGTCGTTTGCGTCTGCGGATACATCGATTGTACATATTGCGTGTATCCGTTCTGTGTGTATCTGATTTGCTGTTGCAGCTGCGGTAAATAAGACGCGGTGGATTTTGCAATATTCACAGGCACGCCAGCATAAGTGTCTCTACGATCGACGACATCTTTCCCTTCATTCGCACAAGATCCGCAAGATTTCTTGTCCGCCAGTGATCCGATAGAATCGTTTGAATTTTGTCGTCCAAATGTAGGTTTAATGGTGTCCGGAATTGGATTAACGCTCCTCAGCTGATCCTGGAAAGGTGTCGCCGGCATGCTATCGGCTTCGCTCTTTAAAGGAAGAGTCTGCTGTTGGAATTTCATGGCAGTGTTCTCGCGATTCATCTCCGCCTCCTGGAGACTTCTGATTTCTCGCAGCACTTGAGCAGTTTCAGGTTTGTTCATCGCGGAACGCAGGACTCTCTCCAAAATAGGATTCGGTATGTACGAGTCCTTCTCGTCGTCCTCCGCCGTTGCAACGAGCACCACCTGGTCGCAAAACGACACGCTTTTCTTCTTGCCTATCCGCCGTTTCACCTTTTTCGGGGCAATGTCCTCCTCGCTTGGCAGTATCGTCGTGTTTTGAATTGTGTTCTGCAACGCCACTTCGCTGATGTCGTCTTCCGGATAATCAACGGGCAAACCATTCTCATGAGGCAGTGTCAAGGACATAGATAATATCGCGGCATTCAACTCGCTCTGCTGAGCATTGGAATTGTTCGGCGGCACTGCCGCAATAAAGGCATTTTGACTGGAATTCGATTCAAAGCTCGAATTTAAAACGGATTGAGAATTTGAAGGTTCGGTTTTCGTAAACGTTACGATATTCTCGGAGGATAATTTAGTTGATTTTGTTTCCTCCATCGATAACGATTCCTGGGATGTAAGCATCGGAGAAACGCAGTTCTGTTTCGTCGGGGATTTCGCGTCTGCTTCTAATTTCGGAGTTGGTTGCAATTTAATTTGTTCGAATCTGGCGGCCATGTCCTTCACCGAGGAAACGACCCGCGGACAGTCCGTAACGTCGCGACCTTGATCGTATCCCTGTCCGAGAGTGTTCATCATCAAGTCGCTGGTTCTTCTGGCGATAGTCGACCCTTGGATTGTCGGAGTCCTGACTTTGGGAATGTCCTGATTCAAAGATTCCTGCCTCTTCATCTTCCTCTCTGCCTGTTTAGCTTGCAGCTCTCTCAGCCACGTTTCACTCGATGACTTGTCTTCGTCCTCGTGCTCCTCCGGTCGCTTCTCTTCATTTTGATGCTCAGCCAAGATCTGCTCCCTCTTGCTTTGCAGCTGCGCCAAGAGACTGCTGATCTGCTGCCCTTCGAATTGCTGCACACGTTGTTGCGGTTGAATGGAACCTTGATGCTGTGAAGCCTCTTGTAAATGAATCGGCTCATCGATCGGCGGCGGCGGCGGCGGGAAGTCCTCGCTAGCTTGTCGTGAATGCGACACCGAGTGGATCGACGGATACGGAGGAGGCGGGAAGTCCTCGCTTGGCTGTCGCGAATGTGAGACATTGCTGTTTTCAGGATAAGGTGGCAAAGAGTCCGGCTGAAACTGTTGCTTCGTGGGACTTTGTTCATTGTGCACGTCCGCACGAGTGACGACGAAGGTCGGCTCGTAAAATATGCCGTTGGCATACTGCACGACGTCGTCCTGAATCCTGGGCTTGTTGTTGTAGCTCGGTTGACACGTTCCAGAAATATTGGTGCTTTGTTCTTTGTAAGACGGCAAAAATGGAAGAGAATGCGATTCCGAAGAGTAATCAGAATAGTTGGAATTTCTATTCGCCGCGTTGGACGAGTTGCTCGCATTCATATGATTCCAATAAGCGTTGTTCTGATCCTGCGACGAGTTGGGCGCGCACCGACCGTCCGGCAAAGGATACACAGCCTTGTCGGATTGCTGCTCGTTGTGC
This sequence comes from Linepithema humile, assembly GCF_040581485.1. NCBI lineage: Eukaryota > Metazoa > Arthropoda > Insecta > Hymenoptera > Formicidae > Linepithema > Linepithema humile. The sequence goes on from NC_090132.1 coordinate 16,674,521, forward strand.
ACTTCGCCCGAACACTTAGACTTGCTAAGCTGAGAAGTGGTTCTGAGTGGCGGGGGCGGAGGGACTTTTGCCACGTGTAAGACTTTGCCGGCGCTACCGTGGAAGCTTTTCCTCATCAAACGACTTCTCTCAAGATTCGGATTACTGGTGTTTCCAGGTCCGCCATTTCCGGTGAACTCTAAGTGTCCCTCCGATAAGTAACCGCTCAGCGATTGACTTGCGTCGTTTCCTTTCAAACCGACGCTGGAATCGTCCACTGATTGTTTCGGTAACGTGTTGGCGGATCCCTCCGTAGCTACGTTCGTCTGGCCGTCCTGTCCTTCTCGTAAATCCGGCATGCTTCTGTTCTTCCTTTTGATCAGGCCGCCCATAAGCAATTTCCTGCGTATCTTGTGCTGCTTTTTACCCTGTTTCTGCTCGGCCGCAGCCGTATTGTTAGGCTGCGCGCTTCTGACAGCAGTTGCATTGGGCTCGATGATTTCCTTCGGTTTCTCAATCTTCACTCCTTTTGGAGACGGCGATGATCGGGATGGCGCTATCGAAAAATCCTTTGACACGTTCTTATTCCTTTCCTCGCTTCTTGCGCGTTTTTTATCTTTCTTGTCGTCGTCGCAACGTTTTGTACGACTGAACAAGCCAGTCCTTTGTGTCGGGCGATCGTAAAGCATGTATTCCTCGTCCTCAATAACGTTCACTGCTGTCGCTTTGCTGCGTAGAGTCTTCTTCTTCGGTAAAGTGGCGTAAATCTCAATACTCTTCGTGGCTGGTTTATCCACCACTGTCGTTGGAGCATTTATCAAAAGTTCTCGACTGTTTTGCCTTGAATGATTCCCTTTATCTCGCGAACTCTGTCTCGAATGTTGACCCGATTTACTACTCTCTCGCGAATGTCTCCCTTCTAATGCTCCTTCTGAAAAAAGTACAATGTTAGTTCTACCGTCTTTGCATACCTTACTAAAATAATCGATATTTCAATCGCTTACCTTCTTTGTCACCGTTAACGGTTACTTGTTCTTGCAGCATTCTCCTGTGTAAACTCCTCGTTCTCATGACACAAGTATTGTGTTTCATTCTTGCTATCGTGATCGTCTGAGGATTATTATACGGAGCGTCCATCGCGGCTCTGGCTTTACTGCTGGCAGCACTGCACAAGGCCACGGCTGTGTTAAGATCGCCGGCATCTTCGGCGGCGCGAGATTTATCCAGCAACGCATCCGTTTCCTTGCACAATCGTTCGCAGTCATCGCCGGAAGAAGGCTGATAACCCTCCGGTATTTGAGCAAGCTGTAACAGACAATAATCGGGTTAAAAACAAATGCACATAAATAGCTTGTAGCAATTGTAAAATGTAAATATTAAAAATTCTATACAATTTTAATTTAATTAAGTTTAATTAACAATTTTAACAAAAATTTTAATATTAATATTTTTTATTCACCTGTAAATTATGCTTTAGACCTTGCTGAAGTGGAAGACTGTCTGTAGAGGATAAAGAATACGAGTCGTAGCCGGCATCGTAATGACCGCTGCTACTACTCGATAGTTCTCCAGATTTGCTAGGGCTTTTAGGTATGCCCGAGTTTCTTTGCATTTTATTAACAAGATACAGATATGAATTGTCCATCGTAGTCGACGAACTCGATGACGCGCTGTTCCGATCACCGGACCAATTGCCGGAATCTCGTCTCCGAGGCACGTTCATGTGATCGGGGATGCTAATGCCATCATGCGGCGCTGATCCCACGCTTAAACTACGTGTCAACTGCATCTGCTGTTTTTTCTGCTGCTGCATTACGTTTTCTACGGCACGGCGGCTAATATATTTCGACTCTATGTCACCGTCCACCACATCTACGCCCTGTGTAAATATTAATTTGAAATTAATATACTGAATGGTATAAATCACTTTCTCTTCGACAAGAGAAAAGTCGATTTACAAAAGATCATTCACGAATAATTGATTATCGCAACGCACCTGATTGCCAAATATGTTATTTTGAATGTCCGTGAGGTTCTGATAATCACTGTAAATACTTCGTTGAGTGTAATGATGAGGCGGACTGTCAGGATTGGGTGTGATGGCACGCCTGGCAGTGTTGTTGATGGATGGCTTTTCGGGACTAGGCGTAATCGAACGGCGAACATTGTTCTTCGGAGAAGTCTTGAGACCATTACCATTCGGAAAAGGGACAACAGTCTTCGGAGCGTTTTCAGTGTTAACAGGAGTACCGGCGGGCGTCGCGTAGAGTAGTAACAAAGGCTGATAACGGCCTCTTCTACACTTTTCCACGACCTGCTCCCACCGAGGTCCAATCTCCTTGACAGTCGCATCATCGAAGTAAATCCACACCTAAACGTTTATTTTCCCAATTCGTCAATTGAATTGCCGTAATTTTAATTATCAATTAACGCAAACGTCAAGCAATGCTGACCTTCAACTTTGTGTGGAAGAAGAAGGTAGAATAATGCTTCCCGTAATAGGTAACCACTCCCACAAGATTATGCACGGTCGAGGCACCCCATCGGGAGTCCACCACACTATGGAAGACGTCGCTAAGCCGGAGGGACGTGCCTACAGTCGCGAAGACATCCATGATATGCTCCAATGACGGTCGTTCGCTGTCCCAGACAACGCCAACAGATACTATTTCCGGCCGATTCATCAGAGTCCGGCATATTTGAATTTTTGCTCCACAAGAACTCTGGATAAAAGAAATGGAGAAAAATTATATTTTTGTATTTTTCTTGCAACGCCATCGCCCATTTTTATAATACTAATAGTTGTCGAATCATGTATAAGTTTCGTTCGGCATGGCGTCCTACTTTCAAGAGAAAGTTTAGGACGATCACATGTAAATTCGTGGAACAAATGAATGAGTCAGTTTTACGTCACTCGCGTAATCTTCTTAAAAAATTTAATACTGAAAAAAACCGCAAAACCAATGTCAAAATATAACGCAGTAAAACGTTAGTTAGTCACTCAAGCATTTCGCAAAGTGTCAGTTTAGCCTTGCTTACCGGACAGTCACGGATGTCACCCATCCCGCCAGCTCTTCGGAGAAGTTGTCCAAACAGATCCGGATTGTTTCTCAAATTTAGCGATGTTTGATGAGCCTGAGATGTCAAAGCTGATGCAGACACGTAATGAACCATCTGAAAACAAAAGGAAATATATATATAATGTCTTTTATTTAGAAAATATAAATTTTTTAACAATTAAAATCTATGAAATACGAAACAATTGATTGACAAATTGTTATATACAATAATATTCAGGAGATAAAAGTTTAAACTTTACTTGTGGTTTATTACTAACAAAATTTTCTTTATTCCAATTTTCTAAGCTTCTTTTCCACAAAGCCAGATCGAAAGAAAAAAAATAAAGTGTTAAAAAAGATTAAGTGTGGTATTATGTTTTTAAAAAGATAGCCATCTACAAAAAAGAAGAAAAAGATTTATCTAAGGTAAGGTTCAGATTTTACCTGAACCTATCCGGCCCCACTTAAAGAACAATGTAAGAAAAGCGGAAAGGTCACCCGCAAAGATGCAAATAAATTTGTGAAATTTGGCGTTTCGTCTCGGAACGAAATTTCATTACCGGTTCATTCTTACGTGTGTGAAAGCCACTACACGGTAAATTCACCAAAAAAAATGAATAAATTTATGCAACAAACATGCAAAAAACTTTTAAAAAGTAATAAATTTATTTATTAAATAATTAGAAAGACATCATGTTTACATTTTTTAAATAAAACGTTTCTCGAACATTTTTTATACTTCACAATATAGCAATGTCGAGATAAGAAATACAATATTAATTATACAAACCTGTGTAAAAGGCAGTGGCTCCGATGTCGCACCGCAAGCTCCACAGACGCTTTGCTCAACGAGCGTCATGGCAAACTTCTGATGCGGCACACAATGCCTCGCGCTACACATATCTTCAGCCTCTCCACTCGCAATATGGAGGTGTATGCGTAAGAGAATGTTTTCCTAAAATTGAAAATTTTTTTCTCAGCAAGCGAGCATTTCTTTCCATCGCAATTTGTAAATGCATTGCAAGGCCAAGTTAAATACGTAACAGCTATCTTCACTATTTATTGCAAAAAATTCCAGCAGCTATATTTTCTAGTAAAAAAAAATGCTTGTCAACTTTAATTCAATACATGATAAAAAACAGCTAGCTAGCTTGCATTATTCAATAAAAATATTCGCATTTGAGAATATGCAAAATAACGGTACGCCACGATTATGTTACTGTCCTTGCATCTATTGTACGTTCTCACTGTGCGAGTACCAGCTTGTATTGATATTATTCAGTCGAGTGTTGACATACATACAAGCATTCTAGCGTCTAACGTGACTGTTGTGTAAACGAGAAAGTAGTATCTCGGCGGTATTTGCAAGGCTCAGTTAAGATCGTTATTGCTAGTCCAATCTCATTATTGCTAGTCTATAACTAGGTATCATTAGAAGCGTTCGATCAGCTTTGAAATATTCAATAACGAGTATAGCGGGTTTCTTCCTTTACAAGAAAAAAATCTTAAGAGGGATTCGATTTAATTCAATTACATTTCGCAGTTGAGCCTATCTGTGCCTTAAACATTCCTGTGTTATTAGAAAGAAAAATCGATCCCTCTTTTCGTTCTTACGGAATATATACATTTATGTGTTCTTTAATTGGAAACATATATTGTGGCTTGCGAATCTTGAAATTCAATTAATTCACAAAGAAAACCATAGAAATTTCAACAATCGAGAACGCGATCTATCGCGGACGATCGAGCGCGCTCTCGTTCGGATTTGATTGGTCGTCAATTGACGCGTTACGTTATGTGCATCGGTATCTCGCTATTTCAATCAGAGGTAACAGCATCCGGAAAACCCAAAATAATTAACACTTACGAAACCCAAAATGATTAGTACTTACGAAACATTCCGCCGCGTCGTCCATAAAACCAAGTTGGAATCTCTGTTGATCGAGAAAGCTCTCGGCTAGCGCACGACGCAACGTATCGGGTGGTAGAGCGCTCTCTTGAGAAAACTGTAGCTGCGAGAACAAGTCCTGAAACAAGACAATGTGACGAGGATTTAATACGGAAGTTACCGAAGAAGATTTCTCGTCGCTGAGTTTCATCAACGCGCCGACGAGAATCCGCGAAACGTAAGTACGTTACGCGGATGGCGTAAATAAATAGACACTTCATTGATGTATATTTTTGTTTCCTTGCATAAGAAACAGACGGTATAAATTATATCAATAGTAATTCGTCGATTTTTTATTCAAATAAAGATTCGATTCTCCGTAATATTACATCTATTAAATTCTTGACGTTTTTATACTATATATATGCCCACTTATTTTTATAGTGTATGTATTTTTTGTATTAGCATTTGTATTTATTTTTGTCTTATTGTTAATATATGATGCACGACGAAGAGATGTAAATGTGTAGCGGGATCAATAAAATCAATTTTTATCAGAACCCTGCGGCGACTTAATTTTATTCAATTAATTACTCAACTTTATTTCACATTATTTTATTTTATTCAATTAACTATTAAATTTATATACTTTTTCAGTACTCTGAATAAAATAAACTTTACTTGGCATGGAAACTTTAACTTGTAACCAGCTTCGCTATAAAACATATTGAACGAATTATTTTATATTGCATCTTTGATGATAATGTTCGTAAATATCGTCTAAATAAACGAAAAAGAGGAAGAAAATAGAGATTAATTTAAATTTTCTTGTGCAATGTTATGTGAGCTCTTACATCACCACCGATAAAACCGTTGGTTCTAATGATAAAATCACATGTAACGCTGAACCTACCGTACTGCTCTGCTTCTCTTATTTCCCTAATCAACATATCCGCGAGATAATCGGACGGTGCATAAATAATTTCGCAAAGCGCAAGCGATTTTGCAACGCGGAGAAGACAGGCGAAGACCCGGCGAGATACGCAATGGGACATCGACCACACGTTACCTCGATTTTTGCGGCTTACGTCGCCGCGGCGATGCATGGCAGAGGTCAAATAGAAGTGCCGCGGACCGGTCGTAATTCGCGACCTATCGGCAGCAGCCGGCCTTTAGTGGGTTTCGTAACTAATCCCACCCCCCCGCGATTGCTGAGTAGCGGTTACACGTAGAAAGTCGGCGCAGCCGACTTCGAAGTGCTTGCTTAACGCAGTGTTCAAATAAAAATGTTAGTCAAATGCAAATAAAAAAGAAAATAAACTTGCGACGCGCCGTGCGAACTGCAATGCGAGTCGCAAATTCGTTCTTGTTTGTCGAATATGCTAAATGACAAATCAAAATTAATGGAATGCAAGATGATAAGCCAGATTGAATTTCGAACATTTCACGATGAAATTGAATGGCTGAGTCGGAGTTCGTGCCAGTCATTCTGCTACGTCGCGTCTGAGTTTACCGAGGTGGCAACCTAGTACACTATGTCAATTCATGTCTGAAGTGAAATTCCTCAATGAAAGTCGTGCGCTAACTGTGCACGGTGCTGACAGATGTGGTACGCGTTCTGGTCGACGTGAAGTGATGATACTAACGGCACGTCCATGTGCACCAGGAAGAGAAGGACGTGGCACCTGTTCGAGACAGGTTTGCCGCCTGACGAAGAAGAAACCAGCCGGCGTGCGCGTCACATATTGTGTTAGACCGAGTAAAATCGATGAAAGCAGTGTTTTATCGAACATCAATTTCAGTCGCGTATTACGCGTTTAACGAAGCATTCTGAGATACAAGATTGTGTAAAAAAAAAAACTTGTTAAAAAAATAATTAACTTTCGATATCATTGATATCGCCTCGATATAAAAGAGAGAGTAAATGTTAACTGCATGCGTATTTCTGAAGCCTTTCACACGCTCCGACACTCTCTTAGACAAAGCCGCAGTCTATAATAATTTGAGAGAAATTATACACGTGTTTATTGTCTTAAGGTAGTTGGCCTAATGATTAAATTCATTATGTTCCATTCAAAATCATTCGATGATTCACTGTAATTAGATTAATTAACGCTACATTTGCCATTAAGAGTACTACGACGCACGTACAGCTTCAATGAAATTTCTAACGCAACTCTCTAAACTGACTTTTAATTAATATAGAGGTTAACAAACAGAACGTACTTTTTTTAAATCGCTCAGCTCGACGTTGCACACCGAGTCTTCCTTCTCCATGCCGCTATCTTCCCCTTCTTCTTTGATTTTAACTTTGGCTTCAACCCTCGTCTCATTGTCTTTTACTTGCTGATGAGATACACACGACGTCGGCGTCGTCGATGTGGACGTCGTCGCCGACGCATTTTGGCGGACTTTTATCCACTTCAACATTTTTACATTTTCAACACGCTCAAGATTACGAACACTAATTTCCTTGTTTTCGTTCCATGATTTGATGAATACACCATAATTATCTTCAAATGTTAAGTATATTTGTATATCGATAAAGATTTATGAATTTATTCGGGCGCTCTAAAATTGAAGCCATCATGCAAGATGGATCTTCCGGTTTAAAATTAAATATGAACTTCTCGACAAAAAAACACCTCGTGAAAGATAGCACGATAACGTTATTTCTAGTGTTTACTTAAAACACCTTACTTGTTCGCCTGATATTTTTTTTACTTTGGAGATCTTCCTTCTTTTAACATACATCGTTATCTCCTCTGTTTGCCACCTCGTGTGAGTTAATATTCTTGGGGTGCGATAGCTGTGTTCCATTCGCAATAAATACGCAGTAAAGTGAAGACAACGACCGCTTCTTATTGTCCAACCCTTTCGTGTTTTTCTATCATCTTCAAAATAAATTTCTTTCCTGCTTTTCGATCATAGATTGCCGATGATGTAACGCGGTGAATGCTGCAGGCGTGATTTCATGACGCAGCTTTGAGTAATAACGCTGCCAACCGCAGTCGCCGTATATCAGATAAACGAGAGAGTGTTTAAGAACACGAAACGACGAAGAAAGGAGACGCGAAGGTTGACGATGAGCAAGCAGTTATATCTTAGGCAACAGCCAGGCAGATGCCTCTTCGTAAAGAACGGAGGAAGAGTCATATCCAGTAACCGCATGCCGGATATGCCAGCAGAACCCGTTGTCAGATGAATCGTAGTCTCAATTAAAAACGTAAACTCGTTTACGTGAAGTCGGTGAAGCCATTCCCTCGATTCGCGACACGCATAAGCTCGCGATTCCAATTCTTTTAATCTCAATTCCGAGCGACGACTTCTTCGCGACTCCGAACGATATTTTCGAAGAACTCGTTCACTCGCCAGCGAACAGGCATCAAAGCGGACTCGTTAGAAGAATTTCAAGTAACCGCACGGTGGAGATCTTCTTGGAGGATTTCCAAGATGGGAATTCCTGATGATTGCATTAGGATTGCATTTCTCTATGTTGTATCTCGTTAGATCGAGCAAAATAATGGCTCGTAAATTTACAACGGGCATTTCTACAAATGGCGCCCTGAAATCGCTTCCCTGATTGCGTTGAATGATGTGGACCACTTTATTCTATCTTGGAGCACCACGTGCTCTCCGCCATGTTATCTTCTCAAGACGACAAAAGGAAACCTTTTTTATCACAATTCTACTTTTTATCTTCATTTCTCTTTACTATCTAATAAAGATTCAACGTCGAAAATTATACTATCTATCATTGTTATGTTTACAGAACACTTATGCACCTTCCACAAAAAATATTGCAATCACTTAATTGAAAGATCCCATCGCGAATCGCCCTCTTACTGTCACTTTCACTTCAACTTCGGATCGCGAAAAAGCACAAAGACGAAGCACGGACGCACAGCTTCAAAAGTTAAATAACACGATTGCACGGAGAAACGTGAGGCAAGAGCACAGAACTACCTGCACGCAGCACCGTGCACCCGTACCTGAAGCCAGCCACGACTCGCGGTGTGCTGGCGAATATCCCCCCACTTTCCCCCGATTCTCTTCGTCTTCCTCTTCTTTCCAAGGAGCCGCACACGGTGTGCGTCCCCTTCACGCTCTATCCCACCTTCCAATAGACCCAAGACGCCAATGACGTCACCCGTTTAGCTGTCCTACGTTCACCTACCTACCTGAGCGGCCAGCGGCCCAGCCAGGACCGTAATTCTTAGAATTTCAAAGTAACCAATTTCTCCAAAAAGAGATAAGCCAGATAAATCAATCCGATTCCGCTTAAAAATGTATCTTCTGGTTATCTTTAGAAATCTGGTTATCTCGAAAAAATCGCAACAAGAGCTATCATATGATAATCCGTTATTCATAATAAGATTATTTTTCGTGTAGTCTTAGTCGCAAAGTCCTGAAATGTTGTTTTGGGATACTTTAAATTATATGCGATACGGATTGTCCGCATTTAAAAGCACAATGAAAACTCAAATTTCAATATTTCCGTCGCTACGAATGAGAAGAAGTTATTTTATTGTATAATAGTGAGATAAATATGCTCGTTCAAGTTGAACTGACAAATAAATTAACAATATCGCGAGATTCGCGTTTCTAATATTCAGCTAAACTGAATTAAGAAAATCATAAGGAATAATCTCGATAATCATATCAATATATGTATTTAAATATTGTATAACATAAAAAATATAATACATATATATATATATATATATATATATATATATATATACACATCATTGCGCAAAAACATAAGCAGCTTCGCCATAATGTATGAGATATGATCGAGTCTTATCACTGATGTACGCGATGCACGCGAACAAGATTTGATAACAATGATTGAAGAAAGAATACGTATGTAATCTACTTGAGTTCATTAAGACTAAAGGATTGCACTTGTACTGCGAAGAATTGACCTCACAGTAACAAGCAGGAACAGTGTCTACTAGATCTCGTCGATATTCAAGCGTGGGCACTGTCGCGTAAGAGAAGTAGCCACCTGCGTGGTGTAAGCTTAGAACATTTCCTTGCTTTACCAGACAGGATGCAAATCTAGTTGTCAGCTTGTAAAGCATTCGGTTGTAAACAAGTATTTAAATGTAGCGGAAACCTGCCCGCATTTTCTTGCTGTGAGAAAAAAAACTCTACAATCGAACTGAATATTCTTAATATTTTCTTCGAGAAAATGTCCCAACGGTATTAATCTCGAATAATAAAAAGCAATGTAGAAGACGTTTGTTGTTAAGCAGGAAATGTAATATCAAGTCAAAAGAAATAGTAGTTCGAATCGCCTTTGAGCATTCCGACATGCAAGTTTAAAAGAGCTGCTAGCGCCGGCTGCAAACGACTCGATAATAGTAGGAAATTATGTCAGGTGTTCGTCACCGAAGTACTAGTCTGGAAATGCGTTTTCACCGCAAATTGTCGCGAAATGTAAAAAGACTTGCAAATCGCGCCTTCAGCAAAATTGCAAATGCGAGAAATGTATCGCGTGTTTCTCGAATGTAACGGTTGTTGTTTAGCGACACTAGGAATACTCTTAATTGATGTTGCCACTAATTATGTAGATAGTCGCCAATTATCGCTGACATCTGACAACTAACTGTACGCAGTATAACAAAACATGCAAAGATATACGAATTAAGCTTAAGTACTGCCGATATGATCTGTGCTATTAGAGACATTGTACGGGTCATATCACACAGTCGCATCGGAATTGAATCTCATAATGCAACAATTGTATAAATTTTTAACGTTATTCCGGCTTTTCAGAAACTGCAAATAGGTAAACAGGAAGTGCAAAGAGCTGTCGTCTCATAAATAATCATAGAACGAAACTACATTGTTTGCGGCAACATTAAAAATTCCGTTTCTCGTTACGAGTTAACTGAGAGAGAAGTAACGTAACTTGATTCAATCACTAATAAATACTAATTGTACTTATAAGTCAGATAAACAAACATATTTCATGTTTACGAAAATTGCAAGACTTATATTGACAGAAGCAGGCTATATATTTTCAACATTCTTAAAAGTTTGATACGTAAGCGAGAAAGATCGCGCCGCGCGATGAAGGACTCGGAACATCCAGGAATTCTCGCCCCCTCCCCAAAATACGTCTACGGTGAAATCATCTTAGGCATTTCTGTGGGGTTAAATTCTTCGTTGATATATGGACCCCCGCGTTGGTATACAAGAATATAATTTTTTCGGGGAGTCTCCATTGTCCGTAAAAAAATTTTTTCAATATTAAAAGTAATTAGTCCTTGTAATTTAATCTGAAGAACTAAAAACTTGGTTTAAACAATAAAATATTGGTAAGTACAAAAATTATATAACAAATTTATTTGTATTACACTGTATTATAATGAATATAGTGTAAATAGAAATCTTGAACGTATCGATAAGATAAGAGATTGCCCAAATAAATCTTGAAAAGACACTTGTGTCACGACACTTGAAACCACACTAAAGTGTTCAACACACACATAAGTAATGCGTGTCCTCTGAAAACCTGTTTTTCTTTTCGTCGTGATAAGCGAGTGACAGGTAAATCTTCTACAAGAGGCACAATTTTAGTTTACAAAGGATATGGGTTATCCCATATAAGCTATTTATCTTAGATCCTAAAAGTTACTTGCTTGAAAATCTCAACATTGAAACTAAAGCTCTATTATCTGAAATATCGAAATTCTTTGTTGTTACATTGCGTAATTAAATGTTCGGCTATAAATAATATTATAAATAACATTTACGTTTAACATGAAAGTAAAAGTTAAAAAATACTTATAACAATATTATTTATCATTATTTATATTTGTAGGTGAAAATGTAATTACTGTCGTGTCAACAATCACAATTTGTATAACGTTTACGTTAACTGTTGCAATGCTTTCTACAGTGGCACAATGAGCTCACGTAAATTAGTTTCAAATTGCGGCAATTTTAGGCAGAATTGCGCCGCTTGAAAGACGAAACTATAGTAACGAAGCATACACGGTCTTCCGACTGAGAGATTGTTCCCGCGAATCGCGCCCAATGCCTTCCCTTGAAGCAATTAACTCTCAAGATTGCTAATTAACCCCGTGAGAAGATCGGAAAGGAACTTGCGTTTCCACCTACTTTTCGGGTAGCTTCGAATGTGCGACGTTACTATACCGTCTAACTCGAAGCTAGTTCCTTCCCGTAGTAGATAAAGTAGCTGACCTTCCACGATAGAAGCAAACAACGTTCACCATGGTGGACCAACGCGCGATTATTCCGCTGCGCTGTTCGCCGATCACGAACGAAAACCGAGAACATAGTTGGCAAAAGGCTCGCGGAACATCGATCCCGTTACAGTGGCTATTCGTATCTCTACATGATTGCATAGAACGCGATTGCATAGAAAATGATACGATAGCGAATAAAGTCAAGGCTTCTTTTGTCAATCTGCGCAATAATACAGGAAGAAACAGTTAAATTTATAGTATTATTGTAAAAATGTATAGTGCGCATCACTAATAGCTTCTACTTCCAATTTTCAGTATTTCTCTGAATCAAACGTATCATAGATATTGAAAATTAATATTTATTGTCTATCGCAAAGTTTATAAATATTTCCCACACTTATTATATTATCAATTAATATTAATTTAAGCATGCATACAGGCTGAATAATGTAAAAAGTAGTTAGCAAGTTAATAACTTGCTAAAGTTATTAACTTGAAAACTGTAGTAAACAATAAATAAATAATGAGGTAATAAGCACGTAAATACAAAATTAACATTGTTGTAATTATTATTAGAGTGAATTTTTCGCTTGCATCACAAGTTCGATGCAAATGTTTCAGCGCGCAATGACTTGCGCGCTGGAAAATTATAAGTTTTGCCTTCCTCACGTGTAAAATATCAAGACATTTTATCTGTCGGGCACACACCCTATTTTCACTGTTACCGTGAGATTGTTTCGAAATATGAATCTCGTTGAGTTACATACGGCGTAAAATTTTTCCGGAAAAATACCAGCCTCTCTTCTTCGTGCGAAACCTGCGCAAGGTTCTGTTTCCCTTTGTTAGGACGCAAAGCTGCCAGAGCTCATCGATACGTAAACGTGTCAAGGTAGCGCATTATAAAAGCGACAACCGCTTTGATAATTTGTCATTTGTCGTTAAAAGTGCAATTATCGCCATCGATGGTAGTTAAAGACTATAATTAATTAGGCGAAGAGAAAAATAATCGGTACACATGGTTCGCGAATAATTTTTTCTGTGTTTACGTATCCGTCAGAGTTTTCAGACTTGTTAAACATGAAAGAGATATGAGTAATTATATTTAAGAAAATTATTTTCTTTAGCAATTTTAATTTGCTTACCTTGAGTGCGCAGAAGATGCAAGATTCTCGCATGCACGCATGTCCGGAAAGCTCTCTGAAACTCCGTCGGAAAATATCAAGATGCCACAAAACCTGAAATAAAATCAGAAAAGCTTGTGATAACTTCTGAAAAATTATAATTTCCTACGTAAATGTTCTACGGAAGAAAAAAAAAACAGCAAAGCAAACATCTTGTATTTGCAAAGTATAAAATTATATTAAAAATTTTATGTTTATTTCTTAAATATTATATTATATTATTTATAGCTAAAATTTTTAAAGTTTATATGCGCCGACGTCAATGCACGTACATAAACCTAAATACCCGATGATTGTGATAATATCATATTGTCCCACTTTTTCTTTACCTTATATCGAATTACTAGCCATCATAGATATGACTAAGCTTCGACACCAGTTCTGAATGAGTTTATCGTATTCTTTGCGTTACGGCGCGTACGGCGCCAAGTCAAAAAAGGCAACACGTGGGTGCCACACAGTGTGCATATGTGTTATGTGTACACTGTACATATAGCACAAGCAAATATGTAAATGCGTTCAGGACCCTACATGGCATCGATCTACTACACATTCATATACGACAGTAGCCCAACATATCATGAGCGCATTATTATACCGAGGGAAAGTAAATCACGATTTCCGTGTGCATGTCCTGTCGGGCGCATAGCGGAACATAATTTCCCCTTTTCCTGTGTCACGATGCAAAACAATATCCGACACCTCTGGGAACATCATCAAATCTGTCTTTTTGTAAATTCTTCTGCTTTAATAAATAGTCGTATAATTTTCATAAATTTCATATTCATATTTACGTTTATTTTATACAAGCGCAAAAAGGTAATGTAAGCGAATTTTATATTAAAATATATTCCACAAACTGCCATCACCTAAGCAATTATAAATTACAGCAAAATGTAACATTATTATAATTATAATAACATTTTGTTAAAATCATAATATGTGGTCAAATTCATTTTAATATAGCATCAGATCTATATCGTGAAAGTTGATGCTTCGACAGAAAGTATAATATTTCATTGAATATGCGCATACACTTAAAAGAATCGTGAAAAAATAGTTTTTTTTTTTAAATGCATATCCTCAAAACTAAATAGATAATCTCAATAAAATAAAAATGCGTTATCAATCATAATATCTGCAACAGTTTTGTCAATTAAAATTTTAAAACTATTATGTGAGTAAGTGAGTGAGAGAGAGAGAAAGAGAGAGAGAGAGAGAGAAAATATCATAAAAATTCATAATAATATTTTATCTAATATAATCTTAATTTATCACAATGTTACATAAAGTTATAAATTTTATTTCTAAAATTATTTTTAAAAACAAACTATGCACACATATTGTATATTGTTACTGTAATGCATTTGTTATTGTGATCACATATCTTGTATTATTATATAAATTGTAAATTATTATGCTTTTTTCTGCAAATTTACCGTAAGATTATAATTCCATAAAGTATACTTATTCTAAGCGCACTTCGATATCTGATAATTGGCTTGGTACTCAACGCGCGAACCAATTAGCTGCAGAAGCTTGCGAAAGGCGGTAACGGTTGTTAATGTTCATTTATAGAACACATAGTAAAAAATTTATAATTGCATATAATAAAATCACGTAAGTATAAGTAATTAAAAAAAAATCTGAAACCACAGTTGAACTTACAATCAAATTTTCAATATTTTTATATCCACATTTGTCTCTGTAACATCATAATAAGCAAAGAAGAAGTACGAAACAATCGAAATTTATGCGATATCGAATTAATATAAAATTTAATTATTTTTTATCTCTTTAATCTTTGTAATATAATGGTATATTATTATACCACAGTAATATTTTAACAATAGTAATTGCGCATAATTAAAACTTAAATTAAAATGATTAAAACATGTGTCATCAATCTCCGCATGATTTACTGTTCACCCGAGCGCGTTGAAAAAAAAAATCAAGAATGACGTATGAATTGTGTTCTGAGGATGAGAATTTCAAAGCGCTCTAAATACCTAGTTACCGCTGCGTGACGATTGTGCGAGATATTTTCCACGGTATTGCTATTAGAGAGCTTATATGGCTTATATCTGTGAATGCAATGATAAAAATAATATAAAAATTCTTTCATCGAAATTATATCCCGCTTTGCGTTTTGATCATTTGTTTACAATTTTATAAATGATGTATTACACATCTATCTTATAATAAAAGACATGCAATTAAAGCGGATATTATTTTACCGCATTTTCAGCAACCGCCCGAGTCTGAATTCAGATGATTATAATAATACTACAAAAACCACGCCTAAAACTTTCCCATCAATCACGGCTATCTATGTGTGTAATATTTCCTCTTCCTCGAAAGAAAATTATATATTACGTTAAATCGTTATTTTGAACTTTCTCAATGAGCTTAAAAGATCGGCGTCACACTTTAACGCGTATAGCGCGAAAGTTGCGCGGCTCAAGCTAAATCGGGTTAATTAAAAGCAGAAAAAAAGATACGCTGGGCATTTCATGGGATTTTTTTACGGCGCGAGATGAACGGAAAGTGCGTCACGCTATATCATTATCGGAAAATTACGCAAATAAGTTATCTGATTTATACAATCGCATTCTTCAAGGTTGACACTTCCTTGAATGTACAAGAATGTATAAATATTTGCATAACGTTGCAATTACACAATTATTTTCAATTACACAATATATAGCAAAAAATAATATATTTGTTAAATATATATTGCAGAAAATTATATGAACTCATTACATTTAATTAAATAGAATGCCTTGACAGCTCTTTCCAAACAGCCCGTATAAAGAAGATAACATTTTTATTATTATATTATTATTGTTAGAAAATATTCGAAGTTGTGCTTTTCATAGCTGTCAATCCAATATAATATTAAAAACCAACTTAACATCACAATATATTGTTGTCTACATAAATGTATCATATTTCTACGATATCTACAGCTTTTTTATCAACATAAACATAACAATTTATATCACTAAAATACTAAAAATATAATAAAAATAGATTTTTACGATGTTTTCGATGTAAGGCAAGAATATAGCGTCTCCATAAAATAATTTACACGCCGTGAATGCTTTAAGAATCAACAGGTACTTGGAGAAGCAAGATAGGTATAACGGTATACAGATTATCGCACGGTATCAAACCGCAGTCTACAATAACGTTCACCAGTTGAATACAATAACAATAAATAGTTTTAATTTTGGAAAAATAAAATAACAGAAAAAAGAAAAGAGAAAGGCGAGATCGAACCTTGGCAATCTGGAAGAGGGCCTGCCTCCGCGGTCTCTGATCCTGTTTCATAGCTGCTCGTCGGCTTGCTCCGATTCGCAAGTACGATCCGTCACCGTTTAGTTCGTCATGGAAAACCGTAGCAAAACACTCGGAAATGTTCGGCAATCGTGTAGATCATAAATTGCACTGTACATTACACACTTGGAGACCCAAACAATTGAGAAAACGTAGGACGCGTTGCAGTCGCACAAGGTACTCTCTTAAGCGGACGTCGTTGCAACAATGCCCGGACGGACCCGGGCGGGTTCAAGAACGATGGAAGCGCCACGCAGGACTCTTACGGGCAGGTATAGAAGTGAGCGGGGACCGGTGAACGCGGTCGTGGGTCCATTCGTGTACCTGCTATAGTACGATGTATAATACGATGTATAGTACGCTGTAGTATAATGCTCGAGGCCTTACAGGGACGCATCTGTTTCGAAACCGCGCATCGTGGGTCTGTTTGCATGAATTTATTTTTAAATTACTTCTCGTATTTTTATTTTGTTGACAGAGTTAATAAATATAATGCATAAGTTTTTATTAATTTATAAAAATGTATATCTGAATTTTTTGCCCATTTTGAAAGATTAAAAGAAAGATTAAAAGAAAGCAATTAACTTTCATCTTATACGTTTTTAAAATATTTATAACCATGTAAATTGTAAAAAAGAATGATGCATTGTTCATCAGTTGAATCTAATATATCATGTTCTTCTAATAAATATGAATATTATTGCATTACGTGAACGATAAAACAGCAATAAAAGTCAAGTAGAAATTAATAATAAATTGAAATGCTGCAGGGAGATGCGGAAGATGTTATCGTAAAGATGTTATCATAAAAAAAGAATGGTCTAAAAATAAAATCTTGAAGATCCGATCCTAGTACGTTTACTACAGTCTGGATTAAGCACCGAACATTTTTACTATGGCGTGGGTGAGAGGCCCGGGGTCAGTCGGCCTGCGGAGTGAGGGAAATGAGCGGCATCGGAGTGGGGGCGACCAGGTTTTCGGTGGAGCGGAAAGGGGAAATAAGCGAACACACAGAACACCACGGAAGAGGATCAGTATGAGGAAAAGGGAGAAAGAAAAAGAAGAGAGTGGGGGCGGACGGAACGAATGAGACGGATAGGAGAGGGAATCATGGGACTGACAACGTTTTACGTTACGCTACGCTGCTACGAGAGATCGTTACGCAATTTGATTCGGGAAAGAATAAACGGGTAATTTAGAAACTCGTTCTCTCTCTCTCTCTCTCTTTCCCCTCTCAGAATTAATAGACTCTGAACTGTGTGACCGGCGACCTAAATAATAATTTGGAGGCAGAATTCTAGTATGCCTCCAAAAGTTTTTGTTTGTTTCAATTTAATTAATCAGATATAACAAATTTAATATTTTATATATATATATAACACTTCATACTTCTATTCAGGACTTTCATTTCATTTACACGAAGGGAAAGAGAGTACACTCCTCTGCCGTAAGATTATTATACGGTCTGCCGTAAACCAAGTGAGGATTTCAAGTATATTAGCACTGCAATTATCAAGATGACGACAATATTGTTGTAAAATACTGCCTTTTAGCCGCAACGCTGCGAGAGCAGCTGTTGGCAGAAGAGTTCCATGTTTCCATACAATACTGAAGTGTAGCACGAGAGTCTGTTTTTACAGTGCAGAACGCGCTTGCATGTGGCCGCACATTCGATAGCAATCGATACACGCGTGCGAATTTTTTTCGTCTGCGTACACAATGGCAAGAAAGGCAGTTATTACGATACCAGTTATTGCAACAGAGTGCATATAGGCCCACGGTAGCGCAATTGCATTGTGCAGAAAGATACTTTAAACTGTCCCATGGACAAAGCTGGCTATGTGACAACCGCGAGCACAGTATGCAACATTGTGCGTAAAAATTTAACTTTTTATCAATGGTATCAATGATATAAAAAACAATGATATTCCGATTGAAGCGCGATCACCATGATTTATATGGCAATGTAAATCGTTGGCAGGATACTAAATAAATTGGATCGATTATCGTCAAACCGCTTAAAGCGCTTTCCCCATAAATCGATCGTACAAACGCGACATCGATTTATTTAACGCCTACACGTATGTGCTGGATTTGCATAGTATCGCCATCGTCAGATTTGTTACTTGATAATTCTCAGCGTATTGCAGTGAAAGAAAGAGACTCCGATATTTTTTTGTCCTAATTATACAACGCAAACGAATATAAAATCATAGGAAATATAGATCGGCAATGAGCCTGCATGACTTTGTAAAATTATTATAATTTAGCGGTTTGTTTGTTAAAAACTTTAGGAGAAATAATAAATTTTACTCCTTATCACGTTGACAATTTTTTACAAAAATATAATTCCTTGTTATATGTATATATTCTTTGTAAAAATGAATAAAAAAGTATAACAAGAAAGATAATTACGAAAGTAATAAATTTATATAATGTTAAGAAAACATGTTTTATTTTTAAATAATCATTTATTTATAGTTGTGCGAACATTTTCCAAACAATGCGTGTATATCTGTGAAAAGATATAAACATTCAAAAGACTAATTGCTGATTTAGTTTCTCGATTTAATCAACAGACAAGATTCTCGAGTACGAAAGACGCCACATTTTCCGGCGTCGCGTCTGCTGTCGTTTGAAGATTTTCAGACGCCACCGCGGGTGACACCACGCAGAGGATAACAATGAAGGACCTCCTTCAAGGAAAAACGAAACACAGTAACAAAGAAGACTGCTGTGCAAATCTCGCTGTCAACGTACGTGCTAGGAGTGCCGTTTATTTTCCGGAACAGGATACCTGAATTTCTTACAAAAAAGGATAAAAGTTTTTAAAGTTTTATTCTTTTACTTCCGAAGAATAATTTGATTTTATTGTTACTACTATTTTTGTTGGTTTTTTAAATGTACATTTAAAATTATATTAAAAAATGCAGCAATATATTATCAATAATTTTCATAACTTTAAAAGTAAACTTTTTAGTTAAATTTTTTTATAAATATGTGAAAAGTGTGTATATTTATGTAATCAATAGAAACGTGTATATATTATTTAATGGAAATGTGAAATTATTATGTGTTACATTCTCATTGCAGACAAAGAGATCAGTTCAAAGAGAGATCCTTGGTGTCATCGTTAAAATGTCAACAGTTCAGTGCTCGAAGACGCTCTCGAATCATTGCGCTTTGCATTGATAAATTGTTCCAAGTGCATCGCATAACACCCTATTGTTCAAGGTGCGGCATGGAATGACTTCGCGTTGAACGTTAATTTCCCATCGGAAAAATGTTTACGTGGGCGCGAGAGCGCGAGAAAAACTGCGTACTCTCGGGTGAATTTCATTCATCGATGACCGATTCAAATGTCAAGTTGAGACATACATATCTTAATCCCTGAATGTACACATTCAATATTTTTAGCACGCAATTACCACATTTTTTCATACAAGCATGGCGAAAAATGCGGCGGTAATTCAGCATCTATAAGGTTTCACAGATGCATCTGCCATCACGAGATACCTGTTACAAAGATGGTGATGCAGCAGAATGTTGCTATTAGACGTTGTCTTCGATAACAATACAACAAAAAGTTTCATTAATCATCCTTGATGTAAATTTGATTATATCAATCTGACGATCGCGTCTGTATTAATAAGTTTTGTAGATTGAAACGGAGAAACATTTTCCGTTGTAAAATTTTTGAAAATACTCTGGCTGGACGCAGGTGTAGCGGAGATTCATTTTTGTACAAACTAAGGGACGCAGAAGGGCCACGGTTTATAGCCACCAAGCTGGGTACAAAAAGACGGGTATAAACTTATTCATTGTAAGGGTCGCCGAAGCTACCTGCTGCTTTTTGAACAACCTGACGGTGGTGGGCTGCCTAAGCTGCTAAGCTGGGGTGAATCAAGATGCGGGACTATCAGGTGCGCCGCGATCGAGGAAGCGATCTTCCATACGTATTCAGCGATGTGTGACTTCGTAGCTGGCGACCCGCTTTTAACCCTACATGTGAGGACTATTTACATTTGAGATGATACCGACGCGAGCGACGAGCTCCAGTTGCATCCGGGTGTTTAGTTTCGAGTACGTAACTCGAGAGACAACTTTAGAGGAATCTTAAGCCGCCGGCTTATCGTCGTTTGATTACGATAAAAACTCTTAGTCGACGACGACGAGACTCTTTAATCCGTTTAGTTCCCGAGGCTGTACTATGTATGGACGAGAAAAAATCCACGTAATGGCTATAATTATTGTGGATTATCGCGGGAATAATGATTGATGAGCCATGAATAAATGCTTATTAATCAAAACGATAAAATCATTATTAATTTAATGTATTTTTTTTCAGCTTTTCGACTAATATATAGAAAGACTGATTATTTAATGATTAATCAATTTAATTTAACAACAATTGTGTTATTATTCCCACGGCAAGTCTAGAGTGCTTTGATATTTCACGAAACCGATCGATTATTAATATGTCGCCCTTTATCGATAACAATAAACATCATTCGTTTAAGTTTTGCATATGGCCGACGCGATATCGTCAAAGCGAATTGCAGGTGTTGTTGGGTCACAGAGTGGCAAATAAATGTCAACCTCGTAGTGGATGAGCCACGCATTCTCGGTCTTCGTGATCAAATCGCGCGGT
This sequence comes from Linepithema humile, assembly GCF_040581485.1. Lineage (NCBI taxonomy): Eukaryota > Metazoa > Arthropoda > Insecta > Hymenoptera > Formicidae > Linepithema > Linepithema humile. The sequence continues at coordinate 16,695,841 of NC_090132.1, forward strand.
GAAAGGGAAGGATTTCACGTACAACGCGTCGAAGTAGAATGCCAACACGACGTTGGACTGCTCGTCTCCCATGATTTATGCAACCTCATTGAAGACGATGCAAAAGTAACTATCTCCGTCGACGCTTCGCATTCGTTCCGCAGTCATCTTGTTACAGCATCCAGAAGAATCTGGATCGTAAAGAATATAGATCGTAAAAGGCGATACCAAACGTTGCAGTAATGATCAAACTGTCTTTCGGTATAAAAGACGGTTTCTAGCAAAAGAACGACGATACTCTAAGTACGGCGAATATTATCTTAAGACATTAAAAAGATTGCGGAGAGAAATATTTTATTCGAAAATTAATTTGCAGAACTATATTAAAGCATCGTGGAATTTCCGTTGAGAAGATAAAATTTCCGAATATGCTCAAAGATCATAAAACAAAATAAAATATAGTTATCATTAAAAATTGAGATAAAAATAATAGCATTTGCGATTAGGATATCCCAAGTATATTTTTCTTTTTTCATTCCACGAATGACATCGCTAAAACGTATAATCTTATCTATGCTTACAGAACAAAATCTTTTCGATGCAAAGTAATACAATCATCTGATGACATGAAATCTCCCAACACGTACGTTACAATACATGAAAAATAAAATTGAACAAATTTATTTTGCTTATTAGGACTTGTAATAAGAAACGTGCACTTCTTTGGAAAACTGTATCCATTTTTCCATGGAAAAGTACAAGAAAGCTTGGAAGAATTGATACAATCTTGATGCTTAATGAGAAAACATCGCAAAATAGATTAGAACGTTTTCTTGCAAAATACATATGCATACAAGGTTTGCTATAACTGCAGACCCATGATTGCATAGCTCGCCTGGTTTGGCCGTTTCCGGAAAGTTGTTAGGCAAATGTATGCACAAGTACTTCCCACAAGAAGGTAACAGCCTGAAAAGGTATACCGCTAACATCCGATATGTTCTCTCACCATAATTTTGACATAACATTTGTTTCCTGTACGAAATCAAGTTCCTTTCCTTTACTTGCGATCGTTACAAATTCTATCTAGATCATTTTTTGTTGTGCGAGGCAATTATCTTTATATGATTTTTCAAGATAAAAGTATTTGCCTTTAAAATTATAAGTCGAGTCAACAACGGCAAATTAAATACGTCAATTAAGAAGACATTCTGATAGTTCGAAAGTCGGCCGATGTGATTTCATCACATCTTGAAATAGTACGCACGTGCTACAACTGTGAACGAGACTAAGAAATAAGAGGAGTACGTCGATATCGAATTATACAGAGAGAAGGGGAAAGCGCAATCATTGCATCTGCGTGCACCTGCAGCGAGATCACTTCCTACAAGCTTTAGTGGGCGAATTACTCTCGACGACGACGACGACGACGACGACGTGCCCGAGATAGCCAGCATAATTAACATGGAGAAAAACAGATTCGTTGATTACCAATTCTAAATCGACAAGTATTTGTCGAACATTTCAATCGGATGCCCTAATTGCGAATCTAAGCAATACGACCAGCAAAAAATTGAATTCAACCGCGGAATGCGGATTGATTTGAAAAACAAATGCCTGAAACAGCAATAGAAAAAACTCTTGACACAAATCATTCATGAATTACGACGTGAAAAAGTTGAAGTGCGATTAATTTATTTTCTAATAATATGTAAGACAGGCAAGGAGACTTGCGCAGAAATTTTGAAAAGAGAAACTAACGTCAACAAAAGATACAATTTCCATTGCCGGCCAGTTTTACTTCCAAGACTTTCGTGATGTCCACTATTGTTTATCCCTTCTTGGCGCGAAGTGGCTGGCCGTATCTCCACTTTCCAAGGTGCTACTCGCACGTGCGCCGTTTACCGCCGAGGAGAAGAAGATAACCACGGCGCAGAAGGAAGAAAAAGTACAAAATACCGCGAAGAGGAGGCGAAGAGAGCGGTTGCGTGAGGGCAAAACTGGTTCCTTCTACGCTGTTATGATGGCGATGGTCCACGAGACGGCAGCAACGCGACGCGTATACGTACGCGGAACCTTGGGATTAAACGGGAATCATCGTTTGATTTAATGCCGGTGCGAAGCGATATCGAGAAAATGTCTGAATCGAATGCACGAAAGAGCGGAACTTGCGCAAAAACGATTTTGCAATGCGCAACCGTGCGCGGTTCACGTGGAATTCCCGGTGAACGTATCCGCTCCAGCAATCCGTTCGTCAATCACGGGCACGCGAATTCACTGTATATTAATATGACATAGATTTTCTGTAAATTACTTTTCGCGAGAGTAACTAAATCATTCTGCGAGATGTTCGTAAGTGTGCGAAACGCACGGAGGAGATTTAAAACCCTCCGGAGATTTAAAACTAACCGGTTCACACCGGTTCTACAGTCTACAATCTAAACTTCTACGATTGTCTTTTTATTTCTTAAAGGGATAAAACATTTCGCCGCGCATTCTAGTAATAAACAAAAATTGGCCGTGAGCAGAAGTGGGTTATTTCGCAATGGCGAAAGGGGGACGAAGCTGAATGCACTCAGTGGGTTAACACAGCTGATGTACATTTTAACCGCGCGCAAAAGGAGCCACGCTCGCATTAGACTCTCCAGCAAGAGGAGAAAACCCGTTGTTTTCGTACAGCCTGCAGGAGACCTGAAAAAAAAGAGAGAGACAAAGAGAGGCAAGAAGACAGAGAAGAGGAGAGACGCCGTACGAGAGGATTGGCGGAGAACCGGTTTTCTGAGAGACGAGAAGAGTAAGCGACGTAGTGGAGTTGTATACATATAGTAGGTAGTAAAGGAGGCTAGCGTGGCCTGTTACGAGAGAGAAAACCGGTTTCACGATTCAAACTAGAGTAAAAGTATCGGACAAAATTTGGACACAAGCCCACATACATGGGCATACGTGGCGCACTTTCCCGGATTTTCCGGTTAATTCGTAGAAACAATCGATAATGCAAGTATATTAATTCAGTTTTATTAATTTTACTTTGTTAAATTAATAAACAATACTTGCATTATCGTAAACCCGTGATTCCTATTAGATTTCAATCCTCTGACATTTTCCTCAAGACAAATGCTAAAGTTGTATCGTCTACAAGATGTACGTAGGTGGCCATTTCCTCGTCAGAAGGCGGACTAGTTTTCAGAGTAGAATCATTATCTTCCTTCAAAAGGAAACGACTGTCACCATTTCTCATTAAGATTCTCTTACCTCGATTGATTATGAAATACAAACAGGAAGTTTTATACATTGTATAAAAGACTAACTTGAAAAACTGGTTAAAGTAAGATTTACAATATGTTGTTCAGAATTTTACTCTTCGAATTGTTTGAAAATAGAAATGGATTATCGCGAACATTAAGATTAAATACATTGAACTCGAGCTCGCTATCGGACTCTGCGCTCTCCGCTTTCACAATAATGATCAGATATTCCATTGTCCGATTGTTCGCATTCATTGTCCACCGGATTAATCGATTAAAAGTTTACTCATGGTTGATTTCGCGTAACGGAAAATCGATATTAAGTATTGCTGCAAAGTTACAACAATATTTACAAACTCAAATACCACGGCATCAAGCTTTACTCGCTTGTAAGACTTTCAACTGTTTTTCCCAAAGAAGATTTTTTATTAATTTAAATTGCCATATTTTGTTTAATTAAAAACGTATTTTTTTAAAGATAAAATTAAATAAAATAATGAAAAGATGAAAGATAAAAATACAAGATAAATTTATAAGTATAAGAGATAAAAATTCCATATGATAAAAGAAATAAGCAAATGACTGTTTCGTTAAATCACGAGAATATTTCTCACACTTGCAGAAAACATTATTGCACATCGTATTGCGAGCAAGAACTGCTAAAGAAACATCTCGGTAATTTCACCGGTATGACCTTTACCACTACCTCTGCTTTTCGTAAAAAATATCCAAGGACAAAGGGAGCGCGGGAAAGATTCTCATTGGTGCGCAGTTCCCGCGTTTACGAAGGGTGATTTCAACGCCGGTCCATCGTGGCGGGACGATGATCTGTTGGACGCCGCCATGCCGTGCATGATGCTGCATCCTACAGATGCAGCCCGCTTGCTTTCGAAAATTAGTATCTCCTACATTGCTAATATTGCAAGAATTCACTTTTCTACAAGCGACAAGCTCTTTCAAGTTGCGAGCTTCAACATGTTCACATTTTGCAATTATCGCAATCGTTAATATGTTATAGCAAATATTAATTAAGCGTTTTCTACATTTCTACAAATTATTCCATACTCTTTGAAAAATTCTCTGTTCCTAAATTTTACTTGGAGAAATCTTGAAGTCGTAATTGTCGTATCATTTGCATAAGATTCGAGACATCGCGTATATTCGAAGGAGCTCTCCTGGTTAGCACGGGTGAGCGGTTCTTTGTTCCTCCGTAGACGCGAGCCGAGGTCAAACGAAACGTAAGCGAGAGTGGTCCACGGTCGCAGCATCACAAACCAGTTTCCGTTAAAAAGATCTGCTCGGCGGCGCCACTATACGATGGCTGCAGCGTACCTTTCGCGGTACCGCGCGTTCTCCAGAGCGGGAGGATGTTGACCTCCCGACGCCATTTTGTATCGCAGGATACGTGATCGTAGTACTACTCACAGCTGGCAGCTCAATATTACTCATGCACGACGTACACGACCGTAGGAGCACGTGCGCGTCTCGATATCGAATCACGTACCAGAAGAGATTGTTTTTATTCAAATTATATATTGCAACAATGTAGTAATTCAATAAATGTATCGTCCTGCTAGACACTATAAATAAGTGACAAGTCCATTACTATTTCTTCTGCAATAAAAGCGATACAATTTTTTAAGCACAAATATAGAATTCATAAAATATTTATATATAGATATAGATATTATTAAAATATAAAAAATCAGAAAAAAATGATAACTTGCTGAAGTTATTTACAATGTAATAAATTCGTTTAATCTATATCGACGACAAAAATAAATTAATATAATTCAAATTTATTGTACTTTTTAACAATTGTCGAAAAAGAGAAAATTCAAGCAACGGCAGACAGAACAACTGTATGTAAATTACAATTGTTACGCATTATTTACACGCACTAGGTGCGGCCATACATACCTGTAGGTGCGTTCTATCGCTGGTATTCGCTAATCAGTATTGCATGACGTATAAATCACATTCTAGATCAATCGACAATAGTAAGTCTACGTGTTATCATCGATAAATCCAAAAAAAAAAAAAAAAAAATAATACCTACCCATCGAAAACATAATTATTCGTAAAAAACATGTTTATTTTACCGGTATTATAATTTACTATAGACATTTACATTTCATAATAACCCTATCTACTTTTTTATTTTATAAGTATTATATTTTATACAATAAAACGGATCGATTGACTGCTTTTGATGCGCGGATAATATGTAAGTCCTTATATCGACGGATAAATTCTCTCTCTCCTTTGGAGCGGACAACTACACTTACTAATACCTGAACTACACTTACTAATACCGAATATGCCTGCCGGCATTAGCTACAAAACCTTTAGATACGTACACCTGTCGACATGCCAGAAAGCATTTACATCACAGCTATCCAGCCGAGTGCCAGATAGCTCCATCAAGGCAATCCGATTTCTCTATTCAGGCCCATTTTACATATTTAGCGTAAAAAAAAAAACATCTATTCAAAAGTGTGAGCAAAAAAATTAATAGACGTACTTTAATATGCTGTAGGATATTAACTGAGTGTATAAGAAAGTTTAATCACTCTGAAAATAAACATTTTAAATGGATTTATATTTTTCGTAAATGTGAAAACTACTGAAGTTTAAAAAATAATTCTTTTTAAACTCTAATATGAATCATTTATGAACACCTTAAGATCTTCTATCTGAATAATTTTGCGATGTAGCGAATACGTCTCTCTATTCGTCGCGATAATTTTCTACAGATCATTACCCTGAGAATCTATGAACCCGGCGGGGTGTGTTTCTCACGGTATATCGCATTTGAACGGAAGTTCCAATTCGCGATAAAAATGAACCGTGCAAATCGATATTTCACTATAATAGATATCCGATTCAATATCCTACATCTTATTACACGTGAAAAATACGAGAATTATTCAGAATTTAAAATTACGATATAAAAAACTCAATAAATGAGCTAATACTATAATAAATTATTCATCACTTACAAAATGAAATTATTACAATAATATGTTATTTATTAATTTTATATTTTTGATTAATAACAGCCCAAAAATAATGCGCTGTAATAACGCACGATGGTATGAAATCATATTTATTCAACAAGTTTGTAATTATGGAAGCATCCAGTTCAAACAGTTATTTCTGAACATAACGTTGTGAGATCAATATATAGTCATTCGTATCGAATATATTTTCATGATCGAGTTGGATCTGTCACAAATCAAAATCCTGAATTCTAACGCGTACGCACTGACATCGCTTTGAGTACGCAACTCGTTTACATATTCATACATTGCTACCTCTTACATATTCATATGGTCGTACGATTCTCCGACCGATGAATCGCGAAAAAGATTCATTCGTAAATGTTAAAGAGTGCTGAAGATTCTATCTTAGAGCTGGATTTTTATTTCCTCGACTCTACCTCTTAATTTTATTTCTTGAGATTTTTATGGAGATTTTGAATAATAAATCCCAAGGCAGAGCAAATATTATTTTTCTTTGCTTTATTTAAAGAACACTATTTATGGCACGAATCTCTTTCTTTGTAAGGGAAAAAAAAAGATTTACGCGGATTATGTAAATGACACAATACCGTTAATTATTCCGAGAACATTAAAGAGATTTCAATACTAGAAATTCAGAATGTAGTCTAAAAGTTCAACGAATCGAGCGATTCAATCGTACAAAAGAGCAAATTGGGCAAATTGGACGAATTTCACGAGGGAAAGAAAGGAAGGAAACAATGGGCATCGGCGCGAAACCATTTTTTTATCTGATGCAAGCACTTGCACTGACACGGGAAAATTATCCTGACCTCTACGGCCATGTGAACCTACGAAGCAGAAGCTGTTCCGGTGGCGGCTTCCGTTTTAACCTGACCTCCACTCTCCCGCCCCTTTCCCCTTTGGACTTAGTCCCCCATTCAACCGCCATCTTTCCTATCTCGTGGGCATTTTACTATACCACTGCCTACCACGTGGTCACGGTGGCTGAACCACGTGGGACCTAGCGTTTCAAGTGTACTTTAATAATATTGGGGTCCCCGGTGCGTACTCCGATTGGCCCTCACGCTAGACGGTATAAAGTGTGATATAGAGTGCCGGGGAATCATTATACTCCCCACCCTAACTACCACGTGCGTACTTTTATTTCTCTTTCGCTTGGTGCAATATACTCCCCTTCGCATCGTTTAATTGTACAGCTTGATTATGAAAAACAGGTGTGCGTATTATATAAATGTCATAACGCCGCTTATCATGCTAAAAATATTTTTAAAAATATATTCTTAAAATATACTTAAAATATTTATATTTTTAATGCAGTTTTTAAAAGTTCAATATAGCGAATCGAATTCTTGATGCCTTAAATAATTGTCACTTTTTTTTAATTAATGGCACATAATTTATCGATTGTGAAATATATTGTAAAATATGAGAATTTATTAAAAAGTGGCAAGTAATTATTAAATTATATAAGACTTAGCCCCCGTGTTTGTAAACTGATGAATATGCATTCTACTTTCCCATTGAATTATTTACTGTAAAACGACTGTACTTAAGTGCTCTTTTCCTTGTTTTCCACTTTGCCGCCTCTTCTTTGAGAGTTAGATCTTATATTTACGATCTCGCTTTCGCATTTCCCTCAGTTATCTCGTCGTGCAAGGAAATCTCCCTTCTACCCTCAATTAAACCGAGATTATCTCGTTTACAAGCCATTATCCATCTTTTCTTTAATCAAAGAACATAAACTTTCCGTGAACAGATAAATATCGCCTAAGTTTGGGAAAGCTTTTTGTTCTTTTCTTTTATTATATTTTTTTGTGGCTTCTCACGACGCTACATGTTCCAACACTATCGATTATGATCGAAAGTAATTAAAACACGCAAAAAATCAGAGGTCATTGTATTATTGCAGTGAGTCACTGCTCAATCGAAGGAAGCAATTCTCAAGAATCGAGTTAAAGACTCCAGACTTCTGCGAGACGGCGACTCCCACGTAAAGCAACTACCGTGTCCACAATACTACCTTCTTATTCTTGAAGTTGATTAATTGATAGCAATATATCTTTCGTAAACAGCAACAAAACGTATCTCTAAAGCATGTAATTTAAATTTTTGGTGGAGTCTTCATTCGCATTCATCTGTCATTAAAAAAAATTCAACACTCACGTGTGAAGGAATTATTCAAATAGTTTGAATGAAAGAGCGCTTTTATCCGAACAACATAAACTTTACATTAATGCATTGAGCTACTGTAGCTAACTGCTACGCATTATGATTACTATATTGCTTTGTTGTACGACAATTAGAGCCAGGCGTCTTGATTTCTGTCGCCGATAGTAGCGCGGGTGCATAAAAATGATAATCTAACGCAACCTTGTTAGCGACGATATTATCGCGGCGCATTATCGCATTACATTACCTTACCAAATCGTCAGTAATCGCGGCGAAGCGTCGGCGTGTTGCGTCGACTCGTGAGAGCAACAAAATTACAATGATGATTACCTGTCCGCCGTTAATTCAGACACTAACGATTCTCAGCATGAGGATTCCCACGAGAATGTCTCGTATGAGCGCGTGTTTACCCGCCCACGTACCGCGCTCCTCCGAGCAAGCTAAGAACTCAGAAACTCGCCCCTTGTATTTGCTGCCGCTGGCTACTTCCGTTTTTTCTTTTCGCTTTGCACGTTTCCCTCATACGAAAGAGTTAACGCTCCAAAATATGATACAGAGTTTTCATTTTCAACAGAGTGTCTGTAAAGCCGAGAATGCATCTCGGCGATAGTGGAATCTCAGATTTAACTATCAACTTGAATAATCAAATAGCGTTAGTAATCTGCATTTATTAAATGCAGATTATGTTTCATGTCCTGATCTTTTAAGTCGTCATTGTTTCCATATTACTCAAATTTAAGACCTGCGTACTTTGTAGAACGGCGGAATTAACTAAGCACTCCGGCGCAAAGAACCCGAGAAAACCTGAACATTTAGCTTAACCGCAACGAAGTCGGGAGGCACTTTGCGCGCATTAACTGCATACTTTACGATTTTACGAGCGGCGTCTTCCGCGGGGTTTCTTCGAAAACGGATTCTCCCTTTCGTATCCAGCCGCAAATTACGCGCGCGAGATGGTCGGCACGAGCTTAAGATAAGAAAAGCTTTCCAAATCATTGTCATTAGTCCACTTCGCGTTCCATGGTAGGAAAACATCGAAGAGACATCGGTAATTTTCTGCGGCATTCTTAGCGTTCTCCAAAGGCGTTGAAGCTATGTATCTTTCTTTCCTATTCATGTTCATCGCAGCCACCGAGCGCTGTCTCAGAGAATTATTATTATTGAATGAATGCCATTATTTTTCTTGACATAAATGATTTCCTTGATTATCATCTTTAAAACACTTTTAAGAATATTTAATGAGCAAGTGTCAAAGAACAACGGTGTTGAATAAATGCGTATGGTTCTTTGCTAACATGAAAGTTTAAAAACTATTATAACTATTTTATCAATGATACACTTAGAAATAATAAGCAAAACCCGCTATAGACAATTTATAATTCGCGACAGAATTCAACAACTAAAAATCTATCTATAATTTTACGTAATGGAAAACATTTGAACAATTGTAATATACATGCAAAACAAATATGTACATTTTGTACATGTATTCAAATTTCCTAAATACTTTCACATTATAAATACATGAAATTATAAATAGAATTCACAATTTATAATTCACGACAGAATTCAACAACTAAAAATCTATCTATAATTTTACGTAATGGAAAACATTTGAACAATTGTAATATACATGCAAAACAAATATGTACATTTTGTACATGTATTCAAATTTCCTAAATACTTTCACATTATAAATACATGAAATTATAAATAGAATTCTATCCTCAATTTCGTTGCACATTATAAATCCAAAGGGAGAATAATAAAATAATCCGATTATTATAAGCATGTAACTCTCACAAAAACTCATTACCTAGTATTAGTATGTTATTCTCATTAACGGAATTAAACACACAGGACAATTCCAACGGTATGATAATTGATCATGATTCCATCACGAGTATAAATAAAGAATCGTAATGCATCGCGGATGGAAAACTCAGGAGATACGATCGCGCGTGGAGCGCAAGAAAATTCCAGTCAACGAGAAAATTGCTTAATCGCTCGGCCGGCGAAAAAAATGGCGATAATAAATGAATGATCAATGGAAAATAGAAAAGAAATATCTTCAATTTGCGTGCCTCGCCATCAATGCCATAGAACGCAGGAATGCATCGAATGGCCGCGCGGCTAGAAGAACCGCAAGAACGGATAACCGGGCACCTATCAGCGGCAGTTAACCGCCGGTTGCACTCCCTGCTCTTTTCTTTCTCCCCTTTTTTTTTTTCACCTCGCCTACTGCAGCGCTACTACACTGTAATGCGCGACCGCGCCCACAATGCTCCCGTTTAGCGCTAAAATTCCGCGTAAGCGTGCGGCGGTTTGCTCCTAGAAAAGCGATAATAGTTCTTTGTAAGCAAATTTTTTTTCTCCACCGCAAAAATCACCGTTTGTTTGCAGTGCGTTGACTCCGTAAAGCGCACTTCCGATCTGTCTGCGATATCGGAAGGCAGTCCGCGGAACTCTCTAAAGATATAGATATCAGAACGTGAGTCACGTCGCGCTTTGTCGCAATTTTTTTCTAGACAGGATCACGGCGATCGGGGATCGAGACGACGTGGGAGGTGGTGATGTCATTTGATAGCGTCAGAAGCAACGACGCGTTACGCTGGAGTTAACTTCTCGAGATCGTGGATTATATAAATCGCGAGCACATTAAACGGCAATCTTTCAAATGCCTGTTATGTACCGGTGTGTGTCACGGTCTCGACATTTTCCGCCACGTCATTTGTTGTGTGAACGAGCTTGTGTTCCCGATAGCGTTCAGGCAGGGAACTGGGTCGCGCGAAATAAATATGTCGCAACACTCGCGACTTTCGACATCTCCCACCGTCTGAGAGAGAAGTTTTAGTATATCGTTTGTGTCACGAGAACCGTGACTCAAACTCGCGTTAAAAATTTAAAGCGCTATTAGTCGCTCGAAATGTTGAGCGTGTACGATTTCCAAGAGCGCGATTACCACTTTGAGCCAACTCCATATCAAAGATATGCTTAAACTGTCAGCATTTCTAATCTAGAGATCATTCCTGGTTAGCGTAAACTGTCACAGCAGGCTTATCACTGGTGTCACGTGATACTGATGTACGCGCGAACGCTGTGACTTTTATGCGGACGGGATTCGGTTCCCAGGACATGAGATGAGCGAAACGGTTCTGGTCCACTAAAACCTAGACTGTATTACGGATGCACTAGCGAGCGAGCGTTTTTGAAGTCCGTCGAGGCGTCGAAGGCGATCAGATTTCACAGGCTGATCCGCGTTAAAGAAATCGCTCGAGTAAAAAGATTGGGACTTAGATACGTCCTGCCGTAAGATAGCTCAAATTAACACAGTAGGCCATGCATAAGTTATGACCTTATAAAATGCATGAATCATTCTAATCGAAAAATCTCCAAATGTTATGCATATATTATACTACCCAAGGATCTAATTTAAAAATGTAACAGTAAAAATGGTAATCATAAATAAAAATTGATGGAGAGAGAAAAAGAGAAAATTGAAAAGAAACAATAATTATAATATTTTTATAAACTCATTTATACTTTTTGCTTTCAGACGCATTTTTTCCGCGATTTCAATGCGCGGAAAGCGCAATTCGTAAACTTAAAAAATCAACAATTAGTTTATTCATTCCTCCCGCAACTCTAAGTAGCAATTTCCATACGTTATCTGAGCAACATTGCGATATGTCACGGAGTGCGCGTTTTACGAGCGAAAAGAAAAGTCGTGCGTACGTTGCGCGCGTAGGTGGCCGCGGACGTACGTACGCGCGCACCTTTCCACATGTGTGAGACAACACACGCATGCACGTGCGAACTCACGATCGAACGCACGCGTTTCTCAGTCTCGCATCGCAGACTTTTCCCACATGTGGCTCTTAGACGCGGCTCCCTTTTCTGCTCTCCTTCCAGAGTGACGCTTCTCGCTTCGTCTTAACTCCTACCATTGCCCTTCCTTACACGTCTTCCCGCTCTTCCATCTTTCCTTCGTGTTATTCCTTTTCGTCTTCTTCAAATGAGCAACCGTTGCGCAACCACGGCTTGCCATGTACTCCGTAATTTTGTGTGGGCTCATTCGCGCAATCTATAATCGGAAGCTATTTATGAGACCTGTATCGATAACACGATCTCAAGAATAAAGTTGTTAATAACAGTAAAGGAAATTTATGAAGAGCTAACGTCGTTAAAATTACGACGACTCTGTGTCGTTGCCCCGATATCAATTTTCATTACCGGACACGTTTCACGAAATGATCAATAAAAGATTAATTAAATGCTTTATAGACAATATCAGCTTAATCTAAGAAGATATACCGTTATTTCGATATATCAGTTTCACATGCTACAAATTTCACATAAATGCATAATGCTTTCAAAGAGTCGAATCAATGATCAAATTAAACTAAATTAACTTTGTCTATTTTTGCTAGATAAAAATATAAAAATTGTTTTAATGGCCAATTTGATAATTTCGCACAACAAACAAATATCAATTTTGACTTTTGCTATCATAGCAGCAAACTGCATAATAGTAGGCATCGAATAACCATAAAATATACTGGAAAATCGGGTATTAGATGAGTCTGCAGCGACACCGACTACGGCGAGGTAAAAAGTTAATAAGCCGTGGCGAGGCGGATGAAGTTCGAAGGATGCGCGAAGTAACGACACGGTCGCCTGATCACGAAATCAAAGCGGCGGACGAGCAGTCGCCGCACTTTGCTTTCGTTCGTAAAGGAAAGCGAAAGAAGCGGTTTGCCTTCTGCGGATGAGCTTCCGGTTCCTTCCTATATCGAGCAGATATCACCTGGCGATGAGTCAGAGACTTCCCAGACACCTGCCGTCAGAATCGCGTAGCAGGTTCCATCCGCCATTAGCCACGTGTGTGTTCACCCTCGAGGGCGTCGTCGTGGCGCACTACTCGTGTGCCCTCGATACAAATGCGCCGTCGCATCCTCCTCCATTGTCGTCAAGAAACGAGTCCCGGATTCATGGGCCAGCGACTTGTGACATCACGGGTGCCCTTCGGGGCACTCCTGTGTCTTCGTTGCGACGCTTTACTTTGTAAATACAATCGCGTATTTTTTTTCTTTCTCGCGAGAAGAGCCAAAACGAAATTTCGCCGAATCCATATTACTCGAATTCGTGTCGCTCAAAGAAACGCCGACACAGTTGATTTAGATAAGATAAGTAAATAATTGAGGCTCGCTAAATTCCAGCTAATCGTTCTCTCCGAAATTGTCTTAAATTGACACCTCGAAACAACATCGCGGAACAGCTGTGTCTTGACGCGGGCAGCACGCGTCGGTATTCTTCGTTCTTCCAATCGCAAAGCTAAATCCCGAGGGAAGATTGGGTCAGGTGTACGTCGATCACGTGCCGGCAGCTGGAAGATACACCTTTTTTCATCTCGGCTAACTGCGCGGTTTTTGCTTCGAAGAAACGTGCCCTCCTCAGATGGAGGCCGATCATCGCGCTATTCGGAGCATGTCACGAAACGTGATCCTTCGAGATTATGTGAGAGGACAAGTGGAAAACTTTTTTTAGGAGAGCTAAACATATGATAATTCACAGCGTTACGTGGCTCAACGGTTACACCAGCGCGTAGGTTTCGACGCTTCCTTTTTCGACGGCGTTCAGACAGGAAGTTTCATACTCGGAAAGACGGTCCTTAAGAGTCCAAATCACACAAGTGAGTCACATAATTACCAGCGTTCCCTCCGCGCGCCCAGAGTTCTTTATATGGGAATCTAAGATAACGCAAGCGCTATAACGAGCGTACACGCAAATTTAAGTATCGTAACAAGTTATAATGGTAACGGATCTGTTTAGAATGGAGAAACCGGATCAACGGATACGGAAATCGCGCAAAACAGAGTAGCTGTGAAATGGTCGACGATACCAGGACGACAAGAGAGAAGGTCGAAGAGAAAAGTGCATTGTGCGTTGCTACTATGGGAACGATTGTAGTGCGAGCGTAAAGTACGCTAAGTGCGCGCGTTCGGCAGACAACGCGAGCCGCTTTCCACCCTTTTACGACGCCGTGTTGAACCCAATAGAATGAGAAACTCATCCGACCCGACGAGTTAATTAGCGAAATGAAGCTCGTGCGGGCGCAAGTGGAGCGGCCCTTCGTTTTCGAATAAGTGCGGTGGAAGCGAAACTATCGAAAAACAACGCCTGTACTCAACGATGCCGGCTTCTTTTTTACGATTACTCGTCACTGACGATGAGAGAACAAATTATGTCTCTTCACGAGAGAAACTTTGAATTGCACCGCGAGAGAAACCTTGAACCTCCACTTCAGGTTGACGTGGGTACAGAAAACACGAACGCGAGGGCGATGACACAGGATCTTTCCGTGTAAAGCAAGGCCAAAAATGCAAATGCTCCATTGTTAGGCGTTTCTTAATATTACCGTGTCTAATTCCAATAATGGAAATCAGTTTACGGCGCTTGTACAATCTAAATTAATTGCGACTGCAAAAAAATTACACCAGCAAAGGTGCAAAAATGTTTGCGAATCGACAATAGAAAATACACTCAAAAAAATGATCTTGCAATAATAGCTAAAATTTTCTAGGTGTAAAAAATTAACTAAAACAGATAAATGATTAGCAACTGTTGTGATATTGCATATGTAATTACTTAATCAGTTTAGATGACAGAAACAGAATATATATCTGTATTGTTTGTGAACTTTAAAAAGAAAGTTTCTCTAAAGCGCCTATCTATATAAGATCAATCACGTGTTAGATCATGCAATGAATAACATTTAGCAATGGTACCTAAATTTTTCAGAAGCTATTGCTAGAACATTACTGCTATAAATTCTATATGTGACAAACAATGTTTTCACAGATACGAAAAATAGCGATACATTCTTGTTGCGATATTTAGAAATCTAACTACATCAGCGAAATATTTTTTTGAGTGTATATTTTATATTTATGGCAGATGGCATTAATCAAGTCATGCAGAGCCGAGTAACCCCATGCGCAAATAGCTTAATTGCTTCCGGAAGCGCGGATCGACAGGTTGTTGCCTTCTATGACAGGTGTTACAAAAGTAATAATACGTTATGCATGCTATTACTACAGCACGCGTATATATGGTCAATATTCACTAACAATGAATCATTCATGTCACATTTGTATCATATTGTATATTCATGTGTAGCTATTGTGAATTTTTTTAATATTCAATTCATATGAAACCGATATGCGTTTAATAAGTCTCACAAATTTCTTCGCAAATAAATGCTAACAAGTGAATCAGTATGTAAAAAACATTAACCAGTGACAAAGTAACGTTGCTTGGACATTGCAGCACCGTTACGTACGGTAATCTAGAAAAACAGCTAGAGAAAAACTACTCTTCTGCCACTTCTTTTCCTATGTTCGTAATGGAAAAACGACGGACGTTGTTTGTCAGCTTGACAGTAAAAAGAAGTACTTTCTCACAATTTTCCCAAACACGCCAACTATCATGATTTTGCTCACTTGCGATTTTAACCTTACGAATTTAAGTCAAAATTAATCAAACTTATATTCGCAGATTTTTATTTACCTGTAAGAATACCTGCGCGAAACATTTCCAATGACAGAAATAAAAATAGCATAAAGCAAGACGGTTCAGTAATTTGCACGAAATGAAATATCGGTAAGAAGCGGGAACACAAATCAACGTCTCGCGAGGAATATACGATCTTATTGTAGCACCCCAACCTTGAACTTGGAAGTAATACCTGGGAGGTGCTTCGAACCTATTCTGAAAGCTCCTGGAATACGCCGTACTTGTAAACCGTGATTTACTCCTGGTGATCGTCAATGCTTTATGCGCGTTCCGCGTCGAACGAGCGGATCGTGATCGTTCAACGATGAAATGCTTCCCCACTTGGTGATTACGAAATCTTCGAGAGGTCGAAGATTGCACGAGCGTGCATCGCAAAACAACAAACATCTTCGATACGTGAAAACGACCCAAGAAATTGTTATTGATAAAAAAAATATAGTGTTGATAAAAATATAAAGTCAAAAATCTGTCTGAAATAAAACAAAGTAAAAATTTGACTTTGTGTTAAAATTGTGAAAATTATTATACAACTATAATTAAATTCGATCGAATAAGTAGCGCGTAAAATGCAGTATTGAATTAACAAATGCGTTGTAGCGACGATATGAATTTACTTATCTAAATTCTAACACAGTTAACGATTAACAGCGCTCTTCGAGTCGCTTGTTTAACATGCTCGGCGTACAACACACGTCGAGTTATACGTAGTACACGTTCGTGACGTTATCGATGCACGTTTCGTGCTATCACGGCGCTATTTCTGCTGGTGACTAAAGGATGGGAACACAGAGATACATGCGCATTTTTATCGCGAGCTTTTAAAGCGTTACTCGCTCCAGCTCGCAGTCCGTGAACGATAACAGGCATTTAACAATTATCAGACACTTTGATAAAATCGAAAACACTCGGTAGGCTGTTATGCAGTTAGTATCGCGAGAGCCCGGCAAAGCAAGTTTCATGTCGTCGCTCCGTCCGTAAACTCGCGCCGACCAATGAAAATGCTGCACAGTACGCCGGAACCACACGATCCCAGCTTCCATTAATCTGTTTCGGAACTTTACAAGCCGATTAAATGATCTATCAGAATCGAGCAGAGGAAAATTGCGACCCGGAAACGCAATTAGTTTTTTATGACACACCGCGCTCGATATCTGTGTAATTACTGTCTGTTTATCGATTGCGTAATTGTTAAAATTAGCGATACTTCTTTGCGCACCGTATACAATCGCAAAATTAAGAATCGATGCAAATTCTCTCCCGATCGTAAACGTCTGTCGTGAAACTATTACTACGGTCACGAAGAGAATCGACGGCGCCGCGTCGTTTATTTTCTATTCGTAACACGAGACAAAGCAGTCAGTTACCACACCCTGGCTGCGTGCGCGGTTTGCGTTTAAAACACTTGTATCACGTGTCACGTAAAAGCGCAGCATTGGTACGCGTGCCTCATGTGAACAAGTAGAATTCGCTAACTTACAGAATATTATTTTTTTTAGATTAGCATTTGCATTTTTCAAAGTAAAATTAATATTTCTGCAAAATAAATCATCTCATCAAATAAACATTAATTTACCCTTTGAATTAAATCTATATTATCATTATAATAAATACAATAATATGCAAATTAAATTTGCATATCACGGATAAATGTAGAAGAATAAAGAAGTATATTATCTGTTGTATTATCTGAATTCTTATGGCGATATATAAGCGTTTAATCTTCGAAAGCAATTGCCTCCTCAAATTTGCTCACAAGCAATAAATCACATTTAACACGTCACTCCTGATGCACGGCTTCTTAATGCGTAATACGAACAAATGTGACCTCTTCCTCTCGACTTTAAAGCCGATGGTCGATGTCCTTAACTGAGGAAGTAGCGTGACTACATTGCGAAATTCGTCATTAAAAAGCAAGAAGTTTTCGTTTGGCGGCCGAAAGCACTAATATTCACGAGAGAGTTAAAAGCAGTCTGACAATCTCCAGTTGAAAAAAAAGACCGCGTGCTCTGTCACTTACCGGTCATGAATATTTACGCACGCCTCAAAGGTCTCTCGAGACAGCAAGTTTAAAAATTCGGCGATGGATCGTATTCGTAAATCGCAGACGAGACTCGTAAAATTATTCGAAAAAGTAGCGTGCGAGAATACGGTAACTTTTAAAAGTCAAAGATCACAGCTCGCACAGTTTTATTAATTGTGAATATATAATGACCTTGTTTTAAAACTTGAGAGTAACTGTTTCGGTTGTTTCTTTACTCAGATATTATCATAAATGAGTTTTTTATTTGCCTATAGCTAGTAATTTAATTAACACCTCATAAATTCCTACTTGATTATATAAATTATTTGCAATTTCGATTCGATTTGGTTTCTTTACGTGTAGCATTACACGTGCTTTTTCTCTCGCGCCTACTCGCGCCAAAAGACTAAACGGCGCACTCGAACGACGGGTTGCATATGCTCAAGGCGTCTGCTCACCTTGCGAAAAGTTTTCTGTAAGATTGCATTCCCCCAATAGGCTATGCATAAAATACAATTCTACTAATATTTTTTTCAATATAATCCATACTTGTGAAATTTTAGCTCTTAACAAAGTATGTGATTTTTAAATTTTGCCTCTTGTATCTCTTATTTACACAAAAGTTAATGAATAATTGTCAATTTTAATGCAATAATCTTTTTCATCTATTTTCTGTTTCCTATATCTTAGATAACGAATGAGAGTAATTAACATTATGTGTCCGCAAAAACCATTTTTTAAAAACATGAAACAAGTAAAATCTTTCCTATCATTACCTACATCTAGTTTTCCACATCATCAATTAATATTTGACGATTAACATTTAGCATGATTCAATATTTAAACGAAAATATTCAATTGCAATTTCTTACCTGCACGGCGCTGTTGAGGAAACAATTGTTCTGTCCAGGCCCATTGAGAAGACCTTTCGTGCTGGTAAAGCTGCTGTTGTGCTCTCGATGTGGTGATTTTTGACATCCTTGCACCTGTCCTTCTGTTTGATGGCACTGTGTAGATTGCAGATAACCGCCAAAATCCACCGTGTCCTGGGATGCAGCTTGCTGCTGCAACCCCATTGTGGAAGTCATATTCAATGGATCAAAATAGTGACATCTGAAAAATTCACGATAAATATATTTCTTAGTAACAATATTCCTATTTCTCGTGGAATAAACTGTATAATTTGCAATCAAGAAATTCCTACAAATTTTTTTATAAATATATAAGTAAACGTTTAAAATATTTTCTTATTAATAATAAGTAATTGTCAAAATGTTTCGATCATTGCAAAATAACATTCAACATTGTATACAATTTTATTGTCCCGCAGCATAAACTCGAGAGGCAATCTTTATTGTGCTTTAAACTATAGCACCAATTACTGAACTCGAGCCACAGTACTCGCGGGAACTCATAAAATAAAATTAGCGAGGAAGCTGCAATTTATAATTACAGGAGTAGATTGGAAAAGTCAGTTTATGCGTATGCGGAAATACGATAAAGTTTTATGATCCGTACCTCCGAAGAAATCGATTCCATACGAACATTCGTTGATCTCACAATTTCAATTTCCTTCTTAATTGAACACTTAAATAAACTTATTGCATTTTTTTTCCTTTTGAGAAAACGAAACACCGAGTTTTGCGCGTGAGAAGAAAAATCCCTTGAAGCGTCAAAAAAGGCAGAATCATCATAAAGAGCCATATGAAGGGTGAGACGCGCGACGGAGAAGGGAAGAGAACCGCCACGCTAAATGCTACTACAAGACTGAGTGGACGGCGTTAATTTCGAGGAGCAGAGAGAAAAGTGGTCGGAGCGAATACGTGCTTGAGAGCAGGCCTGGCGCCAGCCTCGTCGTCTTGGCTTTCAGGCTTCGGATACAATACTCTGGTCACATTTCTCTTCCAACGTCCCCCGCCATGGCGTTGCACTTATTATGGCCAAGCCGGCGAAGAAAGCCAGACGTGGCTGATTTTGTTCACGGTTTCAAATTCACAGATGATGGAAGTCATGCTCTGATAGCTTATAAATTTAATAATTGGAACTTTTCAAGGTGGCCGATTAAAATTGCAGATTTCTACCAATAATTTAACGCACGAACGAGTAATATAAGCTAGTTATAAACAATATAAATTATAAATTAATTAACAACATCGCTCGCATTAAATTTCTAATCTCTAATTTAGAATTCATAGATATAAAAAAAAATTTATATAAATCGAATAGTAAACAATACTAAGCTGTGAATCATTCAGTTATCATCGAATAGCAAAGAATGCAGCGCTAAGTAATCAAAGATATCAATCGGATGAGATTATTTTGACCGCGAAATGTCGACAAACTATTGTAAAAATCAGGAAACACTAATAAAAAAGGCATATTACGACACTGTCACTTCCCACTTTAATAGAATAGAAATCACCAAGAGCCAGGAAATAGAATACAATGATGCTTGATAATTACGTCGATCTGTCGCTCTTTGCAATCGAAATTGCGCGAAAAAGCATGAATCAAGCATAAATATACTCGCAACTTTACTGCACCCGCTATAAAATGGCTGATTTACTGCGAATGACAATTATCTTCAGTTGGCCATGTGCAAACTGCGAATAAGCCAACCAGTTGGCCTCCTGAAGTGTCGTCCCGCGTTAACCGTCCTTGGCGTGGCGCGCAACAGGAATTTCTATTTACACGACATGAATCGCGCCAACCAAGAACACTCGATTTCACGCCTTTCGAAGTTGTTGCGCGACAACATGCACCAAAATGGGCTATTGTCATGCACGGATCTAATTTTAGATAACGCCATGCGAGCGGAACGTGTCGGCCGCGACGTTAAACGAACTAATTTTTCATACTCGATGAAAGAATGGAAGCGTCGTATTATTAGCGAAACTTTAATTATTCTTCTGTTGTTATCAATCGCTTTTCACTTGCAATCCAAATCAAATATATAAACATTAATTCTATCAGAATGCTATCGACCTAGTCAGAGAGTGGAACAAAAGAGCCATGACAGTTCCATTAATTAATTATTTAAATCTGTGATATAAGACATAATTGCAAATTAGTACATTTTAAATTTTTGCAAAATATAAAATTGCCCTAAATTTTACAATAAATTTGAGCAAAAAATTCCGGTACCGGGAATCGAACCCGAGCCTCCTGGGTGAGAGCCAGGTATCCTAGCCACTAGACCATACCGGATTATGGGAGATGTGGTCTGTCGCAGTTAGATGCTGCACGCGATGTTACTTCTAAAATTATTCAATTGCAAGATATCAATGTATCAATCAAAAATGTTATTTTTGCTCAAATTTATTATTACTTTTACTTATTTATACAACACAAACCAAATTGCATTTCCTAAATTTATTAAAAATTACATTAATCTGCCATAGTAAATAAACTATTTATGCATTAAGCATATTAATTGTTCTGTAAAATAGCATAAATATTACAAATAAAATTATAAATAAAATAAATAGAAAAAAGTACCAAAAAAAATTAAAAAATAAATAAATTCTATTTAAAATATTTGCCTCCATAAAAGTGAAAAAAAGTTGTGAACAGTAAGCTTAGATATAACAATGCTAAAAACCACAATATAAAAATAAAATTATTTTTTTACATAAAAAGCTAGTTACATACATAATACATTTAAAATTGCAACCTTTTTGTTAGCTGCACAAGACAAAAGCCGTCTACAGTAAGTATTATACGATGCTCCGCAGGTTCCGTATTGTGGAGAAATTTCTTAAACGACAGTCGTCTTTCCCCTACGCGTGCGTGTTATGCATACTAACGTAACGCATCTTCGTTGTCTCCTACCATAATATACGTCAGCGTATTTATAGACGTACAACGACGCAGCGCCGGATTTCTTTCACGTCCGCGACACGCAACTTCTTAATTTTTTCACAAGCATCGCGGCAGCTGTAACAGCGCGCAATTTCTTTAAAAAAACGAAGAAGACGCACGACTGCGAATAAACGAGGAAAGAAAAAGAGACATCTAAAATCACTCGGTGATGAGACGAGGGTGGAAGACGTGGGACGTCGTGAATTACGGCATAAAGTTTAGACGCGGTTATTTTCGTTTGCCTTTCGTACGCGACGCGGGACGTAGAGGAGAAGAAATCGTCAGAGGCGCCGCGACGCCACCCCGTTCGAAAGAAAAACATGCAAATTAGGCCGCGCTGCCAATACAAGTCCAAAGACTTTGACGCGCAGAGCCGTTTGGCGGATATCGCCTGGTTGTAAAAGTTTAGCGCGCATAATAAAATGGATTTAAATGCGTGGACTGAATGAAAGACGAAGACGAGGATTCTGAATCATTCTGATTTTCCATGGAAAATTCTCGCACGATTTTACGCGTGGTCATCGAAATCTGCACGGCAGAATTTCTTAACGCGGAATCTTTTTTGCGTGTGTCTGTTTAATTCCACTAAAATGGATGTTTTGCGTCAGCACATCATCGCGCATTGCGTTGAGGCGTTTTGCGAGCGTTAGCGCGATGAGACTTGTCCCCGTGATAACAAGTCGACGCAGTCGACGCAAATAACAATATATGAACATCGCGGAAGAAGAAAGTTGGCAAAGTCTGAGGCAGCGAAAGAAAGCTCTGGCGATGTTGGCCACGCCGTAAAAAACGAGACTCTTCTTTATATTCGCAGAAAAATATTCTCTTTTCAATTGCGCGGTTCGTGGTTTGCACGGCAGATGCAGATGCGAAATATAATGAGAGAAGACGACTTTCGCAACAGAAAAATATTAATCTGATGGAGTGTTGAATTCGTTGGTTCGATTTTAATAATTATATAACTCATAATTTTAAAGATTTAAAGAATATATAATTCTCCTGACAGCTGCTCAAAATAATTATAGACAATTATGTGAAATAATCACATGCGTGGAAGAGAGAGATTAATTAAATGTGATTTCAGATATTCTATCTTACATGAATGTCGGTTTTTTATTCACTGAACGCGTCGTGCAGCGCGGAAATATTCATACTACTTTTAGTTTCAACGAAGCTTTAGCAATTACATTTGAAACGCGAGTGAATCCTGCGTGCGTTTTCGTCGGTAAACGCCTACGAATTAATTATGAATCGCATTGTGCTTCGCAGCCGTGTGAAACAAGTTAACGTGAGTTAGTTCCCGGTTTATCTGCACGGTTT
The DNA here is from genome assembly GCF_040581485.1 of Linepithema humile. NCBI lineage: Eukaryota > Metazoa > Arthropoda > Insecta > Hymenoptera > Formicidae > Linepithema > Linepithema humile. The sequence continues at coordinate 16,719,033 of NC_090132.1, forward strand.
TCCTGTAAAACGATGATTATTATGGTACTACATTCGCATATGTGTGAATATGAAGAAGTGGCACGAGAAGATATTCCTTACACCGGTGAACGTGTATGATTGAAACGGTGAGAATAAAGTGGAGTAAGTGAATAATTTAAGGATAGAATAAATAATCGAAAAACAATTTCACGGAAGCTTCACAATGTGGCATTCAGGATTAAATGAAAGCAGCAAGCCAAAGGAAAATCATTAGCGCACTAATCGAAAGAAAGAATCGTAAACAAATATTATACAATTAGATAGAAGAGATTTAAAAAGACCGTATACAGAATGTAGGCCGAAAGAAGCGCGGATACGATTCTGCAAAAATAAAGAATCGTTTCAAAGATCTTTTTTCAAAAAAAAAATTGCAACGAAAATATCCCAAGACGCATATATGTGTATTGTGTAGGCTCGGAAAGTTCTTTGAAGTTTGAACAACAAAAATAGGTAACGACGATGTTGAAGATATTTTTTTACTTCAAAACGTGATCGATACCTATGCGGAATATAGACCGAAAGAAGCGCGGATACGATTCTGCGAATAAAGAATCATTTCGAAGACCCTTTTCTCAACAAAAAAAAGTTGCAACAAAAACAGTCTAAGAAGCACGTGCGTGTATTGTGCAGACTTGGAAAGTTGTTTGAAGATTAACCGATGAAACAAGGCGAGAACGACGGTGAGACGAGGTTGAAAATATTTTTCGCTCCAAAACGTGATCGACGCGATAATCCCAGATTTCACAGGTCATTTTTCACAGCAGGGATTCAGGGATTTTCAAGTTCCGCAACCACGGAACTATCGAAATTTTCTATGTCAATAACGCAAAGAATGATCAATAAGCTTGCAAAGTGTGGCACATCTGCCGAACAGCGAATTCAGAAACTTTATGATTAATCTGTTAAAAAAGAGATTAGTTCAAACTAATTCCAATAATTATAAAAATTAAATAATTACAGAAAAGTTATTTATACAATTAACGTTGGAATTTCTAGTTGTATCGCGGAAATTTCGACGATACATGGTTTAGTATGGCTGATTTCTGCGTCCAATTAAACGATAATCTTTCAAGCCGGTCAAATCACGATACAATTTGGCCTCTCGCGACCAAAAAGACTTGAGTCGTCCTCTTTCTTCGTGCTTCCGAACGACTTTTAGGTTCAGAAGCGCAGATTACTGTAATTTACTTGGCGTTTCACAGGTGCGCTTTTGTTACGTCTCCTTTTTTCGCTCAAAAATCGCTCATAATTCGCAGCCGAATTTCTTGGAAGGCTACTTTTACACCCGACATTCGATTGCCGATTATAACGTACGATCGCTAATATTAAATCTCATACACAATTACGTAATTTGAATACGTATAAAAAATTACTCTCCTCATATATATTAAGTTATTCTTTTCTTCTTTTTAACTTAAAAGCTATAATAACCAATAGCACACAGAAAACTAGATATATTTTACACATCTTTTTGTTAAACACTTGTAATTATTCTTTCAAGTAGTTTCGTAAATAAACTTAAACATGCTAAAATATTCTGTTTGCAGAAGCATGTTTACTAATTGAAATCACGCGATAAAAAAAATAACTAAACCAAAAATATTTAATAAATCATGCGTTTATTTCAATGTTCTGCTTATTTTTAAGCAATTAGTCATTCAGAAGTGTTGAAGAATTTAGAAAAATTCTGTTTCTGTTGTTTTGTGTTACAATCGAAACGCCAACCTCAGACATGAACCCGTACATTTTTTCAAAGATGCACCTGCATACGAAAATATCGAATGTTACCGAGCTGTGCATCACGCTTGCGGTCTACAGGAAAAACTTGTCCAACTGGTCATGCATAAAATACATCGAGTCTATTGACACGAAGACCAGAAGCGAAGCACGAGAGAGCACGAGGCTGCGGTAAAGCGTGCAGGCTCTTAATAAATTGTTCTTTTACGATTCTTTTGTCGCGACACGGAATGTACATAACGCGGACTATCCCCTTACAATTTTCCATTCCAATAAAAACATCCGCAGTGTTACGAATAATGCTGAAAATACACCGCTTAATGAAACTTACACATTGGCGAGCAAACATTCATTCACAACACTGTAGCGCAACGGAATGATTTAATTCACATGGTATGCTCGTAAATAGCACAAATGTGGAAAAAATACCGTAACAGAACATTACAGCATGCTAATCATGACTGATTATATGATAAACGCGAGAAGGGAACTCTGTCACGGCATAGTTAGCTTCGACTAATGTTCGGCCACTCAACTTCATGCGAAGCGGCTCGAACAGGTGTGACAGAAGGCCTGCTAGGTGTGCCACGTTTTAAATAAATAAACTAGCCAGACCCAAGGTAAACTTTCGTGCGAGTTGACGAAGAAGACTAACCCAATACGTATTTCCTCTATACGTCTACACAGCTGCGACCAGGTGTAAACGTACGCTGTTACATATTGTGAATAAAATAAAGATGGCCGAAATATCGTCCGAAATTTAGATCTTAAAAAAATAATTCTTGGCACAAATCAATAATAAAGTAATTGTTACGAAGTTGTGTATTTATTTTAAATAAATACAAACTGAGCGACCATATGTGCCTTGAATGATGTAGTTTATATGTCATCATAAACTGCTGGATTTAATTAAAGTAGACTTTCGCTCGCAGGCATAAAAAAAAAGATTTTACTGGAATGCGTGATGGCGTCTGCTCCTAATTACCAATCTCAAACCTGTACGAGAAGACCTGTATAACCAGTGTAAGCGATGAAATTTTATGGGAAGTGTAAACGGGATATCGATAATTATAAAGCAATTATAAAATATCTGTTGCGTAAAAATTTCAACGCACAGCTATAACTTTAGACCAATAAGAGATATTGAAAATTTTAGTATCATAAAATGTGACGTAACCGTGAAATGGTAAACAATAGAAAGTACAGTAAGAACCATAAAATAAAATGATCAACATCAAATATCTAATAATCCGGCTTTTATCGCTCAAGTTTTCAATAGTGCGGCTAAAGTGCCGTGATATAACGTCTTTTATTAAATTTATTTGCAACATTCGATTATACGACAACTACTTCACACCGATGGAATGCTGGAGTACTGCGTGATGATAATACGGCTCACTGATTATTGTGAGGCTCGAAGCCTCTTCAGGGTCGCTTAAGTTACATCGTGATGATGCCGAAGCGGCGAACCGGTTATGGCCCTGGGGCCCTTGGGCTCTGCCACTGCACTTATTTGGCCCCGAGATCGCCCTCCATCACTAACCCGATCCCAAAGCAGACGAAAACAAGAAGAAAAGGGCGCGAAGAAACCCGTAAAAATTAACCACGCGCGCTCGCTCGCACCTGGTCCAAGGATGAAAACATATAGCCGAACATTGCCTCGAAGCTCTTCACCAAGAAGATAGAGGCTCTAACCACCTGTAAGGTTTTTATAAATGCTGCGTCTAATAAAGCGATCTATCAAGTTTATAAATGAAATAATCTCTGATACGCGAATATAGCGAGCAAGGAAAACGTGTACACGTAAGTGACATAAATATAATCCTACATATTGTACGTAACTTTTGCTCATCTCTTTCACTGCCAGCGGACGCTTTACAAAAAAGGAGAAATTGGCTGAAAGAGTCAAAAAATGTACGAGCATCACCGCTGAAATATAGCTGCCATAGTGTCCGGGAACGAAATAGATATTAACGTGTCGCGAATACAATGCAATAAATATTTGTCATGTCGCTCCGCCCTCGCAATTTTTAATTCGCTCCATCCTTCCGGCGACAATGGACGGCATAGTGTTCCCTTCCTCAGGTTCTTCCTCTCGATAACGCGTCGATTGTGAGCGTCTTTGGAGCACACAATGCGCCAGATAGTCGCGCTCCATTTTCACGGAGATACAACACCCCAGGGTGCGCGCCAAAAGGGCTGGACTTATAAATCGCACGATAAATCTATCAGCGGCAAAAGCTGACCGATATCGCGCCCATGGCCGCTTGCCAGAAGCGTCCTGCAAATCTCGCAGTATTATACACCCGTGTGCAGATCTCTCTCTCTCTCTTTCTCTCTTTTTCTCTTTCTCCCTCTCTCATACTCCTCATTGGCACAACAACATTACCAGTCGCTACAGTTCAACTCGACTCTTCTCTTTTTCGAGAACGAATGAGCCATAAGCAGCACAATTTATCCCAGCGTCGTTATTTTTTCTTGCTCGGTCGTTATTCGCGACCAGAAAGCGGAGCCCTTCGAGCGAGTCTCCAAGGCTGGACGCTTCCTTCTCGTAAATAAGAAAGTCTATAACTTCCCCGCAAGACGTTCGATGTGCTTTCATATTTACTCTCATAGCTTATTATGCAAATTGCTAAAGTCTGTTAACGAAAGTTGAAAAATGTCAGCGTCCGTATGGCACGGGATTGAAAAAGTATGAATAAATTTTCTCGATTGCGATTGTTACGCTTATAATCTTGACAATACATAATAGTTTGCGTTAATTTTTTTCGGTGCAAGCACCGTCAAAATAAGATTCCAATATTCGACTTGTTAAAGATCTTCGCACTTCGCTAAAGATCCACTCTACGAAATGAAACGGTTGCGTGTCGGCAAATTGTGTAATATTGTTAGTGTCCGCCTATGATATTACAGGGCGTCACACTCCCATAGGAGAAGGTAAATAGATGGTGATCCTACAAGCTACCGCCTGGACGCAGTCAGTAACACGCGTACAGACCGTTGAGGCAACGTGTGCTACCAATTTGTCGCATTTAAGTTCTTTCATATTTCTTCCGGCGATATAACTCGTACTTCGGCTCCGGCGAAGAAATCCTATTAGTAGAAACACTAAAGTTCAACGGAAGTGTGAAAGTCTCGAGAGCCAGCGGAGTGTATATAAACTTTTGCGAAGCACGCGATTAATTACTTCAATTCGTACGGATAAAATATTAAACAAGTGACAAGCGTTAAGTACATCATGTTCAACGAACACGATATGAGAGCAATTCGAAAATACGTAGACAATCCATTTCCAACTTTTCGGACGAATCCTATCTCGACGACAAACCCTACGAAGATGAACATCATCATACCGATCATTCCCGAGCCTACACGCGACATTATGGATTTCACACTGGTGGTAGCAGGTGTCTGTTTAAATATTTTTCTCGCTCTTATCGTTGCACTGAATTCTTCCATGTACACTTCCACCAATTGCTACGTAATAAGTCTCGCGTCTTCGAGCCTGATAATTCTGCTCGAGCCACTACAGCAGGTACTTCGCTGGATCTCCGATATCGATTTAAATATGAATCTCGATTATATATTTTTGGTGACCTTCGCCACATCTATCCTGATAATAATTCAACTGAATATCGAGACGTACGTTATTATTTGTCAAAAGAATTCGCCGCTCCGCAAACCGCTGCAGAAGGTTTCAACGGCTGCAAAAGGTATTTTATTTATATGGGTAATGTCCATCATGGTGGCATCTCTGGAACTAAGCTTATACGAGCACTACGAAAAAGAAGTTATGCACGATATCTTCGTGTCGTTCACCGTTATGTTTCTAATATTTCCGTGTTTTATCTTTATTATGGTCGACTGTTTCATTCTGTACGACCTGATAATATCAAGGTCGATAGAGGGAACGTGGCCGAGCGAAGATGTCGAGCGTTTCGTTTTTCTGGGTGAGTAAAGATTTAATTCCAATATTAATACGAGCATGGCAAAGTTATATAATAAAGCATATGTAAGTTTCAAAATAACGGTGGCGCGTTACAGTTGGCATTACTATCGGATTTTTTCTAACTATGATACCATATCGAGTCGTGAGAGCTATCGCTCTTGTAACAACGACTTGCTGTAGCGACATAACTATAGAGGTGGTTTATACGATGGTTAAAATGTACCCGATGATTCTGCCAATAACATGTTACGTGATATCAAAAGAATTTCGTCAAGCGCTCGAGGTTCGCAATAACAAATACATTACCGAAAGTTTCAAACATTTTTATATTTATAAAGTTGCCACTATTCTCTCTATTAACAGATTCGATAATGTTTATATTTTTCAGATGACGCTACGTTGTCAACGGCATGAAACTTCCACGTGATATAACAATCACAAATACTCAAACAGCAAAGTATCAAAATACACCTACAACTTTTTATTCAGATAGCACGTAATGTATTTTATTGCGCTTTTAGAAAAAAAAAAGATCTGTCACTTCGCACATTTAAATAATTTATTATTCCTGAGAAGAACTTAAAATTCACGTGTGCAATAAGCAAGCACATCCGCTCTCATGAGGGAAAAGAGAAGCGTCGAGCAGAGAGTCTGCACACAAATTTTCGAATTCACTGAGCTCTCTGTATGCAAATTAGCTTCCCTTTAAGCCTCTCCTCCGAGAGAGGAAAAGTTGAGCCAGCATTGTACTTATGGGCCTACTATATTCTTATATAAATAAAAAGATACGCATTTCGTTTTGTGTAAACTGATAGATATTGCGTCTTTAAATTACAAGTATTACCAATTGCGCACACAAAATTATTATTTTATATGTGTGTGTTGTTTGTTGTAATATATTATTACATAAGATCATAAAATACATTAAAAATATATTATTGTAATAATAAACAAATCTTTTAGAAAGATCTTTTACGAAAGATTAAAAAATTATGATTACTTGAACATTCTATATCGCGTATTCAACATGCGCGTTTCACTGAATTAAAATTACATTCGGGTAAAAGACATTTCCTCAAAGCCATTCAGCTGTAACACGACGCTTCCTTTCTAAGGAGTTGGTATTTATCAAATCGAGGATAAAATCGAGTCAACCAACAACTACCAAGTTGTAGCCTCCTGTCCCCTCGCGATTAGGAATTCCTCTCGCGATTCGTTTCGTATTCCTTCCCTCCAATTTCATGGCAGCATCCAAACGAGGAAGTTTGCCAACGGCACTTGTAAACATCGAGCAGTGCATTGAAGAAAATAAGATTGCTGGCCTGTTTGCACTTAAGCCTGTTCACAATGCTTTGTGTGTTAATTATTGTTTATAATAAATATCTTAAAGAAAGCGTTCAGATTCAATCATATTTTAGAGTCTCACAATACCGTCTTGAAATGTTGTAAAAAGATTTGTAATGAATAAAATTTTTATATAATATATATATAATATATAATATATAAAAATTTTATTCATTATATTATATTATAATTACTCGATTTTTTCAGGAAATGTATTAATGATAGCGGATTAAAATACAGAGTCATTCTTTATAAGCAGATTCTCACGGAACATTGGAAAGAAGATACTTGAAAACAATGTACTTTATACACTCCCTACATAAGTAATCTCTATAAAATGTCAGTACTAGGTATGTTCTACGTGTCGTCGCGCTGCGCATAAAAGGAAGATAACGAAGAACCAGGAAATCGGTGAACCAGAACACACCGACAGGAAATTCCGGCTCGACGAATGAGCTAAGTTCGTCTTTCCACATATATTTTTCAGACATCCGAGCTGCTTTATGAGGTTTAACTTTCATCATTGAAAAGAAAAATTTTTTATAATACAATACGTAATAAAGCAATAATAAAAAAATATAATAAACATTAAATTAATTACATTAACGTTGAAAATTCTTTATAAAATATTCTACTGCAAAATCTAAAATTTCTTCAAGAATTTATATTTATATATTTTTATTAAAACACTTTTTTTACTTCTGCAATCCAGTCTAGTGTTTGCAACTTGATATTATTCACAAATACCGTGTCATGTTAGTTTCTCGCAAACGTGGGACAATTGAAACAAAGAAAAGTCTTGCTATACAGGCCAGCATTTAACTTTCTCCATTGCCATGTGTTGTTTACACCGTGCTAACATTGTGGTTTACTTTAGTTTTTTCTAATAATAAGCAATGTGTGTAATTCACTTTTAAAAATACATCGGAAATGTCAACACAATAAAAAAATATCACTTTGAAGAGACTAAACTGTGAACAGCGTGCTCGTCCTTGCGGCCGAAATTTCGCAACACTGTCACGAGCAAATGCTCGCATCTAGCCTATGTCTATGGTTGGCACTCTATAAATACGCATCGCGTGCGATTTAAAAGTGCAACTACAGTAGTAGCTATAGCGCTGTCTCGTAAGCGCTATAGCTAAAATATTTCTAGCCGCCTCGTTGTTCAAGAATTAATAAAACGCAGCGAGCGTCCGAGACTTATCGAAGCGTGTTTTAACGCGAGGCAAAAATCGAACTAGGATTACCGGTGCTGCAGGTGCATGCATATGTATAAGCGCATCGCTGCGTCGTGGGGGACATGGGAAAAACGATAGACGCCGTGCTGTTTGCGGTAGCCACTCGGAACGAATGAATGCGAATCGAACGTAACATTCACCCGACGCGACGTGTGAATGAAGCGACCGAGCAACGCGGATAGGAACTCCATTCACGCTCGCCGCCGTAAAAAGCAACGCGACTGTATCGATTGCAATCAACATCGAGTTTTACGGGGTCCGACGAACACCCGGAGCCTTGTTCATTCGTTTACTTGCGCTCTTACACTCGAAATGTACGCGGTCTTAATTATTAACTTTTCGTCGTAAAACGACCTAGCGTGATGCTTCTTTATGTCGCTCTCGAAAGAGTTTCACGATACAAGTGCAATGCATAACAGCGCAATGAAAAAGTTCATTGTCGCTAGTAATTTTAGATAGTAAATTAAATTTTTAAAGACGCTGCTTTATTCAAAGCAAACGACAACAATCAGCAACAACAACAGCAGCATTTTACACTGCGATTAAAGAATCATAACAGCTTTAAAGTAAAAATTCAGCGTTACTGGATGCTTTACCAAACACGTCGTGCACAATTTATGAAACATTCCCGATATAAATCAACGCGACCTTTATTTTCACGCTAGCTAATCCAAACATCGATATACCACGCTTGTGCTTCGCGGGAAAATGTTTTATCAAGTGCGGGTGTCTGAAAAGCCTCGAGAAATTTCTAGCTGGCGCAGCCGCTCCGGTTAATGAGTTTGGAAATACGTTGCAAACCTTGCGCAAAACCTTCCGTCTCGATCTGCACGATAACAAACTGCGGATATTTTCAGAAAATCAAATAGCTGTTAAGAAGAATTAACATGGAATTTTATGTAGCAGGGCGAATTTTAATAAGTTCATGTTCTGCGGATAAAATTTTATAATATAATATATAATCACGATTACTTGGTGACAAAAAATAAATAATAAATAAAATCAACATATTGGAAAGTATGAGTTGCGAAATTGCTGAAAATTTTAAGATAATATTCAAGCGTGAGTACCAAGAGAAGAGAGTATTATACATATATTATCATATATTCAATCTTTATAGCCATCGTCCAAACCGAGTTTGGTAACCGTTACTGGCTCCCGGACACGTTTCTGTTGGATAAAGTCTTACGAAGTTTTAATGAAATCATAGCCGGGAGATCCAGCCCGAAATTGTACTCTCTTCAATATATTACGCCTCCTGGTGCTTACGTGCAGCCGCAAACAAAATCGGTATTTTATATAGTTAAAGTTCGGCAACATTTTTTTTGTCAGAATAATCAAGCCAAAATGTTTAAAATCTCATTTTTAAAAATTTAAAATTTCTTGAAAACAAAGAAGATAAAAAAATCTCCTAATTTATAACATTAGTAAATAAAAAAATCACGAAAAAAAAGATACAAGTTAAGAATTATATCACAAGATTGTTGTGAGCAATTTAATTATTATGATCATCACGCTGTGACTCGGAATGCTCGTCACTTAAGACCAAATAATCATGAATATATTCATCAATGAATGACTCCGTTAGTTTTGTCACGAAATATACCGCATTCGTAATGATATTATTGTTACACATATATACTCAGTTGACGTTGTGCTATTCATATTAGTTGAACTGTCGCGAATAAATTATTTATGAATTCCCATTCGATATTCCTCATCGATTTTCGTCATTCATATTTTGCATGCCGATCACACGATGCAGATGATTAAAAGTCCGTGCCTCCGGGCAAAATTATTTTTTGTTTTTTTTACTCCCTCGTATGATTTCACGGCGATAAAGGTCAGAGTGTGATTAAATGCCACATAAAATACGGTTGCACCAATCATCCGTGACTTATGGAATTAAAACAATGGAATTTATATTAAAAAATTTTTAATTATTTTATTTTACGTTAAATTTATTTAAAAAATTTTTATATTCTATAGCTTACAACTTATATTTTCAATTTACTGTTATTGCTAATTTCCTTCTTGTTCCCAGTATTAATTGTTTCGGGCAAAATCATAAATTTATGCGGCACATAACATACCATTGAATTAAATCGCGGAATACCTGCATTGTGTTAAATGCATCATGTCACGACGGAACAACAGAATCGAGAAACGATTCAGCGTGCATTTGGTGGGAACTTGCATGAAGAAATGAATGGATCTTTCGTCGGTAGAACGAGCAAGAAGTTGATGTATGTCTCCGCCGTGTGTTTGAATGCAAAGGGAACCTTTCGCTATAATGCGATAAATGAGACAGGGGCTTTGTCAACGAAGAACATTCTGAAGTTTCTGCCTGTGCCACTGTGCAAATGCGAAATAAAGTAAATGTATAACAAAGGAGTCTTTACAATATCTCGGTAATCAGGATTTCTGAATTGCACTTTTGTATTAAGTACCGCTGCAAGAAACGACAGCGTGGGCAATAAAACCACGAAAAAAAAATGATACTTCGCGCATGTTTCCTTCCATTGAAATAATTTCCTATTTCACGTTAGTTGAATAATCTCACTTGAGAAGGATTAAAGTCGGCGTGTTAACGAGAAACTAAATCTTTAAAAAATATCTCCAGTAGCTTCCTAGACATCGCTAAGAGCCATCCTCAACGATCAGTGCACTCTCCTGACACCCTGTATATACCTACAGTCTAAGGCAATGTGTGGGTGGACGTTTTGCAACGAGGTAACAGGACCGAGGAACGTCTCTGTGCAAAGCCGGGGTGGATGCAGAATAGAGCGCCCTGTACAAATTCTTCGCTTCAAAAAAATATCCAGCGTGAGTCAGACTCCACCGTGAAGAGCGATGTTGCATGAATATTTCGACACACGTTTATTTATACACCTATGTACTTCGCCATGTCATGCAAATCTGATAAAATCACTTAATTATTATTATCGAATAAATAAATCTTAATTCTTAAAATATACGTAATTATAAAATTGGACAGCTCTAATAATTAAACTATGTTAAACGCATTTAACGAATTTGTACAAATATGTTTATATAATTGCAGAGAAATCTATCTATAAAAATTTAAATATTTACTTTAAATGTTCAATAAACATTTAATTTGACATTCTAATTATAAAGCCCTCATGATTTAATTATCCCAGATTTTCCAATTATCAATAACTGAACATCGGTAATCTCACTTGTTCTACATAGAATAATTTAAAGCATCATCGAACCGAGCTTATCAGCGTCTAATGGTAAACATCGAACCGTGATAAAAGCGATAAAGGCACCACACTCACTTGTTTTTCATTTAAATAGATTTAAATGCAGGCGATAGCTGGTATCGCCATTATAGCGAAACGACTACGTTTATTCTTTGTTCTGAAACGCTCCAAATTATGACGTTCTCGTAAAATTTCTGCTCAATAGCATATAAGCACGAAGGACGTACAAGCGAGAAACGAAGAATGGTAGGTGGCAGCGATCGTTAATGCGATCACATTAAGATCGAATGATTGCGTGCGGCGGCACTAACAATAAAATTATTTTCAGTATATATATATATATATGAAGAGAATCATTTTTATCACCATCGGAATAGTAATAAATAAAAAAAAAATTATACATTTCTTCGTCGATACATTATGACATGATTCAATAAAATATCACAGTGCACATAAAGTACTATGTAAAAATATTCAAATTCTATTATTACAGACTTTAAAATGCATTTTCTAAAATTATTCTAAATTATTAGAAGAAATCATTTCGAAACAAAGAAACATGGGAAAGATCTATCAACATTTTTGCAATAAACAGTAGAACAAAGGAATGAGAATAATGTCGCTCAATATTGTTGAATGTTATTTGCGATCGATACAACTCACGATATATGGTTATTAAAATTTTCCTCGTGTTTCATAAAAGAATGTAGGAAATGTAAATCGCTATATCTGTCAAAAACTTTTGCAATAATGGACTTTCGTGGCGGTTCGTCGAATTTCCGATATATCATATGAAATCTTGCGATACGTCACGAAAATATGAGAAAAGTTAGGAGGAAATATGATTGAAAGTATATTGAAGTAAATATTGCTTGCGGATAACAAAGTGCCATCTCTTTTTAAAGCAATTTACATATATCGCAAATAAAAGATGGAAATGATGAAAAGAATGATAAAATCTAATTTACATCTCGCAATAATTGCAGTAGAAAGTGTTGGCAAAATAAATCGTATACACTGGCACTTCCAAAATATATATGGAATAATAAAATCAAATAGAATTTGTCATATAACGAAATAAAGCAAACGATTTGCATGCGATTTGAGAAACTCGTGTCTATATGCAAAATAAAGTCTCGTTCGCTTTCATTCGCATTCCATATACGAACGACGAATAAAAGTACACTATGAAACACGCTAAACGGCTCATTGTTCTCGAGAAGAAACAATGATGTGTGGGCAAACAACTGTCGAAATTTTCTGGCTGACAATGGATCGAAAAATTGAAAAGAAAAAAATTATATTGCAAAATATCGGTTCCTGGCGTACACGTATTCATTTCGTACAAGTACGATAACGGAAATGAAAATACTACCCGTAATCTTTATATCTTCTCTACCTTCTTTTGCACATAAAATGTGTTTTTAATTGCCTATCTTTAATTTCTCTTATCTCTTTGTGACGTCTTCCAAGTTGTGCATGCCGTGCGATACCGCTAAAATATAGCAAGATCACATTAACGCAGGTAACTTTATATCACGATAAAACACAAGGTTTCAGAACCAGCTGATATCAGAAAATATTATACAAGCTTCTGTCACGTCACTTATCTTTTGCTACATTTTAGAAGTTGAGTTATCTATTAATTATGTGTCATTTATATTTGACAGCCAAGCAAAATGTAAATAGTTTTATTTTTAGAGACACTACAACTGTACATGCAATTGGACTGACCAATTATGATACTAATTGCGGACCGCGGACTAATGGAATTTTTTCCGCGTAGTAAACCGCTTAAAATCACATTACTGTCTGATAATAATCTTGAAGCTGGAAGATGGAAACTGAAATGGCTTCAATCAAAATTTAATATTTTAGATTGTAAAAAATTTACGTATTAAAGTATTCAACATTTTTTTAATTATTAACGAAATTAAATGTCCGCATTGAAATAGCTGAACAACTTTTCACGGACGTTATTTCCAAATTGTCAATTTTCAGATTCGCCAAGCGTACTTTTCGTTCTCGGATTCATACCAAGTGCTGCTATTTTTTTACGAAGCTAATTCTTACTGCAAACTCGAGCGCAATATTTTGATATGTGATAAGTGAATGATAATATACACCTTGGCGAAAGTGCAAGATTAAATTGGACCTCCTGCACCGAACACGCGACGCTATTACGCACGACACGCTTTCTGCTCTACAAGGATGTCATTGTCGCACTACGTAATCAAGGTCGCTTATCATCGTGATGAGATCGCACGATTTAAATTCCTGTCAATTATACGCACAGGTGGTCCTCGCCGTGTGCGCGGTTACGTCCTTATTAGCGCGACTTATTACGCAAAACGATGCATCTTTTCTATTGCACAGTTACAACTATATGTTATATTGTAGAATATAGTGACAGAAGTATACTGTAAAAAAATTCAATAAATTTAGAAATAAAATGTAAAAATCACATAATAAATAACAGAAATATATTAAATATAGTGTAAAATTCATAAAATTATTAAATTTACAATATTTATTTAGTATATTTTCGTTATTTATCATGTAATTATCACATCTTATTTGTGCTAATTTATTGAATTTTTTATAGTGTAGTAAAGTAAGTATCTTTCGTCTTCCATTATGCACGCATACTTAAAGCAAGTAATTAAAAATCGAAAAGCAGTGTGTTTATAACCATTATGTCAAAAACATAAATCAAAATTTGTTTATATATAAGACAAATTGCATCAGAATATAAACAAGAATATGTCAATATAATACATTTGCAAGGTTCTTAAATTATTTTCAATTGCAACAATTCTTTGTACAAAAGTATGTCAATTGAAAAAAGACGAAGCTTTGCGCTTACCTTCATTGCAGTTTCAGATGTTCGTCTCGTGAATTTAAAGAAGCGACTTTCATTACGGAGCTCACGTTGCATCGATAATCACTGTTGATAAAACGGATGATTGACGGACAGGCGTCGTGAAAGCGGCAGGACAAACTGGCTGGGCAACAACCACAGTACCGTTTCGCCGATAATGCAATCCACGACAATCCACGACAATCCACGACTAGCTCATCTTTTGTCGCAATCGGCAAAATTGCGCGTATCGACGAGCATTATGCGTTCGTACACAAATCACAAGAAATGTCACGTAATTACGCGCGTAATGTAATTTTCGCAACACGAAGTGAGATGCTGCTCGCTGTCGCTCACTATCACCAACGTAAACCGAGTAAAAGTTCAAAAGTTTCGATGTCGAGTGCCGTAGATCATTGTCGATAGATCCCCCAGTCAATCGTGAACGATTTTCAAATCAATCCAGTTTTTTTCTCACAATTTTGATAAACGAGATACCGAAGTGATTCGATCACGGAGGGAAACGTCAATATCCAACCACACATTCAGCCGCGGTCGACAGTCCGCGTACACTGAAGCGGCTGAGGAGATCCACGCGACTCCGATGTGAAAGCGAGGCCGCGCAAGATGGCCGCTAGCGGGCGCACGTTTGTATTGGTCGACAACGCATGTCAGGTGCGCGACGCGCGCTATCGCAGTCGGAATGAATCGTCTTGCGCCGGTTATCGCAGTGATAAGAAACCATTGCAGTTCTTGGAAATTTGCATAAAAGTACAACTGACCCCAAACGATTGCTACAATTGTCACAAAGACAATTGTTTGTCAGCTTTTTAATAATTTTCAATAGTGCAAATGTACCTCTTAAACTTTTACTTCAAAAATTTAAATAAATAATTTAAATATTATCATTGTTGGCAATTAATATTATTATCAATTATTAACAATTATACTATCGTTATCAATATCATTATAATGCAATACGTGAAAGTTGATAAATAAATCATATAAAAGTTCTACATATTATCATTTTCTAATCTTTACTTCGTAAAATTAACATACGCGCCTCTTTATCAATTATTGTCGCTCAACACCTGTTTCCACCGCTAAATCTATTTTCCCGGCGGATGAAAATCATCTGCACGACGAATTGAAAATCCCGTTCCACGAGCAATTAACGATCCCCGCGGATCAGAGGCATCCCCAAGGCGTTCGACCCTGCAAGGAATGCAAGGTAACTGCAAATTTCCGGTAGGCTAGATTCTAAGCGAGATGGGCGTATACTCGTTCGAACTCCTTCTATCTGCTGCAGCCTTCTCATTCTCGTAATCACTTCGAACGCCGTTCGCTTCCGATGCACAGCTCCTCTTTTCTTTTCGTCATTCGATTGCAATTACGCAACTATGCTGCCACCCTTACGCAAGGTCGTTCTCTCTCGTCAAACGTTCTTTCGCGCTAAGCTAATTATTATTCCCATTAGACTTCCTAGTTTCGACTTCATCGCGTTTACACGCGATGCTAAAATTACCACACAGAATGTCCTGAAATCCTCAAACTTTGATTTCCTCTACCTTAAATTATAAAGTCAGATTCTTTATTTAAAACTAAAAATATCGTTTTTTTTTCTCCTTGATTTTGCATTAAATATTGTGAAAAAATAAATCCAATTAGCGAATTAAGCTTCAACGATAATTTAGTAATATAACGATTATGCAATTTTACTTTAAACCGTTTCATAAATTTTAGTCAAAGCTTGTATAAAAAGTATGAGTTTAACAATTTTCTCGAAATCTCAGTCAAAGTATTTTTTTTTTACGGAAATCTCACGCATGATATCACTCCACCCTGTTTGAGAAAAACTTGCTCGGTGTGATCATTACCACCTGTTTCTGCAACAGGTGTGTCAGGATCGTTAAGTGGATTGCAAAAGGGCGACGATTCGCGGTATGCGAGATTACAAACAAGCGTGTGTTCATGCACACGCGAGCATTTATGAATGCATCCCGCGGCCATGTACACATTCTAATACGCGCTATTATATGCAGTCGAACGGATGTTGAAAATCGTGAATATATCACGTTCTGTCATTACAAGCTGTGCTAAACCATGATTTACCGCAAAAGATCTGTGATCAAACGCATACTTTGATGTGGAAGAGTTACGTCATATCCCCACACCTCTTCTAAACAGCCATGCACAACTTTTCAAGATACAATTATGTCGCATTGCAATGTTTTTATATTCCTATAATTGTCATCCGTCAAGTCGTTAAAGTCGACTAAGCAGAAGAATGCTTTATACGAATAGAAATCAACAATTAAATGTTTGTAGTTTATATGTGAAATATAAATAATGGATGTATCAATATCTATCCACCTTTTTGGTGGACTCTAGATAAAATATTTTTTAGATAAAATATTTCTTAGATAAAATATTTTTTAGATAAAATATTTCTTAGATAAAATATTTCAATTTTCAAGCGCTTCATGCTTTCTTTTTTTCTCCT
Source organism: Linepithema humile (assembly GCF_040581485.1). Taxonomy (NCBI): domain Eukaryota; kingdom Metazoa; phylum Arthropoda; class Insecta; order Hymenoptera; family Formicidae; genus Linepithema; species Linepithema humile. The sequence continues at coordinate 16,735,915 of NC_090132.1, forward strand.
GTGATGTTATTGTCAAAAATACAAAATAAATACTGTATAAAGCTCTAGACAGAAATCGTCAAAGACATGTAAAATATCGAAAAGACTAATCTTTCATTTGATAGTATTTCTAGTACTGTAATAAAAGATACAAGTCTGATATAAATTGGAATAAATTCGTCTTACCTGAAGCAGGTATTGACAGCCATCCTTTGTAATGTGAAGAAAGCGGGTCGGAGAACCATCCAACCACAATATGCGATGCCGACCAGGATGAGAAACTGACCACGAAACTGTGGTAAATCGAACAACAATAAGAAGCATGTTAGTAAGAAAGTCCATTATTGCTTATAGAAAATTGCTATGAAAGTCCGTCCTGTATCAGAAAAATAATAATGCAAATTGTACTTATAATAATAGCGTGGAATAAACATATAAATAATAGAAATAAATCTTGCAAAGAATGGAAATACAGCATAACAAACTGCAAAATCCGTTAAGTGTGATATTCACCTTGCAGATTTATCCCACAATGAATTTTTTTCCTTCTGATAACATATCAAATATTGGTACTTGTGATCAATATTCAACGTCAATCAGGATCAAATGAAACACAGTGGAAAATATGATACAGAAAAGTATGCTGCATCTTTTCCAAGGACAAAATATCTAAAATACAACCATATATAAAGTATAATCATTATATACATTTGACATTACAGAATCTCTTGAGCTCCATATATCATGTACGTACATACGTGAAAGGCAAAATTCCTCATGAAAAATCGCACGCGCCGAAGTACAGCGTCGACTCCCATCCTAGCACGCAACAGGAAACACAAGTGGTTTGAACAATGTGCTCGAAAAAGCATACAACAATACGCGACAACCGCAACAGCCGGCGTGCACCGCATTTTACATGCACATTTAGGAGTGCCAGACGATATTGCACGCGACCATGTTGCATAGAGGTTAACTTTCATGAAATCATGCAAACTGGGTCGATCAAAAAATCTGCAACACAATGCATTTTGTCAATTGCGTGTCATTAGTCAATTATTGTCAAACTTACAAATATTTATATATTATTGAATACAGATTCGTTTGAGATATATGAATATGAGTTTTCTATCAATCATAAATTGCAACTTAAATGCGTGTTGCATACAGAACTACGTTGTCACAGTACCGTTATGAGAGAGGGATTATTATTCCACACGACTATAAATACTATCGAGGGAGGTGATGTTCAAACTGGTTTTAGGTAATTGCCGAAAGACACAAAACTACCCGTAATTCAGCACAGCTGCACGAATAACCGGTTTCCCTCCAAACACAGGCAACTCCTCATACTTCAGGCAGTATCGTCTACATATTAAAAGGCGAACGCACAAAATGCATAACAAATGTACTTATTTGTTAATGATAAAATTAATTTTAAAAGCATTTACGTCTAAAACTATATTCTATACAAATACAATACAAACGAAAAGATGTAATCAACAACAAATCTTATTCGATTAATTTAATTATTATTTGATAAGATAGTTTACTATACTCTGAAAAAGTTGGCATAACTGAAGATTTTTATCGCACGAAAAGTATTGCGAGAATCCGAGAAAACATGCACTTTCGATAAGCCGGTAGTAGCTGAGGTATTAGAATAAGTTCGTGGACTTACTTGTCAGATCTCGTATGTTATTAGGAACACATGATTCGATAGGAGGAACTGCTCACTTTCGATAAGCGGATAGTAGCCGCGATGTCAGAACCCTATTTTATTAGAGACACATGACTGTAGGAGCTAGTGGCTAAAACTAAGTGAAGTAAACTGCTAATTCAAATATTTAAATTCAAAAGGTAAGTTCACGGTATCAGGAAACCTCGATTCGAAGAGGTTACTATGAACTCGTTCTGTGGCGCGAATTTTAAAATAAAATTTTTTCTCATACCTACCCAGTAATCACATTGTTGACTATCTGGGTATATTAATTTAGTTTTGCATTATTTGTGGAAATAATACGTTAACTATCTTATTAAATAACAATTATATTAACTAAATAAAATAAATTATATAATTATATTTAATACATTTTTTTATATATTTGATATATTTGATATGGTTTAAACACGTGCTTTTAAAATAAATTTTATCAAGAAACAAATAAGTATATACTGTAATAGATCGATTTTGTAATATTGCAATAGAAAACAAACATGAAAAATATAAAACAAATATAAAATCTCTAATGCCTGACAGACACGCGTTGTATATTTGTACAATCATGTTTGCTCCAGATATAAAGCAAGGAATATTTTTATTTATTTGTATTTCAGTTTGCTGGCTATTACTCTATAAACTAAACTGTTCTCTGGGCTTTTTAAAATATAAGAATATGTATCACAAGATGTGCTGGATTAAATATTAATAACGCTTATTTATATATATTATATTAATAACACTGGAATATGTATACATGATAAAATTACATAAAATAAAACAGTTTTTCTTACATTATATATTTCCTAATTTATTCATGTTGTATGTAATGTAATAGATAAAAGTAGATAATTTAATAACAGAGATTTATTTTTCATATTAAAAAACTAATCAACATGATCAGCTCATCACATTGAATCTTAAAATATAAATAATAATATATATGAAAAGTATTTTTGACATAATATATAAGAAAAGTCTCTCAAAAATAGGAATGGTGCTGTAAAATGTTATTATTGATGTAATGTGATGTTATCATGTGATGTTATCATTTTTAAATCAACATTATTTGCCAAAGTGCTAAAAATAACAAGAAAAAAATATAAAAAAGATGTTTTTAATTGACTGCATCAGAATATTATTTTCAAACTGATTGTATATAAGAAAGCAGAAATTCTTTCAAGTATCCTTTAGGCATATTTTCTTTATCAGTTAGATTCCAAGAAAATTCCAATATAGCTGTGGGAATTAATCGTAAATCTAAAAGTGTTTTATCATAACACTCTTCCACTAACTTAATCCCGTCGGGTGTCACCAACAAAAAGGGCACTTTATCGATTAAATTTTCAGCAACAAACTCAATTACATTCTGGAACTTCTCATATACTGAGAAGGTACCCTGCAATATTATTCCATCAGGAAATTTAATACGAAGTACAGCAAATTTGTATCTTCTTAATGCACGTTGCTCATCTTTCTCTCTCATAGCCTTTGTTCTCAACATTTGACTTCGTTCTACAGCTTCCGTTCTGAAAATAATTAATGCTTACATTTAATTACATGTTATATTTATGATCTACTATCAAACGCATATGTGAACTTACCGCAACTGTTGCTCTCTTTTTATTTCTTCTGAAGATATTGTGAAAAAACTGGGTGGCAATTCATTTCTTATGCGAGCTTGACTAGGCATTAATACTTGTAAATTTCTGTCTAATTCGATAGGAATAGGTTCTGCAGATTTTAATGCTTCATCCAACATTGTAAGTTCTTCGATGTCACAATTATTAGGACTCCACACTAAGAAGTCTTCTTCATTCTCATTGTGCAGTAATTTCTTCTCTTCAAAGCCAGCTGCTTTTAAGAAATCTAAAGCTCCTTCAACAGGTAAAACCTTTTCCTGTAAAAACATATAAATTTTGTATAAACTGTTCCAAAATAACTTATTAAAACAATTTTAAAAATTAAAAGAACAATATTACTTGAAATATTCTATTAGACATCCTAATTTTCCAATATTTCTCTATGTCAGGATTATTAATGATATTGTCCAAGTATTTGCCAAGTGTTTCTACACAGCTTTCGATCTTTTCCTTTCCAGTGTTACAACTTTGAATAATTAAGCATGCGGTCAATCCCGCTTCTTCTCCCTTTAATTGCTCGTACAGGAATTCTCTTATTTTCCTTTTCCATTCTTCTCGTAACAATATTTCATCAGATAAATATGGGCAACGAAAGAATACATCAACAACTGCAAAAATGGAAGGATCTGCAATGCTATCTGTTCTTTCTTTCTGTTGCGTGTTTTCTGTTTGCTGTGAACTCTGCTGTGCTTTTCTTTCTAATTCCAATTCACGCTTAACACGAGCTTGAATAGCAGCATATGATCTATAAAAAAATTATGTTAATTAAACTAACAAAATAAAAATTCTATTAATTCTACTAATATTATATATGTACAATACTCACGTATTAAATCTTGGTTTGTCATTCTTTTTTGCTTCTAATCTTGCTAAAGCTGCTTGACCTGCTATTTTAGCTTCTTCTGTAGGTTCTGCTCTTCTAATTGGTTCTTTAGGCTCTGTTGAGGTACATATAGTACTGGTAGAATCTGTCAATCTAAATATAAAGACAAATCAAACAGAATGCAACTAAATATTAAATTTTCATTACATATTATAATTAGATCTGCTTCAAAAATTTATATTATTATTGCAATTACTTGTGTCCTTTTCCAGCCTTCATAAACTTCACATTTGCTTTTTTCTTTTGAAAGAAAGACTTGATTTTATCAGCCATACTTATTAGATTATTGTTGCTGTACAACAGTAATCAATTATTCAAAATATTCCTCAGTTGATGAGTTACAATCTCCAGTAGATCCTAAAATATAATATATATCTTCAAAATGTTTTAATAAAAAATAATTAAAAAATAATTGGTATTAATCTACAGCCATTATTTTGCCTTGTCATAGATAATCTATACCTTTAATATGATATAATATTGAAATAAGATGCAGGTAAAGATATTGATATTTTGCACCAATTTTCACAGCACGAAACAAAAAATAAGACATTTTATTCAGACGATCTTACCTGCTGTCATAAATTGCTCCGTAATTCTGGAGCCGTAAATATGCCAAGCAACGAATATCAATGCCAGGATGCTTATTAATGTCAACAGGAAGACCTTGAGTAACTGAAACTGAAAATCGTCGAACGACAGCAATGCTATCAATTCATGAAAGAATTCGCGGAACTTCAATGATGTCTCGTCATCAAAAATGACGACGTTGTTGGAATTAAAGGTTAGCCCAAAAGTTGTAGATAGCAATGATAACAGATCGAGCACACATTTATTGATCGCCTCCGACAAATAGTATGTCCAAGGACACGAATCCTCACATGCGCTGCTCATCACATGAGGGAAAATTCTGCTATTTCCAAATTGTCACTTGCACTTCAGCTTATTGCGATCTTTTCGTGCTCCGATAAGATCGCATTCACGGCTTATAAAATTCTATGAAAAGATCCAAGTCCTAGATTACATATTATGTCGATGTTTAGCATACAACAAATTCCTCGATATTGCAATGATTTCCGAACACATGCGATATCCAATCAGTGACTGCGTTTACACGTCAACCTTAATCGGGTTTAGTAACATCGTAGTTATGAAACTGGCCAATCACAGTTCTTCCATCTTTTCAGAAAAATAGTGACCCTAGATCTTCTCAGTAATTTTTCCGCGTTCTAAAACTCATTAAAAAGAAATATTTTGTCCACTTCAGTTGTCACATCAGTGTCAGAAGATGGCACTGAAAGTTGCAACGTAGAGCGTATTACGTCGCGAGCTTCTCCTCTATTTAGTTTTCGCTAGAAGGTGACAGTACTTTCTATATCGTAATTGTGGCGTATCGTGAGTTCTGTCTTGTTCTGTCTGCTTCCATCTGTCAATTGATTAATTGTAATGGCTATAGTGTATATATCGTAATCGAATTGCCACATAAAGTTTGATTAAGTCAGTGTAAAATACGAAAACGTGTAAAAAGGATTTTAACAAACATGGTTCAACAATATCAATCGCCCGTGCGGGTTTACAAGCATCCCTTCGCTCTTGTCATGATGGTGTGTTTATCATTATGCAGCCTTCAAACTTAGCTGTCATGAAATATTTATTGCATTCCGTGCTCCTATGTCCTTCGCGACATATGTTCTATATCCCAGACAATCCAATAACCGATTCCTCGCACGAATATCTATATTAAATTATACAGTAGCAAAAGCAATTTTAAATGTCATTCTTTTTTTTTTGCAACTCTAATTTGCGACTACACGCAAGTCATCTATTTGTTACAATTTTGTTTTCTCATCAAGTTCTCATATTTCTTGGTTAATAGTTAATAATTATTTTATAATGTGATTCATAAATCAAGCAATAAAATATGCAATACCTCATTTTTTATAGGCATATGAGCGTAGATTTCCAACGTGTCCACAAATACCAGTTTTTGTTGGATGTGAGATTATGCTGGATGAAGAGAGCAAGGACGGTGCTATTAGAACTACAGAAAGACGGTGTAAATTAAATGTTGAAGCACCATATATCTTGAAAAAGGTATATTTACATCAAGAAATATCCATATTTCCAATTTTATTTGACTTGATAGACTTTGAGATTTTTTGTATGATAACTAAAAGAGTAAACATATCCCTAAAATTATTAAAATATTTTTTTATAGTTAAAAAAATGCTCATTAATATGTATATTATTTATTTCAGATAATTGGTGTAGATTTTGTATATTTTATTCAAAGGAATGTTTTAGATAGACGCAATTGTGTTTTAGAAATAGAAGCATACAACGAAAGCTTTGCCACTAGAGTAACTGTTATTGAAAAATGTAGATATTTTGTAAGTATTATATATATATATAATTTTATTAATCATATAATAAATAAACTATTAAGTTTAATTTATATATTCTTATAAATCTTCTCTTCTTTGTGTTAGAAATACTATATGTTGTAGTTTTTAACTTTATGTAAAAAATATTTTAATACTGTTATTTATATAGATTCACCCTGAAAATTCAGAATGGACTTGTTTTGAACAAACGGCAAGTTTAGACATTAAAAATTTCTTTGGTTTTGAAAATTCAATGGAAAAATTAGCAATGAAGCAATATGCTCAAAATATTGCTAAGGTAATTTGCGTAACAATTTTTGCTATTCAAATTATAATAAAATAACATATCATTCTTTTTTTATTTTCTGAAATTTTACAATTAATTACAGGGTAAGGAGATTATTGAATACTTCATAAATCAATTGAAAGAAGAAGGTATTACCTTTGTTGCTCCTTGGAAAGATCCACAGGAAGGATCTTCTGAAGAGGAAAAGTAAGTATATAGTGTATTAAATTAAATTAAATTGCAAATAACATATTAAAATGTGTACACCTTGACTGCACAAATTTCATATTGCTTGTAAGGAAACATCATCTTGGGCGAGCACTTCAAATGCACACGTGATTGTTTGTTGAAATAATATCCAAAACTTCATTAATTGTAACAATCATACAATTTTAATTTCCAGCAGTAAACATTTAACACATTTAACGTAAATTTATATATTAAGAAATTATATTGAACAATTATTTTCGGTCTGCAATGGTTACTTTTTTTATGTAGGAAAAATGTGGACGAAAATAATGAGTTATTTAGTGACAAAGAATTATGTAATGCCGACAGCAAACTACCCAGTAACAGAGGTAAGTTTCTTTATATATACATATATATGTAAAACACGTATATAACACTTACTTCACCTTTGTATTTTTTTTATCCAGAAATGCAGCTATCTTCGGATTACATAGAGAGATACTTAGGAAAATTAGATATGATGCAGGAGAGCAAATTAGTGCAACTTAGACATAGCATTGAGGAATTACGAGGAAGTTCGGTGCCAGGTTATGCAACACTTCTTCGGTTTCTAAGAGCTACAGAATTCTCTGTTGAAAAAACTAGAGAAATGCTAACGCAATCTTTACATTGGCGGAAGAAGCATCAGATCGATAAACTTCTTGATGAATATGAAATGCCACAAGTAATTAAAGATTACTTTCCCGGTGGTTGGCATCACTTTGATAAAGGTAATCACCCAACACAAAAACTACTGTAAATGTCATACTGCGCTAAACTATAAAATTAAACTATGTGAAAAATAATAAGTTGACTTAAAATAAATTTTAAAAATGTATCAGGCATTTTCTATTTATATATCTTTTGCTGTAGATGGGCGACCTTTATATATTTTAAGACTAGGTCAAATGGATGTTAAAGGTCTACTTAAATCTATTGGGGAGGATGAATTATTATTACTAGTAAGTTAGAGAGATTTATTTCAATGTATTTTAATATATTAAAAATTATTCTAAATTATTTAATGACGTCTTTCAATAGGCTCTACATATCTGTGAGGAAGGTCTGCATTTAATGGAAGAAGCTACTACCGTTTGGGGGCATCCAGTTTCGCAATGGACTCTATTGATAGATTTAGAAGGTTTAAATATGCGACATTTATGGAGACCGGGGATAAAAGTACGAATATTTTAAAATATTAAAATAACTAACTTTTATTTGATATAATTTCATGAATGTTTTCACCGCTCAACCCAATAATTTATATTTGCTCAATTTGTTTCAGGCATTATTGAGAATAATAGAAATAGTTGAGGCAAATTATCCAGAAACAATGGGAAGGGTTTTGATCATACGTGCTCCTAGATGTTTCCCTATTTTGTGGACACTTATCAGCACTTTTATCAGTAAGGATTTTAATTATTAAATTAACGATAAGTTATATAAGTCAATTATTAAATTTTTGTTATTAATTGTATAAATTAAAATTGCAGACGAAAATACTAGGAAAAAATTCATCTTTTATTGTGGTACGGACTATCAAGAGCAGGGATCTGGAGGTCTCGGTGAATATATTAATCAAGAATTTATTCCTGATTTTCTCGGTGGTTCTTCAGAGGTAAGATATTGCAACAATATTATAATTTACAATATATATAAATAATGCGAATTATTACAACACATTAATATTTAATATATAATTAATTAGATACTTGTAAACAGGTTGTTTTTTATATCAGCATAAATATTTAATATTTGCACACAAATTCTAATGAAGTTTTTATATACATAAATACGTATATAAATTATTAATGACTTATTTTGTACGTTCTTTACAGTATAGTATATAAGTCATAAAAATTTTTAATAGTTTTTTTTTTGGAAAAAATAGTAGTGCCGTTTTTTTATCATAATTATGCATGTTGCATGTTGAACACTAGGAAATGAATATTTGCGAAGTCTATAGTTTGGTACCTCGAAGGTTTTACATTTTCGACGCAACCGTGAACAGCGTAAGAAAATGATACAAAATTTATGTTAAATATGTAGAAATTGTTTTCTTCAACTAACTGGCTTTAGTGAAACAAAAAATGTGACGTTTTTTATTAAAAAGCACAATGTACTTTGTCATATTTGACATATCAAAGAAAGTTAATCAGAAAATTATATGTAACAACAGCAATTGCTAGAAATTTAGACATTGTTTGTGTTATGTCTTTATGTCTTCATGTCTGTCATACATCATTCACATCGGAGACTAGTTTATACAAATCATCTACTATGATAATTGTTTAATTTATTTATAAAATATAGAAGCTTAAAAATAATTCGTTAAAAAATACCATCTATATGTATCATCGAATTGTAAATTGTAAATTTTATATAATCAGAATTATGTATTCATAATGCACATAAGTAATGCGTAATGCACATAAGTTAGGCACTATTTAAAAAATATGGCAACACTGCACACGAAAAGTGAAGTAATTTGACGTGCTATAGCTAGTGAAATTTCAGAATATTTTAAGTAGATAAAATATTTTTATAGTCAAAAATGATTAAATTATGATTTTATAATTAAATTATGATTTTATGATTAAATTACTTACTGAGACTTTGCGTAATTTATGAAAATCATTAGATGTCTGAAATTTGGTTAGCTAACTCTAGTAAAATTTTTTCTAAATACTTGATAGTTTTATACTCAATCTTAACAAATATATACAACTTAAATATGTCTAATTTTTCTTATTTTTTTATAAATATTAGACATATATAATGGAAGGCGGAGTGGTGCCGAAAAATTTATACAGAGTGGACTTAGAGGGTACTTCTGGCGAACATGAACACAGTTTATATCATTCCATCAGCTTGAGCCGTGGCCAAACTCATCATGTGTTCATAGAAACAGATGATCCAGGCGCTGTATTGACATGGGATTTTGATGTGATGCGACATAATGTCGTATTTACAGTACTTTACAAATCACAAAATGGAGAAAATGGTGCTGCTGCAGGTGCATTTTAATATATATGTGGAAACTAGTATATAATCAAATTAATAGAGCAAATGAAATGTTCGTGAACAAATTAAAATAACGATGTAATATATACATTATATAATGATAAGCGTTTATTATTTTACAGAAGCTCCGGAGTTTGCAATAGGTGGTGACCATGAAGTTGTTGCCACAAAAGAGCTGAAAGATAACTATATTAAAGTTGAATCTAGTATAGTTTGTCACGATGGAGAAAGCATCCAAGTACATAATTCACATAATTTGTACACTGACATAAACAAAGCTAACAAATGGAATTATTAAATCCTTTTGTATTGTAGGGAACTCATATCATGCAAGATACTGGTACTTATGTATTACAATGGCAAAATCAAGAAGATCAAGCTGAATTTCTTCCATCTATTAGTTCTCATAAAGCTCAACTTATGTATTTTTATGAGACATTACCATCGGCACATTACAGGTACTTACATAATGCACATGAATATTTTTTTTGTTTTTATATATAACAATCCTCTATTAATATTTTCATTGGCTTTTTCAGAGGTTCAATGATGAGTTTGCAGTCTGCAATAAGCGGAAGATCAGAGGCTAGTTCATCTTTATCTAGATGAAAGGCGATGGAAGCAAGTATGGAATTGGAAGAGACATAAAGTAATTTTATTTATAATATTTTAGCGATATAGATGTATCGCTAAAATAATATAAAAAAAAAACACGAATTTCATTTGTGTCTCGAAAGACTAAAATACAATTCAGATTGTAATTAGTCTATTGTTTTTCTTTTCGACGCGGTAACTTCTATATACATCACCAATCTATAAATACTAAAATCTCAAGCCTAAAATACTCACCGACAATGATACAACCAATGTTATCATATAGATGTTAAACAATGATACAGTGTATAATAGTGTTATCTGTTTAAACTTTATTTTCATATATAAACTAGAGAAGATTTGGTACTCAGAATGAAATCCTGTACATTTGATAGATCATATTGCAACGTAAGCAGTAAAGACACCGCGAGAGCATGTAATTTCCAGCTCTTAGGTAGACGGTAATTCAGATTGTGCAATTGTGATCGACATTATAATTTATATACATAAAGAAAGAACACGGGTAAGAAAAAATGCTCTTCCTTTACGAAATGATAATATTTTATTCAAATTTTGTCTCAAGGAAAGATGTATATATAAACGAATTTTTATAGTATTATAATGAAACACATTCCAGTGCTAAATAAATGCATTATGTCGCATTTAGATCGCTTTAGTAACGTACTTCCACGAATCTTTTAATGTAGTAGTATGCAAAGAGATTAACAAGTTGAAAAATTACACCAAAATTATAGTTTAAAATATGTTCATTAATCAAGAGTTTTATAATTTATTAATATATTATGTTGTGGTAGCTAATCGTGTGGTAATCGGTAGCTAATTTTTAACTAGATAAATAGCTGCCTAAAAATTAATAAAAACATATAATATGTTTAATAATGTATCATGTGCCAACAAATGTTCAAATTAATGAAGAATATCAGTACAACTATCATAAATATCTAATTTATGATATATTTATTAAGTGTGAACGAGTTTTGGCAGAAAGATAATATTTTAATAAATGTTGTTGTTAATTTTCAGGTAGCCTAATCCATTAATTTTAGATAACATTTGTATAAATTGTTTAATAACAAGGATTAATATAACTAAATCAATAAAAATTAATTCTAAAATGCAGGATTAATTGAAATACATAAATATTGTAAATAACTATAGTCAATTACAGTGAATAATATAAGAACGTTAAGAATGCTCATACTTTTTGATGGCAAACATCACATTAAAATACACAAGCAGAGAAACATTTTATATATGACATTATCTTTAATCACCGAGACATAATTTGTACAAATACAAACACTTTATTAGTGAAATATACACCACAATGATTGGAAATATCTTCCAATATAACAAATTCTGTCTCAGTGATTGCTGATTGCAACTAATAGTTCAAGTAAAGAAATAACGTATTTTTTAAATAATGATTTTTAAACGTACATGAAGCAGATGTGTTTTTGCTAGAAATAGGACATGGCGAAGTGAAATTATGTGACCGGCCAATTATACCTGTTAAACAATTCATTAAAATACCGCACTCGTTATTCGGTACTAGGATACAATTTACTATTTTAAGATGTAGTTATGTAAGTAGTAGTGTACGCAGAGTGTGTAGTATAATAGATCGTAATATTACATCAGAAAGTAAGATGTATATGAATTGATAGAATTTATTGTTTGAATAATAAAAAAAGAAAAAATTTGTAGAACTAATTACTATCCGATAATGCAACATGTGTCTTCTGTGCAACTAGAAATTATGTAAAACCAATATTGACACACACAGAACAATGTTAACAATATAAAATTACTGATACACTACTAATTTCAACTATTACCCAATGTAGCGACATGTAGCTAGTAATATACTTATTTCCATTGTCATAACAATGTTGAAGGCAATAAACTCCGAACAAATTTATTCAGGAATTATTATTAAATATAACTTTCCCAAGTTAATATTAACAATTAGCAAAATACATGTTGAAAAATCTTCTCAGATTAGGACAAATAAAGTAACAATAAGAATAGTTTCAACAATTTCTTTGGTTTTTTTTTATAACATCACTGTATTCTACATTGTATTCTACAATTCATACGGAATTTATATTTGCTTTGCAATCATATCTTTGACACATTCATTGTTTATATATATACATAGTATTGCATAACGTTTCGATTATCATTGGACTAGGACTATTGTAACATATTTAGCATATCTCAAAATTGAGTATCCTTACATATATCATGAGAATTCTTCGAGAGTTTTTCGTCCTACTTTTTCCGATGTTAAAATGAGATAAAATACATAATTATTTTTATCAAAATGCATATCAAAAGGTATAAAATACATTAAAAACTTGCTCTTTGCAAAAAAGCAAAGAGACAAAGTACAAAAATTACTTTGTTTATGTATAGTGTATCTTTGCAGCATAAATTGTTGACTAAAAAATGTCAAAAATGTAATAAGATATTCGTCTGTAAATTCATCATCTTCATATTTGAAGCTTTTCTCCACAGATATTTTATCTAATCCGACTTTGTATATATAAATGAGATTCTTGGAAATAAATCAACGTATATATAATAATATTTATTGTGATAAAAGATTATAATATTCTCTTTTATTCTCATAACAAATTGGAATAAATCATATGACTTTTATATCTTTTCGAGATATCTTATAACATTTTAATAGTTAAAACTATGTTAAATGCATGCAGAAATATCTCATTAGCTAATTTAATTTCTAATTGATAGAATCTTAATAAAATTTGAATAAAATACAATATTACAAATTGTAAATGCATTAGGTACAGTTTGGAATGTCTTGTCACTTTTTAACCGCCGATTTTACATATTACGCATATTAAAAAGGGTAGATTAATTTATCACAATTTTAATAATATATATAATATAAAAAATAGTATATATTAAAGAATTAATAATTAATGTATATAAATTGTTCTAAAAATTTGTCTAAGAAATATACTAGAAAATAACTGTTGTATGAAATACTATAAATATTTTGAAAATTTCAAAATTCTCAAACATCTTTTCTAATAATTTCAAATATTAATATTATAATTTCATCCATCCTTGTCGTTACAGTTAAAGAATATACTGTTATATACTGTTACATTTATATTTAAAAAATTGATATTGTATATATTATGTATGGCTTTGACTATAAAACTATGGAATGGCTACACTTAGGTTTGACTGAAATGCACAAGGAAAAATACATAAATATGAATAAATATAAATTCTTGGCAGTGTCCTTTTAGAAAAAGAACATTAGTAATCCATGTCTTCATAGTCAAAGGTTTGTGTAAGTAAATGCAACTTTATTATACTTTGGCATTTTTTGTTTTAAATTTTTTTTATAAAGATACTAACAATATATCATATTTCTATGTATGATTGTATATCTATAATTTCCACTTGCCTCAGGTTTGGAATAAACAGAGAAATTTTAATCATTTCAATTATATGATTCAACAATATTTTCATATTGTTAACTAATTGTCATATATATTAATCAATATATATACGTAGAGATAAAAATTGCTAATATTTACGGTAATATTTGGCAGAAAAATAGATTGGATGGGCAAACCTTGTTAAAGTATAATATGAAATAAATATTTCTCAAACAATAAAATTTTTTTGGCATATTTTTAAGTACTGGTGACACCCTTACGAGCTACTAAAAGATTTAGGACTGGATGCTTTCTTATATAAGAAACTGCTTTCTTATGAGTTACCATTGTAAAATCATAACCATTGCATTGTAATATTTTATCATGCATCCTAAGACCACTCTTTGCGGCTGGTGATCCTTCATGTACTTCTGTTACATATATACCCTAAAAAAAAACATTTATGTTAGCTCTTATATATATAGCATTAAAATAATATAAACTATATAAAGGTAATATATATTTTGAAATATACAGTATAATATCTTACATTGTCTGTATAACCTTGTGGACTTTTTGTGAAGTCTTGGTCAATGCCACCTCCGATTTTAAAACCACATTTCATTACCTCCTCGCCATTTTCATTAATTTCTGTCTCTTTATGTAATGTAATTGGTATCTGAAATCAATCAATTAATTAGTATATAATATATATGACATAATGTACAAATACAAATCTAGAAAACATTTAAGTTAATCCTTTAAAGCACAATGTAAAAGAAATATAAATACTTGACATGCAATTTCCCAAATGAACAAAAAGATATCTTTTAGATCCCTAAAAGATATCTTGCTATGTCTTGAAATGTCTTACATTTTTAACGAAAAGATATCTTTTAAGAATCTAAAAGATATCTTTTTTAAGAGATATTTTAAAAGATATCTTTTAAGAGATCTTTTAGATGTCTATAGATATCTTTTAGATATTCTATAAAGATATCTTCAACGAAACTTTTTTAGACATCTTTTAAATAACTTCTAGATATCTTTTAGAAATATCTTGAAGACATCTTGAATGAAATATCTTTTCGATGTCTACAAGATTTCGATGTTTACTGGGTTGACATGCTACTCGTAAAATTTTTATCATTATAAATATTAATATAAAACAAACAAAAATTTTAAACATAGAACCAGAAGCATTGCAAAGCGAAGAATAAAAGAAATAAAATGCAATACTTCTAACAGTAAAGGGCGTGTATGGCATCATGAATAAAATACATGACAGAATTTAAAAATACATACACTTAGGCACTCCATCGCAGTACCCGGCTGATGTTGAAAGGCCATTTTCGCGCACATAATAAGGGACTAGGGCTCTGCCACACGTTTTTTTCAATAAATTCTTTCAGTGACTCACGTACGACTGATCACTCACGCCAGCAGCACGATTAATAACAAATTCTCAACACGTTCTGGCGTCGTGCGTCGTGTGTCGTGCAAACGTGATGATTCGAGCAAACAGAAACTTGCAGTACGCTTTTAGCTAGCGTTAGAATAAAACTTTTTATTAATTTTGGAGTGCGAACAGATGATCACTATGTGGACTCTGAATGAGCTTCGATGCCTTGACAGCCATACACAGTATCAAGGTAGATGTCAAGACCACGCAAGTGAATCGTGCATAGGGAGCAGCATAGGGTTAAAGTGATACCAGCTAAATAAATTTATTAAATGCTTGATTTTATAATATTCGTAACAAAAACGAATTTAAACGATTCTACAAACGATTAATAACATCATAGAGTTTCATCAGCTCCTAATTTGCATCCAAACATATTTCCAGTCGAGCATGAATTCATGGAAATTGGATCTGATGTTAGCCAATCTGTCACTCGACGTCGACAGAAACAATCATTTTCTGAACGCTGCTTTTGCTTGTTGTGTGTATCCACGTGATAATTATCATATAATTGCATTTTTCTCGAATAAATAAGTAATCTTGTAAAAATGAAAAAACAGTTCGATTATTTAACAAACCTAACATTTACTTCATACTACACATAATTTGACATACGTTGACACAAATAAGCGCTTCTAGGTTACCATTCATATTTCATTTTATTATTTTTTTAAACAACAATACTAATAAAATTTGTAAGAAGTCGATTTTTAAATGTGCACTTGTTCACTAAAAATGACAATTAACATATGACTAATAAATACAATATTTTAAAGAATTTGCATTGTTTAACGGCTAATAACAGTATAGAAGAATGGTATAACAAATTTAGTTCACATTACAGAATATAAGTTAAATATAAAAAAATTTAGAAGAGATGATAAGAAAGTAAAAAACTGATTTTATGTTCATATAGGATCCACTGGAGGAAAAAGAAAAGAGCAACTTTTAAACATTGACAGATACCAATGAACACAAACATTAAAAGAATGTTGAAACATAATTTCTTAAAAACATCCTGGTGTAAACTACGTACACGATATATACACAAAAATGCTTCCCTCCCAAAAGGAGAGCTCAAAAGTAAAGAGTGTGAGATTACAAAAATACGTAACATTGGCATATTGGCACATATCGATGCTGGTTATTATTGTTTCTATCATGTTAAAATATATTTGATTGGTTAACATGTTTCAATACAAATATATTTTTCTTCAGGAAAGACTACCACAACCGAGAGGATGTTATTCTACTCGGGTCTCATCAAAAATATGGGAGAAGTGCATCACGGCAATACAGTGACTGATTACATGGATCAGGAACGTCAACGAGGGATAACCATCACCTCGGCTGCTGTCACGTTCAATTGGAAAGACTATCGCTTCAATTTAATAGATACTCCTGGTCATATTGATTTTACCATGGAAGTAGAACAAACTTTGCAGATATTAGATGGTGCAATTGTAGTTCTGGATGGTTCTGCCGGTGTAGAAGCCCAGACTTCAACAGTTTGCAGACAAGCAGATAGATATAATATTCCTCGAATAATTTATGTTAACAAAATGGACAGACGAGACGCTGACTTTGATATGAGTTTACGATCTATCAAGTCCAAATTAAATGTCGAGACGTTACCTATACAGATCCCTATAAAGGAAGCAGAAGGTTTTGAAGGCATTGTAGATGTGATAACAATGGAAAAGTTAACATTTGATAAAAAACATCAAGGCATGAATTTAATAAAAACAAAAATAACCGAAAATGACGATGGAAAATTATGGGACATCGCTAGTGAACAAAGACAAGTATTGACTGACAAGTTATCAGGCCTTGATGACAAACTGGCAAACATCATTATAGAGCAAGAATCCCTGGAAAATGTACAGCCGCAAATATTGGTCGACTCCTTGCGCAGAGTCACTCTAAGTAGAAAAGGTGTACCTGTAATATTAGGAAGTTCCTATAAAAATATCGGAGTGCAGCCTTTGATGGACAGCGTCATTCTCTACCTACCGTCGCCGGCGAATGCGGACAATTTAAATCCGTATCGATGCTTCAAGAACAATCTGGCAGCCAGAGTCTTCAAGGTCGTTCACGACAAGCAGAGAGGTCCGATTACTTTCTTCAGGATTTATTCCGGCAAAATGAAGAAGAGCCAGAAGTTGTACAATGTGACGCGCAAGCAGAGCGAGCAGTGCACTCGCCTGTACATCGCCTGTGCCGACGATTACGAGGAAGTGGCTGAAGTGAGTTATGGTAATATCGCGGCTGTGGGTGGACTGAAAAACACCGTCACGGGTGACCTGGTGATGACGAGTGCGTCCACAGCTAGTCACGCTAAACAGACTATGCTGAAAGAGAACCCGGATCGGCTGGACTATGTGAACAATTTCTTCGCGTCGGGTGTGAACTTGCCTGATCCCGTTTTCTTCTGTTCCATAGAACCGCCTTCTTTATCGGCGCAATCCGCCTTGGAGACCGCTCTTCAGGAACTGCAGAGGGAAGATCCTAGTCTGCGCGTGAGAAACGATCCAGAAACTGATCAGATCGTTCTCGCAGGAATGGGAGAACTGCATATAGAGATTATCAAGGAGAGGATAAGAAGGGAATACAAGATTGACGTGGACCTTGGTCCTTTGCAAATTGCCTATAAGGAAACGATTCAGGATGCGGTTAAAGATACGCTAGACGTGGAGCACAAAGTCGGCCAGACAAAGCATAAAGTTGCCGTAACTATGTCTTTAATACCTAATTACGAGGGAAAAAAGCAGCTGCTGCTCGACAGGTCTCCGGACAATGCGTCGAACATCGACAACATTCATCCACGAGTGATGAGTGCGATTAAAAACGGCGTGAGTGCTGGTTTGTTGCACGGCGTGAAGTTAAGTTGTCCAGTAATTAATGTTGGCGTCAAGTTACACTGGTTGGAGGTGGCACGCGGTACCTCAGATACCATCGTTTCTGCCGCTGTGTCGCAATGCATTCGGAAGGTCAGTCTACATTCTAAATATAGCATATATAAATTCCATGATATTCATATTATTTCACGTCAAACTATACCACACTCCATCATATTTTGCGTGCATGTATCATCGGCTTCGATCTCTAATATACATCTAAATAATATAATTCTACACGTGTACAGTTGCTTCAAGATGGAAATAGTATGCTGTTAGAGCCGATGATGCGACTGGAAATCGTTACACCGCAGGAATATTCTTCAAATATCAATGCAGATCTTGTTCGCAGACGTGTGGAAGTGCAACAGATCGATATGCGTGGTAATAATAAGGTGAATAGATTTTCCCTCATATTCGTAATAAATTATAACAATTTAAATCGTCATTCACGTTTTGGTTTATAGGTGATCAAAACTCTCGTGCCATTGGCCGAATTGTTAGGATATTCGACAACATTAAGAATTATCACGTCTGGTAACGCGACGTTTTCGTTGGAATTTAGTCATTATCAACTAATGACTCTTGCTGATGAAAAGGAAGCGATTAGAAAATTTAAAGGTTTCTGAAATTTGTAAGTAGAAAATAAAAAATTAATATACAGAGTAGAATTTCACTTTACTGAATTTATTGATTCAATCTAATCAAAATATATTGCAACATTATCATTGGTGCGTTACAATCTCCATATATGATTCTCAACAGCGACCGCTAAGTATGACACGGAAAGCTTTCAGTAATTAATCGGAGCAGAATTCACTAGCGCTCTATCAAAAAAATCATCAATTATTTACGGCTTCTATGCATCATAACTAGCAGTCGCGCATAAATATATTAATATTGCTTAAGATCATGCAAAAATGTCATACATAGTAAAATATATGTATGTATGTGTATATTATATTGTATGGAGGGATTAATGTTATAATGTCGTGTGAGACTGGAAAAACGACGGTCGCGTATAAAAACTTATTTATGTCAATGCAGGTGAGCACGAAAGCGAGACAATTTTTATTTTTATATGTACGATTTTTATACGTACTTACGAAAAAGCGTGAAAAAAATGCCCGCATTCGTGTTATTTTATTTACCCGCTCTACTATAATATATTAAATATACCTTTGAATTATGCAAATTGTTGTTCGATATCAAGCGTAATTCAAAGAATTCTTACTTGTTTATTATTTCTAATTTACTTTAAACGTTAAATATTTTTATATTTAACGTGTTATTACGCCCATATTTTTTATAACAAAATTTTTTAATTTCCCTAATAAAATGCATAAAGAATCATACCGCGCGCGTTTAGAGAGTAAAATTATATAAAAGAACTATTAATAACCAAAATCTAAATATAACTATTTAGATTTTTTAATAATCTTTATAATAATTTTAATATTTGAAAGTTTTAGATTTTAAATTCCATCTGAAATTTCAAATTACGATCTTGTAACAATCTATAAAAAAATAATTTTTTTTTCTTCATGAAAAATAAAAATTTATTAGAAAGTGCGATTTTATTGCGAGTTAAAAAAATTTTGTTGTAAAAAGCACGAACACAATTCGTGCAAACTTCTCTGTTTCTCGTTAAAGAAATTAAACTTCCGCGTCATGGTACTCCCGTTCGGGATCATCCTCTTCCTCGTTCGTCCCATGGCCGACCACATCGTCGTCGTGGCGTCACAAGCTCACGAGTTTCGGAGGATTCGCATCCGGGGAGCTGAGATCTACGGCGGACAGGTTGCTTCTCTGTTGCGTCGAGCATGACGGTATCAAGGGCGTGGAAACTGGAGTGAGGCCAGTGCCGCCTTCCATCAAGGACTCAAAGTTGAATGGTATACCGCTGGTCGGAGTGGTGATTGGCATAGCGGCCACATCCATCGATGGCTTCATGAAAGCCGGTGTTTCCACCGTCTTGAAAGCGAGCGTGTCCGGTCTTTCCTTCGGCTCCACGAACATCGACAGGGAATTCAGTCTGTTGTTGTTGTCCAACCCGACGGGCAGTGAATTGGGTCTGTTCGGTCTCGCTGCGGCCACTATCGTGTCGCCCTTTGCAGGGTCGGTGGCGAATTGATCCTCAATCGAAAGGTCGGATTTTATCACGGGTTTTACATCCAGCGGGGACGAAGAACGCAGCGAACGACGGCAGAGCGGTCTATGAGCTTCCAGAACAAATTCAAGTTCATCTTTCAGCTGCTGCAATTGTTGGATTTCGTCTTGCAAGCTTTGCTTTTTCTGTTCCAAGCCCTCGGTCTCCTGCAATACACAAGTATTACGTAATACTCTCTTCTTTTTCAGTAACATGTTTGTGATTTTTTTAAGGATTAAAAATTTACTATAACACATTGAAAAGATCTGCAAGTTGTATTCTTAGAACATAATAAAAAAATTCAACCATCCACAAAAGTCACGCTTACTTCGAGTAGGGCATTCGTGTGATCCATTCTTCGTTTGCGGCATCTCGCCGCTGCCATCTTGTTCCTTTCGCGCCGGATTTGTCGCCTCTCTTCCTCCTCTGGACTCATTCCAATCGTTCTAGTAGGCCTTCTGCCACCCATGTTGCGTCTAACTGGCTGCTGCGGCTGTTGCGGCTGCGTTTGTTGCTGCTGGCTCTCGACGAGAGTGGTCGCCGTCAGCGCCGGGAGATGCGTCGCCGTCGTGTTTTGCGTCTGTGCCGGAGTCGGCTGCGACGGTTCGACCAGCGGCGGCACAAAGCCGGCTTCGCGACTGTGCGACGCCGACTCGCTCGTCAGCTCCAGGAACGTCTGCTCGATACTACGGAGGGTGGTCGGCGTTAATGTCGGCGTCGTCCTGGTCGGCACACCGCTGTGCAGTCCGTCCAGAGATACCAGCTGCAACAAAATAATGGACCACGTTATTTGAAAAATATGTTTACCATCTTTCATGTGCGAACCTACTTTCGCACTAAAACTATTTCAATGGCAAGATTACAGCCAAATTCATTGCAAAATCTCTTTTTATTATCTGCTTAATACAAACATAAATATTTTTTAAAGATTAATTGAAATTACTTTCTTTTCTGTTGTTCCAATTTTGTCTAAGAATAGAAAATGATCAATCATTCGATTCGCGGTGCAAAATTTTCTGTGGTACGATTTCGTTCGCAGAAAAGAAACTGCCGCTAACGTAGAAACGATATCGTGTTATCTCCGACTTTCCATGCTGATATCAACCGGTTAATCTCGTCAAGATGGCTCGATAAAAATATCCATGATCCAATAGCCGATAACGTATCATCGCGTCACTTGGATAGATCATCGGAGTTACGATTCCAAAGGCGCATATTGTTGAAATTACGACAGCGTATCTCGCAATTAATTCGTGACAATATTTGCGAATTCTTCTCTCCGTGTTCCTCGTCTCGGTTGACAATTTTACAACACTGCGCAGTCACACGTGCGTTAACGTTGCGCAATGTCGTAATTCGCTTCGAATTAAAAGCATACTTTCCATGCTGCGGCGAGACAAACAAAAAAAAATTCGCCGTCATTCAAACGTGATTTCACCGAAAAAGAGAGACAGCCTCCGCAAACCCGTCGTTTCGCTAACTACAACGATATTAACGAGCATCTCAAATCGCAGCTCACGTAGCGACAACCTCGCGTGCCATTATCGCACCGTCCAATCGCCAGTCGGGGACGTAATCTATACGCGGCGCGCGTTTCCCAGAAAGCACAAAAGGACGCAGGAAGGAGAAGAGAAACACGTCCTTCGCTCTCTAGCGAGAAGACGCGCCGCCGCGAGACTCGCTATCATTTCTAAAATTACAAATCGCCATCCCGACCGTTTTAACGAAGGCCGCCATCCTCTCTTCGCTTCGCAATGAGAAATGTCAAATTACCGCGACGTTTAATGCAATATAGTATACATCGGAACAATATAACTGCGATGCGTGGCATCTAAATCATGATGCAGTTTTTATTTTCAGACAGCGATTGAAAAAAGACTTATAATTTTTTTAACAATAGATTTTAATCAATCGAATTAATGCAAGAAAATAATTTCTTGCGCGAAATTGGAACGTCAATATGAATCACA